>NC_072784.1:13496402-14696402 GCF_022539595.1 Amphiprion ocellaris | reverse complement strand
TGTAGGGATGTGAAACGAAGGGCCGCGGTGAACACAGAAAGAGGTGTTTAATACAAACATAAAGAGGGTTTGTGGTGTGATTAATTAGCTCCACTATGCCTAACTCTGCTTTAACTGTGGAGCAATTTGACACACCAGTGTGTGAGAAGCCAGAGCCAGCTGGAGTGTGGTTATCTTACCAAACAAAGAGCACTTTCACTCCAGCATTCAAGTCTTCTTGCAACAGAGTTTCAACCTCTTGGCTCACAGCGTCAACTCCCCACACTGAGCCCTCACTTCGGTTCTAATCTCACCTGCACGTCGTGTGTGTGTTCATGTTGCAACCACCCAGGAGCTTTTTGGATGATTGCACCGGCTTCCCCTGCGCTCAGCAAATCATAATTTAAAGGGGTAGTTTTAGGAAGAATTAGCGTCAGATTCCTAGGTAGATATCACTTCCACTACAGCTAGGTGACTTCGGTTAAAGACTCGACACACACAAAATAACAATAACAGTCTGGCACATTATCCCTGTTACAACATAACTCATGTTTTTCACAGTTTGTAGTTTTTAGGGACCAACCTAACATGATTTGCTCAGTAGTTTTAGAGTTGTTGACAGGGTGTTTTTTTGTACCTTTTGACAGAGCCATGTTAGCAGTTTCTCCTGTTCCAGTTTTATAGTAAACTATGCTAATTGGCAATAAAATTAATTTAATAATGTGCTACTTCGGCTCTGATGCAGCAGCCTCCCCCTATCTGTCCAGCAATGACCCACCCACATTAAACATTTGTAAAACACAAATACACAATATTTCATTGACATTTTGCTTTGGAGTTTGCTATTCTGAACTTTAACACCAAGATAGTCAAATAACGGTTCCAAAAATCGGTACCTGTTGTCCTTGATTAATAATAATCTCTACAGACCAATAAAAACATATCATACAATCCCTACTATAGTGCATCCTCATCTCTAAACCTGCCAAGATTAATTGATTAATCAATTAGTTGTTAACTAATAAATTAACCACCTCCTATTTTGATAATCGATTAATTGGTTTCAGTCATTTTTTAAAGTAAAAATGTCTAAATCCTCTGATTGTGGCTTCCTAAATGTAAATATTTTCTAATTTCTTTTCTGCTCTATGGCAGTAAACTGAATGTCTTTGGGTTGTTGACAAAACAAGACATTTTTCATCTTGGGCTATTGGGAAGACAGATCATTTTTCACCATTTTCCAACATTCTATAGATCAACAATTAATTAATGTGGAAAATAATGAACAGATGATTCCATGTTGAAGTTAATTGCTAGTTGCAGCCCTACTCATCTGTAAATTAAAGAAACAGTTTAGATTTTAGTCTCTGTGAAAAGGGTTCTCTAAATAACATTTACACCATTATGGTCACAAATCCCACTGCTTTTCCCCAGAGGCCATGGATCATGCATGTGACACGGGAGGTAAACATCAATGAAGTCAGCGATAATTCTTTCAAAATAAGAAGAAGATGTAATAGGGAGAGAATTTAAAGACGCACTTCAGAAAATATACAAACTCAAAATGAAGTGCGTAAGTTCTTTACCGTTGTCGTCAACAAGGCGCCAAAACTACAAACCAGGCCTCTTGTCTATATCTTTGTGTTTACGAGAGCTGTCTGCTGATGTAAATCACAGCTGTTATCCAGCTACAACAATTCTAAAGAATATCACCAGAGTGAAAGGTTAAAAAGTTCAAGAAGTTCAAATAAGGGGAAGTATCTCCACATTTTTCTTCTTGTAGTGCTGATGGACAAAACACAAGAAGACAAACCCCACCGATTCACACTTTATCATCACTGACTGCACTCTGTTGCATGATTCACTGCTACAGACCCCTACAAGGGAAGGCAGGCGCTATGCTAACAAACTTCTTATGTCATTTGTCCAAAATAAGGCTCCCAGTCTCTCTCTCATTCCTTATTTTTAGAAACATGATCATTGTTAAATCGTTTGGGACAGCAGAGTGGGAAAAACTGAAGAAATGTGAAGTACCCCATCCTTCAGATACAGTGTTAATAAGCCCATTTATTGGCTGTCAAGCAGTTTGGCTTTAAACTCATCATAACAAACATTCTGCGAGCCCGTACTTGCAAAATAACCAAGAGCCTTAAGTTGAATATTTTTTGCAGATAGCATCTTGCTATAGGTAACATATTTTTGGACCTGCAAGCCATGGAACTGATCCAGCAGCAAAAACAGCTGCTGCAAGGAAGATATATAGCCTCCCCTTGACAGTAATTTCATATCAGTAATTCTGAACATGCAGAGACCAAACAAGTTATGTGGAAGAGATTCATGGGAAAGGGTAACACTCAAGACAGGAATGGGGTTAAAAAATAACTCCTGTGATAAAAAAAAAGAGCTGAACATGAGGTTTTGACAGCTGACTGGCTGTGGGGCTGATAGAAGAACAAAATGGTGTGATTCGTCAGATGAAGATGCAGCACAGCAGTGCAGAGTAATCACATCTGGTGGCGTGCTGAGGGGTTCAGTCAGCTTCTCTTCCCCTTTTGAACTTCCTGTATGTAAGAAGAAAATGACGGTGCTTTTTTCTGTGAGGATGTCCATCGCATGTCTGCATGTCTCTATGGACAGACACTTGTTTTTTCACTTCCTCGAAGATTCAGACAGAGGTTCATGATCTATTGAGGGTGAAAATAAAGGCTGCAACTAGCAAAACTATGTCTATTAATGTGACAAATATATTCTCAATTAGTTGACTAATAGAATTTTAATAAAAGAAAAGACTAATAACTATCTTCACTGCCAGACAGGTGTTGTAGTATTCAGCCTATTCAGGGTTCAACCATATGTTTTTTTTCAGAGCACAGAGATTATTAGTAAAGACAGAGATCAAAAGGTGGTATACATCTGCAGTTCAAAAGTTTTCAAATGGATATTTAAATTCATTTATTTTGTTTTTTTTTTTACTCTAAAAAATACACCAATACTGACAGTTAGAAAAATACTGAATATCAGTGCAATAATCTGTCGATCTGCAGTCTTGAGACAAAATTCCTCAGACCACATCTGGATCTCGGCATTGCATGTATTCCGACTTGGTCACAAACAAAAATGACTCAGGATTGTATTTCAGAACCACTTAGTTATTCTTACTGAAGTGCTGGTGGATTGTCTGGTGTATTGGTTAACATCAGTACTGGGATTGGATGCAAAACTTAATGTTTCAAACACAACAAATAACTTGACTTATTTTTAATCCAACATTTTGTTAATGGTAATGGCTGTCATTCCTCCGCCATCCTTCACGTCATCTCCAAGTAGGTAAATGCGTAAGATGCGAGAAGAAACTGTGGTTGTCTGGCAAGAGATGTCAGTCAAATCTTGTGTAATAAAATTTTGCTACCTAAACCACAAAGAGTTTGTCTGCAAAACTACAATATGTAAACTCTGCAAAGCTTGCGGACATGTCAAACTCTTATTGGCTCTTAGAAAGTAAGAATAAGAGAAGCTAGCTCTTCATCCCTCACCCTTGGAGATTTAGCGAATATTAGCTGTACACTACTTATTTATATACTGTATGTTTCAGAGCACTATTCAGTGGTTCAATGCAATAGTTTGCATGTTCCACATTTAATTTTATGTGTGTCATGGCAAAGTGGGAGTTGCACTGATCTGGTCCTGGTCTTCACTCAGACTCAACCCCTCCAACTCTTGGTCTGTTCTCGGTACACTGGTCTTGACTACAACACTACTGCCAGGTATAATTCCCAAGAGAACAAGAGGACATCTTTCAAGGTCTTGTTTTGTCTAATCAACAGCTAAAACCCCAAAGTGATGCAGGTTTTTGTTTTTTTTTGGTGTTCTGTGAATTTGAAAGAGAACTAAAGCATTTTTTACGACATACATTTTGCCATTTTTTCATGTACTATTTCCCAGAAGCAGACTGCTCTTATATTGAAAGTGATACTGCCTATTCACTTGTAGCAAATTGTCAGCAGCTTCTGCTCTTTGAACTTTAAAGTTGTCTACCTTTGCAGAAAGAACCCTTATGTTTCCTTTTGTTCCTCTTTTGAAGGGGCTGAATGAAGAAGACACAGTTGACACCATCCTCTGATCATTTTCAGAGATTTATCTAATAACGGGCTAACACAAGATCCTGCTCTGCTTTCAATTCATAAAATCTGATAATAATGATAAAGTCAAAAAGTCAAGTACAACATCTGCTCTTCAAGAAATATGTACTACATGTTTCCTGTTGGTCCAGTGACCCAAAAACAAATGGTGTTAAAGTCGGTGATTTAGGTGAAAACTAATGGTTGGTGCAGGTACGCTGCAGCAGCTGCTCTGTTTATGTTTTCTTCTCAAAACTAAAAAGAACAAATCCGTGACGCCCTATGAAAGAATGCACTGAAGACCCGGAGCCTGTGTTGACTTGACATAGCGAGAGGCCGCTGCGTGCCGAAAACCTCTGTGAAGGAGGTGAAGAAACAGGCATGAGTGGTGCACCTGATCAGACGTTATCATGATCCGGAGAAGAGGGAGCATTTCACAATCAAATTATCCTCCAGCACTGGAATTCAGAAGAGCAAGCCTCGTCCCGCTTTGAAAGAAAAATCTCTGATGCAAATATCTGCTTTGCAATCACAGCCAAGTTTCCATCACAAAGTTAGCTGCAGTCCAGGACAATGAAGGCCAAGGAACAGGGGAATTACTGATTTAGACTTTTTCGACCAATAAGCGGTAGTTAGTTCAAATATAAATGTAATAATTGAAGTAACAGTGAGCAGATTACTCAGACTGCAGACTTAAAATATGGCATCTGCTGCTGATTGATGTTACAGTGGAAACCTCTGTGCAGTATTTCTAAACTATGTTCCCTGAGGTCTTTAGTCATGAGGTCAGTTATCTGTGAATGGATGTTGTTTAGATCAAAATTACAGCTAAGAATGAAGAAGAAAATATAATCATATTATTGCAGAGTTTTTAATCTTCATCTATGGCAATAAAATGACAACTGTTGGCTTTTGTCATCTTACACAAACTGGCTTGCTGGTGTATTATTAGTGCAGACAAGCTCTTATTACCAACCTCACAAATCTGTCTGAGGTCTGATTTACAGGAGACTGCAGAGAACCTTGTCAGGAAAATGAAGTAATTTGAACAAATCAAAGTGAAAGGAATGTCATAAGTCCTTGGCCTGCAATGTGAGACCTGAATACTTCCACACAGGTTTACAATACAAAGTCTAAAGTGTGATTTGTGTTTCGCAGAGGAGAAAAATTCTGCCTTCAAAAATGGGGTGCATGCATGTTTGAGCCAAACTGACAGGGATTTCCCCGATGACTGGAAAATAATGACCTCTACTGATTTGGCTTGCAAAAAGTGACGAGCAACAATACAAAGCAAAAAAAACAATTCACTTCAATCTCTTAAAAGCAGTAAATCACAGTGTGAAAGTTCTACACCTTTCCAGGTCTAACAAAAGGTTCCATTGTCCAAACAACCACCGTCGCTGTATTTCCTATATTCAAAACTGAACCTAACTGATATGATAAATGTTCAGGGAAAGAAATTGACAGGTAGGCAGCTAGTTACAACAATTTCTCTGACCACTTTTCCCTGCAGGTCCGTGGCTTGGACCTGCTGGCGACCCACTTAATTCTGTTCTGCGCATCTGACAGCAGGCAAACACCCCGCCATCAAGCATATGGCACTTCTGACATACCCAACAACTCAGGTTTTGGTGCTGTTAATGGTAATTGTTTGAAAGAAGACCATATGGTGAAACAAATTAAATATTAGCAGTGCTCACTGCAGCTTTGTACTGTACGCTTCGTCTAAAGCTGCATTATTTAGCCGTTTTCTGGGCAAACAAGCCAGTCAAATTGCAACAACAGAAAATCTGCCAGAATACTGACGTAAATCAGCCAACAGAGCAGGGTGTCAATCTGTGCTGTCAACTCTGACTGAAATTACTGTCAGACAGTCCACTGATGATGGCAGGAAATGAAAGCGACCATATACTTACTTAAGCCTTGTCGCCATATGCCGAGGCTATAATTACAGAGTCCCAAAGCTGTGGTGCCTTGGACGGATAAAAAGTGGTTTTAGCAGACCACATAGTGGGTTGAAAACTGCTTGACAACACAAACACAGGCAATAAATTTGAACAAAGCTGAAAATCCAGTCACTCGTCCATTTGGTAGGTAAGTCTGTATGCAGCAGTGGACAATTAAAGGACCATTAGTTTCAAGTTTCAGCGAGCATGTTTGAATGTGCTGCTCTGTAATTATGGGTTATGATCTGGTTTTGGATTATGTGTTAAACACATCTTATCTGACATTAAAACTGGATAACCCTTCTACTCTAGAGAGACCACACTGTGGTAAGCAAACATTTTATCCAAGTTTCTAATAACTGAATGTTTCACTTAAATATTATTGAAATTGCAATATGGTAGAGTGTGACGACCAACTTGGAGCTGAATTTTTTTGATAAAGGTAAAATGTGTCACAACAAACCATTATAAATGAAGCATAGTGGTCTTACCACAGTGAAAAATTCCGTCATTTTTATATTGTTTTGAATGGCAAATAAATGCAAAAATGATTAATCCTACTTAAAATTATGACTTATATCTGTAAAAAATCCACAAAAAATGATATGCTTCAGCCATAGTTCCTAATTATTCGCTAGTCGTACAGAGCCCAATGGTTGGGATGTTGGCAATCACAAACCTAGACACCTGAATGATCACGTATGCAAAAACATGAATGGTCAGGTCTTTAATACTGTCAGGCTTTCTTATTTTAAAACTTCTGTTGAGAAGTCTGTTGAAAACACCACAATGCTGCTATTGTGAATAGTATTTGGTAGCTTCACAATCAACGCGTGTAAATATGTGAAACAACGTCAGCAGGCACTGTGTATCGTTGGAGCAGCGTCACTACAATGTGCACATGTGTGATGGGGAAGTGCAAGGCAAAATAAGATAAATTAACTTTAACACATTATGCTACACATTTTTTGCCGCTTGTTACCAAACAAAATTTCACAAGGTTTTTGTTTTCTATGACTAATTTACAAGAGAAGTCTGTCTAATTGAACAGCGTTTATGCTGATAAAAGTTTTTTTGTTCTTTAACTTTATTTAAACTACACAAAGCTTGTTGATGTGTAGGCTGTGCTGATGTACAGCAAAATGAGTAAGGAAAAGGGAAAGAAACAGTAAGAAGGAAGAGTTGGTTGCAAAAAGAAATGCAACATCAGCTGTGCGGAAATATTTCGGCTACATAAAGGATGACGGTGATCAAAAACAGCTAATCTGTCAGCAGTGTCTTGCTATTGTTGCACACTACATGAAACATCACGTCTGATTTGTTTGACCATTTAAATCAGCACCACAAAGCTCTGTATGATGGGTTCAAAGCCAAATCTGAATGCCAAAGCAAAAACTATTTTGGATGCCCTTCTCTGTGTAACCCCATATGAGCAACGTTTCAAACAGTTCACACTAAAAAAAAAAAGTCGTTCTGTATTCTCTTTTACATGTTGTTTTTGTGATGCAGATTTACTCCCCTTTAAAATCAGGCCAATCCTCTAGAAAGATTAATTCTTTCCTAATAGAGTTTTTCAAGCCCTCTGGTTAAAATTATTGTATTTTTTCATATATATATATATATATATATATATATATATATATATATATATATATATATATATATATATATAAAAATAAATAAACTAAATAGATGTTACCAATATCATGCTGCCCTCGTACTTGAGAGCTAAACAGAACACGTATTGACACATTTTTCACCATTTTCTGACATTTTACAGACAACACAACTAATCGATTATTCGACAGTGAAACTAATATGCAGCCTTGATGTAAACATACTCCCTGAGAACAATACGATATCTATTGTTATCTGCATAATTTTCTTTGTTTACTTCCTTTAGTGTAGGGATTCCATTTACTACAGATCTTTACGTAACACTGGGCAGATAGGGAGTGTACAGACCAGTTATTACACCTATATGCTAATAATCACAGCATGCTATAGCTAGTAAATGCTGCTCAAACAAAACAAGAACATAAATACATGCTTTATATTATTAGAACATAAATCAATTAACAAATTGATACATAGAAATTGTGCATGTTAAATGAGCTATGAGCAGGAATAGTAGGATAAGCAGGGATGCTGTCTAATAATACATTATTCAGTAGATTTAAATCATATTGTTAGTTGATATTAATTAGCCATTAAGCTAGCTAACGAACAGACGTTACAGTTAGCGGCGCATTTTGGGGGAAAACTGCGGCGGGTATTTAAATTCTTCGCTAGATTTAAAGCATAATTCGCGAAATTCCCACAGTGGATAAGATAAATAACAAGGTCCAGGACTGATAAACCTTCCCGAGTGGACGGACATCATCTCTTCACCTCCTCTCACTGAACAGAAGAAGAGGGAGCAGCGGGGAGAGCGGCGGAGGGAGGGAGGGAGGCTGCAGACACACGGTGCAAACGGCCGAGAAAAAGGCACTCACCATCTGCGCTGACGGTCTGGTATCACTCGGTCTGTTCCCTCGGCAGCTGGAGGCAGCTATTCGCTCTCTCATTCACTTCTCCGGGAGGCTTTGTTGCGGACGCTGGCGCCGGTGCCGGTGAGTTTCTACGCTCCGCTTCGCTACTCGTCTCGGTTTTTTAACAGAACAGTTTTTTTCTTCGGCAGGATGTCGCACGCGATTGGTTCTCATCTGCTCCCGACGCGTTCAAGGGGTCATCGGACAAACCGGCACTACAACTGGAACAAGAGGCTTTTGGGGTACGTAAATGTTACATCACTTGCTGTATTTCGAATGGGTTTAAAAGTGGCAGTGAACGTGGCTGTACATTTTGTTCTTTGAGGGTTGACAATAATTTTTATTACTGATTTTATGTGCATTAATTATATACATTAATTTCAATCTGTCTGATAGTAATGCTTTTAGTGTTAATTGTGTTAGGTGTCTTTGAACATGTCATGCATGATTTGGATGCTTTGATGCGTCTAACGTTGCTATATTATCAACGTAATTTTCAGTTTGGGTAAAATTATTGCAATAACTGGCGGTTAATTATGTATGAATATTAATGTTGATAATAATTATAACTAACTTTGGTTCTATAGCACATTTTAAAACTGGATTTATAAAGTGCTTTACAAAATAAAAATAAAGATAATAAGATAGATAAGATAAAGTAAGATAAAGGTAGAAGAAAACAATACGTTGACACTGTTGGTTGTTAATAAGCCGTCCTTATGAAGGGAAACACAGCTTTGAGATACCAGTTGCTTAATTTCTATTTTTTTTTTTTTTGGAGAAATTCATTGAAAGATATTATGCTGATTATTTGTTATCATGATTGTTCATGCCCTCCAGTGGTTACACTAAGAAATCACAAAAGTACATTTTAGTGTCTTTCCATAACTGTCATTAAAGTCAATATTTACACATAAATCTCAACTGGAGACAAAACTTGTTCCAGTGCAACCCCTCTCTCGTCTTTTAATGTTTAACATTAAAAGCAAATCCAGTGCTTCAGTTTTAAAAACACGTTGTGTTCTCTTCCACATCTGTCAGTTGTAGCTTGGTGTGCCTGCTCCTCTGCCTCATGATTTACACATAATAGGACAAAACAAAACCACATTAACTTGAGATAACCGCATGAAATAGCCAATTTAGGAGAAAAAAATCTCAGTGATTAGTGAAAGACAAGACTGAATTTCGCACAAGATCTGTATAGACGAAAAACAGCTCCAAAAGTCGATGCCAAAGGTGTCTTTTTATTCAAAACTTCTCATTTTCCACGTTTGAACGGTTCACTTGAAATTCCTCTCAAACAAAAGCATCTTCTTGAAAAACATTTCAGAGCATAGACAGACTAAATGCCAAGGAAAGGCACTTCACTAAAACTTGAATACAAGACACAAAAAGAGCTATACAGTCTGTTTTCACATGTACTTGTGTTACTGTGACTCATCACAGAGTGCCTTCAATAATTAAACAGTTAGCTTTGTAAATTAACAAAATGCAAACATACAAATACGCTTGGCAAGATCCATTGATGAAAAACAAAGCATGAGGTTTGCAAGCACAAAAGCATGTTAGGAGCTCAGTGAGAGGAAACAACAACACATCTTAACTTGAATTGTTTACTGACAGCAGTTTATTACAACTCTATTGCTCGATCCTATTAACTCACAGTAACAACAGTCTTCAAGGTGTATGTACAGTGACCGCTTCTGAGTCAGTTCTGTTGATCCGAACAAACTCTGGGGGTCCTAACCAACCTGAGAGAGGCGTCACTTCGCCTCCGGCTTATTCAAAATTCCCCTACAGTCCTGTGCTTTTGTCAGCATCTGATTTGCTGCTATCTGCCTATAGAGACAAGCTCATTATGGAGCAGTTGGTTGCAAATATTACTCTATTGATGTGTTTATTTTTTTGCTTTTAGTTGTCCCATCTGCTCTTTCTACGTTTTGGTGGTTCAGGGACAGCAAAGCTATCATCTCCTCTGTCCCTCCCCTCTCCACTGCCCCTGTCTCCCCTTTCTCCCCCGTCCCTATCGCTCCTCCGATCATCTCTGTCTCTCCTGCTTCCATCTCCGTTACGATTGTCACTGTGGCGGCTGCTGCTGCTGCTGCTGCTGTAGCGATCCCTGTCGCCGTAGCGATCTCGATCTCTGTCCCCGTGGCGATCTCGATCTCCGTAGCGATCCTCACCGCTATGCCGATCACTCCTGTCGCTGTGGCGGTGGTGACTGTCTCCATGGCGCCCCCGGTCTTCCCCATGTCTATCCCGTGAGCTGTCTCTCTGCGAGGGAGGCGCGACTGGAGGGTAACTGTGCTGTGAACTGGTCTGAATGGGCTGAATGGGGGGCACTGAGCTCAGGGAGCCGGCGCTGGTGAAACCCGGGATGGACAAGGTGGCACTGTTGGGCCGCTCAGAGCCGTTGGCAGCTTCTGTTGGCACCGAGCTCAGGCTGCCGGCGCTGGTCCAGCCTGAGGAGCTGCTAGACTTGGTGCTGAGCTTTGGGGGGCCACTGGTAGCAGCTACAAAGTGGCTCTTATACTGAGCCTAGAAGAAAAGCAGGCATTGAGAAAAAGTGGTTAGCTGCCTGGGAGGCAAAAGAAGGCAGAACAAAGCTTCACAGTAAGGCTTTTATTGCCTCATACAACAGACTGACCAAACATATCAGCACGGTGGTGATAAGACTGCTGATCAATTGAGTTACTTTGGTGCAAAAATTGCTGATGTGATTGAAAGTAAGTAACCAGTACTGATAACATAGTATAAATACATACAACATCACAGCATATAAAGATTTTTTAGTCTACAAGTATCTGCAGCTGGTTTAAAGAGGTATTCCACACTTACACGTTTTTGCACAGCAAGCTAAATGATGAGTCATACCATCTCAAATCATCAAATTTTTAGAACAATTTCTGCTCAACCACCTCTGATCTGCCTGAAATTTTAATAGCATAAAATATGGATATTTATACAGCTTTTTGTGAAATGCAGTGTCAGCTTGAAATATCAAATGCCATCTGAATTACAATTTTTTAAAAATTGCTCATCATCTCTATGGGCAATTGCCCAATAACCCACTCTGAGCATGTTTATTCGCAGATTGAAATTTGAGGCTATGTTTGATGATGAGAAATAAAGAGAAAGTTCAGCTTCTTTATCCTTAATGGTTCCTGACATATTGTCATTCAGACACAGCCTCAAATTTTAATGTGTGGAAACATGTGGTGACATGGAGACAATCATTTGGGACTTACCTATGTTGTGAAATTTGTATATAAAAAAAATTAAAAAACTAACTTGCATAATTAGAGAAATCCAAACCTCCCTTAGCCACCGTCATTTAATGGTAGTCTGTCAAACCACATTCAATTTGAAATATATCCCCATTATTCACAGGACTATTTCATATTTTTTGCATTGTATTCCTCAGATCAGTATTTTTAAAACTTGGAACAAGAGATTCGACTTTGATGGCTGTAGAAGCCCCAAACAACTGGATCCTTTCCATTCATACAATAAAATGGTATTTTAGTATTAATTTAAATGTTTAAAAACATAAATTACAGGCATATGCAGCCTTACAAAGTAATAATGGAGCAAAACCAAGAATTAAAGAAAAATTTGAAACAGGTAATACCTGGAAGGCCTGTTTCATTGCAGACATGCGATCTCCCATTGCCCCAGTTGTTGGTTTACTGTAGCCTTCATAGCTGCTAGTGGAAGACAACAAGCTGCTGCTGCTGCTGCTACGTTCCTGCAAAGACAATACAATATGAAGTTATTAAAATTACTGCCAAATATCACAACAAATACCTTAGTCATATCTCATTATGCAGCTTGTACTATGTCAGTATTCACATTTAGTCAGGAATATCTGTTAATATGAGCAATTTGTTGATTATTTGACAGCTTTTAGGCAGATTTACAGTGTAGAAATGAATAACTCACAGAACTTTCCGCCCCCAAGCCTGGTCTCTCTCTGTAACCAAGACCACCTCCACCAATGTTCAGCTTCTTTCCTTTACCACCCTTGAACCGCGATTTCCTGAACCAGGGATTCTAAGAAAAACATTAACAGTAAAGTTAAAACACTCACTCCAAAAAGCAATGCACTCAATCCAGTTACTGTATGGTTTTGTGATGATTTCACTTCTTCATCTCACCTGCATGGCTAAATCCATCAGCTCTTTGGACACAGACTGATTAGCTCCCTCCAGATTGCGAACCAGGTCTCCAGCAAATGTGGTGTCTTTGCTGGTGAGGAGGGTGTAAGCTACACCTTTCTCTCCAGCGCGACCAGTTCGACCAATCCTGTGCGTGTGTGTGTCGATGTCTCGCGCCACGTCATAGTTCACCACTGTGCGAATGGATGGGATGTCCAGACCACGAGCTGGAAAACGGGGCAAAAAAAATGGAGCAACAGATGTTAAATGGAAAGAACAAGAAGGAGATAACATCTCCCATCTAAATCACTGCTTCTTCTTATACATACCAGCTACATCAGTGGCCACCAGAATGGGCAGGTTCTTCTTCTTGAAGTCACTGATGACCTTGTTCCTCTCACTCTGGTCCATGTCTCCGTGCAGGAGGCCCAGACTGTAGCCCTCCTGTGTCAGGTTAGTAGCCAGCTCCTCACAGTTGGCCTTCTTGGTGACGAAAATGAGGACCGAGCCAGAGGAGGTGAATTCGACCAGCCGCCGGACCAACCAGCCCCATTTATCCGACCCGCTGAGCAGCAGCTCCACCACCTGAGTCACATCCTCGTTGGCCTTTTCAGAGTGGATGAAAATAAGTATAATGAATTTTTTTTTCCATTTAAAAATATGCTAAAAACATATAATTTTTGCTACCTTCTTCTGTCAATGTTAAGTCTTAAGCACACTTTTAAAAACACACTTTTCTCATTTTTTAGTCGAAGATTTAAGGGAAGTGAAACTTGAGCTTAACTCTCTGAACCCCACACAGTTCTTTTGCATTTTTTGCTCAGTGTGGGCTCATTTTTCACTGCAATATGAAATCCTGCACTTCGATGACAACAGTACAACAATGGCTAGAAGTAGTGAGAACTCAATTAGGTCTTTCCTGCAATATAACACAGTTAAAATGCCATAAATCATGAAAAAAGAAAAAACATAAGTGTAGTTGAGTTGATTATGGCTTCATTTTTGCACTAAGGAGCACAGATTTGTTTGTTTTTGACAGAATAAGGTTACTGCAAACATTTTATTTTTGGAAAATATTTAATTAAGGCATGCAGATTAAAATTATTTTAGTGAAATATTATGATTTTAAACTTAGATTTTGTAAATAAAATGCACATAACAGATGAATAGTTCAAGAACCACTGAAAAGTAAAAAAAATATGATAATTCTTTCTGTATTTGCAGTTTCTGACTGAAAAATAGTATAATTTTGGGATGTTAAAAAAGGAAACATGCATTTCAAACTCGCTGATGGGTTTTGGTGTTCAGAGGGTTAAAATTCTATATTGCTGTATTTATATTTCCATGTATTTCATCACCCTAACACCACACAGGCATGCTGAGGGGAAAAAAAGCACATCTGTGATATACTTACCTCTCCGATGTCTCCCTGCACCACACGAATAGGATCTACCAAAATGTCTCTGGCCAACCTCTCTATCTTCTTTCGAAATGTAGCACTGAACAGAAGGGCTGTGAAGCAAATCACATAAAGCAGCATAAATACGCTCCGCAGAAATTGTAATTATATTTAAAAAAAACATCAAACAAAAAATGACTTACTCTGCCTGTCTGGGCGAACATGGCTGGCAATAGATCTAACCTGATATTCTGAAAAGAAAAAAAAAAGGCATTATAATTTTTTGCAACAATGCAAAAAGCAGCTGTGTCACATCTTTGTTGCAGCGCCGATAACGCTAACCTACCGAAGCCCATATCAAACATGCGATCAGCCTCATCAAATACCAGGTATGTGACTCTCTGCAGGGACGTGGCCTTCTTTTTAACATGGTCAATCAGACGACCCTGTGCAAACATGCATTAGCAGACAACGTCACATTTTTGTGCAGTGAGAATTTGATCTTTAGGAAACAGTAAAATGATAAAATTTCCTTACTGGAGTGCACACCACAATCTCTGCTCCCTCCTGCAGAGCCTTGGCCTGCTCCCACATGCTGCCTCCTCCATAAACAGCTACAGAACGCAATGAGTAGGCTTTCCCAAAACGCTTACATTCTGCATGGATCTAGCAAACATTAATAGTTGCACACATTAGTAAACCAACACCTTTAACAATGTACTTTTAGTTAATACAACACAAATTACCCTCAGATCTCCTTTCAGTTCTTACCTGCTGACAAAGCTCTCTGGTGGGGCACACAATGACTGCAATGGGTCCCTCTCCAGCCTCCAGCTCCTTCTGGTCCATGATGTGAACCAGCATTGGCCAGATGAAAGCTGCAGTTTTACCACTGCCAGTTTTTGCAATACCAATCATGTCACGTCCAGACAGAGCAATGGGGACACCCTAGAAAATCACATTCACAACCAGGACACCCCATGAAGTCATTCCTGATCCAATGTCTAACAATGTGGAAATCTTCAGATTGACTTTTGCTGTACCTGACACTGAATAGGTGTGGGCTGAGTGTACTCGGACTTTCGAATTTGGTGCATTAGCTGCTCATCAAAGCCAAAGTGTGCAAAGCTGGTACAGGGTTTTGGAGGGGCAGCACCAGATACCTGTGAAGAAACAAGAGTTAGGTTGTAGAGTACAACAGTTTGTACATGATGAAAGTTCAACATATTAAAGATCTTTACTTTGCAGACGATGTTGCCGGAAATATTGATGATCCTAGTCAAAACTAAAATATCAGATCAATATTTCTGAAAACTACACATGTATTGCTTCATTACAATTTAAATTCATAAAGAAATGTGAATGAACAGAATAATAAACTTACTCTCAAGTTCAGCTTCTGCCTCAACTCCAACACTTGAGTTCCAGTCAGACTGCTCAGCTCCTCGTGCTCATTGTAGAAATTTTTCTCAAAAGGTGGGTAATCAATCTAACAAAAAGACAGAAGTGACGATAAAAATCACAACAAAATAGCTCATATTATACATAATGGAGAAAATGTTCATGCATTGATGAGACAGCACTCTTAATCTGTCAGTATTGTTAGTCAGTGTTGTCAACTGCACCTCTGAGTGGTCAATAGGAGGAAGCGGCATGATGATTTTCTTAGTGGTTGATGCGATTGGATTCCCATCACTGTCATAATCAATGTTTTCTTCCTCTTCCTCTTGAGTCAACCCGGCTGTGGGATTCTCTGCCATGTAGCGGAAGTAGGCTTCCTGCAGAGAGTACAGCATTTCATGTGAAAAAGTGAGCTGGTTTGTTGCTTCCTAAAGTCTCCAGGCACCAGAAACTGACAAACACCCAAAGAGACATTCAGCTTTAAAACAGAATTATAAATCACAGTTCACAGGATAAATATGGCTCACAATCAGAAATCAGTGGCAGATTTCATATTTTCTAAATAATCAAAGATACTCTGCACAAAAAAATGACTCCAAAATAAAGATCCTAAATGCAACCTGCGTGGTGAGATAGATTGGAAGGCAGGGAAGTCTTTATAAGATTAGAGAGGGAAGACCTCTCTGATCAGCTGTGTAGTGGATTAAGAACTTTGGAGGGCTCACTCACTTGTTCATCCTCTTCTTCAATGTCATCACGAATACCCCTGAAATGACAAGCGGAGAAAAAAAAAAACTTCCCTGCGGCTCGTTCATACACCAAACACAGCCCACATCCCACTCCGGCTAAGCTCGCTCTGCTTACCTGATAATATTTAATCAGCAAAGGTATTGCTGGAAGTTTAACATTTGCACCAATTATTGGAGAAACGTAAATGATACCATCTGTCTAAACCTAAATTGCTTTTTCCAAGATAAACCATATATAAAAATACAATTAAATCAAATACAAACTACCTCAAAATTAGTGGCCTTATACAATTGTTAACATAGCATGAATTCAGTTGTGGGCAATCCTTTTTTTCTGGTAAAATAACTTTTCTAAAGCATATTTTAAACACCTACAGGGGGCTAAAAAAAAACAAGCAAATGCAGAGTCTTACTTGGCTGACTTTTTCTCCTTTTCCTTTTCCTCTAGTTTCCTCATGTCTTTAGCTGCTTGGTTCTGAAACAAAAAAGTACTGTTAGACAACAGATCATTTGGAAACAGATTCTAGTTTTGTCTCTGTCTAACTGGCACAATCTTCTCACCTCAACCTCTGCCATGAAGGCATCCAATGGATCATCTTCACTGTCTGAGCCACCACCAGACTGCATCTGCTGCCGTGTAGGCGAGTTCTCAGCGGGGATGTACGGCAGATCCACGTTGCTGCTGGACTCCTCTTCGTCATCTTCAAAATACCTTGTTGAAAATGACGAAAGGTGGCATTTTACATTCATTTTAATACCACTATTCACATTAAATGCTAATCACAGGGTTAAACTGAACAGTTGAATAACTGGATGTGTAGTATGTGAATGAGAGCGAAATAATACTCACGCATTTTCCTCATCAAAATTAGCCCTTTTGGTCCCTATTTTGTAGAATGATGGGAGCTGCTGGTTCTTCCCATATCCTCCACCTGATCCCGTGGCTCCAAATGATGTGTGAGATTTTTGTGGGAGGCGAGGCTCCTCTTTTTTCCCTGCAAGGGAAAATCCTCCGAAACCAAACCCTCGCTTCACACCTGGCCCACCTTTGCTCCAGTTCATAGTTGTGCTGTGAAAACAAGAGACGAAGTAAACCTTTAGTCTTAAAATTCCTCTGTTACCACTCCAAAAAAAAAAATGGAAAGGTATTTATTTGTCTGTCTTGGTTCTTTGTTGAAGGTACCCCAATAAAATTAGAATCATGTAAATCATGGAAATCTAATGAAAGTCTTACAATGTGTCTTTAAAATGTTTCAGCTCCCAGTACCACAAAGACAACATGTTTTAACATGACTTTATAACGTTTAATTTTAGGGCCGTTCTAAACATGCTGTTTCATTGTCTGTCGCTTTAAATACAACTGAGCTGCTGCTGTCCACACCACCTTCAGGAAGAAGACTCTCATTGTCTCTGTGATTGACAACAACAGTTGATTGCATAACAGCTGCCTGTGATGTGAATGATATTGTGTGACCAAGACTTTCAAACGCTTCAAACATTTCTCTGAGTGATCATTTTACATGGAAATGTCACTGAGTTCACAGTTGTGTTTTCCAAATAATGTGTATGATGAGTTTACGCAGCCATCAGAAGAAAATTTGTCATGTTTTGCTTGTGGCTGAGACATTACAGAGTTAGCAGAAGCATCTCTAGGAAGTAAATAAACCAGGTAGACAGTTAGGGGGCAGGATTAAGCTCATTTTTAGCTACTATTGGTTCTTCAGTTTCTACAGAAAAACTAGTAAAGAAAAAAGTAAAATTCTGACTGGATTGTGAAGCTAGAAGGCTTGAGAAATGGCATCAGTAAACCTTTTCATCTTCTTACAGCTTTTATTTTCCCCCTGCACATTTTAAGGCTTACAAAACACGATATTTACATGGAACATTTGAAATTAACACTGGGTGCTAAACAATATAGCTATGCAGTTGTGCAGGTTAAACATCAGACGAATTTTGCAATGAATATCCGCAATTTATATTCCATTTTTATATATGTAAATGGTGGTACGCATATTTTCCAAAAAGCAAAATTACACTCATTTAACTGGGGTTCCGTGAGTCAGAACATTACTAAGCAGACAAACTGACGTAACCGCGTTAACGTCGGCTAGTTAGCCATTAGCTAAATACGACGGTACAGTATTACAGGACATTATCGAGATTTCTTTTGCTAGCTCAAAGCCACTATTTTGCATTCCACCAATCTGACACCGACATTATCCCGGTAATGATTTATATGTACAAAATGTTAGCGTTAGATCAAGGCCGCGGAAAGGCCGAGAAGGAGGTGTGCGAAACTGGGGTCGACAGTTTGCCGTGACTGTGGTGAATTTAGAGGTCTTTCTCAACCGCCTGCATCACATAGTGCCATTTTAGTTGATGACTGTGTCAATAATTTGCCAAAATATAGAGCAGGACGTATTTATTTACCTGTTTGGGATGCCAGTAAAAGCGCCAGTGTTTTCAGTAGACCCAGCGGGGTTTGCGTCATCAATACGCGCGAGGTTTCTCCGTGGGCGTGTCGTTGTTCGTGTGCGACGCGGCGCTCAGCACCGAGAAAGCGCAGCGGAGAGCTGTCAAAAACATCCTGCTAGAGAAGATGGCTGGCTAACTAAGTTGTCCTGAAATACAGTATTATTCCCACCAGGCCTTGGGCTTCTAAACATCACATAGGTAAGTTATTAAGGCGTTGAAATAATGCAGTTTCTTGTCGTAAAATAAGTCTAGGTAGCCGCTTTAGCTAATGGTAATTTACGAGCCTGCGCCTTCCATCATGGCAACGTTAGCAAGCTGTTAGCAACAACTGAGGTCTGCTTGTAAAAAAACTCGCGATTAGTGAGTTATTTGTGTTTTGTAGGTCTTTTCGAGCGACCTCATGCAAAGGGATCATCCCTGTTAGTATAATAACCTTTATTATTCCAGCGTGTGGATGTGAATGTTGACGGCAATCAGTTTTGGAATCAACATGAACAAAGATCCTAATTCAAACCAGCACTGGCTGCCGAGACTTTAACTAGCTGTTGGTGAACTTTACTTTGCTATACAAGGTTTAATAATCACGTCAGACGGTGATCATACTTATTACACAGAAGTGCTGGGCGATATGGAAAAAATCATATATCACGATATGGATTATTTTATATCACGATAACGATATATATGACGATATACCACAACAAAGTATGTTTTCAGTTATTCTCTGAAAAGTTTGACAAATTTCATTGCTTACTTTTCTCCATGAAACTTTAACCTGTTGCCAGGGCTGGATCCGAATATTCGATCCCCATGGTGGTATGCCGATATTTATTTTGAGATCCGAATATTCGCCCCCTCCTACCTCCACCCCCACCCCCCCGTCGGGCGTTACGAACCGAGCCGAAAATTCGGCTCTTTCCTCCATTAGCTCACCGCCTCTGACCTCACGGACCGAACCAAATATTCAAGTCATTCCTTCGTCCGTCGTCAAATTCCTCCCCCCCCCCGGACGTTAAGGAGGGGACCGAATATCCGGAGCCCAGAAACTGCTATTCGGGTCAGCCCTACCTGTTGCGCGTCCATCGCTCAGCACTCATAAGTCAAAGAACGTAAAGCAGCGTCATGTCGCAAAAACCACAAGACGGAGTTTCTTTGCGAAAAATCTCTTTTTTATTCTACTTTATTTTCACGTATATAAACTTAGAGTATGCATCGTGACAAGAAAACACTAATACAATCGTCGCAGGCTATTTAATGATAAATTTGCTGTAATAATTGATAAAATTAGGTTAGAAACGATAGAAACGATAGAAGAGAAATGGCACGATAGACACTTTTCTATCGTTCTCACGATATGTATCGTCATATCGCCCAGCACTACGCAGAACATACACAAGACAATTTCAAATGCTTCATGATGTACAAAAACAAAAGTCCTTACACACATTTTCACTTAGAATTGTATATATTATTTAATTTCAACAAATGGGTGCTATTTACCAAAGTTTCCAAATTATTAAAAAGTATGACATACCAAAACTAGGGTTGCACAGTATTGGAAAAAGCTACTACTGCGATTCTTTGTTTTTCTGAAATATATATTGTGCTTTGCAAAAGAAGATTTGAATATCTCTGTTTGGAAAGAGGTAATATTTCTAAAATGATTGGGGTGATTTTGTAAGTGCATCTGCATAGAAAATAAGATATTCGGAACCTTTCTCATGTGGTGTAACACTGACAAAGGCATTCTAAAATATATAAATTTTTTGCTTTCAATGGTGTTCGGTCTTCTGGCTGAGCACTCATTACACAGAGCTTTGTGGTACTGATTTAAAAGAACAAACAAATCAGTCGTATTGTATTTTGTCTTGAAAACAATTTCAAAAACACTCAGTAGACACAGAGTATCTGTTTCTGGTCAACATCGAACTTGCTGTAGACCAAACATGTCCATAGAACTGACAATTCATTTCTTATTGCAAACAAATCTTCCTTTTCAATGTTTCTCTCCTGTTCGTTGCTCATTTTGCTGTGCACATGTGACGTCTGCATGTCAACAACCTCTGTGTCTTTATAAATAAATTAAAAAAATCAGTGTATCCAAGAACTGTTCAATCTGAGAAAATAGTTTTTTGTCCGACAGACTTTCCTTGTATATTAGTCATGGAAAATGAGAACCATACAAAGTGTCTTTTTCAAAATAAAATTGCAGCTTGATGTGTTTCAGTTCCTTTAGCCTTATTTTTATTTGACTACTGTGCATGTGCATATCATGATATTGATGCTGAAAACAAAATATTCTGCATTTGTAATAGATCACTACCACAAGTGACTTTTGTCAGCAGCAGGAGACCAAACAGAGACATCTTCTCCATCACAGTTTCTTTATTTACTTGTTTTCACAGATATTCCCTGTGTGTGTTTTCGGCATCACTGTAACACATTCAAGAGGATCCATGTCTTTTCTTGTAAGTGTTTTCCAAGTACCTCCAATTTTAGACATAGGCTTACAGGGCTGGCATCTTGGATAAGGATTTAATCTGATCCTTTACTCAGGAATAAATCTGATTCTATGTTTTTAATAATATCTCCTCTGATGTTTGTCAGTGAACGAATAAAAATGGTCAATTCTTGTCAGGAAAATTATTATTGTATTAATGTGTCTAAAGGTTTTACAGGCCAGAGACCACTTTGCCTGTTGATCCAGCACTGCTTCCTGACAAAAAATACTGCATGAAATTGTACGTTTTTTTAATTTTAAATATAGCTTTCTATGACTTTTTCTTTCACACAATGATGTAGAAAACTTTTACAGCTGCAAATTAGGTTGACAATATTGACCATCATAGTCAACAGCATTAAATATGTCTGTTTCTTGGAACCTTTCCTTATTCTTGCTTGCATTTCTCTCTTTTTTTTCCATGTCTGTTATTAACCTTCTGTGTCTGTCAGCGTTGGGTTTCTGAGAAACTGAGTGTGGAGAGCCTGCGGGATTTGGAGTTATTTGGAGGTGAGGTTCAAGCCAAACCAATTTACAGCAAATGATTCAGCTTTCCTAAACCACTGACTACACATTAGGCCATTCATCAGTACAAGCAGAAAACAACATTCAGTTTTGATTGAACCTTTGCTCTCAGTGAGTATTTGCTTTGCTCCGCTTCTCAGATGTAATCCTGGAATTAAAATTAGAAAAGTTTTCCTTTCATTTTAGCGGTCATATGCTTTGAGTGTTATTGCCTCATTGTTTATCAGAGGACGTTACAAACAGAATCAATTGCTAAATTAATGTCTCATGTTCTTTCATATATAAAAAGTCTCTGCCGTTTTATTTGATGCTTCTTGTGCATTTTTTAACTTCTATGTTAAATGGTTGTGTACTTGTTTTTTGCTATCAAATGTTCTGTTATTGCATCTAAATTGGACTTCAACTTTGTGGTATAGTATGTTACAGTTAAACACATTTGCTTTAAACCTTTCACATCAGTGGTAATTACAAAGAGGATATACGTAGTTTGTGTCCGCTGGTGTTTGTCCTTCATGTGAGTATGAATTACAAAATAATGAATAATATCAATGTAAGGAGAAAAGTGTCCAGTTGTCAGAATGATGCGACTCATTACACAAACGCAGGTATGTAAAGTAAGCACAAAAGGATAACAAATAAGGATAGCGATTAAATTCCCTTTATTAAGTCAGTTTTACCCATTTTATTTTCAACCTGCTATTGCAATAATGCTGTTTTTCCTGACTGCACCTTAAATGTTGCAAACCTTTTTGTCAGATGCAGAGACTTTTGCTAGGAGGCTTTTTTTGCACAGTTCATTGCGTTACATCATCACATATCTAGTTTAATTTACTTGAACTAGTGACTCAAGAAACATCCAAAGTGTTTTCAGCTGGCTGCTTGATCCACAGCTAATCAGACTCCCGAGAGCTGGCAGTGTTGAACTCAGTGGAGCAGCTTTCCCACGTACTTTATCTTACTTCTGACCAACTGACATGTTTACATACATCAGTTATATTGGTACAAAGCATGTGTGTTATGTGTTATGACTGCCATTTATTTGGCAGTGTTATACTTTTGGTCTTACAGTATAATATCAGCTCGCTGCAATTGAAAATATGAGTTAATAAATATTGGCAGAAATTTCTGTATATTTTCTGCTATGTGATATTTGAGATTTTGTGTGCTAAGCAATTGAGACCGCTCAGAAATATAAATATATGAGCGTAATATGATGTGGCAGATTAAAAAGTTAATCCAAGCAAAGCTGATGTAGCTTGTTTTTTAGTCTAAGTACTATATTCACTGTTGGCTTCAGAGGTGCTTCACTAAACAGATTTCAGGTTAAACGTCTTGTACAACAGGCCAATGATTTTAGAATGAGATCTGAGAGATTCTTTTCGCTTTTCTCTCTCTGTTTTTCCCAGTAGCCTGCCAGAACGTTTTGATGTAGACCAACCACTTTCCATTCATAAATCTCTGTCCTTTAGGCTAACTGGGTGGGCTGATTTGATGGATGGTATGCTAACAAAAGTTCATGTAAATAAATGATTAAGTCCAAGCAATTGTGAGTCCTGGAAAAAACAATCTTGTAACAATACTTATTTGGAAAAAAACCCTTGAGGCATGAAAGATTCAGTGCTGTGACTATATGTGTTACTTTAGAGATGGACTGGAACTTTTGAGCTGCATATCACCTGCCAAAATTGCTTTTTAGTGAGAAGCTACATGAATAAGCCCTGACTGATGGCAATCCCACACTTTAGGTTTGTAACTCTTTGAACCCCAGGCAGCTTCTGGGCAACTTCTTTTTGTTCACTTTTTTATTCACTGTGGGCTCATTTTTCACTGCATTATAAAATCCTGCACCTCTATGGAAATAGAAGAACCATGGCCAGAAGGGGAGGAAACTCAGAAATGTCTTTCATGCAGTATAACACAGTTAGAATGCAATAAATCATAAAAGTAAAAAAACTAAACTGTAATTTCTTTGATTTTGTGGGTAGGGATTGTGATTATGCACTATGTGTCTAAATCATTCAATAATCTTTATAATATGGGGCACATTTTGAAGTTGTGTGCATTAAGGAAATATTGTGGGATGGATCATGCCTTCTTTCTTTGCAAGCTTCGCCTCATTTTCATTTTGCAGGTCATTGCTCAGTGTTGCATGTTTTCTCGAATCTATCGTTTCTGTTTTGGTTGTACTCTGTTTCCATTTCTGTACATAACACCTGGGAAGAACCTGCAGGGTTTAGCCAGATGTTATTTGCTTTGGGAAGAAAACGTTTGTTGAAGTCTTGATAACGGCGCGTCACTTTGTGGGTGGTCACCTGAAACACAAGGCTGCTGCCTTTGAAAAGCTCTGGGAAACCGTCGAAGGTCATCTATCAAATTCTGCCGCATGCAGCAAACCCTCAATTCCTTGATTCCTTCCTGCCTTACCAGTTCAAACGCTTCTCTAAACACAGATCCTTCTCTTGTTTTGTTTGTGTACATGTTTTTATGTCATTGATGTGGTTTTTCTACCCCAGAGCAAGCTCAGGGACTCTCTCACAGGAAAGTAAGTGTGGTACTCCTGTCACTGCATCATCATCCCCCACATGTGCCTTTTGTGTATGTGCGTGCATGCATGTATATGTATGTGCGCACACAGACTTATACTTTAGAGGAATCCACGATCCCCTAAGGCTTTGCACATGTCTGTATGCATGAGCGTTCAGTTCATGACACACGCTGTACATGCTCGTAGCTTAGAGGGCCTTTTCACCCCACTCACCAGGACTGCTGTTAGTGTACAGCTTTATTTCCCTCAAATAGAACAAGTGATTCTCTTTATCAGCCTATTTCAAATGTTCTGTCTGAGTCTCAGTGTGCTGTTGACATGCTGTGCTCCAGGCAACTGTTCTGTTTTGGATTTTGATGTCTTTTTGTAACCCCACGTTAAATCTTGACTAATTTTTTACGAGGATACTTTTGCGTTGAAGGTGAACTGATGTAGTGTCA
Source organism: Amphiprion ocellaris (assembly GCF_022539595.1). Classification (NCBI taxonomy): domain Eukaryota; kingdom Metazoa; phylum Chordata; class Actinopteri; family Pomacentridae; genus Amphiprion; species Amphiprion ocellaris. The sequence goes on along the minus strand of NC_072784.1, from coordinate 14,671,637 downwards.
CACTTCGACTGCGCATCCCTGCAATCTGCCGATAAATGGATGGATGGAGTTCCATGTGTTCAGCTTTTGCAATGCATGGCAACCCTTTCTAAATCTGATCACAGTGGTAGTGTGAAGCGAACCCGTGTGATTAGATGACGTTTACGAAGCGATGGCTGCCAAAGCATGTTTGGCTTCGCTGTCATGCCAGTTCTAATGTGCGTTTAATGTAAAATGCGTAAATACAAAATCATTTGGACTAACATCCTTTGGAACTATCCACATATGGAGCAACAGCTTGTTCCAGATCTTAACTTTGAAGTCGAACTCATTAGGAATACAGCTATTTTCAAGGAGGTGCACTATTTGAATTTTGAATGTGTGTCTTTATTGTAGTCACCATGGAAACAGTCCAAATATTCATACATCTTGCCTTCATTTGCCTCCACAGCTTGCTACTGCAATCTGTCCATTTCCATCATTTCAGTGGTGATCAATTGATGGAATTAAGGAGTCCTCACTGCCAAGAATATTAACTTTTCTCTATGTATGAATGTGATGCAAAAGTCTTAAAGGATGTTTAACTAAGAAAGATGTAGATTTTGCATTGGCCACACTTTATTATTATTATACATTTGTTTCATCTTTGCTCTGTAGAAATAATAATTGGAGAACTTGTTTATTGAAGAGAAACCATATAAGATTCACTGTCACTGTCTGGGGCCATAAAAACAACATGTACAATTTTTAATTAAATGGAGTTATAATGCTGGAACATGTTTCAACTATTAGACATACAGTAGATCCTTATATTCACTAGATATTTTGCTGGTTATTGTTTGTCAGTGTGTATTACTAATGTCTTCTAATTCCACTAGTGCCTTGGGTCATGCTAACACACCTCAGTCTGTTCTTTGGTGATCTTTTTAACAGATATCACACATGGTAGTCACTCACAAGCCCTTTGTCACAATCCTGCTCTGTAAGAAATGGCGTCTGTGTCAGAAGTGATCTTAATTCGCTGTGTTTCCTCCCGTCCACCTCCAGGCCCATGAGGACAGTCGGGAGAGTTTGACCTCCCTCCCCCGTCGAGACACTATGGGCAGCTTCCTCCCTGACAGCAGCTCATATGAGCTCCTCACTGTTATTGGTACGTAGAAGCAAAGATGCACTTGGACTCAGAGAATATTTTACCTAATAGATTGTACAAGCTTTTAAAACAAGACACATTGATAAAGATTAGTGTTTCCCAATGTTTTCTGACCTTTTTGGCTTCTTGTAAAAAGCAATCTGCAGTCCTGAGGGGGAAGAAGTCAGATTGTGAACTTAAGTGAAAATTACCACGTACCCCAATGTAGAAATACTTAGTTGGAAGTAAACATCATGCATTCTGATTTATACTTCAAAGTACTAGCATCAAAATATAGTAAAATAGTTAAGTAAAAGTACTCATTGTGCAGTGTGGCATATGTCAGTAAAACATGTATTATTTGATTGTAATTGTTGCTTAAATGTGTTTATCTGTTAAATGTTGGAGCTGTTTAAGGTAGTTGAACTAATTTTTATAGTTTTATGTGCTGCTTGTAAATTTCCCTTCAAGGATGAATAGAGTTTTGGGTTAGGGTTAGGGTTACTACATTACTACTACTACTACTATTTTACTACATTTATACAATATGAATTTCAGAAAACTGGAGGATAACTTTGTGAACGTGGTATGAATATTTTAAAAAAATGACGTCTGTGTGTTTTAGGTCGAGGCTTGGACGACTTGATGACTGTGAATCTAGCTCGATACAGACCTACAGGGGAGCATGTCGCCATCCGACGGATCGATTTGGAGTCGTGCACTAATGACATGGTTACCTACCTGCAGGTCTGCATCATCACTCGACCCCATCAATCTGCATGACTCAACTCAGCTCTCTGTCCTCTTTATTTCACCTCAGTGCTTCACTGGGAGTTCTTATGTAACTCTTGTCCTTTCTTCATTGCCCATCCTTGTGTGTCTAATTACATCCAGTCTAATCTTCTCCGCTCTGTCATCTTGACTTAATAAGGTGTAATTTCCTCTCCTCTGCCCCCTCAGGGCGAGCTACATGTGTCAAAGTTGTTTCACCACCCCAGTATTCTACCCTACAAAAGTGTCTTTATAGCTGAAAATGAGCTGTGGGTCATCACACCCTTCATGGCTTATGGTAAGAAATGCACTTAAACTATCATGTTACCTCACATGTAATAAAAGTATGCTAATGATAGAGTAAAGCAGCTCTCTCATTGTGATTATCTGTGTCTGATGATCTTGCAGGGTCAGCGAGAGATCTTATCTGCACGCATTTTACAGACGGTATGAGCGAGCTGACCATCGCGTACATTTTGCTCGGCATGCTCAAAGCTCTCGACTACATCCACCACATGGGATACGTGCACCGGTAAGACGCACTTGTGCAGTGAGTGAATGTCAAAAGAAGGTGTTTTTAACCATCTGAACCCCGATACCACCCGGGGGTTTAAAAGGCATGTTATGTTTTAAAATATCACTAAAATTGCACCATTCATCAGAGCAAAAAATCTGCAAAAACAGAAATAATTGTCACATTTTCAACTTTCTGACTGCTCTTGAGCTAATAATATGTCATGTGCAGGTTCAAATCTAACCTAAAAATAGTAAAATTACACAAAAATCACTTTATTCTACACGTTTGAGTTACAGATTTACCAAAGATAAACTTTTTTCACCAGATTCTGTTAAAAAAAAATCACCAATCCTTTGACTGACTCAGTTGTGAACAACAGGCTTGTAACAAAAGTTCACATACTTTTTGGCTGAACTGCAGGCTGTGTTTGCAAGTGTACTAACAAATTAAAAATCTGCATAGTAAAATATTTATAATATGTACCATCACCTTTTTTCCAAAGTGGTAACACCTTTGGGCACCTGGAAAAGTTTCTACATTAAAAAAAAGTAGTCAAAGAATGTAACTTTTTTTTAATGATTTATGACATTATAACTATTTCATACTGCAGGTAAGACTTCTTTTTATGTTTGCTACTTCTATCCATGTTGTGGTGTTTCAACAGAGGTGCAGTACTTTTTATTGCAGTAAAAACTGAGTCCATAGCGAGTGAAAATGTCACAGGAGGGAAGAACCAACCAACAACAAAGAAGCCATCTGAATATTCAATTTTCCTATTCCATGCCACATTAGAAGGGTTTATTGACTAAAGAAACCTAAAAAACAACAACATTAGACATATTCATGCATAGTTATTGGGATTTGGATATAAACTGCATCACCAACCTTTTTTCTTTATATTTGTGCATTATTAGGAATGTGCTAGTTTGTGGAGATAAATTCTATGCTGCTGATTTATTGTTCTTTGTGTGTTTTTGAAATACAAGCCAATGCTGAATGTTACTTCATAACAAAAACAATGATCAAAAAGACGATATTATTGATGAAACCAGAAAACCAGTCCAACGTCCACTTGATTACAGGCTGATTTGATAATTCTGTGTCTCAATTGTCGTGGTTGTGCAGGAGTGTGAAGGCCAGCCACGTGTTGATCTCTGCGGACGGACAGGTCTGCATGTCGGGACTGCGCAGCATCTTCAGTCTGATCCGACACGGCCAGAGAGCCAAAGTGGTCCACGACTTCCCCCAGTACAGCGTCAAGGTGCTGCCTTGGCTCAGCCCCGAAGTACTGCAACAGGTACTGTGTTAATCCACACTGCAGTTCTACACACTTCCATTTAATACTGTTTCTGTCGTCTTTTGGAGGAGTTTTAGGCTGTAACTTTGGCTGTTATGTGGGGAAAATGGAGTGTGAGATGGACAGATAGATTAGGGCAGCATCAGCGGTAATGCAGGTGTTGTACCAGTCTGCTGTGGTGGAGGGATAGATACACTGGAAGGCTAAGCTCTAGATTTACTAGTTGATCTACATTCCAACCCTCACCTCTGATCATGAGCTCTGGATAGTGACTGGCTAAAAGAATGAGACTGTGAGATATAATCAGCTGAAATGATGTTCCTCTGAAGGGTGGCTGGACTCAGCCTGAGAGATGCATCCAGATAGTTGCTGCCTCTTCTTATCAAAAGAGTCAGGTGGTTCTGGTATCAGATTAAGATGCCTCCTGGATGTGTTCACTCAGAGGTTTCTTGGGCAAATCCATCTGAGAAGAAACCCTGGATAGACCCAGAACTCGCTAGAGGGATTACATCTCTCATCTGGCCTGGGATCACCTTGGGATCCCCCAGGAGGAGCTGGAAAGTGCTGGGGAGGGAAATGCCCTGCTTAATCGGCTGCCATTGGGGCCTGGCTCTGTATAAGCAGAGGGAAATGGATGGATAGTGATGAAGTTTACAGCCAATTTGTTTGTATTTGTTTTTTTCAGAATCTGCAGGGCTACGACTCTCGATCAGACATCTACAGTCTCGGCATCACAGCCTGTGAATTGGCCAATGGACATGTGCCCTTCAAAGACATGCCAGCTACACAGGTGAGCAGAGACATATTAACACTCTACCTGTCACTTTCTGTGCTGGTGCAACTGTAGAAAGTAGTTTTGTCCTAAAAACCATGGTGGGGTAATCTCCATCAACCTATAGCAAAGAGAAATGTGGCAAAGTTCAGTTTATTCAGTTGGAAAAACTGGACATTGAATGGGTTGACTCACATACACTAGAAGGTAAATGTCACTTTTCTCTGAATCAGAAGATTAAAACTAATATCACTGCCCCAGATGCTGCTGGAGAAGCTAAATGGGACGGTGCCATGTTTGCTGGATACTACCACTATCCCTCCGGAGGAGCTGTCACTGAAGCCGTCCCGCTCTGGTGCCGACTCCGGGATCTGTGAGGGTCCAGGAGCTGGAGGGATCCGACACTCTAATGGGGAGCCGTCCTCCTCGTCTGGAGGACATCCATACAACCGGACGTTCTCCCCGCACTTCCACAGCTTCGTTGAACTGTGTCTGCAGCGAGACCCAGAGAAAAGGTTGGCTGAAGTCTGCCTGCATGTTTTAAGATTGTAGTGGAAATGCTTTTTAGAATTATTAAGGATCAAGACACTAATTGTTTTCTGTTTCTTTCAGACCATCTGCCACCACTCTCATTGGTCATCCCTTCTTCAAACAGGTGTGTAAGATGTCAGGTTCATCCTGATATTATCACTTACATCAACAACTACACAGTTTCTGTTGTTTTATAAAGATATGATAAGATAAACTTTATTGATCCCTCACCAGGGAAATTAAAAATTGTATCTTAGGTGTTATTGTATTTTAGGTGTGTACCTAAAAAGTTGCATGTGCAATCCAAATACCATTCCCTTGTCATTTTTGTTACTGTATCTTGCTAAACTTTGTTTTTTACCAGGCTTTTGTGGTATTTTGTTCTGGGAAACCCTTTTGAATGATGCAAAGTACAGCATAAAGACATTATGCAAACATGCATGTAAATCTTGAGGGTCACAAACTGTAGCCACTGCAGTTCTGTCTGAAAATGCTCCAGCCTCCACCTTTCACTTTGAATATAGAAATGCAGAACACACAATGAAAAATGTAGCTACGTTCCAAATTGCATACTTTTTCTTTTGACTTAAAGTGCATGCTGCAGATGCTCTCACAAAGGATGTACTTTTCAATATAATGTGCATACAACTGGGACATAATACTTTGTCAGAATAAGGAACTTATACTTTGACTGTTGCAGTCTGTTTTGTAAAATGAGCTGTTATCTGTTATCTGTGCACTCTTGGTGGCTCAAGCTTGTTTATACTTGTGCAGAGGATTGTGGGTGTATGCTGGTGTTCATACTGCAAAATCCAACCACATATACTAGAATATCTGGGTATTTTTGGCCTACTACATTTGACATACTAAGCATTGGAACATACTAAATCTTGTTCTTGCGTACTGTATAGTATGATAGTGTGGATATTGGAATGCACCTTTAATTTTGTTAAGTAGAGATCTTGTCTCAGTTTGTCCTCCACGTTTTCGTTCTCTCAGATTAAACGGCGACCCTCTGAGGCGCTGCCTGAGCTGCTGCGGCCCGTGTCGCCCATCACCAGCTTTGAGAGCTCCCAGCAGCAGGACTCCCCCTCTGGACTGGCCAGCTTGGAGTCGGGTCTGAGCCACCTGGAGGTGGACGACTGGGACTTCTGACAGCGGAGGACTCGGCGGGGAGACACTCGTAGGATGAGAAACTCTCTGAGCAGACAGGACGAGATTCGTTTTTCTAATTGTCCCCTTGTAAATAACACAAATCTCAGACTAAAGGGAGTCGCTGCTCTCAGAGAGAGGTTAAAAGCCAGCAGCCATCTTGCCTCTTTTTGATGTCTCACACGCTTACGTTCTCTAGATGTGCACAGACTCTTGCACTGCACTGATGGCCTCTTTCTCACCAACACACACACACACACCTGTTTACAGATTGTACATTACAAGCCCCCTGGAGCCAAAACACAACAGGACTCCTCTGCTCCTCTTGCTGCTACTGAGGTGTCAGAGGAGGGTCATTGGATGTAGATGTAGCCTAAAGATTCTCATGAAACGGATCAGTGGGAAGCTGCTACTTAATATTCAGAGGGGACGCTCTACCTCTTGTGTGATCGCGGCCGCTTGATGTGGCCCATCTGCTCGGTGAGACCACCATAAGGTTGCATGACGGTCCTCACGGCTGACTCAGTTAGCCCTCTGCATCACATGGAAGGTCTCATGTAGGGTCAACTAAACGAACAGCATGTACACACATTTCTTATCTCTCTGCCTGTGTTACAGTATAAACCACATCTCATGCTTCAGGCCTCTCTTTTGTTGCACAGAGGTTTAAATTAACACCTGTTAGTTTAACCTTCCAAGCATAGAAGTATGTATTTCCTTGAACTTACTCTGGGTGTTTCTCATGTCAAAAGTGAATGTTTTACTGGTGCTTGTTTTGTCTGCATGTACATTTGATAAAAAGAGGGCAGAGCAAAGTGTTGCAAATATCACACTTGACTTTTAAAAATAAACTTGGTTCGGTTTAATGTTGAAACTTGATGACATCAAACAAAGAGGCTGTAAACCTTCTAAAAACTTATTTTATTCAAAATTTACACAGACAAACACATAAGGGGATGGATGGAGAGGTTCACATGTTGCTAATCTTCCTCGTCAGATGGTGGCTGGTCTGTTGCGGCATGATGTTTCTCCATCTTTGCCATTAACTCTGAAAATGACAAAAAAAAGTTATTAATGGGAATCATTCAGTTGCACTGATTACATGAATTACTTAATGTGTTTTAGTTTCTCTTTTTTTTTTGACTGAGCCTGCTTTATGAAGTTACTTTACTATTTTTTTTTCAGTTTGGGAGCATTGTTCTATCATTTTATGTTTAGATCCTGTAATGCTTTTCCCCCAAACCCGTGCAGATGTGCTCTGCTACTTCTTCAAAGTGTTTATATTCACTCAGATTTCCTTTTGCTGCACAAATGTCCTCTGTTTCAAACTGAGTGAGTCTCCTCGCAATCAGGATGTCTCTGTGCACTCACAGAACTTCTAGATGGATACTTCATCGATCCTTTTCATGAAATTACTTTGCTGCTGCAGCTACAATCACAGTCAAGAGCCCACATTTAACACTGAACACGAAACTTTTCTGACACAGTAACTATTCACAGGAAATGTGCTAAAAACTTATGTATTGTGCCAAATATGTAAAAAAAACAATAATGATATAAGACAGCAGAGCTTTTAGGGAAATTATTACCAAATATGAACGTAAAATAAAGAAATTATGCTCTCAAACTAAAAGATCACGCTTGAGTAAAGACAGGAAAATAGCTTTACACTGCTTACCTTTAGCAGGGTTGAAGACTCCATTGGTTTGAGTGTTGCACACATAGCAGCGCTTGGACTTGCGGTAATGCTGAAGGGCACAGGTCTCACAAAAATAATGTCTGCACCTGAAAGACATTTGACGTGTTAACACACTGCAGCTGGTAACAAAGTTCTGCATGATGCATAAAGAAAACACAAAGAAGAGACTTACTTTGTGACAATTGGATTCTTAAAGGATTCCCGGCAGATGAAGCACCTAAAGGGCATATCCTCCTCATCGCTGCTCACCTCGTAGTTCTCATCATCTGGATGGAAACGCAGTGTAGTTCAGAAAGTGCTTATGTACATGATGCAGAAAAAAAAACACCCTCTTTAACTCACCATTGGCTCCATATCTGCCCTCTTCCAGTTCCCTCTCAATCTGCCAGCCATGTTTGTAGTCTGACCTGTCGTGAAGGAACTTGCAGCTGTCTGAAAGCAGAAAAGAAAGAAAAATTTTAACATGAAAAAGTTGGTTATTCAGCCGACGACTGATCCTTTAATATTCCAAATCTCACCTCCAAAACCACAGAAACCAGTCTCCTTGTAGTCTTTGCATATATCTGGCTGGTAGTCCCACCTGACTGTGGCTCTCAGGTGTTCAGGGGCTCTGATCGGTCCTTTTCTGTTGAAGAGATTGAACAGAATTATCGGTTATAGGGTCCACGGGTGTAGAATGATTTATGAACGCATGTTATGAACATGGCTCAGCTTAGTTCTCACCTGACCATGCCTGAGGAGGCATTTCCCATGGTGGTGTCTTTAGGCTTGATGAATTTTTGGTAGTTGTTGATGCCGCGGTAGATTTTGTCATCTTCTTTACCTGTCAGCTCCTATTAAAGGTTTTGGGTATGATTATTTGACATTTTAGAACTCAAGTTATAATTTGGAGGTGGTCTATGGAAAATACATCAACTGATGATTAAAAACAGGAGCCAAAACAGTAGTTCTATCATAATAAAAGTTACATTAACGTATGTCTTACCTCTTGGATTTTCTGACTCCTCTCAAAAATAGCCTGAGCGTCCTTGTCTCTCTCAGTGTCCAGCTCATATGTAGCAGTTGCACCCATGTCCTCTGGTCCCTCTGGTTTCTTTTTTTTAAACAAGATCAGGAGAACAACAGAAAGTGAGAAAGATTTTATTCTTACAAAGTCTTAACAAGAGGTGGCAAACCAGACAACGAATGCTCAAAAGCAAAACAGCATTGATGCTGCAGGAAAACAGCTTCTAAACTCACCGCTGACCGTGTGGACTTGTAGGCAACAGTGACCTTCTTGTCTTCTTTTTCACCATCACTTTCACTAGAAGACACAGCTTCTCTCTCCACTTTTTTGGTCTGAACAGAGGAAACAAAAGTCAGACATGTTTCAGTATTAAACTAAAAGCTACTCATACATTATTATCATTGTTATCTTATTTTTACCCTTTGAATCATGGGGTTGACTCGAGCATCTTTCTTTTCTCTTCTGACCACAGAGCTCTGGTCCTCGTCACTGTTACCATCTGAAAAAGGAACAAGTGCAACTTATATTTTGGGAATTCCGATAAGCATTTATGGCTGCTACATAAGCACTGCACAGGTGATACTATAGTAATGATTTTCTAAACTATTTAACTGTTTAACGATGCCTGAAAACACTGGAGAGACAAAGAAGAAGCGGTATTGAAACTTAGACCAGATCAGAAAATATCATGCAAAATTCTGCATACATACACATCTCGAATTACAAGTAATATATAGTGATAATTTCCTCAATTAACCGATAATTTGTTTGTTCTGTAACATGTCAAAAAATGGTGAAGTGTCAGTGCAAATGTCTTGTTCACAGCCCAAAGATATTAGATTTTTGTTATGAAGAAAGAAAAATCCCAGAACAAATGTAAAACATTAAGACATTAAAATTAAAGCACTACATTAACTTTGACATTAAAATCATAGAGATAACACATGATTTAAATCCAATTAAAATGCATTTAATATACAAGGTCCGTAAGTGACTAAAAACCACCCAAACATGACAGACTCTTCTAAATTCCGAGCGGCCTTAAACGCAGCACAGATGTGGGAACTACTTTTAACAGCAACGAAAATTAAGCAAGCTGCGCTCAGTTTACGGAGCAGCTCTCATTTTAGCACAGTTCGTTTGGCTCTTCTAGGGTAAATATTGTCCTTCCTAAACCAGAAATAACAGAACATTCGTGAACACTTGCTGGATAGTTTGTGTTTGACATCTTTTCCGTGATTGAGGGTCGATGTCAGAGAGGGTTACGAGCACATAAGGGCTAAAATGGCTGAAAAACAACATAACCGTGAGTTACATAAGATATTACTACCTTTATCACTGTCGCTGGCTTTTCTTTTCCGCCCGGAGAATTTCTTAGTGGATTTTTTGAACAAAAAAGTGCAAGAGCCCGTTGGTTGCTTGTCTGAATCCGCCATCTTTGCTGCAGTATGTAAATAGCTGCTGTCACCATAGCGCCCCCTGGAGGCTCGGAGGAAACTTAACGGTAGTCCTCATAAGAGGATCACTGCTGGTTTTAATTCATTTATTCTAAATCTACACTCATTTTAAACAAGAACAAGGCCAAAAGTTGCTAACTAAATTTACTCAAGGACTTTATCTTTGTAATTTGTAATTTTCATGTGATCTGCTTAAGTATCTCCATGTTGCACTTCTTTTTGCTTCTACTCTATTACATTTTTGAAGCAAATGATATATTTCGTACTCCAGTCAATTTATTGTAAATCTTTGGTTGCTAATATTTTGAAGATATGTATTAATTCATATATTTTATGAATAAATAAATTTTTCTATGCTATTATTTGTAGATCTGCGGGCAGAGATCTTATGTGTTTATTGTGGTCCAGCCGAAAACTAAAATTCTGTCCCCTATATTTTCCACAAATGGTGATTTCATCTTTTACAGTGTGTGTCCATTAGAATTACACAATTACAATGTATTTAAATTATCAAAAAAAATCACAGTTTTACAGATTAGTTTCTGCAGTTATTGAACAGTAGACCATTCCACCATATTTCATATAATTTTTCTGGCACCCTTGATGCTCTATTCACATTTGTGTGTGTGTGTATGTGTGTGTGTGTGTGTGTTTATTTTTTATTATTATTATTATTATTTTTTTTTTTTTACAATAAACTGCACTACTTGAATAGATGACAACCAATTGATTAAATGTTACAGCTGTGATAAACCAAATAATTAAACTGTATGTGTTTAATATATATTAAATATATAATAAAGAAATTTTACTGTACCTTCGAGAAGATTTTTCTGTGTTTTCCTGCTGATGTTCATTTAAAAAATTTCACGAGCTGAAAACAATTTTGAATTTTGCCTTTGGTGCTTTTTTTCTTTAACTTTTTAAAATAATATTCATAGTAATAATCAGATGAAATAAATTAGAAATAATGATTAAACAAAGTGGTTTTGCAAAAATACACGGACGAATGTTTCATCTGATCTCTGCTGTGTCAAGTGCATCACTGAATAAAACTGGAAAATGCGGAAATAAAAGCATCATTTATGGATTTATTAAAAGCGCAATGAACAGGTGATGGTGGTTTTATTTTGAAAGCGGGGACCGGTAGTCATGCATTTAATCGTGTCTGACTTTCCGCTCCTCCTCCTCCTCCAGCATCAGCAGCATCCGTGGCTCCCCGCAGAGGACGGCGGGTGATCGTAGGACGCAGGGCCCGCGGAGGGAGAGGTCCTGGCCTGGGCACGGATCCCGAAGAGGCCCCGGGGCCGCCGCTGGATGGAGTCGGGCTGCATTCAGACAGCAATGGCTATGGGTCTGGCTTCGAAGAAGGCTTCTGTTCGGAGCGTCGGCGTGGAGCGAAAAAACCTCATCACGGTCTGCAGGTACACATCACGACTCCCTCGACGTGCCGTATTTATCTGTCAGCGCGCTGCTCGGATCATGATTTACTAAATCTACCCAGCCGTGGAGGATTTTTTTTATCTAAGAAGCCCCTATTTGCAGCTCTGATTGCCGAGGCGAAACCAAAGCAGCAGGGCTTGAAATAGATGGAAAATAATGCAGAATAATGCACACATTTATAGAAATGCAACGGATGAGGAGGAGGCAGGTGCGTTTTCACCTTCACATACCCCTGTCTGCCTTCAGTTTTCAGTATCAGCGCTTATTTGCTGGATTGTTGTGATATTTATCTATAGCCTCCCTGAAAAGTCTAATTTACTTAACAAATGTCTAATTGCCAGCTTAGATTCAGGCTTCAATATCAAATGCAGCTTCAAATGATAAAAATGTGACCACAGTGGGCTGAAAATCCAGGTTTCCTCCTCCATCACAGTGAGCCTGGATGGGACAAGGGCATTGGGAGCAGAGCAAGGACTCCTCCCCACATCAGTGGCCCTCCGTCCTCCTCCATCCTCCTCCAGTGATGGACGCTGATGTTACACAGCTCTGATCAATCACAGAGGTTCGGACTGTAAATGGTTGAGCTCACAGGAGCCTTTACTCACCCGATGAGAGGTCTTTAACTGCAAAACACGTCCACTTTTATGTAATTTATCCAGTTTATTCACGTCCTTGTGGATGCAGTGTTTAGATGTGTTTACAGTCAGGTTTTGTTTCATATTTAAGTCATCAGCTGTCAGTTGTTTACAACCTTTTTTGACAATTAAGTGTGGGTGAATAGTCTGAATTATTTTCAGGAATCCTAGAGAAAATGACAATAAAATATAAAAAGGTCCAAAAAATACGGCTAGAAATCAGTTTTTCTTTGCTCCTTTTTTAAAACATCAGATCCATTTTGTGACTTCTCGACTTGAGAATAGTTTTGGTAAAGCATGATGTAGAATTAACTTAAAATCTACTGTATTATTTCTGTCTATTTTAAGTTGCACATAAAGAGAAGAATGACCTCAAACTATGCAAAAAATGTAAGTTTTACTTCAGTGAATAAATATCTTAAGTAGAGAACGACCGATCAAATTTGCAAGCTTTTTTATTGGTTTGTTTTTTTTTTTTGTTAGTTTTGTTTTTCTTTTATAACTTATTCCTGATAAAAAATAAATTACATGAATACATCTTTTTTCGTTAAACATATAGAAAACATAATGAAACCAAGGGATATGGACAAAGTTTTGTACTGGAGTTTGTGTTGTTCTAAATATTGACACCAAGATTTTTATTTTGGTTCCAAAAATTGTTTATCAGTCTTCTTCACTGATAATAATGAGAATAATCAGTATCGACCCTGAGAAACATATCAGTCCACCCCTAAACTTACCTTAATATTTAGGAGATAATGTGCAAAATCATAATCAGCCATGAGGGCATGTTGAGCTCCAGTGTGGTGACAATGCAAGACTCCCCAGGTTTAACTTTTATCGACACTTTATCCAGTGTTGACAGTAAAGACAGTAAACTCATGAATTCCCAAAAAACCCAGAAGTAGGATCGGATAATTTTTGTTAAAAGCAGTAACTTTAATAAACTTTTTCAAATTTCCTGAAGTCATTATAACAACATTTTGAGGGCTAAATCCTCACTTGGACATGTGTTAATTTTTTAAATTATTTTTTTGTCCGATAATGTTCCTTAACAGGCAATATAACATAAAATATGCATACATTATATATATTTTTGCTTTCACAATCCTGTAGTATTACTCGCCAGTATGATAAAATTTAAACAGAGATAACTGTGATAGTTTGAAGGTATCCTTTTCAAATGATCTAATCAGTTAATTAATTAGTTATCAACTATTTAAATCAGCAACTGTTTTTTTTTAAAAAAAAACAATCTCCTATTCCAGCTTCTTAAATATGAATATTTATTGGTTTCTTTCCTCCTCTATGGCAGAAAACTTAATATCTTTGGGATTTTCTGCCATTTTTTAGACCAAACAACTGATCACTAATGAAGAAAATAATTGGCAGATTAATCAGGGATGAAAGTCATCATTGGTTGTAGCTCCTCTGTCATGAACTACAGTCATTAATGGTATTCCATAAAGTAAATAATCATTATTATTGTCTCAGAGAGGTCTTTTCTTATAACTGATGTCACTACAGCTCTGGATTAAACTGTGTGTTTGATTTTATACCTGCAGTTTATGTTTATATATAGACTAATTAACTGATGAACCACGTTGTTGCATGTCCACTGAGGCAAACAGAACATCTTTGTATTTCAGTCAAAACCTTAAATATATTTAAATTATTCCCTGAGAAGATGACGAAGTACAATAAATATCGACATTTCATAATGTGGATACAGAGATTTTTTTGACGTTTTAGCCTTAAAATAACTCATTCAGTTAATAAAATCACTGCTGATTAACTAATTATCGACTTGGTTTAGTATACTGAGGCTATGATGACCTTATCCTGCCTCTTAGTACTTTTTTATTATTATGTAATATCCTTTGTAGGACACTTGTAGGAGAATTATAGCTACTTTAATAGTTTTATAGTGCTCCTGTAAAATTTCTTATTGTATTACTCTGCGTCTTGAATTGCAATTTAACTATAATCGTAAAAGGTATTTACAAAAGTGACGTCATGCAGGCTCTTAGCTCTTTTCTTTTTTGTTTTCTTGTAACAAACAGCATCCTTGTATTAAAGAATTTCCATTAAAAATCAAAAAAGATGATATCCAGACTCTGAAATAGACACACAGTCAAGCGTTTTTATTCCAGTACCTTTCCATCCAAGGTCCTGTCTGCATTTTAGTGACACGTACATTGAGGCAAAAACACACGACATCACGTAGAGCATGGCTGAAAAGAAAGAAAAGTTCCCACAATGGACTTACAACACAGAGAGATTAGCAGGGACACAAAAACACGGTTGTGTTCAGTTTGTCCTGAACCGTGCTAAGACAGATTTAATCATTTAAGCATTTTAATGACAAACAAACCCGACAAGACAGAAATAAAACCTCAAACAGCTTTCCATCAGTAATGCTTACTACACAGTTTCGTTCCATTTTTCTAATGAACGACATGACATTGATTAGGTTCACTTCAAGGGCAACTTCTTCTAGGCTGTGTCGCTGCTCTGTCTCCTCGTTCACTCGTGGAGTTTCTGACCTTCGTTTTTGCGTTGTTTTGTGGGTCAGAGTTGATTCAAGTAGTCGTGGGTGGTTGTGTGATCGTACAGTCTGGATGGGGAGAGATCCTGAATCAGCAGTGGCCCTCGGGTCGCACAGTAAAGCAGGCTGGGCGTCGTGTTGGTGCAATATCCAGGCTTGCTTACTTCCACAGCTGAAGGGCTGCCTGGCTACAGTAGCTAAGTGACGTTAGTGCTCCATTAGTACACCAGGCCAAGCTTTTATTTACCCTAACACGTGTGTGTGTGTGTATACATATATATATAAAGTCTGACCGTTTTTCCATCGTACATGTTTAACATACAATCAGCACACACGCAGATTAACAGTTTCAATTCAAAAAGGGCCTGTTTCTGCTCAGTTTTGGGCTTGAAAAGTTCACGTGTTGTTGTCTAAAGTTCCTCAGTTCTGTCTAGGACTTTAAAAAAAAAAAAAACTGGCATCACAGTCCTGTTTAAAAGTTATGATCTGGCATGATGTGGGTCACCAGTACCAGGCACAGACTAATCTCTGCTCAGGGTTTCGGTGCCTTTTCTACTTAGCAGAGCGAGACCATTTTAATTAGAGACACGTACTGTATGTACAGCAAACACATTTGTGTGTCATAAAAGGAAAACCTGATCAAACATTTTCACCACCTTAGGGAACTTCAATTTCTGCACAAGGCCTGTATTGGGGAAATTAACAGAGAGAGAAAAATAATCAAAGACAATGACTACTGTCTGTGGAGGCTACTCTAGTACTTTAGCTTTGTGATGGAGGATTTTTGCCAAAACTCAGATGCTTACGTCAGTTTCCAGATTGAATATAATCAGTGGCAATGTTTTTGTTATTTTTGAGGCCAGATAACATCTGAAAATCTAGTGGAATTTTGTAATAGAGAATGTCCACAGTGGCATCGGTGTCATTGTGATCCACTGTGTCTCTGCACTGTTGCCACTAGCAACAGGTTTTATCTTAGTGTTGAAGGGCTGAGCCTTTCTGCAGCGAATTTTCATGCAACTTTGTGTATCTGTGCTCAATTTAATAGAACACTGGTGGATTAGCAGTCAAACAATTTGTCTTGTGTTTGTTTACAAGCCACATTCTGTGCTATGACGTTTAAAATGGGCCGTTTTGATGCTTTAGTCTGCCTTAGAGCTGTCATGCTGTTGTCCGTGACTGGAGGAACAGTGTTGCTGTGGACACGGGGGCGAACCTAAGGAAAAATAGATAGAGGAAGATGAGTGAGACAGGTCTGATGTGAAGTGTTATCTCTTCAGCCGCTTCCTGGAAACAAAAGGAACATGGAGGGGAAAGAAGGGAGGACGATGTGCTGCGTCTCGGCTGAGGTCTGAGCTTCTTCCGGGGCGTGGCTCGAGAGGAGAGAATAAAATGTTCTGTGGACATTCTTCGACAAGTGGGTTGCTCTGTTTTTTTGTTGTTTTTTTTTTATTCTGAGTGCGACAGTTGCATCATTTTGTGCCACTTTCCACCTCTCTTTCTAAGACAATATCAACAAATCTTTGAATCTGCAGTCACATTGATTTCTAGATCAGCTTCTGTGCAGCCTTCTTTTTGCATTTTCCCTGATTTCGACTCTTATTTTTAGCATCAAGTATGTGAAATTACAGCAGAAGTTCTTTAGATGAGCGTTTGGACACCGCTCTCTCACCATCAGCTTCCCCGCTTTTCCTCATTTTACCCCCCTGTCGTGCTCAAACTTCTGATTTACACTCTCAGGTGCTTCTCAGCCCAAAAGCCTCTACTGTCCATCTTACGCCTCGATCCTCTCTGCACCTCCTCAGACCACAAAACACTTTTCCTGGACGCTTTTTCACAGAGGGGATGGGTGAGAGAGAGACATAGACACACCCTGCTGTAGCAACCTTTTTAAATCTTTATATCTGTGTGTTTTTGGCCTGAATTATCCCAATTTTCATCAAAGCACAAGACATTTTTTTCTCTTTGCGCCAATCCAGTGCAGGACGGGACGTCTCTCCCCCCCGACAGTCCAGGACGATAAACACAACACTGGCTGGTGTTGCACAATGCTGCGGCCAGTGAGGAGTTCGCCTGTGTCATCTGATCCTGCTGGTTATGCCAAGACTGAAGAGAAAGAGAGAGAGAGAGAAAGAAGAAGAAGAAAGAGAAAGGAGTCAGGGAAATGTTTCTGAGGGAGCGAGGAGAGTTAATGCCAGGCTTGGTGTGCTCAGGTGAGGTGTCCCTGCTGATAAATGCAGTTTTTCTGTGTGTGTGGATCAAGTGAAAGTACAGTAGAGGGGTGAGGAGGGAGAACAAGAGGGCATTTAAAAGAGAGCTGAGAGTGGGCTTGGCGGAGATCCAGGCTGAGTGAGAGGGGGCACAAAAGAAGCTTGTCAGAAGGCCCTGCAGTTGTTTTTCAGTGTCAAATCGTACCAAGAGCATGTTGCTATTCCACTCCATCTATTTGCATTTGAGGCACGCCAGCGATCCCCCCTTCACATCAAAGGACTTCAGTTAATTTGCAATCATATGCTGTAATGTTCCTTTTGAGATAACGTTGCTTTATCAGCTCAGAGAGGCATTTTTGCAGCTGTTGACTTTCTTCTGTTATGATTTTAAAAGCTGTCACATCAGCAAACAGATAGCTTAGCCAGTGGTTCCCATACAGGGCCCCTGGGAACCTCTGGAGGTTTTCCAAAAGTTTAGCAATCTGCATAATGAGGAACTGCTGGGTTTCATCCATTTTTCTTTCATTGGAAGCGTGCAGTATTAACAAAATATTCCACTATTTTCTCCTTATCTTAGATTTTCCACAGAATAACACAGTTCATTTCTAATAAAACTTCTTTTCTGAGGAATTCCTTAATACAAAATCATATCACAGTCTTACAAAGAGCATTTTGCAGGGCTTAAACATGACAGTGACTATGAATTCCTGTTTTAACACACGGTTACTTGCAACATTCAGCATAACTGTTGAGGCACACATGCAGAAATCATAATCAACACCTTAAAATGTTGACTGACCCACTTTGCAGAAACATTATCAGACAGATCTTAGATGCCACTAACCTGTTTCCTTGATAAATCCGGCATGACCAAACAAAGTCAAAGCTCCAAAAGTAAATTTAATCCAATTTTCGCTCTCAGTTGGAATAGACCCTGTGCAGACGCTGTGTCCATACGTTCCCCAACCCCAACCCCGCGGTGCGCTCCCCTTTCATCTAGAGCGTCTTGCGTTTGGGGAAGAGGGCTTTCCGAAAAGAGGTGGTGGTGGTGCCCCTGCTGAAGGAGGCGCCCCCCAGCGAGATCTTGGTCTTCCCACTGGTGATGGTGGAGGAGCCCAGGGACGTCGTGCTCCTGCCCCGGGTGATGGACGAGTTCCCCATGGAGAGCTTGGACTTGCCCCTCTTTATCTGGGTGTTGCCCAGGGTCAAGGCCGTCTTCCCCTCTGTGAAGCTGGTGTTGCCCATCTTCCTGACCCAGATTCGAGGTTTGGGACTCACTCGATGCAAAGCATCGCACACTCATGCAGCACACCCTGCTTGGAGAGCCCTCGGCGGTAATAGTAACATCAGCTATGATCCAGAGCAGACCAGAATGCTACGGGTGGATAGTGCGACCCCCGTGTCGCATAATGCCTTCGTTGAGCTGGTCGACGTGGGCTTTGGAAGGCCACATACCACCCATGTGTCCCTGTGAATGGACAGAGGCAGCCGTAGGTGGCCACAGCCTATCTGGGGGGACGGGGACAGTGCAGCGATTGTCCCATCGCCACGACGACACCGAACGGTTGAAGGACACATTGTTGGAAGGGGACAGTCTGTGGTGACATCACTTTCTTCTGAGCCATTGTTCCCTATAGCCTCTGACTGTAAGACATTCCCTCTGTGTGCAATCGTATACACCATATGTGAAATGAGCTGCACAGTGTCAGTTTTTATAAAGGGAAGGCTGAATGTGCTCAAGTTCTCCACATGTATTCGAGGCTTTGATTGCACCTCTCTTGTATTTGTGTCGTCCCTCCGTTTGAAACATGGGTGTGGTCCCTTCAGCTGGTGTTTATATCCATTTGTGTCCCTGCTGAACTTTATCAAGTTGAGTGAGTGTGTATTTTGTTCCATTTAATCTCGTGAGATCTCATAAAAAGTGCATACGAAGCAATGAAGCAGAGCAGTGTTTAGACATGTTACTTTTATAAGCACCGTTACATCAGTCACACTTTACAGTCTGTTGAATGTTACTGAAATGCAGAATAATACTAGTCAGCCTCAACGTCATGCATGAAAAAATACCACATTTATACCACTGATGTAGACATGTTGTTGGCTGTACATGCAGTACAATACACAGGAGAGCAGTGCTGATGAAAAGCACACACATGCTCTCCACATACATCAC
The DNA here is from genome assembly GCF_022539595.1 of Amphiprion ocellaris. Lineage (NCBI taxonomy): Eukaryota > Metazoa > Chordata > Actinopteri > Pomacentridae > Amphiprion > Amphiprion ocellaris. The sequence continues at coordinate 14,652,318 of NC_072784.1, read as the reverse complement.
ACACAGCTGCTTTACACTTCCCCTCCCTGTCACGTCAACACGCCATAAAGCCTCATCTCATCAGTGTCACGTTTGCATAACACACTCGGCACGGCTTTGGGAAATCTCACATTCGATTGCAAACCCATTAGATCTGCAAATGGCTCTCACATGGGAAGCAAACAGCTGAGTAGTGTCATGTCTTCTTGAACTGATACACATTGATCACAAACATAGCAGCTCGTTTGTTTTTTGTTTTTTTTATTGACTATTAATACTACTGACCTTCTAAAACTGACCACATAGACATATCCATGGGTTTTTGTGCAGGATTCAAGTGTGAAAATCCCAGTAGATGTTGCTATGCGTTTCTTTGCCCCTGACGAGGGTGGCTTTGACCACAGACACAGACTTGGTCCCATGGGTGAAGGTCACGGTGGTCAGGGAGCTCGTGGTCTCCCCTCGTGTCACAGAGGTGGTGCCCACTGCTATGCTGGTGTTGCCCAAAGTTACGGTGGTTCTGCTCCAGGAGATCGAGGATTTGCCCCAGGAGATGGCGTACTTAGTCCTCAGGATAGAAACCCTGCCTTTGGTGAAGGAGGTCTTGCTTGACGAGAATGTAGTTTTCCACTCATTGTTAGAGTCATTTTTGGACTGCTTGGCTGCTTTGGGTGTCTTGGCCCTGGCCTCGGGGATCCGTTCCATCTAGGTGTTCCGGCGCTTGGACGTCAAGGCTTTGCGGAAGGAGGTGGTGGTGGTTCCCCGGCTGAAGCTGGCCCGTCCCAGAGCCACGGTCGTCTTTTGCCTTTGGATGGTGGAGTCTCCCATGGAGGTGGTGGTCACTCCCCTGAAGATGGAGGACTTGCCTAACGAGACGGTAGTCTTTCCCCTGGCGATGGAGGTGTTTCCCACCGCCAGGGCAGTCTTGCCCTCTGTAATGCTAGTGTTACCCATCGATGCAGAGGCTGTTTGCCTGATCGCCGGCTCCTAACATGCACGCCGCATAGCTGTCCCTCCACCGATGCAGGAGGGTGAGCATGTGCCGTCAAAAGCCAAACTAAAACCGCAGCGGGTGCCCTAAATAGATCACACCACAATGTATAGATGAGGGGGAGGGAGTTATTTGATCATTCTTTGATGCTGGCCGGTCCCTCAGAGAGACAAGACCCAAAAGGACCTGGAAGCACAGCATGCACAAAGGCTGAAAAGACAGGGGGTTAATTGTATTGTTTTCATGATAACACTGCCAAAGCACTGAAGGGATACATTGTGCAGTACACAAGACAATTGGGGTGACCTCAGTGTGATAACATGGCGTGGTTCCCAAAAAAGAAAAAAGTCCCCCTCCCTGCCGTTGTTCAAGTACAGTAGTACATTTGTCCGCTGGGGTACAGTACACGCTTCATGTGCAGCACACAACCAGCTGAAATCCTTCATGTGAATATTTGAATTTGTGTTTTTTTTCCCTTCTATATTGTGTTTTTTTCTAATTCCTCTTTGTCTGTGTGCTTCTGTTTCAGATTCTCTGTAAAGACTCTCCTAGAAAAGTACACAGCAGAGCCCATAGATGACTCATCCGAGGAGTTTATTAACTTTGCTGCCATTTTAGAGCACATCCTCAGCCACCGCTTCAAAGGTAACACTGCAGGTAACATGCAGCTCAGGAAATGATGCACAAATCAGCTAATATGACTGAATGCGAGACAGTAAAGCATATTAACCCTTTCTAAACCAAGGAGTTTCTGGGTGTTTTTTTTTGCTACCACTGAAAAAATGTCTTCCGAGCAGTATGGGACTCTTATAATGCCAGTATCATGTGAAGAACAGAAATAGACTTAGTCAATTTTTAAGAAATATTTTACAAAATTATTCAAAATGATTATGTACAACATTCTTCCAAGTGCCCAAAAATGTTAAAAATATTGGGGGGGAAATTATGTCTTTACATACTATAGACATTTTACTACTTACATTTTAAATTTGTGTCCATACTTGTTATCTGTCTGTATAAATACAGTGGCAGTTTTGCCAAATAGTCCCTGACTTCTCATTACGTGACTGTTGGCTGTAGCAGAGTCACTCATGGTTTGTCAGTTGCTCAGAAAAGTGCAGATTTTTTTTGGTTTTTCACAGAATCTGGTTAGTGTAAGCAGTTTATTTTTTGATCGATTTCTACAAGGGTCTTGGAATAAAGTGATTTTGATGAGCTGTCACTATTGTTTTAAGCTTAGATTTGGTCATTTTTCAGACAGAGCAGTATATCACACAGGATACATTCAAGGACAGAAAGTTGAAAACCCCTGTTTCTTTGTTGAAATAAATGGTGTAATTTATTATTTTTCAAATATACAATGCCTTCCAAATCTCCCAACAGGTTTTGGGGTGCAAAAGGGTTAAATAACACAGAAAGTATAAATCTACTACATATGTCAACATTAACCATTGAGACAAAATGATATTATTGTCAGATGGCCATCAAACAAGTATAATTACACAGTCAGCTGTACTGGTGCTGCTGCGGCTGCATATTTCACAGTTCAGGCTGCTGTCAGAGCACAAATGATTCATGATTGCTGTGCTTTATTCTTGGAACAGGTTCAGGAAGCTGGTTCAGCTCAGATGGACAGCGCAGTTTCTGGGAATATATCCGGCTGGCCTGCAGCAAGGTGCAGAACAACTGCATCGCCAGCATCGAAAACATAGAGAACATCAGCACATCGCGAGCCAAGGCAAGCATTTTTGTATGCGCAAGCGTGTGTGTGGACGATTGTGAGAAAAGGCCTTGTGTTCCCACTCACTTGTTACGTCGTCCTACAGGGTCGGGCGTGGATTCGAGTGGCGCTGATGGAGAAACGTCTGTCTGAATATGTCTCTACTGCTCTGAGAGACACTAGAACAACCAGGTCAGACTGAGTTGTGCATTGCAGCAACATTTTTGGTTTTGAGTTGTCCCTTGTGCAGTTGTAACTATACAAAGTCACTGTAACTTCATTTACAATCTTCATTTGTTTCTGCAAACACCACAGCAGTGTTAACATTTTTTCCCCATAAATACAAAAACACGAACAAAATAAAATCATCCTCAGTATGGCACCTGAAAGTTCAGAATTAATAATTACGTCTCTATCTGACAGGAGGTTTTATGATGATGGAGCCATTATGCTGAGAGAGGAGGCGACAGTGCTCACCGGCATGCTGATTGGATTAAGCGCCATTGACTTCAGGTGAAGTTGTGCACTATGTTTAAGAATATAAGTACATAGACAGACCAGCCCAGGAGTTTGAAAATCAACACAATTACGTGTAACAAAAGTTTGCATACACTTCTAAAAACCATGTATATAATGGCGGTTTTTCAGTTTTCTTGCCAGTTTCCAGTGACTCCTATAACTGGGAATTTTCTATAATGAAATCACTGAAACAAATGTATCTCCCTGGCCTCTTACCTTCTCATGAGTGATTATGATTGACTACAGCTGCTGACTCCTTTGAGCCAATTTAAACAGGACCCATTTGATCCACTCATTGGACACAAACACTAGAGTGAAAAAGTCTGATGAGCTCAGCACAGATCTGAAACAGCAAATCATTGACATGAAAAGGTCAGGAAAGTCACTTGGAGCCATTTCAAAGCAGCTACAGATCTCAAAATCATCAGTTCAAACAATTATTTATAAGTGTGAAATGCATAGTACAGTTGTGTCACTGCCACGATCAGAAAGGAAACATGTCCTGTTATTTCACAGCCTTCTGGAAGAATCACTTTACATTTCCCTGTTTGTCCTGTATGAGCACGTGAGAAATAAACTCTAGAATATTGAAAAGGTAACTAAATAAAAAACTAAATAACTGACTTGAATTAAATTGAATTGCAAGGCTAACGATTACCTTAATGCTGCTCAGGATTAAACTTAAACTTATTTTAGAGCTGCGGCTTATGTTTGCGTACTTGTATTATCAATAATTATTATTTTAGCTGGAAAATCGAAGAATTGTTGTGATGTTATTATTGTGACCTGCCAAGGGACTGCAGATGGAAATTAGCTTAAAGCTAACTCTGGTGCAATACATCAAATGGAAACATTAATGTTTAATATTGTACATGGTCCCTTTTTAAATAAACTGATTATTAAAAAATAAATAAAAGCATTATCACATGTTCACAGAGGCAGACAAATTAAAATATAAGCCCAAAACCTAATCATACTTAAATTCTTACCCTAGAAGATGACAAAATGCAACAAATATTCCCTCTTTATAATCTGAAGACAGAGATATTTTTTACATTGTTGCCTTAAAATAACTTCATTATAACAGCAGTTTTATTAACAGTTATTAAAATTACTGCTGATGAACTAATTGTTTCAATTTAATTTAATATAGCGAGGTCATAGTGACCTTATACTACATTATAGTGCTTTTATTTTATGTGATATTATTTGTAGGACACCTGTAGCTACTTCTTATAGTGCTCCTGTAAATATTTATTATCATATTACTCTGCGACTTGAATAGCACTTTAACTATAAAAGGTATTCACAAAAGTGATATCATGCAGGCTCTTACTCTTTTTTGTTTTCTTTTCCTAAAATTTACAAAATCCTTGTCTTTAAAACCTGAAAAACTCCCACCAAAAACTAAAGGAAAGACCATGTCCAGACTCTGAAATAGACACACAGTCAAGCATTTACATCTAAGAAATAATCAGCATACTCTCACAAGTTCTAACACAAAACTGTTTATCATGCCCAGTATATTTACTGGTGGATAATGTCCTCATTAATAGGGTTTATGACATAAAAATCTTTTTTTTGTTACTTTTTCTGTCTAGTTTTTGCTTGAAGGGCGAGACTCTGGATGGGAAATCTCCAGCTGTGATCGACTACACGCCCTACCTGAAGTTCACTCAGAGGTGAGACTGACCCAGCTGATGTTTATCACTAAATGTATGAGTGATTCATTAACACTCCTGTCCGTCTGCTGTGCAGCTACGACTACCTGAGTGATGAGGAGGACCGCCGCAGCGTGGACAGCAGCAACAGCGAGGAGAGCGTCCCCGAGCATCCCTACATCCCCCTGGTGACCGACGAGGAGAGCTGGAGCAACAAGTGTCGCAAGATGGAGCAGAGGTTCAAGATCGTCTACGCCCAGAAGGTGAGTCGGGACAACCTGAAATCGCTGCTCTTCACTGTCAGCTTCTACACAGAAACTTCAGCCTCACGGTGTGCGTGTTGTTCAGGGTTACCTCGAGGAGCTGGTTCGTCTGAGAGAGTCGCAGCTGAAGAACGTGGAGACGGAGAACAAGCGTCTGAGAGCGAAGGTGGAGGAGCTGACGGTGCAGAGTCAGCAGGAGAAGAAGGAGCTGGAGGCCATCGTGCTGGAGCTGCAAGCACAACTGTAAGAACATAGAAACTTTCAGCCATTTCTCTCATAAATACACAGAAGTATGTGCTCGGTTGCAGAAATTAAATCAACAGTTAAAATTGGAGTTTTAACACAGTTGTTATTTTCATAAAGATTCTCAGCTGAAATAAATTCTGAGTTGCTTTAATGATTCTTTATACGGGAAAAAATATGTCATTACACCAGTTTCTGATACTTATGAAGAGACCATAGGGGGATTTTGTTTGTCTCTTTTACAACAGTTAAGAAGGAAAAGCCTTTATTTGTCACACATACATTAAGCTAAGTGAGTTTGATATGACTTCACTTACTTCTTGGTGTCAGAGCAGACTCAGCTACAGTACAGTGCCCCTGGAATAAACACCACTATCTTTACATATATATATATATATATATATATATATATATATATATATATATATATAAAAACATATAAGTATATGTATGTATATAGATAGATAGACAGACAGACAGAGATATAAAGAAATCTGGAGATTTGACAACAATAAAGGGGGCTTGCCAACACAAAGGTGTATGTATTTTAACCCTTTGAACCTCAACATCTACCAGCAGATTTGAAAGACATTTAATCTTTTTTAAAATGACAAAATGACGCCATTTATCACAGCCAGAAACTGTAAAAACAAAAAGAATCATCGGATTTTCAACTTTCCATCAGTCCTTGGACTAATTATGTGTGACATGCAGTTTTGTCAGCAGAAAGTAACTAAATTCAAGCATGAACTTCAAATTTTATTCAACATATTTCATACATACATTACATTCGCCACAAATAAACCATTTGTAGTAACCACATTCTGTGAAAAATACAAAATTTTGCACTCCTCTGTGCAACTGTGAAGCCATTTGGGACTCAGCTGTGAAAAACAGACTCATGACAAAAATTCAGAGACTATTTGGTTAAACTGCAAGCTGTATTTACACAGTGCACAAGGCAAAGGTTACACAACAGTGAATACAAGTTAAAAATGTAGTAGTAAAATGTTTATCCTATGTGGTGGCACCATTTTTTCCATTGTTGGTAATGCATGAACACATAGAATAATGTTGTACTTGCTGATTCCAGGCTATTTTTGTAAAATAAATAGTGAAATACTTTTTTTTTCTTTTTGACTATTTATGGCATTGCAACTGTACTATACTGCACAGAAGACATTTTTAGTTCTCTCTGTTTCCATAGAGGTGCAGGACTTTATATTACAGTGAAAAATGAGCCCAGTGTGAGTGAAAATGTGACTTATCAAAATTACAACAAACTACAGACATCGTTTCTACTGTATTGTATTATTGTATTAATGCTAAAATTAAATGTGTGTCACCAGAACTTAATCATTTTCCCTCTGTGCTTCCTTCAGCTCTGCCCTGATGCCCTGTGATTCCTCCCATCTGGCTAAAGATCTTTCCATCCCGCTGGTCAACCAGTGGTCCACCATCACTAACAACCAAGGCGATGTCAAACTCTTCCGCAGGTGCAGTGCAGCACATCTACAGAGCCTTTCTGTCAAGTTTTAATGTGAACCACATTTAAAACAGTATTAAAAGTAGATGGCATTAATATACAAAACACTGTGGTGATGAGATATTTGTGTCTTCCAGGAGGAGTTTCCACAGTCTGGAGCAGCTTTCTGCTGATGTCAGTCTGCACTCAGACTCCCAAAAGACCGATGGGCGGCAGAACGGAGACGCTGCCTGGACCTCAGCTGGTAAAAAGTGCTTCTACATGCAGCACAGAATATTTACTGCAACATTTAAATGTGCAGCACGTACAAATTAAATGAGTGGCAAATTAAAGTTAATACATTTTAACTTACGCTCATTATTGAAGACATTAATGGGTTAGAGCACACACTCGTTTGCATTTAATGTTGGTTGTTTTGCATCACATTTTATATCACATATATATATATATATATATATATATATATATATATATTTGCAGCATTTAAATGTGCAACAAGGACTGTTACTACAGTTATGCCACCTTTACTTTTAAATCACTCTTTCAAGTTCAGTTATCTGCTTTTTTTGTACTTCAGCAGAGAAACATTTTAGCAATGTGACAATATTTCTGATTGAGCAGGAATATATTGGTTCTCTTCCCACAACTACATAAAAGCCTTTTAGAGACAGATATCAATGCACATGTGCATACCTGTTAAATGACTACCAAATAAAATTATTATATTTTAACTTACACTTGTTATTATAGACATTAATTAGTTACAACACACACTCATTTGCCTTTAATTCTGGTTGTTTGGCATCACCTTTTAGTAGTTTTATGTCGATTTGGAGCTAAGTTCGGGTGTTTTATGTCTTTTTGCGGTAGTTTTCAATTTAATTTGGGTTCTTTTGTTTTTTTGTAGCTATTTTGCATCACATTTCAGTTGCTTCATGTTATTTTGTGATAGGGTGCATTTATATTCTATTGTTTAGTACCATGATTAAATAAAAATAATAATAATCTGCAGCATTTAAATGTGCAGAGAAAATGTGTTTTCTGTATCCTTAAATTTGAATTATCTGCTTTTTCTACTTCAGCACAGAAAACATATGAGCAATGTGACGATATTTCTGCTTGAGCAGGAATATATTCGCCAGAACTACATAAAAGCCTTTCAGAAGCAGCCACCCATGCACATGTGCATACATATTCATAGAGAAGCAGCCTGTTTATGGTGTTCCATGTGGGCAGCTACAACTATGCACCATCGTAAGTCATATTTTATTGTGTTTTTCTCCACATTTGCTGCTGCAGGAAAAGACAACACTCCCTCCATGCTGGGTCTGTGCGGCTCTCTGGCCTCCTTGCCGAGCTCAAAGTCGCTGGCGAGCCTCAAGTCCAGCGAGTGTTTGGTGAACATCAGCACCGAGCCCAGCCCTGCTCTGTCTCCCAGCTAGGAGCTCCAGACCAACTACAGCCACGATTTAACCCCCAGCCTGTCTGCCTGGTGATGCTGCGTTGTCCAAACACCCGACCAAAACCACCAACCCTCCCCGGCCCCCAACTCTGAGAGGAAACAACAGGAAAGTCATGACAGCACATCTGGATTTTTGTACATGAGAGTGAAGTGGTCATGAAGCTGAAAGGATCCATCTGTTTTGGTTCTTTCCTTTCTCCTCGCCTTATCCATTCGACTCTTTGCTCTCCAGCCGCCTCTTCTTTGTACTATCTGTGAATCCCTTCTTCCAGAATCATGCAAAGCCTCCAGAAACACCTTTTCCAAAGCATCCCATCTCGCTCCTTATTGATCATCCTGCCATGGCGTCATCTGTGTGTTATTGCACCTGTTTTATTCTGTTCTAAGACAGCACTCGCAGCTCTTTGGATGCAGCCACTTGCAAAGACGGATGAGATATTCATTTTAAGAGATGCAGCGATAAAGTCATAAGGTGGTTTCTACATAGAAGTGTGTTTTCTGAGTGTGACTGAATGGTATCAGGGCCTTATAACCCTTGAAAGTGTGGATTATTCCTGCTCGATTAATCAAGCACCACAAACTCTTGCAATATCTGTGCAGCTACTGATTCTATCAAATCTTCAGCTACCACATCTGCTCATTTATCTCATTACAATCCAGTACTGCAGTATGTTCTTTTTACATTGGGTTGTTTTGTTAGTTTTGTGTTGCAATAAACTGCCTTTTTCCATTATGTGTGTATGTATGGCTTTTTTTAGTGACGAAACTAACAAGTGGAACAAGCAGAGATTGTGAAAGTGGTTGTTTGTTGCATTGCTGTGGCTCCACCTAGTGGTTTAATGCAACGTACTGTGCTCAAGGAAAATCTCATCAGTTTTTCAGTTTTAGACTTCTTCAGAAGACAAATGTGAGAGACTGAATTATAAAATAAAGCCAACAACACCAGGGTCACATATATCTGAACTCAGACAAACTCCTCCTCCACATGGATCAAAATATTTTGAGCACTTTGCCAGAATTTATGGCACAAGTCTTCATAATGAAAATGATTAGACCCAATTACCTGCATGAGACACTGTAAATACAGCAGTAACAGAATCTGAGGCCTTTTCAGTGTCAAATACAAACTTTATCAACATCTGCACACTTAATTGATTTAATGCCGTTTTTCCTAATGATGCAACTCACAGGGTGAATGGGATTATATGCTGTTACAGTATTAAGCTGTGGAGCCATATTATTGTAGATCATTTGTTCATATTCATATATTATATTTCATATCGGTTGGCACTAACAAATATACACTCTTATATACAGTCATATTAAATAATGTAAAAGTGTGTTCATCATTGGTTAAAGTGCACTACAAAAGACCCAGACACAAATTAAGGCTTTTGTACTTTCTCATGACAAAATATCATTAACAGTTATAATGATAATGCATTCAAGCAAGGAATATTTTATTTTATATTGAAAAGTACATTGTTATGTGTTATGAACATATATTACATTCAGTCTGTGATTATGAACTAAGCAGGCACATTTTGGGAAACCACACTGAAAATTGGATGGTATTAATAATAGATTTGTTTATTTTAGTTTAGTTTTTGAGCAATTTTCTGTCAATTCAACAATATATATATTCTTATATCCTAATAGTGACCTGCAATGGTTCGCGAACCACAGTTTGAGACACGACCACATACAAACACACACTCAGGGACTAGATGAGGGTTTTAAGGCAGGAGGGGGAAACCTCACCACGGTGGGAGGAACTTGTAGTTTTGGGGGGGTTTCCTCTGAGGAGACAGATGGAAGTTAGGGCCAATAAAAGCTCAGTAAAGTTGTGAAGCAGCCAACCACCAGCAGGCTGCGGGCAATTATACGCTGCACAGATAGTTGCACAGGTTGAGCTGTTGTGTTGTCACTTTGCGCACAAGAGAAACAAGCTGCAGTATGTGAGCTGCAGCCTGAAGGAGCTTCTTACGTTAAACTGCCTCTGCTCGCCTCTGCGCCTTTTTCCCGGAGCCCAGTGTCCAACTGGGAGCAGCTCAAGCCATGCTCAGCATCACAAAAGAGAGCCCGAGGCCCGATCGCAGCTCTGGGTGAATTGAATGTGCTCAGAGGGAGAAGCAGCGAGCGACGAGGAGGAGGAGAAGAAGAAGAAGAAAAGTTTCCAGGAGAAGCGGAGCTCGGCTGCGGGTGTCGGGGGGATGTCGGGCCGCAGCGGAGCACCGCCCCGGGGGAGCAGCACCCCCAGCCTGCAGCCCCTCAGAGCCACGGTGCCCTTCCAGCAGCTCCACAGGGGCCCAGCGCTGCTCTGCAGGGAGGTCAAGACGGGTAAATAGTGAGAGGAGGAGGAAGGGGGCTCCAGCAGGCACTCACTCACCAACATGTGCTGCAGGCTTCAACTGTGTTTGTGTCACTTTATCTGCCTCAGAAATCAACATGAACAGCTGCCAAGAGGTTCAGTTTGGGTGGTTGTGAGATGTGGTGGGTTTTAATTCAGCTTCTCTCCAGTCATCCCACTGGGAGAGCAGAGCCAACATGAGTAGCTGCAGCTTGTCTTTGTCAGATGTCAGTAGAAATGTAGGTTTTTTGGAAAGCTGGCCAGACAAAACCCAGGGTTCTGTGAAACACTTTTGAGTCTTTAAAGATTTTTTTTGACATTTTTATAGGCAAAACAGCTGATAAAGTAATCCAGGTGTCATTCAGCTCCTATATTAGTTATGCCAAGTTGTCATTTGCAGCTCCAAACTAAACATCAACACTGGGTATTCACACATACAATGGCTGCTATATTGAAGTTCTTACATTTCAACTCACACACATTGTTTAAGACATGTATAAGTTACTACACTGGAACACTTGCACATTGTAATTTGGACATTTTGCGTCCCAGTTTTAGTTCATTTTGTCGTTGTTTGCCTCACATTTTGGTTGTTTTGTTCCATATTTGGTGACTGTGTCTTTTTATGGTAATTTGTGCTTAATGTGAGATGATTCTCGTCATATTTAGGCAGTTTTATGTCCTCTTTTTTAGTAGTTTACATTTCCTTTTTGTTGTTTTATGCCACATTTTCACTCTTTCTGATCTTGTTGCAGTCATTTGTATTCAATTCTGGCTATTTGAGGCCACATGTTGGCTCTCGTGGCTTTTTGTTGTAGTTTTCATGTAATTAAGGTTGTTTTGTGTCACATTTTGGTTGTCTTATGTCATTTTGTGGTAGTTTGCATTTATATTTGGTTGTTTTTTGCCACAATTTGGCCAGTGTTGTGTATTTTTGTGGTAGTTTCCAATAATTCGTTTGACTTTTTCCGTCACATTTAGGTAGTTTTTTGTCTTTTTGTGGTCATTTGCATGTAAGTCTGGTCTTTGAGCATCTCATTTTGGTTGTTATATGTCTTTTTATGATGATTTTTAGTTAAATTTGGTTGGTTTGTACCATGTTTAGGCCGTTTTAGTTCCTTGTGTATTAGCTGATGTAATATTAGTTATTTTGTCCCACATTATGGGTATTTTATGTGTTTTTATGTTGGTTTCTATTTACTTTCGGTTGGTTTACGTCATGTTTTAGTTTTCTTATGTTTTTTTTGGGTTGTTTGCATTATAGTTTGGTTGTTTTGTACATCCTTTTGGCCATTTTATCTACTTTTATGTTTGTTTGACTTAGATTTTGGTCGATTTGTGTTACAATTTGCTGTCGTTTGCATTTAATTTTGTTGTCTTGTGCCACGTTTTTAATTTTTTAGGTCTTTTTTTGGTAGTTTTCGCTTAGTTGTAGTTGCTTTGAGTCACTTTTTGGTTGTTTTGTTTATTTTTCTGGTAGTTTATGCTTTATTTCAGTTATTTTTTGTCACATTTTGACTAGTTTATAAATGCAGAACCACAGTTTCATTGAATTCAACGAAAAAGGCCAATTGTTCTAAACTGAGGGATGCAAGTAATGATTGTTTCCACTGTCCATTAGTTGTTTGGTCTATAAAATACCAGAAAATGGTGACAAATGTTCATCAGTGTTTCCCAAACCACAACCCAAAGATATTCAGTTTACTGTCATGGAGGAGGAAAGAAACCAGAAATATTCACATTTAAGAAGCTGGAATCTCACTTAAAACTTCAAATGATCATTTATCAAGACAGTTGGTTGATAATTTAAGTTGACAACTAGTTGATCAGCTCTAGAATGAACTGCATCCCTCTGCTCTCTCTCTCCACTGTCGTCTCTACTCTCTACTCTCAGCTCACTATGAGAAAGTTAAGTCAACAATGATGCCTGCTAACCCTGAAACATAACACTGTTCTCATAATGTTATTTGGACACTCTGCTGCCCCTTTGCACTCTGACCTGCGGGATTTCTGCTGCGTGCTTCACGCAAACACAGCAGCAGCTTTCAAGGCCTCTTTGTTCCACTTGGAGCGCTCCTTCTTCAACTGTATCCATCAACATCTGCATGTTATTTATGCGTCCTGCAACCTGGGCTGAGGACAACACGCCGCCGCTGCGCATAAGGGTTGGGCGGTAAATAAACCTAAGTAGCCTAAGTAGCCTGTGGAGCGCGTTGCCAACGTTGCATAGCTGCATGGCTGTGCTCCAGGTCAGAGGATCGGTCCACACCTGCCAGAGATGCAGTGAGCTGCCAACACACAGCCTTGAAGCAATGCCGTGAACACTGGTGATAAAATACGGTCAAGCCTCTTAAACACTTATTTACACATGTGTGCAGTGTTACTAGAGGCTAAACGTGAGCACACGGGCAGGAGGAAATGGTTTTGACATGTACTCTATGACACAATCCTAACACAGACTTTTATTTGTGTTCCCACAAACAGCAGACAGAACCACAGCTCGACCTCCGAAGCCCACCATCCGCCGAACCCTTTCTCTGGACGCCATCGTGGCTCCCTACCTGCAGGGGCAGTGGCCCAAAGAGACCGAGAGCACGGCGGTTACCTGTGTGAATGACAAGGCCACTCAGGTGAGCATTAAGACATAAGGACACTGTGAAATCAGTTGGTGTAATAACAGTAATTAACAGAAAACAAGATAAATGCCAGTGCTTCTGCTGCTGCTGCTGCTGGAACACATTTCCCATAAAACCTGTTGCTTCTTGTTGCGGGACAGAAAAGACACAGAGCAGATGAGACAGATTAGACTGCAAATGTTGCGATTTCTACAGAGGACCAGATATCTGATGCTGGCTCTGCAGGTGTCTGGTGGTTCCAGTTCGACGCGGCGGGTGGAAGGCAGCCAACTGGAAATAGTCGTTTTTGTTCTTCTTTAAACTGCGCTGCTTCCCCCCCGCCGCCGCCGTATATCTGCGCCTAACTAGTGCACAAAGCCCGGAGTAACATCACCAAGCTCCGCGGCTTCGCTCCTGACACAGTTTAAACCCGAACGAACCCCCTTCGCCTCCATTGTGAGGAGCAGACCCCTCCTGACCTCATTATACAGACACCCCATCCCCCAGCACTCCTCAACCACACATGAACACCAGCGGCAGCAGCAGCAGCAGCAGCACACCCTCCTGCCATAGTTCCTCTGCTTTATGTCACATGATATAACCAGTGGTTTGCTTATTTAACCCTAATGCTGAGAGATTACTGACGTGAATTTTTATTTCTACCATCAATTTTGGCAACTGTATTAGGCATTTAACTCACTGTAATCTACAGTCATGCTTCTGGCTATTTGAGGCAGCGCATAGTTATTCTGTCTCAAATCATCAGGGGCTTCTGCTTGATGGTCTCTGATTTGATCGAAACTTTACCAGCATAAACTGTAGATATTTCAAATTATATCTGAGAAATGTTAGACTGATACTTCGAGCACTTTTCAAGATAAACTTGTATTCAGAATTGCTAGTCGACACGCTTCCACACAGCCCGTTTTTTTTTTTTTGCACATGGAAATGTTTGAACCACAATATCAATCAGTGATCTCTTAGCCTGAGGAAAAGAATTTTTAATGCCTGTGAACTCAAGTTCAGCGTTCACGGTGTAATAGATTTCAAGCACATGATGGAGTTTCACCACATGAGACACCGTCAAAAGCATCACAAGGAGGAAGCCGTGAAGACAACGCTGCATTATGCGCTCCCTAAATCACAGCCGATGATTTTGGTGTTGAAATTGATTAAGTGTTCACCCCTAATGTGGACGGGATTGTGTGTGTCTTTGCCTCTTTTCTTTTAAAATCAACAATCAGCTGTGCGGTTCCACTGACTAACAGACTGAGATCCTGATGTTCGCCATCAGTTTAGCAGATTGGCACAAAAATATGGCACAGCTGTGAGCTGATTGAAATCTCTTTAGTTTTTGAAGATTCTTGGCAAAATGCTGTGAAAACGAAATCCTAAGAAGGACGTGAATGTCTGTACCAACTTTAATGAGCCATCCTTTGAATATTTTTTAATTCATTTCACTCAAATGTCATTGTTGCACGAAAGGAAAAGTCAGAGGATCACTAAAATGAGTTGGATTCACCTTCAGGGCTTCATGAATGTCTGTAACAAAATCTCCTGTAATCCAATAGTTGTTCAGATATTTCAAGTCTTTCAGGTTTTACTGATGTTGCCATCAGTGCACTTTAAAAATTGTAATTTTTAATGGTAAGTTTTAAAACAATTAATGGTTATTTTATAGCTTTTCCATGTTTTGTTAAATTACAGATGATAACCAGTAAATTCACCAGAACTAAGTAATAATTTACATGCTAATCATAAAAACAGGCCAAAACTGTAAATAATGCTGACATTAAAAGCTGTGTTTATATAGTATTTTTGGGCTGTATTTATGTAAATGGTAATTCATTATTATATAGTATTAGACTGTAAAGTGATGCCATACTGCATTTAAAATCAGACAAAAATACTGTTATTTTACAGATTTTTGCTTTATTTGAAAGAAAAATGATGCATCATAAAAATAGCTAATTTTTAAACTATTATTTAACAGATGTTTTGTTTAATTCATTCAAATAAAACCACAGAAAAAAATATTGATTTAATTTATTAATTTACATGTTGGCTTTAAAAAACGCAGGCAAAAACTGCACGTAATAGTAATAACAGTAACTTGTTCTTAAATAATGTGTGAGCATGAAGTTTCTCTGTTTTTTCTTTATATCAAGTAAAATACTATATATATATATAATACTATAATACTATACACACACACACACACACACACACACACACACACACACACACATGCACACACACATATATATATGATGTTACGTATTATATTTCCTGCTACTTTCACAGTTTTTAGTTTCTGAACATTACATTTTTCCACCCTTTATCATTTTTTTCTGACATGTTTGCTGCCACTTTTTTTTTCTTTACAGTATGGACTACTACAGTATGAAAACTACAACCTGCTAATGTAGCAAAAAAGCCACAATTTTGAAATGTCATAATTTTGGTTTCATATGAAGGTAAATTGAATAGTTTGGACTTTGCAACAACATAACCAGCATTCTAAAGATTTGACCTTGGGTGTGGGTAAACTTACTACTTTCTTTTTAGATTTTCTAGACTGATAAAAGCAGTGAAATAACTGAAATCGTAGCTAACAGATATTCTGAGTTCTCGTTGCGAGCCAGAATTGAGCTCACATTAATGAGCCGTCCGAACTGGAAACATTAGCCACGCAGAGCTCTGCTACCTTTGAGTCTTTTTATAGGTTTGTGTCCCATGATGTCCTGTTCATGTTTTGTGGAGGGTGGGGTCGTCGGTGTTGGATGATGGGAGGGAGGGTTGGTAGCTGAAACTCTACACCGATGACACTGTACGACTGACTCATGCTGCATTCTGACTTATTTAGCCGGCTGAAGGGCTGCCTGTGAGGTGGCCGAACTGACCATGATGTTGGTGTTTTCCTGCAGACTGTGAGTTTTCTGAGTGACCCAAAGAGCAGGTTGAGTTTCTAGGACGGAAGGATCCTGATGCGATGATGCCGCAGTGATGATTCAACGTATGGGTAGCTGAGGCCTTCATATGAATGGAATGGACACCTGCGGCTGGATCAGTTTGGTTGCAAGCGTGTGAAGCAGTTGAGTGCAGAGGCACTAGAACTTTAGAGCATCTGATCCTGTCGGTTTCACCCGGCGATGATGAATGACCAGTCAGCTTCTCATAGCCAAGAGATTAACCAGGCTCCTGCTGGAAGGAGATCAAGAGTCAATGTGAAGAAATTGGTACGGATATACGAGTGAAAGTAAGAGGTTCTGGAGTTACACAAGAAGAAGAAGAAGTGCAACAAAAAGTCGCCTTGTTGGTTGTTTTTCCTCCACTGACTTTGTGAATAACAGAGTCACTGAGCTGTTGAATGCTGATAGCTGCTCTGTATTTATAGGCTTCACAACGATGTGGTTTGGATGTTTTCTTGTGCGTGTGGAAGTGAGGCTGTTTTGCAGCTCTGGGTGGTTTTCTAGTCGCCTTCCTCTGTACAGCTGTTGAGGCAGGTGTGTGAAGCAGCTGTGTTGTACTCTCACACTGTAGTTTGCTGGTTTAGCAGAAAATGTCTCCAAAAGGTCAACGCTGCTGACAGCCAGAACTACTGCCAAAAGGGAGATTTTCCACAAGAGTTTGATAGACGAAACACTGGACCTCTTGTTCACCACGATGTGATGTGTTTTTCTTAAAGACTCCAAGTTCGTGGGCTGAGGAGACCCGAGGGAGGAGGAGTGTTGGCGGACACAAGCGCTCGGCATCGTGGGGCAGCGCTGAACACCTGAGGGAGGCGAGTACAACACAGCAGATCATTAATCAGTTCTTTTACTCCTGCAGACTCCCATTGATAGCATGAAACATTAACAGCCCCCGAGGGCAAAGCGAGTAACCTTCCCCCTTCACAATGAATCATTCTCCCCTCCGCTCTGCCCTCAGGTGGCCAAGCTGAGGCACCAGTTGCAGAAACGCTCCCGTCACGCCCCTCCGTCGGCAGGATGCGAGCAGCCCCACCACCCCCTGCCGGCAGGTCACACAGCCGGCATCACTCAGGTAAACCGCTGCTCTTTTTCCTGTCAGGATGTGCAAGTTAGAGACAAGTTTTCCCCACTGCTGCCAACTGTCTCACAGGCAGACTAGGACCAACTTAGTAACAGGGATATAAAAAAACTCTGATTCTTTTCTTAGGACAGGCTGTCATCAAGCCTCCTGTGTTACTGCCAAAGATACCAGCATGTCATACTGTACAATCCAAACACGCAATATAGAACCAGACACCAAAGCGCAATTCTGCAGCTTCTAACTGTGCCTGTTTTTGACCTGTTTGTCCTCAGACGATGCCCCTGATGCCACTAAACAGACTTGTTCCGCGGCTGCGACGGAGCGTTGAAGGTCTGAACCTGGAGCTGGAGGAGGTGTTTGTGTTGGAGAAACAAGACGATCAGCATGAGGTTAGCTCGCTGGGTTCTGCTTAAAACTGGAGAGACTAGAACAATCAGTATGGAACATTTTAACATAGAACATAGAGGTTATTTATTGCATGTTTCTTGAGTTGTGTGTATTTTCAGTCAAATGTCTGCATACAGATGTTCATGACTTTCCTGACTGTCACAACAGATTGCAAAAGTGACCAGATCCTTCAGAAACACAATTTTCAATCAGTAGAGAAGGAAACAAGAGCATGGTGTTTTCTCTCATTTTTGGTGTCTCTAGACTAACTGGGGATGTGTAATTGTGTTAAAAAAACAATGAAAAGCTGTTTTTTGCATGATATGGCCCCTATAATGTAGCTGTCTCATATGTAATTCATGTATGTCATAAATTATGCTGACACTGGAAGAGTCTAAGTTATTTAAGGCTGGAGAGACCATTTTCTCACAATAATAAAGACAAAATCATTCCTGTTATTACAATTTTGATACTGAGACAGACGCCAAACCTCTGCTCAAGCACCGACAGAGCAACTATAAAAGCTTCAACAACGTAACATTCATCTATCATGTCCCACAAATTCTGACCTAATGTCACAGACTGTAGATTAAACATGGATGCAGCCTTCAGGTCTGAAAAGTGAAACCAACATGGAAGGGCCTTATATGTGTTTTTTTTCTAACAGCCAGCAGGGGGCGACTCCTCTGGTTGCATAAAGAAGTCAGTTTGCATAGAAGTCTATTAGACATGACCATACTTGTCACGTGATTTGCTACCTCAGTAAGCATTTTTCTAACAACTTTATGGTTTCAATCGGTAGTTTAAAGTCTCCTTCAATACAGCATGATGGTCATTCTGTCAATTATGGTCCCATTTAGAGTAAAATAGACAATACAGTGGGGTGTGTTTTTGGGCATTCCTACCCTGTGATTAAAAAATTGCGACAGTATGGACCTGCAAAGTTTCCACTCCTCAGTCATTAGATCCAACCAAGACATCAGATCAAATTCCAAACTCCAGCTTCAAAATGTCAGTCCTTCAACTCGTGGGGAACGTCTCGCAAAAGTTTTCTACACGGTAGCTGCGAACAAATGGATTACTGTTTTGATATCAGCTTGAAAACCTTTGTATGATGAGCTCCTTATCATGAAACTATTTTCTTATAATCACATTAAAGTGACATTTAATAAAATCTACATTTATTGTTGCCTTTTTAATCGTAAAATTGTTTTCTCCTGAATATTCCAGATTCTGGATATCCCAGATGGCCACAGGGCTCCTGTTCCTGCCCAGAGATGTAGCAGCGGTTCCCAGAGTGAACCTTCACCGGGGCCCCTGGATCCGTCCCTCCTCTCTCCATCTCAGTCTCCTTGTCCTCTCGACCTGTCGCTTCTGTCGCCTTCAAGTTCCCCTTTACCACTGAATCCATCACTGTTATCTCCATCACAGTCTCCCTGTGCCATGGGAGAGCCAGGTTAGACAGCTTTTTGTGGTCTTCTCTTAAACCGATATATCTTTCAGATATTGGTTAAAGTTCTGGCATCATTACTAAAAGTATATTTCTGTCTTTCTGTGCAGAGCCTGTGGACTGTGAGACTTTGTGTACGTCTCCGTCAACGCTGCTTCCGTCATTTGCACTGGATCCTCCTCTGCTGCAGAGCTGCTCGTCTTCGCCTCGACCCAGCAAAACCTACTCATTCCAGCGAGAACCGCCAGAAGGCTGCGAGCGGGTTCGAGTATGTGAGGAGGCGATGTAAGTACCAGTTTTTAGTTTTTATGTTGACAAAAACAGCATGCATGCATCAGTTCTAGTCAATATGGCCTGCATAGTATGAGGATAATCTGCTGTGTGCCATTGCATTTTTCATATTCTGAGGACGATATCACTTATAATAAATAAACAAATGCATTAGCAATACAGTTGTTGTCTTTTCGGTAGAGGAAAACAAGATAGGGCTACAGCTCCACATCAAGATCAGATCAAACCAAATGTCACACAATTCTTAAACTTTGGGGAAAAAATTCTGACTACCATTTACAAGATTTTGTAACTGCTACACATGGATCAGCAGTCCATTTTGAATTTACAGTTGTTTGCCCCCAAATCCTGTTAGGTCAGTGTGAAAACAGAAAGAATAGTCAGATTTTCAACTGTCTGACGGTTCTTAAACTAATCATCTGTCCCGTGTTCTGGAAGGCGACATAACTTAAACTATTTCATATGCCTCGTTTAAAATTTTGCCAAAAAATACAGTTTGCTTTAACTAGATTCAGGAAGGAAATTAAAAATTCTGTGCTCTTCAACACAAGCTATTCGTGACTAGCTGCAACCAAGAATCATGTGCCAAAAATGTAGGTGCTTTTCAGCTGACCTACATTAATTGTGCAGCCCTTCAGCTAATGCTGGGTTTGTTTTTTGCAACCAAATCTGCCTTTTTCATGTTTGTTGCTTATTTTTGCTGTGCACATGTGGACCATGCATGTCAACAAACCCTGTGTCTGGTGAATAACTGTTTAAAAAGAACTTAGTGCATCCAGGAGACCTAAAATCAAAGGGAATTATACTCTATCACACAGACTTCTCTTGTAGGTTAGTCATCTAATATGAGATTGTGTAATGTCCTATTTGTGTCAAGCAAAAAAAAAAAAAAGTTGCCTTACTTCTCATTGAGGTGACTATTGCATGTCACAACAGTCTATGTTGACACCACGTATTGTGCAGTGCTTCTCCACACCTTCATTTATTCACGTGATGGCTATTTTTCGCAATATTTTGAAAATATATTGCGAGACATTTTACCTACAAAATTATTACTTACAATTGGTGAAAATGACCATGGAAGCCTTAGCTGCTGTTATGTTGTGACAAAAATGCAAAGCTACATACAAAACTGTGACTTCTGGGGCCTTGATGTTGCAGTATCCATGGTTGTTTATCTGTTTTCCTCCAGGTCTGCCTGTCAAGACGAACCTCTCCTCCAGCCTTCCTGCCCTGATCCCAATAAAGTCAACTTCACCCCCCATGGAGGCTCCGCTTTCTGCCCCGTCAGTCTCCTGAAGCCCCTGCTGCCCTCCATGGACCTCTTGTTCCGCGGCCTGTCGGTGTCTCCGGTCACCGGCTGCTCCGGTCAGGCTTCTCCCACCAGACACCTGGGCATGCAGTAGGTGGACCTCAGGACTAAACCACGTTTCACTGCCAGGACCTGCAGAATCCGGATGTGTTTTTCAGGCAGCGTGAGGACGGATAGCTGAGCTCATCGCTGCTGTGACGTGTCATGAACTAACACAGACTTTGTGGCTGCAAGAATTCATTCTACTTTAGAATAACTGTGGCCTAAAACCTGGCTAATTGGTTGTTTCCAATTGTGGGAGGCTTTTAAATCTGCTGATATTTTCCTCATCAGCGCTTACATTCGCCCCAGGGTTTCCCCCACATGAGGAGTGGATGATTGGACTGCAGGACTTCAGCTGGAAAATATTCACACATGCCAGAGTTCTTTTTGATAAAACAGTTTTAGTTATGTGCCAGTCTTTCAGGGATGTTTTCATTTTTAGTGAATTCAGTCCAAAAGCCAAGCACTTGGAACACACAAGTATTACTTCCTGACTATCCCTAAATGTTGATTAATATGCTAGTAGAGCATTGTTAAGTTTAGATACACATTTGAGAGGCTTAATTGATGAAGCATTTGTTGGGTTTGTTCTTTAAATTTGCTTAAAAAAAACACACAAAAAAAAACAACTGTTGATTGAAGAGGAATATTTCTGGCCTGTAGTTTCCATTGGCTTCCTTTTTTAACAAATGTGTTTCTATGTAGGAAGATCTATATTTTTGTATCTTTGTAAGGAGTTATGAAGCCGAAATGTCTTTCTGTTTATATGCAGGAACGGACTTTTTTAGTAGCTTTATTTGCCTACAGCAGGCGTTGTTACAACCAAACTGTTTTTGGACTGGGTCTCTCAATCTGAGCCTATTTTGGACCCTGTGGTTCTGACCACAAAGTGTTAAAGAAGAGGTTGATTCCACTTATTTGATTCAAATGCATAAAACATTGTCTTTGTCAACATGTTCCTATGCAACACTGATTTTAAAAAAAACTTCACCTACATGAAAAATATTGAGCAGATGCGAATGAAAAATATGTGATATTTGTCAGCTATGCTCTCTCACACTTGATTATTTCACCCTCTTTTTATTTTTAGAGTGGTAACAGTTAAAAATGTTTAGTATGCTGTTGTGTAATAAATAAAATTAAAGCTGCAAGCAGCGTTGGACGGGTCATCGCATCCATGCTGGTCGTCGAATCCACGCACGTCCACCAGGTGGCGCTGCGACCGAGAGTGCATGTCGGCCTATGGATGTGATCACGTCCGCACTCTGATGACACATATAACATTTCAGGCAGTTCGGACCATGTACAGGCTAGTTATAGAGCTTTTCCTTCTATCCACCAGGTGGCGCTATGACTGTGGCTGTATTTCAGCATGTGAATGTCATCAGGGCGGGACTCTGATCATACATGTAAAGTTTGAGGCAGATTAGAGTATGTTTAGGGCAGTTACACAGCAGTTGATGTGTCATGTCGAAGCATCAAAGTTCAGGAGCCTGCCATGGCCACGCCCTCAGACTTTTGCGGAGCATTTTGATAACTTTTGATCACCCATGCCTGGAGTACATCCTGGCTGAATTTCATATCTGTCGGTGTTACCCTGTTTGCTGATAGCTTTTCAAAATATCAAAAAATGACCCAAAATTTAAGGTTGGTGTAAAATTCTAGAAAGAAGAAGAAGACTAAAGAAAGAAAATACATAAAAAAGAAGCAATTAAATATATGGGAAAAAGTTAAGACAATTAAACTTTTATAAAGTATGGGGGGAAAAAAGATGTAAGAAATTAAAGAATTGTATTTAATAAAGAAACAGGAAATTTGTAAAAAAGTGTTGTAGTCTTTTGCAGTTAATTGATGGATAGGTGTAGTGAGAGACAGCCAGACAATGGGGTAGAAATAAGAAAGAGAACAACTAATATAGCACGGGGTTGCGAGCGAGAATCGAACCAGGGCCTTAGCGTCGAGGACCTACTACATGCGTCAGTGGCTTAACCCGCAGAGCTATATGGACACACGTGTTATGTGCTTTAAAACGTGTATTCATCCAATAGAAAGTCTAGGGGTAGGGTTAGGGTTACAGAGGCAGGTCCTGACAGTAGCAATGTACCAAAAAAGGAAATTAAATTTTACATATTTTCATAATTTAATATTAAGTCAAACTAGCCAAAAAATCCTTAAAATGAAGTTGGGGTTTTCCCGGTGAATTTTGGCCGTGCTATATAGACCGGCCAAAATCCAACGGGAAAACCGGGAATTAATTTCTCTTAAGATTCGGCTGCTTCGTTTGGACATTAAAAATATTTTTGTGTAATATTACTTTAACCCTATTTTTGCTTTACAACTGTAAGGACCTTGCTCTGTAACCCTAACCCTACCCCTAGACTTTCTATTGCATTTATACATGTTTTAAAGCACGTCACACGTGTACCCATATAGCTCTACGAATTAAGCCACTGACATATGTACTAGATCTCCACCGCTGACGCCCGGGTTCGATTCCCGCTCGCAACCCCGTGCTGTATGATTTGCCCTCATTCTTATTTCTACCCCGTTGTCTAGCTGTCTCTCACTACGTCTATACAAACAAAAAGGGAAAGACACTACTACACTTATTTAAATAGTTAAAGGTTTATTTACAAATAAACACCTTAAAGACAATAACACTTTTACTAGGAATTAAACACAATTTACTATAAAACCTTTATATATACAATTACACATTAAAATCTACTACAAGTTCTTAACATTACAAACTACAAGAGTTTAAACATTTAATATTGAAAATAATATTTTTACTCATCACATCCAATAATACTTTTCACTCAACAATTACACATTAAAAACACAAAACAGTTGTACATCTAATCTAATATTATAAAATCATGAAGAATGACAAAAGACCAAGACTAAACTTTTAAGATGAATCTAAATACAGACAAAAAATTTGAAAAACACCAGTGACACTTTTGAATATCTAATTACACAGAAGACACAATAACAAAATCCAAAAAAAAAATTAAATTGACATATCTTAAAACGTTTTCTATTCTGAAACAAAAACATCTGGTTGTTTCTTCAAACACTTCCTCTTTCAATATTCTGGGTTGCACTATGAATAGATTTACTAATAACTCTTTTCTCAAAACTGCTTCCCTCATAAAGTCTACTAATAGTTGAATTCATTGATCAAACTAATGTTACCTTCTGATCAGCACTTACTATACTTTTCAGTGAATACAATCAAAGTTGCTGGACCAATTCTAAATAGCACACAGGTGAACATCTCACCAAAACTCAAATGGATACTCTAAATGTTAAATCAAGACTCATGTTCACAACTTTTAAGGCTTCGATTAAACAGAAATTTCTAAATAACAGAGAAGTACTAAGACACTTTGCACATTTCAGTCCTCACACTATCTGACATTTCAAACTAACAGACAACTACACATGGACATAGAAGACACGAGTCCTTGGACTATCTGAAGGTTCTACTTTACAGACAACTACTGTGAAACTTCGAAAATTTCAGCCCTCACACTGTGTGAAATCTCATCTCCTCAGGACTCAAGAGGTCTGTACACTTTGAAAATCTTGGAAATCAGGGTTCAGCCCTCCAGCATAAAGCCTAAAGTCCAACCTCCTCACAAAAACTGTCGAGTCAAAACTCAAGTTAAAAATTAAAGCTGCAAGCAGCATTGGACAGGTCATCGCATCCTTGCTGGTCGGCGAATCCACGCACGTCCACCAGGTGGCGCTGCGACCGAGAGTGCATGTCGGCCTATGGATGTGATCAAGACTGGACTCTGATCACACCTATAAAGTTTGAGGCAGATTGGAGCATGTTTAGGGCAGTTACACAGCAGTTGATGTTTCATGGCGAAGTATCAAAATTCGGGAGGCCGCCATGGCCACGCCCTCAGACTTAAGGTGAGCATTTTGATAACTTTTGATCACCCATGCCTGGAGTACATCCTGGTCAAATTTCAGCTCTCTCGGTGTTACCCTGTTTGAGTTTATAGCTTTTGAAAATGTACAAAAATGACCCAAAATCGTCAAAACATATGACATATAATTCAAAATGGCCGACTTCCTGTTCGGTTTTGGGCATGGGTGTCAATTACATTTTTGTGTGTCTTGACGAGTTACATATGCCTACCAAGTTTCATAATTCTAGGTAACACGTACTGGCCGTAGTAACTGTTTGAAAATTTCCAGGTGGCGCTATGGAGCCATTTTGCCACACACATGTGCAGTTTCCCCAAAATATCAAATGGGTTGCCCGTCCAGATATGTGTGGTAATTTTGGCGAGCATTTGAGCATTTTTAACCTGTCAAAAAGTACTTTGTTTATTACGGCAACGATGCGTTGCCACGGCAACAGTGTTTTATGAATCGTCAAAATCTTCACACTGTGGCTTCGTCTAGGCATAACCAGTCAGCTGACCAATTTTCAAGATGATATGACAAAGTTTCTGGCAATGGTAGGTGCAAATGTAATGACAATTACTTCCTGTTGCCAATAAGTGGCGCTATGAGTATTTCTAAATTTATCAGTGTGGATGTGTTCAGACCCGGACTGGTGTCCACCATGTCAAGTTTGGTCCAGATTGGACCCTGTCCAGCTGAGATATTAATACTTCAATTTTCATGGCAAGAAATCAAAATTCGCCACGCCGCCACAGACACGCCCTTTGGTGACGAGCCACCATTTTTTCTGGGAATCATCATCAATGTGTTCTGGCTTATGTCACCAAATTTGAGGTGAATCTGATCAACCTGCTAAGAATAGTACCTCAAAATGTAAAAAATATCAATTTCCTGCTACCACAAGGTGGCGCTATGACTGTCAATGTACATGACTACATGGATGTCGTCAGAGGTGGACACTGATGACACATGTAAAATTTCAGGCAGATTGGACCATGTACAGCTGAGTTAGACACCACTTCCTGTTTCATGGCGAAGGGATCCATTTGTTTGGGAGTCGCCATGGCCACGCCCTTCGAAATGAGATGAACATTTTGATAACTTTTCATCAGGTCGCGTGTTTGCATATATTGGCCAAATTTGACATCTCTCGAACTTATCCCCGATGAGTTATTAATTTTAAAAAATTTACAGTTAATTCAAGATGGCCGACTTCCTGTTGGGGTTAGGGCGTGGCCATGATTGACTTTTTTGGGTTTCCTGATGTGCTGAATATGCTTACAAAATTTTGTAGCTGTAGATGAAACACTTTGCCAGTTGGCCTAATGACCAAATTTTCAATTTTCCAGGGGGCGCTATGGAGCCATTTTCCCACACACATGCGCAACTCCCATAAAATATCAAATTTTTCGCCAGTTCTGATGAGCATGCCAAGTTTGACGCGTTTTGGGGTATGATAAGGCCGCCAAAAATGGCGATTTCCCGGCGGGCAAAGAATAATAATAAATAATTCCTTGCATTCCAATAGGGTCTTCGCACCATTCGGTGCTTGGACCCTAATAATCATGTTTTACAGGGCGTCTACATGCCTTCCATCTTAATTATCATTCCTGTGGTTCCTTGTTGTTGTCTGCCTTGGACACGTGGATTTGTGGTTTTTAAACCTAAGAACCGCCTCTCTCCCCCAGATCTGCTTTGTGATTGGCTGCAGTGGCTCTACATTGCCTTACATGGACCAATCAAATTAATCCACATCCCAGGACGCCAAAAAGGCACGCGACGTTTTTCAGGAAGGACCGTAAGTGTTTTTGAAATAGTTGTCTTCACATTTGCCAGCTGAGAAATCAGAGTTTAACCGCCACACTGCACCACTTTGATGTTAGGTCTGATTAAGATGAATATAAAAGGTGAGATAAAAATAAACTCTTATTAAAAAAAATATTAGATTTACTAACTACATCATTTTATTTTCAAAGATATTTTAATGTATGATCAGAGTGTCAGATAAATAGATGAAGAAAACATCCACATACAAAAAAGTTAAAAAACAAAAAAAACAAAAAACACAATAGAGCTGGGCGAGTTTGTATTCTTATTTTTTTTCTTTTTTAAAAGCAGACATTCATAGCCTAATATTACAAGCCTACCATTCTTTCTTTTGTGAAAACAACAAAAAGCCCCAAAACAACAAACAAAATAACATGCCATTAATTTTTTCCCCTTATTTTTGTGGAAAGAAAAGATTCAGGACAATTTTTTAAAAATGATTCTCATTTTTGTAAAAGCAAGCAAGCAGAGATTGAGGGCATTATTTTTTATTATCTCTATATTTATTCATTAAAAAAAACTAACAAACTAACACAAACCTGTCCCAGACTTTTTTTCTATCATTCTTACCCTTGTAAAAAAAAAAAAGAAAGAAAAAAGAAAAAAAATTAATTAAAAAATATATTTATATATATTGAGCTATTTCTTTTTTCATAAACATTTGTAGGACTTGTCAGGAAAGACAAATAACAAATAGATGGTCAATTTTGTATAATTTTTTAAATAAATAAATATCAAGAGCTCAACAGTCTCAATTTTCAATAAATGAATCAATATAGTAAGAATGAAAAACAATCTGTCAAAAAAGAGAGAAAGAGGAAAAAGAAGAGAGGAAAAGAGAAGCAAACGTTTGTGGTTATAGCTGCCTGGGACTGACAAAGTCCCTAATTCAAGACTATATATTTGCTCATTCAGTACTGTTTTTCTTTCTGGTAACACCATCATGTTTTTATAACCAGGATTCAGTAATAAATTAAATATAAAGCTTCAGGCTGGGCTGTGGACACCTATGGGGTCCTTGTATAAAACGCGACGTCTTTTCCCTGTAAATGCAGATTTTGATTTCTTAATGAAAACCTCTTCAGCTCTCACCCTAAAGGAGCTCCTTTACGGTCACCCCGGTGTTTACGGGATGCTTTTGACTCCGCAGGTGTCCTGGAGGTGATATCTCTCATTGAGACTGTACTAAATAAACAACAATGACCTGATATTTACCTGCCTGAGCGGCTCCGTACGGTTCAAGACTCCGTTAGCAGACTTCGGTAAATAACAGACACTTCAGGAGGGTTTGGAGGTAAATCTGCAGCTGATTCAGTCCTCAGCTCAACGGGAAAAACTCGAGCGCCATCTTCGGGCTCGTCTCATCGGCTATAGTGGAGCGGGACGTCGGTGCGAGAGGCGCCGGGAGCGGAGCGGTGTCGGTTAACATACCGGGGCTGCTGGACGACGGGATGGCTGCGGGGAAGGGAGTCGGGAAGCCCGCCTCGATGTGGGACAATATGCGGATACGGTTCATCGTTTGCTTCTTGGGAGTCTTCGTGTGTTACTTTTATTACGGAATATTACAAGAGACGATGTAAGTGGCAGCTAGCCGCCGTTTAAACTGTGCTTTTATCCCGCACCAAAGTCCATTCAGAAATCTGCTAATTTACACCGAACATGCTAATGGTATGTTCAGGAAGCAGGATGTACGTGTACGTAACTGTATACTGTAACTGTTCACGAAACAGCTGCTTTTTTTTAAAAAAAACTCGCTTACACACACCTGTACTGAACTGTATTAAAAAATGTGCTAATTTAAACGGAGTATGCTAATGGAATATTCACGAAGCAGCTGAATAAACTCACTTACTAATACCTTGAGTAACCTTCATTCAACAATCCGCCAATTTAAAGCTGCTTTTGTAGTCGACAGCTCAAAAAGCAGCGTAATAAACTTTCATACAGATGTCTGTACCAAATTCAATTCAGAAATCTGCTAATTTAAATATAACATGCTCATAAAATAGCTAGATAAACTCTCATACGGATATCTGCACCAAACTCCATTCAAAAATCTGCCTATTTAAAGACGACATTCTAATCGGCAGTTCACTTAGCAGCTACGTGTTAATTTGTTATAGCTATACGTTGTGCAACTCATAGACACAGTGTGACACTTGAAGCTACTCGTTATGTAACCTCATGTGAAGTTTATACCGTTGGCACTACGAGAGCAACAGTGACTTTATTATATTGAAATTGTCAGATTTTTGAATGGAGTCTGGCATTTGTCTTTGTCCTCCTTTGAGAGCTGAAAGATGTTTGGGGAAAGATATTTGTGATTATATTCCGTCTGTTTAAAGTCAAGCTTCAGCTCAGTTATCACAGTATAGAAGATTTAAAATGTGATGACGCATTAAGGCATGAAATACCCTGAAAATGTGACAGAAATGAGTAGGAATTTATAAAACTATTGACATGACAGTTTAAACCTCTCCTTAATTGCAACCTTTGTGATTTGCTAATTGGATTCTTCCTAATTGTGATTTTAAGTCAATCAACTGTGCAGCCAGGTTGAAATTAAAAAATCCAAATTCTTTGCCCTCATAATGTGGAACAGATAGTGTGTTATTTTCTCTCCTACATCGGTTCATATTTTTGTAATGTGCCTACAACAAAGAAAATTTTGTATTACATGTAACTAACAAACTATTCAGTCATAATTGCTATTTGTAGTTGTGTAGAAAGTGTGAGTAAAGCAAAGGGAGCTCTGGCTCTGTTGCATGTCACGCCAAGGCTTGACACACATGGTATGTCAGTCACTAAAGGGGACAGGGATCATATCTGGTTTCAGAATGATGACTGGTGTCTGGTTAAGAAGCATTTTTGCGAACCTGAACTTCAATTACTTATTTTATTACTTTTTTTAGTAAGAGTTCTTGACAACAATTGCAATCTGACACCAGCAGGAAAGGAAACAATTAAGGCAGCTGCTAAAAAAGCGTCTTTGTCACCCTCTCCACTCCACCACTCTGTGACCCAGTTGTAATTTAATGCATTCAGGACTTATGAGTGGCTTTTCACAGCTCGGAGACTCATGAATGCACCCCGCTCTGTAACCTTTCTACCCGTGCTCTGGTCAAGAAGGTCCGATTTCAGATTCATTGTCTGTCGCGTTCAACACTCTGCCGTCTCTCTGACTTTTTCAGCACTCGAGGTGATTATGGTCAGGAGAAGTTCAAATTCGCCCGTACCTTGGTCCTCATCCAGTGCATCATCAGTGCGATATTTGCTAAGATCTGTGAGTATGTGCTGAGCAGAAGACACACATATAGTTAAAATACCTCAACACCTCCAGAAAGTCATGATCGAGTGTCTTACATTTAAACTTATCAGCCTTATAATGTAGATTCTCTAAAATGATGGTGTCTTGATGTGCTTTTAAACGTGCTGCTTTCTAATCAGTGATCCAGTTTTTCGAGGGCTCCAAGCCGGATCACACCAAGAGCTGGCTCTATGGCCTGTGTTCCCTCTCTTACCTTGGAGCAATGGTGTCCAGTAACTCTGCCCTTCAGTATGTCAACTACCCCACACAGGTGAGTCTACCCCTTTTACATAAAGCAAAGTTAATTGACCATGATAATGCTTCTGATGCTGCAGACTGATTCTAAAGCTGTGTTTTTGTTCTGACAGGTGTTGGGGAAATCCTGCAAGCCCATACCAGGTAAATCTGATAATGCCTTTTTAATTAACCTTCTGTTTTCTGCCTGCATATCACATCCATATTATGATATTACAAAAGAGGCAATATTATCACTGGGACTGCACTGAACCAGAGCAGTAATGAATTAAAGTAATAAGACAGGTAGTCCTTGCACATTCATGATGTTAGTTAAAGTATGTAAATGTATTTTTTGGGAGCATCACTAAATGATCTGAGCTCCAGGGCTGAGAGAGATTCAGTTCTGCGTGATGATCCCACACTTTGGATTTTCTTCTCTACATATATAACTACTTGCCAATAACAGTGTTTTTTGTCTGCGACCAATCAAAGCTCTGTCACCTAAGACTGTGCTCACCGATTAAAGCTATCAGAGCGCAGTCTTAATAGTTATACGTTCTCTGCTCATGCACTTAGCTACAAAATTACCTCAATCATTTTATATTGATTCATTATTTCCAAGTAGTTCTTCAAGTCATGTGATGAAAATTCCTGTGTTTTTTCATATTGCAGTATATAGCACAGAAAAGCTAAGTATTACAGTTTACTACGACTGTGCAGCTTGAGCAGTTATATTCTGTATGGTACAAAATCTAAAAGTGTCCTGAGATAATAATCAGGTGTTTTCCAGGTTCTTCCGCTGCAGATATTAAGTCCCATTAATCAGCTGTAGATTAGTAAGTTTGTGCTCACCACTATGTACTTTTGTCACTGCTTATCTACATCAATCAGGCATAACTCTATGACCACCTGCATAATATTGTGTTGGTCCCCTTTATGCTACTAAAACTCCTCTGATCCAGTGGGCCATGGACACAGGACCTCTGGGGATGTCCTGTGGCAGTGAATTCTGGGCATCCTGTGGTTTGCAGGGTGGGATCGACCTAGATCAGGCTTATCCTGGCACATCCCACAGGTGCTCAATAAGATTTGGATCTGGGGAGTGTGCAACCTGGGTAAACACCTTTGCTCTGTCACGTTTTTTGGGCCACTCCTGAGCAGTTTTTGTGGTGTGCTGGGGTGCAGATGGCATCAAGGACTGCTGTTTTCATGGGGGATGAGGGCTGGAGGGGGTTGCTTGACCTGAAATGCTTAGATGGATGGTACATGTCAAACATCCACATGAATGTCAAGACTCAAGGTTTCCCAGCAGAATGTTGCATTATGACAAGTTGATCGATGTTATTCACTTCACCTCTCAGTGGTCATAATGTAGTGGCTGATCGGTGTATGTGTCAATGGGCATTGTGCGTTTAAGGCGTCTCAGCAGTACTCTCTCATTTTTGACTAACTCAGAAACTGCACTGGATCGTAATGCAGTGTTTTTATCTTTCAAGTAAGCCTTTCTACCACGTGGAGCGTATGTGAGCATATGCAGCAGGTTACATTATATTCTGTTTGTACATGAAGGTCATGTCTCGCCTCTCACAGCTTGGTTATCTCTTGTTCCATATGTTTGGCTCTCAGGGTTGAGGGCCTGACGCTGCATTCAGATTGGTATCGACAAGTAAAAACCATCCATCCTTTTGTTGTCTGTTGCAGTGATGATCCTTGGCGTGACGATACTGAGGAAGAAGTATCCGCTGGCGAAGTACCTGTGTGTGCTGCTGATTGTGAGCGGCGTCGCTTTGTTCCTCTACAAACCCAACAAGAGCTCAGCTGTTGCAGATGATCATATTTTTGGCTTTGGAGAGATTCTCCTGGTGAGTTATCCCATTTATTGCCATATGTTGCCTATGGTTACCGTGACATTTCTGCGACACTCATGTCCTGGCGATGTGTTTTGCTGTCGTAGCTGGTCTCTCTGACTTTGGACGGTCTGACCGGCGTGGCCCAGGACCACATGAGGGCTCGTTTCCAGACGGGAGCCAACCACATGATGCTGAACATCAACATGTGGTCGACTCTGGTGCTGGGACTCGGTGAGTCTGTGACACATGTTGCCAAACTCACATCTCACAGAATAGCAGCCAGCAGCGTGGAGGGTTTGGTTCCATTCAAAGCCACATCAGACCGATTCACTGATTCGCTCACCTGCAGCCAGAAAGGAGACACTAATGAGCAGAATCACCTTGGCTTGGTTCAGGGCTGCCAAAGTATCACAGAATGAAACAAACTCTAGTGTAGTATTGCAAAGCTTTAATTAGGCTTTTTTTTCGTTAATGGTTTCTTGAAACACTGTAGTGTTTATAAATTAAATTAGATTTTTAATGAAAGTTAACATGCTCGTTTTGCTCAGTGGTTTACCAAACTCCAAAAGTCATTCAACACTTTATGTTATATTTGAGCATTAACAGCTGAATTATTACGTTGCTGTTTGTAGTTTAATTTGCTGTATTCTTAACACTCAGCCAGCAAGTTTGAAAGCCAAGTTGTCTTTAAAATGTCACCCAAATTGCACCATTCTTCAGAACCAGAAACTGTAAAAACAGAAAAAGATTGTCAGATTTTCAACTGTCTGACAGTCCTGATAGCTTCCATCAGGAAATTTGACCAAATCCAAGCTCAAAAGCGTGATATTTCATCAAAATCACTTTATTTTACATGTCTCATAGATAGATAGATAGATAGATAGACAAACTTTATTGTCTGTCCCAAGCGGTGACAGAAATTCTTCTTGGACAGGCTCCACAATAAAACCAATACAGAAAAACACACTAAAAACACAAGTTCGCAAAGTAGATGTCTAAAAGAAATGTTAAAAAGAAGCCACAGCCGATAAAAATACATAAATAAATATATAGTGCTCAGTGTCTTATTTTATTTTGTTCAGGGTGGTTATTTCAGTGGGAATAAAGGATTTTTTGTAGACATTTTTGCGGGCCAGTGGGACTTTGTAACGTCTACCTGATGGCAGTAACTGGAAGGAGTGATGAAGGGGGTGAGAGGGGTCCTCTGTGATCAATTGAAAATTTACCAAAAATCTACCATTGGCTCTAACCAGATTGTGTCAAAAACGAAAAATTCTGCACTTCTTGGTGCAACTGTGAAACCATTAGTTACTCAGGTGTGAACAACAGTCACGTGACAAGAATTCAGAAACTTTTCAGCTAAACTGCAGAGCATTTTGACAAGTATGAAAACAATAAAAAATGTAAATTGTAAAATATCTACAATATATGTAGTCATATTTTTTTCTAGTATTGGTATCACCTTGGACAAATTTTGCACCTGCCAATTCTAAGATTTGTAAAATTTGGAGAACAAAGACAGTAAACTTTTTTTGTGACATTATAGCATTGTTGCACTGTACAAAAGACATTGAGACAATAAATAAAAATGTGACGGAAGCTAAAAGAAAACTCCCAGAAACTGCTTTGGGTTCAGAGGGTTAAAGGTTAAGCCATTATGAGCTGCATAGGTTTGTTTCATCACACTTGGACTCCGGGATGAAAAGGTGCTGTGATGCAGTGGCTAATGGCAATTTTAATGAGTAAAAAAAAGCCCAACAGATCCACTAGCAGCTGCACTGGAAGGAGAAATGTGCTGTTCTCTCAAGGGCCAAGAACTCATTAATTCAGTCAAGGAAAAATATTGAGTGTTATCTTTATAGATAAGGAATCCTGCACCTCAAAGGCCTCAGTTCTGCGAGGAGATTGCTATAATATGCCGAGGAGAAAGGCGCATAAAACAAACACACTATAATGAGGGCTTTTCTGAGGTTAGGCACTAATGGGCTGTAAGATAAAGATCAAAAGGTCAAAGCCAATATGGGAACTGAGAAACTGTTAATCACTCTTTTAACAAACTAACAGTGTCTGCTGGTGTTTTTATCCTTCCTGAGCATGTGCTTCCCACTTTCATAATCCATATTGGATTTTAAGAAGCTATTTTGTATATTGTCAGTTCTAGTTTGCATTAAAATACCTTCAGAAGTCTTCAGTATTTGCTTCAGTGTGTGCACATATGCAGTTATACTCGTGTTTCCATCATACACAGCCTGACTTTTGCTTTGAAGTCTGTTATTTCCCAAGATGCAAAGGTATTCTTGTCCCTCCACTCCTACGAGTCCATTACACCCCCACACCAAGCGTCCTTTAACTGTTCTTACTCTGTGAAACCACTTGGTGGAGCCGCACACTCACACGATGAACCCATGTCGGATTTGCTCAGCATGTTGGTGTCAAGGAAAGGCATGGATTAAAATGTGATAGAGTTGTGTTTCTGAAATGGCGTTGATGATGTCTTTTTCTTCTCTGCCCTCAGCGGTGTTGTGGACCGGGGAAGTGTGGGAGTTCCTGAGTTTTACTGAACGCCACCCGAGCATCCTGTACAACATCCTTCTGTTTGGACTGACCAGTGCTCTGGGCCAGGTGGGTGGATGGATGGATGGATGGATGGATGGATGGATGGATGGAGGACCGATGCGGCCTAACTGGAATGGAAAATGTTCTGTTATGTTCTGAGAGGAAATGCAGTGCTTTGAATTCTTCCTGATAGCATGCATCTCAACCACAATCTTGTTTTTAATCCTTTTTCTCAGACCTTCATCTTCATGACGGTTGTGTACTTCGGGCCTCTGACCTGCTCCATCGTCACCACCACAAGAAAGTTCTTCACCATCCTCGGCTCCGTTATTTTGTTTGGTAACGTCATGAGCACCATGCAGTGGGTCGGCACCATCCTGGTGTTCCTCGGTGAGAGTTTTTCTAAAGCTCAACATTTTCATTCATTCGGTTTATCTCTGTAGAATTGGTGAATGATTATATTGCTTAAAAATCCTGGCAAAAACATGGTTGAAGACAGGGATAGTTCTGTGAATGTTTGTAAAACAACAGCAAACATCTGGATCCAACTAGAGACAACCAAGGCTTCCATCACACAGAGAAAGAAACTCACCATGGCCAAAATAAGGAGAATTGAGAATAAAAAGGGACTTTTTTTTTTTTTTTTTTTTTTACACCAGTTTTGTTAAACCTCTAAACTAGTTTCCGAACGTTTTCAGCTCTTGGCTTATTTTTGCTCACTGTGGGCTCATTTCTTACTGCAATATGTAGTCCTGCACCTCGATGGAAATGGCACAGCCATGCCATAAATCAGAAAAAGAAAAAAACTATTATTTAACTTCTTTGATTACTTATTTTACAAAATTGTTAATAACCTGCAGTCTACATGTGCAGCATTTTTCAAGTGCCCACAGGTTTTACCAAAACTGACCAAAAAAAATGGGGGCTCTACCTTCTGTAGATACTTACGTTTTTATTTTCCTTCCATAATCCTATCTGCTAAATGTAAATGCAGCTTGCAGTTCAACCCATTTCAGCCAAATGTTCCCTGAATTTTTGCCATATGACTGTAGGTTGTAGCTGAGTCGGTCACTGCTTCTCAGTTCTGCCTGGAAATGCAGAATCTTTTTTTTCCAAGAGAATCTGATAAGAGAAAGGGTTTATTTGGAAATTTTTTGTAACATGACATGCAGAATAAAGTGATTTTTTTTTTTTAATGAAACATAACAATTTCAGCATTTGATTTAGTTAAGTTTATTAACCAAACATCACAGATGAGGAGTTCAAGGTCCCAGAAAAAGTGCAAAGTCTGATGACTGCCTCTGTTTTTTGTAGTTTCTGATAAATAAATGGTGTAATTTTAACAATCTTTGCCTTTCAAACCCGCTGTATGGGTTTGAGCTTCAGAACGCTGATCTCATTTACTGACGCATAATAGACATATTTGTTATAAAATGGCCAAAAACAACAGGGAAAAAGCATACTTTTCTGTCAAATAACGTAATGGAGACTAATTGCCTGCGTATACGCCGTTTGATAATGCTTGCTGTCATCCCTTAAAGGCACACTGTGATCCAGGAAAAACTTTGATAGCGAAAGTGTTTAAATTTGACTCATGCTTATGGCAAAATGTTAAAATTTGTGTCATGTTTCATTGGTTAAATTTGTGAAATCTGTAGTGTAAAATGTCTGTCTTATCTTTGCTCAACATTCACATCTTTGGTTTCTCCCTTCAGGTCTTGGATTGGATGCTAAATTTGGCAAAGGCCCCAAGAAGACAACACACTAAAACATCTGGAGCCCGCTGGAGGAAGAGGCACAGTGCAGATAAAGCAGAAACACTATAGCCAGTATCGTATTTGCATCAGGCATACTGTATGTGCCTGTGATTTGCTCAAGTACTTAACTGTATTTAAAAGACAGCCGTCATAGTTTTCAGCTCCAGCTTCTGTTCTGCTCTGTTGATTTACTGAAGAGATGTTTTACTTGGGATCAAGTCCTGAATGAAGTGGGATGAGCCATTTACATAACAACACAATCATGAGCTACGATGCTTTTACGGAGGAATTTAAACCGACTGAGACACACAGATGGAAAAATTACTGTATTTAGACAAATCGTTGTTTCTGAAGCCAGCTCTTTGGATGTATGTTGAACCAAACAAGGCCTAAGAAATACATTTCCAGCATTTCACTCGTGAACTTAACCACTGACTGGTTTACAGATTGATGCTTGAATATGTGTAATTATCACATATGTTGTTCATCTCCTGGAAAACAATTAGCCATGCCATTTATAGCATTTAAACGGTTCTATGTAGCCTGTTGTGTTACGTCCAATCTTTCAATTGAATTGTTTTTACTTTTATTTTCTACGAGTTGAAAATAACTGCAAATAAAGGGAAATTGTTATATTTAATGGTTCCTTTTTTCCTCTTTTTTTTTTTTTACACCTACTTGATTAATTCGCATCATCTCTAACTGGCTGCAGCATGATTTAAATGGCTGTGAAATAATAATGAAGCCTTGTTGTTCAAGTTAGTGTAAATAATAATCCTTCAAGTGGAAATCATTACCACCAGCTGCTTATGAATTTGTTTGCCAGCTTACTGTGCGCCCACTCAACTTTGTCATTAATAATATTAGAACAATGTGAGGATTATATAGTTCTTTTCATGATAAAGACACATACTTGTGTGGCTGCATTAAATAATAGTAATTAAATGCATTTTGGTAATCGGAATGCACCTGAAAACATTGGATTTATGGGAGAAATCAAAATATGAAGCACCTCTAAATAGAATAGAATAGAATGTGCTTTATTGTCATTATACAGTGTACAACGAGATTGGAGAAATCAACATTTAACGTTAAACATAACATTTAAATCAACATTTCCAAAAGAAACAGAGAAAAACTTTTGTAAAACGTGTAATATTGATAATACTTTATATAAAGATCAAACTTAAAATAAATTCAATAATAATAGTAATATATACATTAGTTAAAAATATAAATAAATAAAAAATTTAAATAATTAAAACATACATATTTATATAGTTTATTGACAGAATAATGTTGAGAATCAATCCAAGCACCTGCAACAAAAACACAGAAATTGAGCTGTACAGTCTAAAACAATGTATTAAATATTGAAATTAGGAGGAAACATAGGAATAAAATACAACTAAAAAAATGAATAATATTGCTAAACAACTTTAATAATATGACAGTGTTTTCCACAGTGTTTCTCAACAAATTAGATATTCAAAAGAAAAACTGCAGACAATCATAGAATGAACTTTACAAAAAAAAATGATGTTTCATGATCAGGAAACTGAAGAAATCTGGTTTTGCAAATATAAAATTTTCCCAGAAGACACAACAATTTTACAGGTTATTCTTGTTGTTAGTGTGTGAATCCAAAAATACGAACAGATCCTTAAAACAGGATTTAAACCATAGAGTGATGAAAGCGAGAAGTCTTTCTCTTGAAAAGAAATGCAGTCATTCATATTGGAAAGGATGCAACAGCACCTCCTGCTGTCATGTTGCAACACAGTTTACCTGGTTACGCTGATAAACGACTCAAGCAGTAAACTCTCCTTTTTATCTCCATCATGTTAGCAACACTAATGATTTAAACTGGTGAGTTATGCAGCTATTTTAATCATCCAAAGCGAATTAACATGATAAAAACCAGAATTAAAGCTGCAACAGGATACTAATGTTACAGTGTGTGTAATCAAATTAACAAAATGCACATTTTACAATAAACCAGAGATGTTGGTTGGATTTTAAACAATGGAGGCTCAGCTCAACCTAGAAATCTTTACATGTCTGCACAGCTCTCAAGTTATTTGAAGAGTTAAAAGAATATAAAATGTGACTCACCCATGACCCATATTAATATCACAATGAATGCAGGCTATAGACCCGTAGCTCTCTCACTGTGAGTCTTTACTTGTGAGTCTCATTTACAATGATTTTACAGCTGTACTCATAAATAAAGTTGTACCTTTTGACAAAAATTAAGAACCACTCAGCCACACCGGGGCTGCAACATTCAACTGCCAGTCGAGGTGAGATTGGTATTTTTTTCAACCTTTATGAGAACTCAGAGTGCACTGAAGTGTGGAGACTTAATTTACAATGTAGACAAGAGAGAAAATAAAACATGAAGAAGAAGAAGAAAAAACATTAATATGAGCATTCCACATATGAGCTGGGATGCTGATTCATGTTATTTACACAGACGATCGATCTCAATTTGGCAATTTATATGTAGTTATGAAAACCTTCAAATGAATCAACTTAGACAAATGAATGAACTTGATTCAATCCAAAAATATGGATTTTCCAAGCTCAGTAAAACAACACCAGCTGTGTAATCCAATAATTTATGCCTCTATGGTCAGGATCTACATTAAAAGACAGTAATAAGACAATGTAAAGAGGTTAAAACAACAACAACAACAATAACAAAAAAACACTGATGCCATTCTAAATAGATAACTGGCACTATGGGAGCAAGGGAGAGTATATCATGTAGGTTAACGATGCTCATTTTAACCTATAATAGTATTTACAATGGGGGACAGACTCTTGAATTAGTTCAGGAGAAAAAATGCAGGCCGAAAAAGTAATATTCAGCCTAAACATGCTGACATAAACATCCATGTTTAACCTCATGAGAACCTATTTAGCAACAGGAACTCACAGGGATGCTGATTCATGTCATTTACACAGAGGATCGATCTCAATTTGGCAATTTATATGTAGTTATGGAAACCTTCATACTGTCTTGTAACACTTCCTGCCTGTTGACTTCCAACATTTGCTTTTAAAAATGCGTTTTAATCTTTAAAAAATAGTTTCATTCATCTTTTTAAAAAAAAAAACAACAAACATTTAATGTCATTTTCCAAAATACCATGCCAAATTCCTCCTATGTGAAAACCTAGCCGGCAATAAAACTGATTCTGATTACATAAAATAATGGTAGTGCTGTAAATATTGAGAAATTTCCATAATAAAAAAAAAAATGACATGACAGAAAACTATTTGATTTTAGTAAAACAATCAGACCGTCACAGCCTTGTATGCATTTTGATTTATTCCTATTTTTGTAAAATAGAATAAAATGCAATACATTGAATTGAATAAATAAATATTACATATATATATATATATATATATTTTAATTAAATAAATATTCAGGGGTATTGTGTTGGACCCCCAGGGCTAACATTACCACTGCATGAAAAAAACTAAACAAAGCAAACAAAAAAACCCCACACATTTCGAGTGAAACGTTCAGTATCTCTGTTGTGTTGATTTTGGGTTGGAACCGGCGATTTTTAAGCCTCTTTAATTTTGCCAGAATAAAATGTCACTCGGAATTGACGGCTAACTTGTAAACACGAAACAAAAATAAAACAAAATCATTTTACTCTGCATTTATTACAAGTGATAAAAAATAATTCTTCCATATAACGCACGCAATCAATACTAATGTTGTATTTTTGGCCGCTGTCTGTCAGGCGTTATGTGCAGCAGCCTATGTGGGTCTCCTCGGCCTTTTCTTCCGCAGATTAAATTGCGCACCGTTTTGGCAAGACTACTCGTAATCCGTTTATTTCTGTACAAATTCACATAAGGCGGCTCATACAACCGTCAAAATGCTCGCCACCATCCGCAAACAACTCAGACACCACCCAGCCGTGAGTAGACTTCACTTATATCATGTAGAAATTGATTTTTGATGTCTTTTGGTGAACCTGGAGCATCTGTGAATTTTTGAGGCTAACTTAGCTTAGCTGATGTGGTTAGCAGTGCTAGCTTTAGCATCCTGACTTTGACCGCGCTGACTTTGAGAGTTTGAGATAAACAGCAGGAGATGCTTCACTTCGTTTCTCCGCATAGTTGATAATTCAACCATGTTTTCAATTGACGTATACAGTAAGACTGTTGGTAGTTGATGCTGTGGAGTCAAATAAGGTCACGACTCCACACACCCCAGAGAAAGTGTCCGCTGTGCTGTAAATAGCAGCTGCTAGTTAGCAAGCGAGTTAACTGGCTAGCTGGTGTTAGCAAGTAGCATATCTTAAAATGCACTAAACAACGCTGTATTTCTAAAAAAGTTACATATACCTTGAGTAAATTAACACAGTCGAGAAGTGCTTATTGAAAAAAATGTGATAAATATGCCAGAAAACCCGTGTGAACAGGCCAGTCTCAAAACAAGACAGTGGAATTTGGGGTCAGACAGTGAGGCAACTTTGAACTCATATTTTGGACATTTCTTTGCTCCTGTCCCAATTTAACTCGTGTCAGTATGAAGTCTTTCACCTCTATGGAAACAACACAACCATGGCTGTAAATAGGAAGTACTCAAAACGTCCTCTGTACACCACGACAGTTTGTTACAATTGTTATAAATCATTTAAAATTTGGACCGTTGTTGAATAACTTGCAACCTTATTGCTTCTCTGAATACTGTTTTCGAACCATCTTGCCTTTGTTCTATTGACCGAATATGCAAAATTTTTCAGTCACTTTCTCTTGTCGTCTCTGTTGTGCTTTGTGTAAACATAACTTCTAGTTCACACTTTGAAAAAAAATGAATTTCTGACGTGACAGTTGGCTGCAGCTGAGACACGCATGGCTGCTTTGGTTGTGCTGATGAGTGAAGACGTTTTTTTTTTACAGCATCTGCTCAGTGCATACTGTTTATATTGCAATTTTTAGTTTGAAATATAAAGATTAAAGTGATTTCATTGAAATGTCACAATTTTTACCTGGTGCCTTTTCCTAAAGAAGCGGCATGTCACACGATTTGTTCGAGCAGCCTGAAAGCTAAAAATGGAAGGATTTCCTCAGTGTTTACAGTTTTTGACTGTGAAAAAATATTTCTTTAAAGAAAATAAACTCGCCAGTGGGTTTTGGTGTTCACAGGCGTGAATCTGAATTTACAAAGCTGTCATGCTCTCCCTACTTGTGCAGGACTGTTTTCAGTACACTCGCTCTGCTGACTTTTAGGTTGATGAAGATTTCTTATTTCATTCTGTCACTTGCAGCTCATCCCCCTCTTCATCTTCATCGGTGGGGGAGCAGGTATGTCCATGGCATACCTCGCTCGTCTGGGCCTGAGAAACCCTGATGTGTGGTAAGGACTCTGTTTTTGACATAACATTTACTCTACAATTTTGACCCTTTTCATGTTGAAAAAATATTTCCAAGTATATTTGCAAATGAGATAAAAGTTTTAAGGAAGTTGCCAAGTTTACAGTTCACCTATTGTGTTAAAAATAAATGTTGGTGTCAAGTTACAGCCTCTCTTGAGTTATTGTTTCATAACGTGTGTCCTCTGTTATTTGTGCAGCTGGGATCGCAAGAACAACCCAGAGCCCTGGAACAAACTTGGCCCCACTGATCAGTACAAGGTGTGCCTCAATCACATCTCAGTGAATCCTAATAATTACGTCGTGTTACACTGAAGTTGTCACTGACAGAGTGGAGGTGGTATTATTCAGGGATCACAGTTTGGGTCTTTGCCAGAGGTGTTGTTGATCCTTGGATAAACCCTTTAGTTGGATTAATCAATTGATATAATCTGGTTAACGCCGACCTGTGGCGACAAATCTAATGAAGTAATTAACTACTTTGACTTGGTCAAAATTATTATGAGTTTGCACAAGACAGAAAGAAGTTGTGATTCAATTAAAGTATTGAGATATAAGTATAAAAGGATAATTTCATGATTAAGTCTAATCATGCCAAACTACATAAAATATCAACTGTGAGCAACTCAAACTCTGTTATAACAGTTATGTTCATGTGAAATGTCTGTTTTGGGTTGAGCTGAGATTTGACTATTTTGTTTTTTCAGTTTTACACAGTGAACATGGACTACAGCAAGCTGAAGAAGGATCGTCCTGACTTCTAAATATCAATCTGCTGGACCAAAATGCACAAAGATCGGCTTATCCGCACAAACAGCCACCTTGTGAACTTGTTCGAGGAAATCTGAGGGATGCAGAGGCAAAACCCGCAGTGATTCATATTTAAGTTTCCTCATTGCATCCATTTGGTTTTGGATTTGTCATTTTCAATGGTTGTCAATAAAGTAAAGGAGTCTTTTCTCCTCCATACAGAGAAAAGAACCTGTTTTGTTTGTTGTGTTTTTAAAAAAAAAAAAAAAAAAAATCATTTTCATTTACTGTTCTCGAGAGCACATTACACTTTCCAGACCCCCCTCCACTCTGTTTACACCTTCGTCATGCTCTTCTGTTGCTATATCTGCTTCGCTTTCACCTCATTTCACCTTTGTCCTGCTTCAACTCAGCTGCTGGTGAATTATGTGCCACATTTGTCTTGGCTGCAGTCCAGAGCCTTATGGGTATGGTAGGCTGACCTCGACCTTGTACATTTGAGCAGCGCCCTCTAGTGGCAGTTTAGGAAACGTGGGGAGTAAACTTCCCCTTCAGTTAAGTGGAAGAACTGAGTCAGTGTCTAAGCTGCCAGAAGATGCTGCAGTGAAGCTCAGAGTGAAATTACTTTCTTCAAATAAACTTTACTGTTTGAAGCAATTACATGTTCATGTGTTAATGCACCGAGCAGAGGAGACGGGGTTTTTCATGGTGGGATGTTCGGAGGTGTTTCTCCTTATAGAACGCCATCGCTCTCCGCCAGATGAGTTTGTAAATGTCAACAGGTCGTGCTGTTCCATCTGCAGCTTGGAGAAACGCGAAAAGGATGAGCAGCCAGCGCAGAGCAGAAAATGTCAAGGAGACCTTCATATTTGAATAGAAGCCCACGTCTAAGTCTTCACCCAGCCTCTCCTTGGCTGGAGCGTTCAACGCACACAGTTTTTCACCTTGGGGAAATGGAAATTAACTCCTGGCACAGCATGTAACACAGTTTCATTTTGGAGCCGAATTGTTTCAGCTTGTTCACCCTGTCGACTCGGAGCACTCAGCCCCTGCCGCCCACAATTACAACAATCAGCTCAAATAGGTTTCTTGGAAATGGAAATATAACAAAAAAAAAAAAGCCTTTTATTTCACTGGTTGAAGTAACCTGTGATTTTCAGCTTAATGGAAGCAAAGTGAAAGCAAGTGTCGTGCTGCGTGTGTGGACAGCAAACAGCAGTGGCTGAGTGGTCAGAGAGGTGAAAAAACAAATTAAGAAATCACTCTTGAGATCAAGAAAACATGCTGTCATGGATGTGTAAAGAGATAATGGCTT
Source organism: Amphiprion ocellaris (assembly GCF_022539595.1). Taxonomy (NCBI): domain Eukaryota; kingdom Metazoa; phylum Chordata; class Actinopteri; family Pomacentridae; genus Amphiprion; species Amphiprion ocellaris. Next base: position 14,608,563 of record NC_072784.1, on the reverse strand, counting down.
TCTGTCTTTGCACCAACCAACCAACCATTAAACAAGCAAAATGATTCTGTCTTGAGATGTCAAAAGGGAGCTGAGCTTCAGTTTACTGCCATTAAAACAGTAATAGGTGCACAGTTAAACTCAAGGAAACCTCGGCTCTTCGTTTCAAGGTGTTCAGTATAGTGACGATCATGACTGAAAATACTTCAGATTACCAGAGCAGGTTTTGTTTCTAAATCTAAAAATGTTTACACTTTTTGCATCAGTGATTTTGTAAGTTAACTTTGCCACTTCTGAAGAATAAATGCATTAAGCTGAGGAAATTTTGTCGTCATGAATTCTTAAATCAGTGAGAGCTTAGAGTGGGTGCGAGGTTTGGAATAAAAGACTTTACACCTCTAGTAAAGTCTCAGAAACTTGAGAATCAATGCCAAGTAGCCCAACACCTTAATAGGACTATTTATATTGGTTTTACCTTTAATTTTTCCCCCCTCTGTACAATTTCTACAATGTTCCCCAATTTAGAGTAGCTAGTTAGCACAAAAACAAAGTACTGCTGAGGCTCTAGAGAAGGTCTTGAGCATGTTTTAGTCATAAACCTAATGAAGGTACAAGATGAAATGTCAAAAGAATCATTAAGCAGTTCATCCTGGAGGAAGCAGACATTGTATTTATTAAATTACATGACATAAAATCAGATTATCACCAAAAAATACCAAATTTAGTGACAATATTTCACCAGTCTTGTTTTCATATGAAGCACACTTTATTGATCCCCTAAGGGAAATTGCAGTGTTGCAACAGCAGTTTACGTATCACAAAAATGCACATAAAAAACACAATTTTACAGTATACATTAGATCAAAAAAGATGAATTAAAGTTTAAAAAAAAAGCTCGCAAGTTGAATGTGAAAATGAAGTAATACAGTTCAATCTGCAATGTTAAACCCAAATGTATTCAAACCTCTGCCACATTTTGGATTTGTAATGAGGTTTTCTGGCTGTAAATGACAAGCAACAAAAGGCCTTATGTCTCGCCTCCCTCCAGCTTGTCAGATATCAGTTTGAGATCCTGTGACTACAGGCTTCATAACATGATTCCACTGTGACCTATTTATACCAATTATGCAATTTGCCTGGCATGCAGTTCTTAGCAACCAACTTAAATTACAGGACAAAAAATAGTATTTGGATGGAATAAACCTCTAAAAAGGGCGATTTGCAGGGAATGAACTTTAAAATTATAAGTACTTGGACACAAAGTACTATTTGGGTGGACTGAATATTTATAACCACAATAAACCTTTAAAAACACAAATCTATCCACTGGCTGTTGTGAAAAACAAGTGCGGTCCTGAACCTGCAGCTTCCTCTGCTGCACACATGGTATCTAGAAGTTCTCTCTCGTGAAGAAACACCCTAATCCGTCTCTTTAGAGATGATGACCCAAGATTAGCTGTAATGTAGCGCAGCAAAAATTGATTCTCTTACACATGTTAGTCGTTTTGTTCCTCGACATTAAAGTCCAGCAGTGTGATCCGTTATTACCAGCCGAATGGCTCTTCCTAATCATCAAAACAGAGAGTCAACACCGAGGGGTCAGCGCTTGACAGACAGCTGAGGGGTGAAGAGTTCACATGGCTTCGTGGCGGCGAAATCTCTGAGGAAGCCGGCTGGAAAAAAGCTGCAGAGCCGAGCTGACCTGCATCTTTACCCTCTTCCTCCCGACCCCTGACCTCGCTGCTGAATCCAGCTCTTTTCAGCCACGCTGCAGAGGTAACATTGAAAAAATAATGAGGGAAAATAATGTGAGGCGAGGCACAGGCCGATTGCTGCTGCTGCAAATTGTCTTCGAAAGGTCGTGCCAAAGGTCAGGCGGTCCAGAAACACGAGGGAGTGTAGAGAATCGTGCACCATTCACACCAATAAAATGCTCACTGAAGAGCCCCCACGCTGCTTGTGTGAGTTTCAAAACGTGCGCATGAGAAGGAATGATTAATGCATGTGCCAGTTATGATTTTCTCCTCTGTATGCTGAACGCTAAATGCACATAAAGCTTATGCAATACTGACCGGGTGTACAGCAGTCTGTCGGCAACACCTCCTGTGTTCTTTCTTCAAGTGTTTTTATCTCGAGATTTTCATTTTATCTCAGCGATCAGGAGAGATCAACCATGAAGATTATGCAGAAATGCTGATGACATTTAGCTCGCTGAAATTACTGCTTTTTTTTTTTATCATTTGTGAAAGTGGCGCTGCCAAGAAGATAATCTTCAGCTTTTTTTCTGTTTGTCTGCCACTTCTTTTTCGCAATGCACAATCAGCCAGAACATTAAAACCTGTCGAATATTGTCTTGTCCTGAACTCCAGAGACCTCTGAAGGTGTTCTGGAGTTTCGGGCACCGCATCTTGAACTCTTTCTCATGTTCCTTAAACTATTTCTTCACAGTTTTTGCAGGATAGCAGGGACAATTATCCTACAAAAAGAGGACATCATGGAGTATAAATGCCAAAAAGGAGTGGACAAAATGTGCGACAATGTTAAGTTACATATCGCATGAATTCCAAAACCCAAGGTTTCACATAGCCTGACCATTCTCCAGTGCTGTGTGGAATGGTCTGACTGCACCTCAATATGATTTTCTTATAAGGAGAAATAAACCCACTCTGGCTTATTTGCATTTCTTTAGTCTGACTCACCGGATGTAAATTTCAAAGATTTGAATTTAACGTTCTCTTTCCCTATCTATGTGCTAGCGCTTTTAAAATCCCCTTCACTACAGGAAACAACAACTTCACAGTTAGCTACCTAGCATGCTGAACATTTGAAGCTGTGCTGATAGTGCTGATTGTGCTATGAAGCTGCTCTGGTAGGTTTTTAAAATCACAGTTCTCACCTCAGTATGTGCAAGTGTTCCACCAAAACGATTGCCCCGTCCCTATTTTGAGGGGACACTGTTGCTGCATCCCGGGCTTAGCTCCTCCCACTATGACTATGACTGGCTTAAAGAAATATTAACAACCAGACTGTGTTATTTTTCTTCCTATAGCACAATGATAATGAGGTGCAGACAGACCATTTTATGCTGCAGAATGGCAGACAGTTTTTTTTTTAAACCAATCACCATCATCTTATCCATAATCAGTGACAAGTAAATAGTGATAATAGAAGTTCAGTGTTTTGGCTGGTTTTGCCACCATGCTGTTAATGCTAGTACAAGAGAGAACAATGTTGGAGAATCTTTTTAGATATGTTGACTGCATGACTACTGTTAATGTTTGGGTAATGGTAGCATTTGGAGGAAAATAATCTTTGTATATGTGAATGTATGTTCAATTGCTTTGAATTTATTTCCATATATTTTACTTTGGGACACATGTTTTACATAACTTAATGCACTATTTGTTCAAGCAGTTATTTGTTTAAGCTGAAGAATATTCAAATTTGCACTTGAACCTGGGAAATTGTAAGACTCAGAATGAATTTCGTTCTTGTGAACTTTGGCCCTCAATTTCTTGTACCATGTTATATATTGGCTACACAGTGCTGAATAGGCTGTGTGTCACTTTCTACTGGTCCAGATTTCCCCTTTGCTCTGGCACCCGTGATGCCAGCATTAAGTTTTTCAGCAATTTGGGCTACAATACCTTCCAATGCCTCAACTAAAAGAACTGACTTGGAACTTGATACATCCCATCCATTGACAGGTGCCATTATAACTGGATAAAGAGTGTTCTATGCTTCATCCATCAGTGGGTTTAATGTTGTGGCTGATCAGTGTATATTACTAACTGTTAAATTACTGCCGCTTTTGCTGTACACACAAAAAGTCATTCTTGATCAGCGTCGCTTTAAAGGTGTTAAAATGAATTTAACTTTAAGTTTTACACATTTAGTTTCATTTACCTTTTCTGAAATCTATTCATTCATACATTTTATTCTGAACATTGTTCGACCGGGTTGCAAAACTTGTCACAACAAATTTTCTGTAGCATTTAATCACATCACCCAACCCCAACAACATTTAATGTCTACAATCGCCCGACATGTCAAGTTGATTCATCCCTCGTGTAGATTCTCAGTCATTCAGGTCATGGTATTCACAAGACCTTCAGTGGAAGGTAAGTGGAGTTTGATTTCTGGTTCTTGAACATGTTTCACAATGAATCTTCAGTTTTGAGAAGACAAACCTTTTGGATGAGAGGTGAAACATCTTTAAGAACAAAAAAAAAACAAGTTTAGATTCCTTTTGTTTGCATTTATAAAGAGACATAACAAAATGCTTTTGCCCTGACTGAAGTTTGACATAAAAATTTTCTGTACTCACCTCTGGTTGCACATAAAGCGCCACTGAACTGCAGAATCACTGTGTTATCATACAAACTTTGCGACTCCTCTTGTCGCTAAACGTTCACCTCAACTCGTTTTTACTGTCTGTAAGCATAAGATTTGCAGATAATAAAGGCTCAACAAGCAAAAACACCCTCCTCAGTGTATTATTTTACACTCCGAATGATGGGGAGCAGAAACAAACCGATATTTCAGGCCGCAGAGAAGAAAAACAGAGTGATGGATTTCATCCACTTTTATCTCTGTGTCAATATTGCCTCTGTAGTGCTTTAGTTACTCCTCAATTACCTCTCTATTTTCGCTCAGTCAGATTCAGACACACGCACTCACAGATGCATTACTAAAGGAATAAACTGCTTTCCCTCCCTGCTGTGAGCTGTGTTGAGTAATGAGCAAAAGCCTTTCTCCTTCTGATTCTCACAGAGAGAGTGCTCCTCATTTTTAGCCATTTGGTGTTCAACTCTTTGCTGCTCTCCATTCGTTCTTGCTGTGCTTCACCCCTGCTTTGTTTTCCTTCCTCCCTCTTTCAAGAGTTCTTCAGCTTCACTTTCATAAAGCCCACATAGGGACGCACACACTCAGACACACAGCCAGCAGACGGGGGAGTTTGCTGTGGAAGTTTTATTCCGACAAAATCACATTGATCCTTGAGCCTGCTCACTGAGGATGACAAAGTGCCATTTGCAGCAGATGCACAAAAAGGTCAGGGTTGTCGATGTATTTTTGCATGAGGGATCGAGTGAGGACGCTGCAATTTAACAGCCATTTCAGAAGGAATACCACAGGAATTAATCATCTCCGATATCTCAGGGACGGAGAGGCGGTGCGAGCATGCTTTATGTGGTGTTTCAGAGCATGCATCACTCACTTTGGAGCCAATTCAGCGCTGGACTGACTAGATGGTTACAGACTGTCTCATAAATACAAGGTCTCCGGTTTGATCCCTGAAACACCCAATGAGTCTCGTCCTTGAGTAAGACCCCTCGGGATAGACTGTCAGCCGAGTGTCTGCGGTGAAATAGGAAATGCAAGTTAAAGTGTGATTAATGTCGGATAATTCTATCAGGATGGAAACACATGAAGAATGGCAGCGAAAACTAGCAGACGCACCACATTCAAGTTCCAATTATCCTTGGCATCTGTGTTTGGATGAAATTTATTTCATTGTGCATCCATGGTAGGAAAGCAGGTAAAAACTTAAATAGTCAGCAGTGCATAATATTGGGCCAAAAAACTTTCAAGTACTTAGACAGACAGTAGTATTTTGGGGTAGAATAAACCTTTAAACCTTGAAGTAGTTGGAGAGAAGGTAATATAAATCTTTAAAATAATGAGTACTTGGACATAAAGTTGAATTTTGGGTGGAATAAACTCAATAAAACCACAGCTTGTTTATAGACAGTACTAGCTGGGTGGTCTGAACCTTTAAAACCATAACTTGTTTCAAGAAAGTACTACTTGGTTGGAACAAGTCTTTAAAATTATATGTATTTGGACAGAAAGTAGCATGTTGGGTGGAATAAACCTCAAAATCCTGAAGTATTTGGACTGAAAGTAAAATTAATGGCTGGAATAAACCATTGAAATCTTAAGTATTTTGACAGAAAGTAGTGTCTTGGGTGGAATGAATCTTTAAAACTATATGCACTTGGACCGAAAGTAGTATTTTGGGTGGGATGAACCCAATAAAACCACAACTCATTAGATAGAAAGTACAATTTAGTTGGAATACACATTTAAAACCACTTGAACAGAATGTAGTATTATGGGTGGAGTAAACCTTTATCAACACAAGTCATGCAGTTTTGTGATCATCCATTTCAGTAGGTGTGTAATTTTGAGGAATACAGTTTTAAAACATGAAGTACTTGGACAGCAAGTAGTATTTTGGGTGGAATAAACTTTTATAACTTGAGGCATTTAGACAAAGCAGTATTTTAGATGGGGAAAAAAAACAATAAAACCACAATTAGTTAGCTAGAAGGTACTAATCAGTTGGAATAAACCTTGAAATTTGAAGTATTTGGACAGAAAGTAGTATTTTGGGTGGAATTCACCTTTGAAATTTCAAGTATTTTAACAGAAAGCAGTATTTTAAGTAGAATGAATCTTTAAAATTATAAGTATTTGGACAGAAAGTAGTGTTTTGGGTGGAATATACCTTTAAAATCACTACTTGCTTCTTAGAAAGCACTATTTGGGTGGACTAAACCTTTAAATCCATAAGTCGTGCACTTTAGTGATCATCTATTTCAGCAGGTGGCGCTGTTAAAAAAACAAATGTTAAACAGAAGTTAAAGTGTGATTAATGTGAGATTATTCTGTCAGGATTGAACATGAAGAATGGCAGCAAAACCTAGCAGATGCACCACATCCAAGTTCCAATTATCCTTGGCATGTATGTTTTGATGAAATCTGTTTTGTTTTTCTTTTTACATCCATGGTAAGAAAGCAGGTCAAAATTTAAATAAGAAGCAGTTTGCAATTTTGGGTGGAATAAACCTTTAAAACCAAAGTATCTGGTAAGAAAGTGCCATTTTGGATGGAATAAACACAATAAAAATACAACTCGTTAGACAGACAGAACCTTTAAAATGACAGCTTGTTTCCTACAATGTACTATTTGATTGGATTAAACCTTTACTGTCTGAAGTATTTGGAAAGAAAACAGCATTTTGAGGGAAGTATACCTTTTAAATTCAAAGTATTGAGACAGAAAGTAGTATTTTGGGTGGAAAAAAAACAATAAAAGCACAACTTGCCAGACAGACAGTACTATTAAGGTGGAATACACCTTTAAATCCAAGAGTCGTACACTTTAGCGATCATCCATTTCAGCAGGTGGCGCTGTCTTAAAAAGCAAGTATTAAACACAAGTTAAAGTGTGATTAATGTGGGATTATTCCATCAGGATGGAAACATGAAGAATGGCAGCGAAAACTAGCAGACGCACCACATCCAAGTTCCCATCATCCTTGGCATCTGTGTTTTGATGAAATCTGTGTTTTATTTTTTTTTTCCTTTTTGCATCCATGGTAGGAAAGCAGGTCAAAATTTAAATAGCTGAAAATAGAACATCTGGCTGGGCCTTGTCAGTCAGCAGTGCGTAATGAAATATGGAAATTGGGGCGCTCTTCAAAGCGATGCAGGCCTCTCGGTGCCGTCCTGGGTCTCCAGCAGGCCCCTCAGCAGCCCCGGCGGAGCCCCACCCCTCTGAAAGGCGCGCTACATTTCCAGGTGCTGCCGCTGTGGCCCAGTCCGCCGTCGGTGCCAGCTCGTTAGCGCTCACAGCCTGGTGGAGCTGGCAGCTGGCATCATTAAACTTCAAACCGGCTTTCGACCCGGGGTGCCGCCGCGGGGAGAGACCGCCCGCTCATCCGCCTGCCAACAGCTGATTAGAGCCACGCTGACACCAGCAACCACACTCCATCCACACGCCATCCAACCTGCGGTTTCCACGCACCACCAGCTGCACCGCTAACTACCCAGCGGTTTATCCACACACCACCAGCTACACCACGACTACCCAAACCAAACAGGAGCCCCCGGCACACAGGAGCACCAGAAACATCAGTAAAGTCAATGTGCATCGTGCGTGTTTGGTGCGTTGGCAGGAAGAACCAAAACCAGATTTCATCAGCGTTTAGCTGAGGGAAGAGTCAGACTCTCCCAGCCTTGATGCAGAAACTGACTTCTAATGAAAGGGTTGATGTTTTAATAGCATATTAAAGTCTGCATTAAAAATTAATTCTTTTATGCAGCACTGGTGTGCACTCTATTACTCTAGTTAGGATCAGAAAATATGTTTTCTGTCAGAAGCCTAAAAAGTACTAAATTAACATATTAAGACACTTTTTTTTGCATTTTTGTGAAAATGTTAGATTAGAAGCTCGATTAGCTAAACATGAAGATTTGGAGAGAGGTGGAAACAACTAACCTGGCTGTCCACAAAGGTAAAGAAATCCAACAAGTTGCACCTTTAAAGCTCAATAATGAGTATTTTACCATGAGAACACGTCAAAACATGAGTGAAATAAGCAGTCAGTAAAACTAAGAGTCGGGTTTCGTATGTCAGAAATCAAAGGAATCAATCCTGTCAACTCTCAGGTGGAACTTTCTGTATCATTTTTTTTCTTCAGAATCATTTTCTGGTTTGGGCCTATATGGCTGAGTTCATCCAGTATTAGTACTTGCCATTGTGTAGTTTGACAGTGTTTACAGAGTTGTAGGTGAGCTGGTGTGCTTGAGTTGCAGCAAATCGTAGATAAGTGAGTAAAGAGAGATGAAAGGACTTCATATATCTGCACATTGTAGAGGAAGCGATCAGAGCTATTGTAAAGCAGACAGGCATTATTTTCATGAAAAAAAAACTTCTAAAGATGTAATTTTGATGCAGAAAGATGAGATTTTCTGATAGCTGAAGAGGGACTTTAGCTTTTTAAACCTCATTTGTATTGTCAGTGCCTAAATGCCACATAAAACTACTTCTGAAGCAGCCCTCTTTAACTTCACAGTGATGACAAAATTCACCAAGAAGTAATCTCTCCCTGTCGCTCTTAAACCCCAAAAAAAGTGCAATTTTTCTGCTCTTTCACAAATCTCAGTGGTTCCAAAGCAGAGGTTGGTTTTTAGAAATCACATAAAAGTCAGTCCATTCAATCAAAATAATATTTGAAAATTAAATAGTTCATGAAAATCATTAAATCAGATTCCCTGAATGACTTTTTTAGAGTGGATGTATTGTACACTGGTACTAATATGTTGGGTGTTGCTGGCTTAGCTAACTAGTTTCTACCTGTAGCTCTGTGTTTAATAAATATCACACAATATGAAAGTGGTATCTATAGATGTTGGGAAATACATTGAACCTTTTGTTTCCTGAAAACTGTCTGATCTAAAAAGTACTGGTATAAAAACTTGCTGGACTTTCCCCTTACTTTTGTCTCTGTCTTCTAACTAGGGGCTTTGTTTGTAGTTACTCTTATTTTGAAAAATATCTCTTTCCTCATGTCACTAGTTGGTTAACTTCCACCTGGTTTGTTTCCTTCCTTTCTGCTCCGCCCTCTTTGCTTTCACCTGAGTCTGATCTGGTCAATCAGCCTCTTTGTATGTATATAGTCTTGTCTTCACCTGCTTTAGCTGCCAGTTCACCTGTCCAAGTTCTCTTCATGTTCTAATTCTGCTTCTGGTGAGGGAAGTTTCCTATTTGAACCTTTTGTTGTTTCAGCTCACTCCATATGCTTGTTGTTGCAATTTGGATTTTTGGTCAAACTTTTTAAATTAACTTCTGGACTCAAGTTAGTTTAGCCCCTTTTTTCCCTGTTCTTACTGTAGTAAACTTATATTATTATGCACATTTCAGTTTGTTGTTGAACAGATTTGAAATTGGAAAACAAAGTGAATAAGAAAGCTGTTTGATTTAGGCAAACAAACTGTTTTTTGCTCTCTGTGTTGGTTTTGGGTGGATTTTGGTGCCGAAATGTGGAAAGTCCTCCTCAAATCCCTACACAGAACTTTAAAATAATGCTGATTATGTGTGCCTATCCATTATTGTGACTGGTTGCATCTCAGACTTGTGCAGGGCGCTCATTCAGACATGAAGCTAACAGTTACCGTCTGATTAACTGTACGTGTCTGAAAGAGGCAGTTTATGGTATTAAAGTTAATGTTTTGTTTTTGAAAACCTGCACCACATGCCTGCATTTGGGCCACATAACAGATCATTGTGGGGTTTTTCAGAGCTGACACTGATTTTTTTAGTAATCAAGGAGATTGACAGTCAATATTAGGAAGCTGAACATTTTGGTGTCAAAATTGGAATCTCCTAACTCAAACTCCAACTGAAAGCTTTACTGAAATACTTTGGATTATTTGTATTTTATAGCTTTTCATTATTTAGCCTTGATTATTCATTGGCTACATTTCATGTAACTGCAGATCAGAGTGCAGTGGGACATTTTCAAGATCACAATGTGGTGACTGTAGATAGTTTTAGCTTTGTCAGAGCTGAACCAGCAATTTTTTTCTTATTTTAGCAGAAAAGTAGATACCATAATGGAAAAAACAATTGCTCTGCCAGGCTGATCATTGTTCGACCTCTACTCTTGACCCCTCTGTCCTTCAGTAGTGCGTCACTGTTTTCTTTTTCTGACTAATACTCATCAGGACAGTTGTCCAAGACACGTATACCATTATTAAAGCTTCCAAATCTACTTTGGTCAACCTCACATTGGGGACAAACTGGAGCAACAGACTGAGAAGATTTTCCTGTTTATCCACTGTGACTTCACATCTCTCACCAAACGCTGGCCTCAGAGGAAACATGATCCCTGAATATCCTCCTGGTATGATTTCTTTTTTTTTTTACAAATATTGCGTCCAAATAGATTGTTGGCTAGTTTGTGCTCATTCTTTGCGTTCCAGTCAAATGATGAAAAAAGATTTAATTTGCACTCGATCAGGCTCAGCTATGTGGCGAAGCTCCCAAACCCCAGCTACGCACATGAACGCCGGTCCCACTGGAGACACAAACCGTTATTACCCTTGTTTCCTTGCGTCTTCTTTTTTTCCCCCCTTCCCCACCACTGGGCACAAGCAGAGACTTGGTAATTTCTACTGTGATTGAGTCATGAATGATAATGGCTTGATTATTTGGTGAAAATTGGTCTCTTTAGATTCATTTCATGTTCTACGGTAATTGAGAAGCTTTTTCAGTCTCGATAATACCAAACGGTTCATCCGACAGCTTTTACACATCCCTCAGTCTTCATATTTTCACAGCTGAATTCTTTGGGCCGCTGGAAAACTCATTTCATTTTGCATGTGGTTGGGAAATCTCCAGGTAATTTCCATTAAATCAATGTATTACCACACCACAAGGCTTTAACAGGAACCTGAAAGCCGGCGCGAGAACTTCAGAGGCTAAACCCTCCTGTGAGCAAAAGCCGACCTCCGTGATCCCCAGCGGTTCATCGAAGAGCTTTGGAGGAACCTTGGCTCTCTCTTTTGGGGTTCAGGTGGTTTTTCTAATCGTCTGTCACCCTTTAGTAGGCCACTGTTACAGCAACACACCACATCCAAGGAGTCTGTTATTTAAATATCGATATCTATCCGTCTGTGTCGCTGAGATGAAGCCTTTTGCAGCAGCCATAACTTTCCTGCCGAGCAGCAGAGAATCCATTAATGTGCTCTAAAGGTTCCTGTGGGACCAGCAGGAGCTGCTCGCAGGAGAAACAGCCCAGTTATGCTGATTTTTGAGGCATAATTCTGCTCTGCTGGTAATGAACACAGACATCCACAAATATCAAGGCTGATTCTGGAGGAAATTGTTAATCCAGAGAAAGATAATAGAGAGCAGATATGACGCCTGAAGGAGCCTGGATGAGGGCAGCAGCTTGAATTTTGTCCTTTCTCGTCTGTTTGGAGGAGCTTCTTTTAACAAGTGTGTGTGTCTTACAAACAAATGAGCAGGAGGTTAATAAGAGGTTCAGCAGAACAACTGGGAGAGAGAGTGGCTCAGTCTTTAAAGAATCCCTAATGATCTCTGTGTGCTGCTTTTGGGACCTCATGCATTGATTTATCACAAAACCGGCGACATAAAGGTCACCAGTCGCCCACGTGATGGACTCCAGGACGACGCTCTGACCCCCACCTTGCATCACAATCCTCTCCTTATCATGCTGTCCACATGCATCATCCGAAGCACTCCTCTGGGGAACAATACAATTGCACATCAATGTGTACAACTCATCCAATTTGGCACCTCTCCCTCCCCGCTCTATCTCGGCGTGAGGAATGAGCCGCTTACACGAAGCCTGCCGTCTTGATAATTTCAAAGCTGGCATCGCTGGGAGACCTTGAGAGGGCATGTTTTGTCTGAAGAAAAGAAACGCCTCTGCTCAGGCAAGGACTTCAAAGCAAACGTGCAGTTGCCGCTCGCGTCCACGGGGAGGCAGCAGAGCGTTAGTAGGAGGACGGAGGCGGCGGGGCGACCCCTGTCTGTAAGCGGTTGACCCCTGTGGAGGTGTCGGGGCCCTCCGTGTTTCCCCCCGAGCGTGGAGCCCCTCCGGCCGGGTTCCTGGAGGAGCGTCGCCAGGGATCAGAGCGGAACCTTCGGACTCCATCTGTCGCTTTCTCCACGGCGGAGGGGAGAGAGACTTGGGAGAGCCAGAGACAGGTGGGCCCACTCCCCACCAGCTGGCACCTCAGCCAGCATCTGCCCACAGCCAAGGCGACTTTCCTGCCTCCTCATCATCGCCGCTCAGAGCCTCCCATTTCTCTCCTCATTTTTATACTCTGACAGCCCAAGTCTCGCTGCCCTTTCCACACTATCCTGATGAAAAACTTCACCCTGCTGCCTGCACGTTGTCTGAAATTCAACAGTGAATCAATGACAACAAGGACGAAGCATGTGAAGTGAGCAGAAGGATGTAAACAAAAGACAAATTAGGGAAGAATTTTTTATGCTTTTGAGACATCTGGGATGTGAATTGAAGAAGAAAAAAGGCTGACAGCAAGTTAAGATGCAATGCCTTGTTTTTGTTTTCCTCGTGCAGCTTTCAGGCTCAGTGGGAAATGTGAGCGACAGAATGAGTTTATTTTAATGTTTCAGGTCTGGACAAGGGCTAAAAGATTTGGGGAAAATATCTAATCGCGATTTCCATTTCCCATTCAGCCTTATTTTCCCAGTTTTTTCCAACAATGACATTTAAAATGTGGTCACTCACTTCACTGTAGCAGCTTCAGTAGTGACTCCAGAATGTGAAGTCTGTGACCCTGCTGCGTCCCGGTGTGAGAAATAGTGTTTAAAAGTCACTTCATGTGTCATCTTTTTATTTTGACACCCTCCCACCCAGCTTAATGCTAACTTTAATCATTTAACATGCCTTGTTGTCCAGGTCATAGTATAACTAGGTGTTAAAAGAAGTTGAATTGACTTTTCACATCTCATCCAGATGGTTTCTTCAGTTCCAACTGAGTCCCAGACATTTTAACTCCTGTGCATTCAAGCTTAACCAGCCAGTTTAAACTGAAAAGGCTGTTTAGATGAAAAGTGAAACATCTTCAAGAAACTTAAGCAAGTCCAGTCACCTTTGTTTAGCACTTAAACATTTTGTTTATCTGTTTAGTGCCGCAAAATGACACAGAATGTTTTAAAGTCCTTCTCAGATTATTTTTGATAAAATTCTTAAAAACTCCTCTCAATATATGAGTTTAATACACAAAGACATTGTGTTTTTTTTGTTGAAATTATTTCTCTAGACTTCAAAATTCACTGGCAGATTTGAAAGGCAGATTATTACACCATAAAAATAGAAAGATTTTTCAAATTTCAGATGTACTATATATGATGTTAGATGTGGTTTAATGAGAAACATTATCAAAACTAAGCTGAAAATGGTGATATTTCATCAAAGTCACTCTGTTTTACACCTACTACTATTAATAATACTGTCTGACTTGGCCCATGTGACAAATCTGAGAGTTTTCAGGTGAACTGCAGGCAGTGTTTCCACTGAGAAGAAAATGAAACCTACTAGATCATTAAAATAAATGCAGCATGGTTTGAAAAAGGTGGAGCAAGTTGTTGGACGATACATTGAGCATGGTGAAACAGCTTTCTGGAATTGTTGTGCAGAGTGGTGAGAGGAAAAAGATTTAGTTTTTTTTATAGAGAATAGTTGTGTAAATAATAATATCTGTAGCAGGTGGAGACCCACTTTTTCCTTTAAAGTATTTATTCCTTAAAAAAAAAGATAAAATCAATTCTTGTAGAACAATCAGAGAAGCTTATTTATTTCTTTTTAATTCTCTTTACATCCAGTCATGGTTGTTTTGTTTCCACAGAGATGCAGGACTTTATACTACAGTGAAAAATGGGTCCACGGCGAGTAAAAATGTGACAGGAGCCACAAAAAACCCCAAAATGCTTAGAAACTGCTTGGAGTCCAGAGGTTTAAAATGTGTTAGATGTAACTCTACACTGTTGATTCCTCTAGATCCGGAGTGTCAAACATACGGCCCGTGGGCCAAAACCAGCCTTCAGGATGACTTTGCAAAGTGTAAAAAAAAGGGGGAAAAAGCCAAATTTCAGGAGCAGATTAAGCAGTGAGTAAACCTACTTAATGTAAAGTACTGCTTCAGACACCTTTGCACCCTGAAGAATATATTTGTGAAATTAATCCTTACTGTGGAAATATTGAAAGATGTTCAACTTTGTGCAATATAATGTCAGCAAGCTGCTTCAGAACGACAGAGTTTAGTTTAATGGAACCTTGTTGTTCATGAACTGAGTCAACTTTTATGTATTTTTAATGTATAACTTTTATTTATAAGGCATGGGGACAACTTAACCTTCTTCCTTAGTAGTTCCCACTTTAGTTTCTCTGGTGTGTCAGTTCAGCTGGTCAGCATTACCACACAGGTGTGGAAATGAATGTAAATTAAAATAATCTCTAGATCTCGACAATTTATGATAAAGTAACATACTATATTATTCAGTTCCAGATGCCTGTAACTGAATGTTTTGTGCCTTGTAGATACACTCTGACCTGTAAGTTGGAATGCACAAATGACAAACTGAGGCATAATAGTATTGAAATTGCTTTTTTTTTCTCTAAAGAACATACAGATTGTTCCAGAATGCACTGTTTTGCACTAAAACAAAGGGAAACTTCTGGAGTTGTGTTGATTTATAGGTTAGTTTGCTCTGATTTTACTGGTCAAGCCCACTTGAGATTAAATTGGGCTGCATGTGGCCCCTGAACTAAAATGAGTTTGAAACCCCTGCTCTAGACTGTGAGGCGCTATGAAGTTCCTCTCTCTATCTGCACTCATCTCTCTGGTCTTTATTGCAGCTTGAGCACACCAGCTCCCCTACATATACTCAAACACTGTAAAGCTACTCTTTGCAACACAATAGAAAGTTGCATTATCGACTTTGCAGAACAGTAACGACAAAGTGATTGATTCTGAATCCATGTTATTGAGATGCTGCATTTTAACCTTTGACATTTCCAGCCACAGTGACTACATATTTAACACGTATATCTTAAAGCATATAAAAAAAAAAAACAAACGCCACAACACAAACCTAATTTTAACTGGAAGGAGTTCTTATAATGTATATATGTAGCGTGAAGTCATCTCTGAATAAAGCTGTGAGCCTTTTGACACATTAACAGTTGAGGCTGGAGTCACACCAGACTATATTTGCCTCTGAATGACATGAGACACACTGTGAAGCCTTTTTCCTGTGACACACTGTGAATACTGCAATGGGGAAGTGAAGTGCAATGATTTGCAGCCTCTCCTCTCCCTCCCCGCTCTGCTACATCTCTGGTGGACAAGACTAATTTAGTTTAAAACTGATACAAGGATGGGGGATAAAAATGTTCAGCAAGACAATCCAGCAAGTCTGATTAGGGCTGTATGTAGCCAATTAGGCCTACTGGCTCCCATCTGAAGTGGAGTGAACGGCAACTACAGGCACATTAGCCTACTGGAGAGCTTTCCGTCTGTCCTGTAACATAATTATACCCGTGCTGTAACATTTAATCAGATTCGTGTAAGATTTAACGTTCTTTTAAAGTGCAGACGAGCAATAAAACCAAAAGGGCAAAATGTGGCTTGTAGATCTATGATTTCAGCCCCCATCATAACAGAAGGAAGTGTTTGCTGGGTGCAGTTTGGTGTCTAAAATGAAGCATCGGCCTGAAATTTAAAAAATAATGTTGATGTAGCTGCCGGTTTATGAGCTGATGTGCACGTATGAAGCAACTGAGGGACAGAGGAGATGGAACAAATGCATTTTTGTTCCCTTTCAGAGCCATAAACAGAGCAACAGTAATGATTTATATTAGCTGTAAAGTTCCAAAGAGAAACAGTAAATTAACTGAATTGGTTACACAACTCATTTTTAAGCAGGATCTCCTGTGCTGGTTGAAATGTTGCTCATTATTGCTGTGGTCAAGCACATTTTATTCTACATTTTCTTCTTAAATACTTGTGGTTGCTTTTGTTTATGGTCTTTTTTTTCTGTCGCTTGAGTTTTATTTCCTTCATTTAAAAGCTCCTGTAATCTCTGAATAAGTTTTTAAGGGAAGCAGCAGTTGGCGGCGCCCAAAATAACATGCAAATGAGCTCCTATATATTGCCTCCATGTGAAAGGCAAACTCGGTTCCAAATTAAAAAATAATCGACAAAATGTGCTTAAATTTCTTATCTGAAGTCGGCGCATAAACAGTTCACTTGTGCAAATGTAAATTCATCACTCAGAAACATCAGCGGTCACGTAAAGAGGCGGATGAGTGTTGGGTACAAAAATAATATTCCCTCTGATTTGTTTTTGTGTGCACATTAGCTCCAGTGCTGTGCATTGTTTGTCTGCTGCCTGCTGGGTTTAATCTGAGCTCTCTGTGGACCCCAGTGTCCATCTATTCACAATGATTAGCTTTAATAGATGTGCAGTTGGCTTCTGTTTGATGACCCGGCTTGTTTGTTGACAAAGCCTGGATCCGTTCTTTTATGAAATGCATTAAGCTGCAATAAGGACGCTTTGCTACCATGACGGCTGAAAGCCTGCGTGGAACGACCACAAGCTGCACATTAATATGCAGCTCTCATATGAAGGATCTATATTCGGCTTTATTGTTGCTTGTTACAAAGCTTGTTGTTGCAGGTTGGACTGGTGAGAGTAAACCAGATTTACCGTTCTGTAATAAAATGTATATTTTGTGTGGAACCATGCAAGGCACTCTGATTGTGATCATTAATACAAAACACGTTATTGGATGGAAGTGAACGGCTCCAAAGTGTTTGATTTCTGCCTTTGAAAACCGTCTGATAATGTTCACTGCAGTAATAAATGATATATGACTGGCTCCTGCATTCTGAAGTCAGTGGAAGTTAAATGAGGTGGAAATATGTATTTCAAGGTGTGATAACACACCTCTATGAGCACATGGTGCTATTATAGATGCTCTGGAGCATCTGATTCCTGCAGCAGGTAACGGCATGTACAGAGAGAGCCAATTATGTGAAGAGAAAATAGGTTGAATATTAGAGTTCCAAAACCCAAGAGCATTTCAGACATGACGGATGTGTACTGGCTTAATGCCACTGACAATAAGCTGCTGCTTCCAACCATGTTAAATATATAAACCTGAGAAAATGTGAAACCTGTATGCAGAAGAAGGTAAAAATTTGTGCTGGATAAAAGAATACAGTACAGTACAGGACCTAATGCACAGTGCGGATGCAAGAAAATTTAATTACGCTTTTAATATAATCTATTTATCTGTATTTCTGACCTGAAGCTGACTTAATCTGTGACTCAAACGCTGACAGATTTCAGCTCTTTGCCTGGTTTATGTTTTCTAAATAGACGTTTAATAGGCATATACACTAAAAAATCTGCAATGATAATGTCAGCAGAATCTCACCCATTAAAAGCAGCCTCACACTTGCTGTCACTGCTGCTCTTCTCTGCCATATTTGCACTGTAGTGGAAGAGACAGATGTCCCAAATCTCCCCCTTTCACACTTTTATAAGAGGTCTAATCCCATTGCTGGTTATTGCCTTCATTTGTCTCCGGTATTATCATTACCGGAGGAGATTGGCAGTCCCTCGAGATGTGTTTTAGCGGGCACCCCCCCTCCTCTTTACTTGAAATGTGCGAGTGAGGCGTGATGGAGGCGCCTCTTGGCACTGCGTGGTACCTATCTTCTGATCATCTGTTATCTCTGACTGAACATATTGGATTATTGATTTGGAGGGGGAATGTGTTTTCGTAGGCATTCACAGATACCACATTTGTCTGCGGTGGCTTTACATGCTCATTGTGGCCCAACTTTGACCCAACAAAATGCACAATTGAAAATAATTCTGAATCTCTTTTAATGCTGGGGTTTGACAAATTCCAGAGTGGAGCTGTCCATGGTGCTGAACTGGAGATTTTTTCCATGTTCAGACTGAAACAAGGAGAGAATGTGCTTTAGTTTAACCTTAAAAGAGTTTGTCAATGATTTAGTACTGAACCATGGAACACTGTTGAACCTGAACGGGCAGGTTAAAGGTAAAAGGAGCAAATTAAACCAAATATACTGTCTTTTTTTTTATTATACCATGCATTTTTCTTCGTTCTCAAAAGCACTGATTGTATATAAAGACAGATGAACCCTCTGTGATGTCTCCCACTAGTTCCCTGATGAACAGTTCTGAAGCTCTGTGTGGTCATCTTGGCAGTAGCTCCCTCATTAATCCAAAAATGAGCCAAGAGGCAGAGAATAAAGGGAGGTGAGGCAGACCATACTGTCATTCATCATAGAAGTGCAAGATATTGGATAGAGCTTCAAGTCTTTTTTTTAAAATAAAATTTCTGCCCATGTATGTAAACCATAAACAAGAAATAAGCTATAGAAGTCGAAACCATTACTTGTGCCAGACTGTAAACATGTTTATTTCTGCTGTAAAGTTGGATGTTTTAACATGGAGGTCTATGGGGACTGACTCATTTTTGGAGGCAGCCTCAAATGGACATATGTGGAACTGCAGTGTTTGATTCTGCTCCATTTTTGAACCCCAGAGTTTCTTGCGTGCTAAAAACCTCCTGCCTACATTACCCACAATGCAACTCAGTTATGACCAACAGCGTTTTGCTAGTAGCTGCTAATGTGGCCTTGAGCTGTTGGCTTCTAACAACGATGAGTAGCTGTATTTTCTATCTTTTTTTTTTAATTCCTGTAAATATCCATTTTGCACTACTATTCTGTTTTATTCTCTGTAAACCCATTGCACTATTCTTGTACTTTATATCTTGTTATTTTACATATCCTTTCTGCAATAAGAAATGATAGCCATGACATTTTTTTGTACTTCAGGTATAAAATTTTCTGACGCATGTTAGCTCTTTTAAAATTCCCTTCACTTTGGGGAAACAACAACCTCCAAGCAGCAACCTAGATACTTGAAAATTACATGTTTTCCACATCTGGAACATGCAGCATGCTTGGTTTTCTGTGTGAATTAGCCACCTTGCAATGCAAATGTTCCAAACTGACAGGTGGTTTTAATGTTGTGGCTGATTGGTGTGGAAGAAGAATTTCAGAATTTGAGTCCCCTTTGTGAAAACTCAATCAACTCTAAGTTCAGAGGTTATAATTTATCCATGATCAGTTGCTTTTGGGTGGTTTTGGCCGCTGCTTTAAATGATGGGACATGTTTGTGTAACATGACTTCAGTCTGAGGTCTTCATGAGGAATGGAGTTACAATTTTTAGAAGCTTAATTCTCAGCTTCTGGAATGTGATCTTAGAGTTTTTGATGGTTTGAAAAGACTCCAGGTCCTTCTTCCATTTCTAGGACTCTGTTTTGTCTTTGGACAGTAGAATTCAGCATTTCTTACTACTACTACTTACCTACTTTCTTTCTATGGTCAAGAAGAATTCTATCGGCTGAACTATGCAGAAGAAGCTGAAAACTTATGTGTTGACTATCACCCTTGTTTTCCTCTTTGAGAGAGACGCTGAACAGATTTTGTGTCTCTTTCCTTGTTCTGTGGGAATAAATTCACAAATGACCCAGCAAACACGCAGTGAAGCTCCTTTTATTCCAAACAGAAAAACATTAGCTGTGCTGAGGAGAAAAAATGTTCGAGATAAACACAGTCTGAAAACACACTCGCACTAAGCTTCGCCATCTGGGAGCAGGATTAATTTCCGGACTCTTCCTCTATTATGGACATTTCATGGAGCAAATGTGTTAAAACAAAAGGCTGTAATGAAGCAGGAGGGAGGATGTATAGTACAGTAGGTAGCACTGATGGCTCCTCGGGAGGATGTATGAATTAGGACAGCCTGAAGATCAGCAGAAGGAGAGAGGAGGAGTCTGTCAACAGGAGGAGAGCAGGAGGGAATATGTGGCGCCGTGGCGATGAATTTTATTGATATTTCTGCCGCCTTGTGTGCTCGTGTGTTTGCACAGGAGTGTGTGTGTGCAAAAGAGGCAAAGAGTGAAAGATTGGCCGGAGACGGCAGCCGCCTCTGCTGCCATCAATTGTAAATCAGTGGCTGCCTTTCACTCCAACAATCTGCAGAATATCATGGACACTGCTACAAGTAATGGCATGATTATTTCAGAAGAGAGACGCCCCGCTGTTTCTCCCCAACATGTTTACTCTCTCTAACCGGGTTTATTTAAATGCAATTAAAGTGTAAACATGCAAGGAACATGTGGTTTTATTTTTTGATCTGACTGTATTTACATTAACTGCTCCAGCTAACCACCTATTTCTCCTTTAATTACTTCTCCGGTACAGTAGATGTAAGATGTGTCCCCCCCCCCCCAACCAGACTCTGGATGATTGGAAGAGTTAATGTATATTCATGAACTGGGAATAGGTTGAATCACTTTTATGTGATATCCTCTCTGTCACTGATTGATATAATCAGACACAGAGATTGCTACTCGTAATCAGAGACTAGAAAGATGCATTTCTGTTGCCAAATATTCCCTTTTTATAAACACAACAGATTGTTTTTTTTCTACTGTCAGTTTGAACTTTGAACTTTCTTTCTTTCCCATGCTGGCTCCCTGTTTACCCACATCTCACCGGAACAATAAGGATCAAAGTATGCCTGGCTGCAAAAAAAAAAGAGAGAGGAAAATCTCTCCTCTCATTTCTGGTCTGTGGGAAAAGCAGCAGCCTTCCTCCTCAGTTGCACCATTACCTGTCTCTACGCCTGTGATATTAGCCGACTGTCTGGAAGCTGTGGAAGCACTGGGGACCTGCTCCTACTGTCCCTATGCTGTCTATATGAATTAGTAACACTGAGCGCCACTAATGCTAGCAGATCACAGCCTCAGCCACGGCAACATCTGCGCACATCTGAGCGCATCAGTGTGAGCCTGAGAGTCCTTGAACTTCGCGGGGAAGTTGGCCCGAGGACACTTGCAACTGTCAGCCGATCTGCAGGGGCGCTCTGAGGGTTTAACCTACAGGAAGGAGCGACACATTCTTTTATTTACTTGCTGCAGATGCTTTGTGCTCAGGTGAAGCGTTGCGTGCCAGAACCCCTCCTTCCATCCTCCACCTCTGCTAGGCCGTCACTTCACCCCAGAGCTCTGCCTCGCTTTCTGCTCATCACTTTTTAAATGTTCGCCCCCCTTTTTTTGTCTTCTATTTTAGTTTCTGTTTGTTTATCCCTCTCCCCTCTTTCTCTCGCCACACAGCCCTCCTTTTTTTCCCTTCCTCCTGCAGGCAAACAGAAGCATTGCCAAGAACAGCTCTGTTGGCCTGCTTAGAATTTACATATGTAAATGAGAGCCAGTGTTGCTGGTAGATCTGCAATTAAGCAAACAGCTGAAGCTTACAAACAACGTCGGTCCCCATTACTTTACCAATAATAGAGTTTCTTGTGCGCTGATTTATATTGCTAACCCCATTACCTTCTTTCTCCTGCCTTTATGCAATTGGTTGAAGATAATATCCTGGACTCGACTCAAGGCCTTTGATTAGTGGAGCAGCACAATGTGTTCAGGAGGAAAAAGAAGCCACCGAGTCTTTCTGCAGGCACAGGAGAGTGAAGCACAAGCCTGACTTACTTTTTATGCTCTAAGGTTAAAGGAGCTCATCAGCATGAGTTCATCGAAGCTCTCGAAATCTATTTGCATACTGAGCTCTGCCAGGAAAACAGCTTCTTTATTAGGAGGTCAAAAGTCAGGAGTGAGATTTTACACATCACAGGCATTACACCCTACTCACCAGTCAATAAGATGAATCTAGAAATATCATTTACTACTGTTTTCTATGTATGAAGCCAATAAAAAAAAAAAAAACCCGTAAAATCTTACAAAGGAGTTTAGTTGAATTAACTCACTTTTTTTCTAGTTTACTGAATGCAGACGAGTTTTGCGCATTTCTAGTTTATTGAACTTTTAGAATTTATTTTCAGAAATATAAAAACATCAGTTATTAAAACATAAAATAGAGTTGCACGAATTAACATTTGAGAGTTGACTCAACTCATTAAATTGAGTTCATAAGAAATCAAACTAGCATATAAACAGACTTCCCAGGATGCACTGCTTGTTTTTTGTACTTTGAGAAAGCAAACATGGTGGAAGCCTAATGTGTCTCTTTAATACAAGTTAAATTAAGTAAATTATAGTTGTTTCTTTTGGTAATAATCAGGTTAATTTAGTCCCTTCACTGACAGAATTATCATTTACTTCACTGTAACCAGTAGCCGTCTCTTTATACTGACTCTGGTCAAAACAGACTTTAACATTTCTTGACATTAAATGAGCTGTAATTGAAGGAGAAATTCTTTAATTTTAGAAAATGTGAAAAGAAAGCAACTCTGTCTGTAACCACTGTATATGTGACTTGTTGCTTTAACTTAGTATCTTGGGTTTATTGGACTTGTTTTCGCAAGTTCAGCTAATTTAATTCAGCTAGTTTTACACTTGACTTTGCACCAAATAATCATCTAAAGTAGAATTAACTTGCATTTAAAAGCAGCAGGGGAACTGAACTCAACCTTACTTAGCTGAATGAACTTACAAAATAATTTACAGTGTACTTGACTGGGGAGATACAGTTTACTCTCTCAATGTATTGTGCTTACTGCAAACACAGCTAATGTCACTGTATTATCCAGCAGAAAAACAGAAAGATGAGCAACTTTTTTCTTGTCGACACCAATTTTTTGAGGCCAATTAATGGTTTTCACGTGACCAACAGTGGACACAGGCCTTTCTATTCACCCAACAACAGCTACACATTGAAGTGCTCTGCAGTCACATTGCTCCTCATATGAAACACACAAAAAAAACACATGGAGCTCCTGTGGATGTTTCTGAAACATTTGCACTTTTTGCAGAATACAGCAGCTGTTTGCAGGTTGGATGTAGCACCGAGTCGATGTAATTATTCCTGAGGTGTGCCAAGTGCTGCTGAATAGCTGGAGTTTGCTGCCTTCCCCTCTCCAGTGCAGTGGGCCGGCATTGGCACAGGATCTCCAGACAATTTAGGATATTCTGACTGTGTTTGGGCTCCGTTAATGGGAAGAATGTAGAAATCAGAGCACATCCAAAGTCCAGCAGTGACTATTTGAATTTCAACTCTCTTAATGATGAGTTATGAAGGTACGGGGGACCAAAAATCTCAACCTGCAGTCTCTTTTTGACAAGCATTTGTTTCAAGCACCATTTGTTTTCCCGCCACAGGCAACGTTGGTGCACTTACAGTGATTGTGTATTGCTGAGTTTCTACTTGAGACATCTAGTCGCTGTTTCTCACTGAGGAGGCTGTTTAATATGTTCAGTCATTGCCTGCTGAAATGACTAGAAAGATTCCACACCACTTAGTTGGAAGGTATGCACTTATAAAAAAAAATACTTTTTGTAATAATTTATAGTTTTTTTTTTTTTTTAATGTAATACAATCACTGGAAAAGAAGTACTATCCATCCATCCATTATCTATACACCGCTTAATCCTCACTAGGGTCGCGGGGGGGGGGGGGGGGGGGGGGGGGGAGTCTATCCCAGCTGACTCAGGTGAAGGCAGGGGACACCCTAGACAGGTCGCCAGTCTGTCGCAGGGCTACATATATAGACAAACAATCACTCTCACATTCACACCTATGGGCAATTTAGAGTAATCAATTAACCTCAGCATATTTTTGGACTGTGGGAGGAAGCCGGAGTACCCGGAGAAAACCCACGCATGCACAGGGAGAACATGCAAACTCCATGCAGAAAGATCCCGGGAAAGCCGGGACGCGAACCAGGGACCTTCTTGCTGCAAGGTGAAAGTGCTAACCACTACGTCACTGTGCAGCCCAAAAGAAGTACTAATTTATGTTAATACTAAAAAACAGACCAGAACTTTAAACAATGCAACAAAGAAAACATCTGGAGTTTGTGAAATAGGAGCTAGTCCTTTTACGATTCTCAACTGTGAAATTACTGCATTTAAATCAGGAAAATGTCATTATTTTACATATATTTGCGATTATTGGGAAGAAAAATTACCTATATTAAGGATTAGGTAAATAATTATCTTAAACTGTTATTTTACAGTTTTCCCTTGTTTGGTAAAATAAAAATAACTAGTAAAATTACAGAAAAATAATTAATTTATATGTTGACTGAACAAAAAAAGCTCAAACTGTAAATATTGTCCAAATCTAAAATCTATCTATCTATCTATCTATCTATCTATCTATCTATCTATCTATCTATCTATATATCTATATCTATATCTATATCTATATCTATATCTATCTATCTATCTATCTATCTATCTATCTATCTATCTATCTATCTATCTATATATATATATATATATATATATATATATATATATATATATATATATATATATATTTATATATATATATATATATATATATATATATATATATATATATTACCAAATAGTAATTTGTTATAAAATTACAGATTTACTTTTTGTAAATCAGCCAAAAATTATTTTGCTGATATTTGCCGTAATTTGACAGAATGTATATTAAGGATTTTTTTAAAAAAAGTTATTTTACAAATGGTTGCTGTTTTGTTAAAATGAAAGTACAGATTTACATGTTGACTGAAAAAAAGAGCAGATCCTAACTCAACATAATGTCTACATCAAACATCTGTATCATGATTGTTTGTGTGACCATGAAATTATAGTTTAACTTTGTACTTTATCTTAAAAAAAAAAAAACTAACTATATTTTACAGATATTTGCAGTTATTTTCACCTTTTTTTGCCATTTTGGAATGTCAAATTAGTCCAGTGTTTTTTAACAGTTGTTCTGTCACCCTTGCCAACAGATTTCCATTGTGTTTTAACAGAATTGTCTTACAGTGTAGAGTGTGTAATAACTACAGTGGTGGAAAAAAGTTTTCGGACACCCTTAAAATTTTACACAATCTCAAATATTATTGTTAAATATTTGTGGAAAAATCTTTTTTTTGTGTTTCAAAAGGTGTGGCTGCATTAGACAGATGAAAATTAATACAAATGATATATCTTTTTGTTTATTTACAAGAAAACCCAACAAAATTAAATTCTTGACAGTTTCAATGTCAGTTCTCAACATTGTCAATATTAAAGTCAACAAATAACAGAGCGTGTTCAAAACTGAACAAAAAAAAATAAACCATCACATCATGAAATTAATATTTAGTAGTCCTGCTATTAGCACACAGTAGAGCTCTAATCCTGGCTGGTATGTTCTCCACGAGTCTTTCACACTGTTGAGGGGTAATCTAGTCCCATTCTTCTTGAATTACTGCTCTTAATTCTTCTAAATTCTTTGGTTTGAAACAGACCTTTTGATAATCCACCACAGATTTTCAGTGGGGCTCATGTCCGGGGATTGAGCTGGTCACTCTAAGACCTGGATACTGTGCTCCTGCAGCCAAGTTCTGCTGGTTCTGGATGTGTTCAAGAGGCATTATCTTGTTGAAACATCCAGTTTTGACCTTGATGGAACAATGCGTGTGCAGAAGGGAGCATGTGGGTTTGGAAAATGGCACAACACTTGGCAGAGTTTAATGTGTCATCACAGACGGTGAGATGACCAACACCAGCAGCACTCATGCATCCCCAAACCATGATACTGCCTCCACCATGCTTGACAGTTGGTACTGTACATGCTGGAGATAATGCTTGGCCTGGCCTTTTGTGTACCTTCACATTAGCAGGAGGAAGATAAAGCTGGAAATGGACAACAGAATCTTCTTCTACTTCCTGGCTGTCCAGTTCTTGTGTGCTTGGGCCCAACAACACCGGGCTAACCTCTGTCTCTAATTGGTCAGAGGCTTCTTGACAGCCTTGTAGGACCTTAAGCCATGATCTAAAAGTCGATTATGTACAGTGCAGAAGGAACACTGGACACCAGTTTGGTTTGACCACTGCTGCTGAAGCTCCTGTGATGTCATTTGGTGGTTTTCCTTCCACCTGGATCAGGATCAGTCATTTCTTGCTGAAGAAACCCTTGGACGCCCAGATCTTGGTTTGTCTTCCAAGCTGTTTGTTCATCTGTATTTCTGCAGAGTGTATCCAACTGCATCTGCACTTCCTGGCTATCTGGTGGCTGCTGTACCCTTCCTGGCAGAGAATCTGTATTTTCAGGTGTGTTTCCTGCATTAGGTTCCTTATTTTAGCCATTTTTGTCTCTGAAGAACTTTCAAATGTGCTGGCTTTATATAGACACAAAGATGGCTGCAAAAATTATGTCTTTTAATAAAAAGCACGACCTTCATTAGTGGATCACTGGTACCAAAATGACCCAATACTCAAAATTTCTTATGGCTTTTTTACAATTTGTTAAGTATTTTGGCCGTGACTGTACTAAAAGAAATTGCACTTGAAGATCTAAGAGTGATTCTTAATGCAGTATTTCATAAAGACACGGGGTGCCTGGAAACACTTTTCCACTAATGTATGACATGCCACAACTTTGCATGAAAAATAACATTACTGACCAAAATACAGTTAGAGACAATAGCCATAGCCATCTATATCTGTCTATATATGTGTGGATGCTGACAGGTACCACGTCAGTCCTCTGAACGCACCTTCAGCAGCTCCAGTGAGTCTGAAGCAGCAGAACAACGAGCCGACAGACTGAAAACATTTTGCAGAGTTCTGCGCTGCACGCTGTCGGCTTGATTCTCAGTGGGACCGAGCACATGCATCGTCATGAATATTAATATCGCAAAATGTGGCTTAAAAGTAGCTTTTATTTATCTTGTTACAAACTCCTTGTTGTTGTGGGTTTTTTTTGTGGTTGTTTTGGCATATTTATGCAAATGTGTGAGTTGACACTGTAACACCAACGAGAAGGCCAGATACAAACCTCATGCAGGAAAATGGATTCGAGGAAGTTCCCAGTTGTGTGCTGTTCCCAGTGGAACACTCGTTTGGCACAATTTATCAACATTAGCAAGATGGATTGCAGCATTAGCAGAACTGTATCTACAAATAATGCATTTTAATTTCACACACAAGTTGCTTCTTAAGAATCAAACTTATAGGATGATTATAATTATGCAGAATGTGTAGCGTTCAACATACATCCTGACAGGTTGATATCAGATAATAACATCTTGGAAATCTAATCCAACCCAGTCTCCAGTGGAATTCCTCGCATAGCATCCTCTAAAAAGTTTGCACTTTCTGACTTTCTAACGTCTTCGGGATGTAGATCTGATATGTGGAGCCAACATGAGATAAGGAGGTCGGTCTGGTTACTGCTCCCCGGTAGGTTCAGAACTTTCTGTGGAGGTTTGAGGTCACTGTGACCTGCCCCATGTGTGAGGTGAGTGAAGGTTCTCCAGCTGCTGGATGCTTCCTCTACAGAGGGAATCAAAGGACAGATTCAAAGTCTGTTTGGTGGTCTGGGAGTCTGAAGCAGGAGATCCAGGGCATGCATTTTGTGTCATGATCCCCTTTTTTGCTTCTTACTGATACAAGCACACACAAATACACAAAAGACTTTTGCAGAAAAAAATCCTAAAACTAATCAGCTTGTCCCTATGTTGCTGTCTGTTGTAAACAAGCTTGACAGTATGGACCCGTGATGAACTAAAAGCTGTAATTTTAACAAAATTAAGTATATTAGCTTGAAAATAGAGGCTTAATTTAGGGATTTCTGTCAAAGTACAACAAAATTTCTCCATGATTTTACTAGTTGATCTGCAGGTTTCTCAAAAAAAGGCAACCAGACGACAAGTGTTCAACTAATGTTGCGCAGTGCTACAGTTTTCAGGTGTCTGTTCTGATTTTAAAACACTCGTCTGCAAAACAGTTTAAAGAAATAACACAAAGTAGTAGGGCGGCAGTATGATTTGTTTGCTTCGCTTCCGTCTACAGTCCAAAGATGTGCATAGTTCATTCTAAGACATCTGACAGATGTATGAGTCTATATTTTAACAGATAATGTGCGATTTACATGTGAATTTCCATGTATTTCTATTTTTTTAACAGCATTACTATCAGTTGATGTAATTGCTGTCATGCTTTAGTTTATGTTAAGTAAGAATGAAATGAATTGACAAAATGTGAATGGTTTACAAATAAAACAAAGTGTGTATTTTAGTTCAGAGCTTTTATGCAAATGTGAAAGATGTAGAAGCTTATTTAAAAAAGTGTGTGACATAAATAAAAAAAAAATTGTAAAAAGTATTATTGCTGGTGGTATGTCATTAAGTAGCAGAAAAGTTCAATTCATATTGCTGTAGGTATCATATTGAAACAAAATATTATTCTATTTTAAAATCCATAGTCGGTAAACTGCAAATTGACAAAAATGATATCTTTTTAAATGCAAGACGATGCCTGAGTGATGACCTGGCATCACATTTTCTGTTTTATTGGTTCATCTAACATTTGTATTTTTTAAACTGTAGATATATCATGAACAGAAATGTCCTTTTTACCACTAAAAGTCTTAACCACTAAAATTATTATTAAAACAGAGAAAACACTTCTTCCTGTTCAGTAACAGAAGACATCCATCTTTTGACTCTGGGAGAATCTCTGGGTATTGAACTGTGTGCACATTTTTTGTTATTTTATACTGTAGATTTTAAACTATTGTTAAATAACGTGTCATATTTCCCTCAGCAGATATGCCATTAAGCATTAGCAAATGTCATTTTTTACACTTTAAGAAAACAGGAAATGTCCTGTTTTCTACTGTTTGTACATTATTATTAATCTAGACAACGTGGCCTGTTTTTTTCATTATAAATACACCAAGAAAACTGTTTTTAAGGTATTTTTTAAACCATAGATGCACCAATAAAAAGAAAAGTTCATGCATTTTTTACATCATAGACATACCCTTTAAAAAATAGAACATTTCTTTTCTTTCTTCGTCTTTTTTGTATTGAAAGGTTCCCAAATGATCTCAGCAGTAACTGAGAGGCACTGTGATATGAGCTGATTAAATTCTCTGAAAGGAAAGCTCCAGTGCTTCTTTTCTTCTCTGCTTTAGCATATAGACACACTGAACCATCCTTTATGAAGTGAAAAGAGGTAATGAGATATGTTTTTTTATGTTCTCGTGAATTCTCCTTCACATCTCTCCGTCATATCTTCCAGAGAGGTGAAGAAAAAGTGTTTAAGATTCACACTTTTTTAAAACATTTTTTTAAGGCTGCTAAATGCTCAACAGTGTCCACCAGCTAGTTGTTCACTGCATCTGTCCGTTTGGTCCTAGACAAGCAAAATTATGCCTGATTTTTTTAGCTTTTCCACTGAAATCTACTGCTTGCTGTGTCCAAAACAATGTTCAAACCATGAGGTTGCTGACAGGATAGAAAAATTACTTCTTGTAGCTGCTTTAAAGCCTTTCTGTGCCTTAGTCTTAAAGCACTTTATCTTGCCAGTGTGTTTGAAAGGTTCTGTATAAATAAACTTTCTTTGCCGTGATTGTTGGAGTGTAAAAAAAAAAAAAAAAAAAAAAAAGGTCATATGAAATGAAATGAAATGGTGGAATTGGATTATGGCACATGATGAGAAATTAGACCCGAGACTGCTGAGATGTTAAGTGTTACAGTCCCAGACCTTCTCTAATAGCGTGAAATGAGAACAGATCTGTTAAAGCCTCAAAGAACATAGAAATGGGATGGGATTGGCTTTACGCCGCCGTTCATTACCGCCCTCACATTGATAGGTCCTTTATGAGACTTAATTAAAAAGTCGATGGCATCTTTAATGGCCACAGCGCTGGTTGTTTTTCTGTGTTTTTAAAACGCTGCTTCCCTAATGACCAGAGGCAGCCTCATTTGGAGGACGGCGGACGGAAAAAAATGTCCTGACCTGTGCCACGACGTCACCATGCCCCAGCTGTGTCAGGAAAACAGATAAGCCTGTTTTGTATGTTTGCGGTTTGCTTTGGCTGCTGGTCAGTGAGCAGAAAATCGCATCAGTTAAAGTCCTTTTGCAGGAACCCCACCAAGGCGGAGATGAAGTGGTTAAATGAGATGACAAATCGAGCACCCGGTGATGGGATTCCGCTCGGTTTGTTCTTCATGCCACAACTTTTTGGCACCTTTTTTCGTGTCCTTGTTTATCTCCTGAATTTTCTGAATTAGAAACACAGTAATAATGCGACGTGTTTGAGATGAAGCCGAGTGTGTCAAAGCCTTGAAAGACAGCCAGTGTCCTTTCTGTCTCAGAAACTGCTTCAGTTGATGCTAATGACTGCAGTTTGAAAGACAGAGAGGCCTGTTAGGAGCGAACATTGATCCTAATGATGTGTCTTTGTATCAGGAGTTTCAGGTCAAAACGATCCTGGATGTGTGTTCGTGTTTCTGCCATTTGTGAAGGCTTTTGTCGTTTGTTTTCCGACTCGTTAAGGTATTTGTTTTATCTGGTGGTTGTTACTGGGTTTAGTAATGTGTTCAAAGAGTGCATCACTTTGAGGAGTTCACATTTCTAACCTTTTTTCATGGTATGCTACATAAAGTGGGTATTCGCTCTTATGTAAAAGAAAATAACCTATAAATGATGCAGTTTTGAATCATTTGACATTTAAGTGGCATTACATGAGGTGTACTCACTACTGTATAAACTATACATTTATTAAATTCAATATTTGCAAAGCTCCAAAATATTGCAAAGTGAGCACTTTGATTTAAGCTATGCAATCTGTCAGAAATATTACAATTTTAAACATCTGTGTAGATGTATTTAATGTATGCATTCTGCCAAAATTACACATGAAACTCAGTTTACTCGTCAGGTTGCCTGCCGTTCCTTGACTCTGCAGTGAGCTTTTGAATGTTAAAAAGCCTGAAAAATGTCTCATTTTGGGATTGAGATTTAAAATTGTAAGGAAAAAACAGTGATACAGATGGGATTTGTAGAGTTTGAAAGGTGTGGACAAGGTGGAAGTATAAAGACACACAAGTAACAATCCCTGAGAGTGAAAA
Organism: Amphiprion ocellaris; assembly: GCF_022539595.1. Taxonomy (NCBI): domain Eukaryota; kingdom Metazoa; phylum Chordata; class Actinopteri; family Pomacentridae; genus Amphiprion; species Amphiprion ocellaris. Next base: position 14,577,277 of record NC_072784.1, on the reverse strand, counting down.
ATGAAACCAGCTTCTTCAGATGTCAACTTGAGGCTGGCTCCGAAAGTGATTCAGTCCCTGTGTTAAAATGTACAGGTTTGGGATTTTCATGCTTAGCTCAGACAATAATTATTTTATTAAAACTGCAAACCATTCCTCTGCATGTGGTTCAATATCAGGCAAAAGCCATATGTTAAAAACAGGAATTGGTTTGTGGACTACAGTGTTTAAGCCTTGAGTTTGGTATTTCTTTATTACCATCTTGTTCTTTCAGAACCAAACATAACAAATGCCGGTTCTGACTGAGAACCTGAGAACACTATGATCACCAACACATAGAGATTTGTCAAAGGTGAACGGAGGTAACAGATCAAATAAGAAGCAGGATCATTCTCTCATAGACATCAATACAATGTTGATTTCTTCTTGCAATCAGAGGAGTTGCCCCCTGCTGGCTCTTAGATAGAATGCAGTTTGAAGACATTTCCACCTTGACTTCACTATTTCAGACCATTACATCAGTGTAAACCTCTTGAACTGTTAAGCCAACATTTAAGTTCTGTAACATGCAGTTCCTCAAATGTCCATATGAGGGTGACTCTAAAAGTGAGTCTGTCCTCATAGACCTCCATGTTAAAATGTCCAACTTTACAGCAGAAATAAACATGTTTACAACCTGGTACCAAAAATGTTTTGGTCTCTATAGTGAGTTTCCCTCTTTATGACCATTGAACGGGTGGGGAATTATTCTATAACTCATCTGTTTATGTTACATTAAGGCTTAAAGTCATAAATAATCAGGGGTGTTGGTGCTTTGAGCGACAAGTGGGTGCCATCATCGGACAGTTTATGACTCAAACAAAACATTGACTGAAGCCACAACGCTGAACTTCAAAACCGCTGTTCAGGAAGCCTATTGGTGACATCACAGAGGGTTTGTCCTTCTTTATATACAGTCAGTGGTTTAAAGATGCTATAAAGTTGAATTATGATTGCCTGGAGACTGATGGAGTATTCAAACAAACAGACTCAAAGCTACAAACTCTTCAGTCAGCTTTTCTCCTGAAGCTATTAGCCCATAAAAAAAGTGGTTAATTTCTCGTGCAGTGTGTTCCAATGCTTTGCTTTCAGGTCCTCATAAGATGTTAATTTGTATCAAATTTACTGTGAAAGATTTATAGCCTGTTTCCCTCCTTTTTTTTCCCTACAAAGACAGTTATTTTGGCACCACTAGCTCGGCTTAACAGCTGGGAATCAAATTTAAGATGAAATTTTATTAATCCCAAAGGAAACACTTGAAAATTAAATGATGGGTGACTCAGGCTGATGTTTGCTGGCAACTAAATGTCACCTTTGGCCACTCGTCATTGTATGTGCCTTGAATTGAATCTCAAGATGTTATAGAAAATTATTACTAAATTGGAGTTCCTATTTGAATCTAGTTTCCTTAACTTAAAACCCAGAGTTTCTTTGATGTTTTGGTTGAACATAAAATTCAACAGCTTTCTAATTAAAAACAACCCCAACCATGAACAGTTCTCAAGGCCCTGCACCTTAATATGCACTTGTGTATTCACATATTTATATCCTGAGAGACATCCAGCTCCTATACATGCACTTTTACTATGCAAATATTTCTATGCAAGTCAGCACTGGAGGGGAATTAGCTTTTTGAGTCTGTCAAATTGAACTGCATAGTTCAGCTCTGACAGTGTGAGAAAAACAAGCATCTTTCATTCTGTAATGCGTCACACACTTTTTGTATTGTGGCTTGTAATTAAGATATTAATAATTTGATTGACTGAGGCTCGTAGCGAGGATGTGCTACTTCCAACATTACAATTTACCAAATTCAGAATGGCACGTCTGCGAGCGCGCAGGTTTTTGTTGTCATACTAACACCATTAACCCTTTCTGCAGCTGCCGTTGATCCTAACTCAACTTGAAAAAGCAATTTGATTTAGCAAAAAGGAATAATTTCCAAAACAATGAAAAGTGAAGTGAAGATGCCACCCATTAAACAAAGTGAGCTTGAGACTCCTCACGCGCTGTCAGCTGCTGCCTGCCATCGTTAAAAATATTTTCTCACCTTGATAGTTTAATGTATTTCCAGCCTGTTTGAGCCTGACATTAGCAAGGGACCAAGCGTCAACAGCTTCTTCTTTCTCTATCTTTTGAAAAAAAATGATCCTCGTTTAGAGCTGCGACTCTGTCTTCCGAAGGATGCCTCTAATTGGAGGAGAGGAGGTTTCATCCTGTGGGCTCTGGAGGCTTCAAATAAAGCCCATTTGCCAAAGTAAGGAGTCATTAAACATGTCATTAAATTCAGCTTCTTTGATATACGTCGATGAAGCTCCAGATCCCATTTTCATTCTTCGGGTAGGAATTTAAACTGGGCTTGAACTGAATCACGCTTGACCTGCCACAGACACAACCCATAAGCGGCGTTCAGTGTGTGGGTGTTTATTGTGCGCTCACAGGAAGCTGCTTACAGTCTATCATTTTCATACAGGAGGGCACCAAATCATCCCGTTACTGAGGGAGGAGGCTACGACATTCAGCCACCAGTAGACCAGTCCTTGATGTTCTCAGACTGGCCACTCTCTTCTGTCTGACTTGCACTTCTTTGTTTCACTGTTGCAGTTGTTGTTTTTTTTTTTTTTTTTTAACTCAGCGGTCTGATTTGGCCTGCAGCGTGCGGCTGGTAAGTCCCAGCGGAGATGTCGGCCTAAACAGCCGGGTCTGAAGTGATTATGTGAGTGCAGTGTGAGAGATTCCTTTAGGGCCTGTGGGAAGCCTGCACATTCTTTGTTGACAGTAGAAATGAGAGAGTGAGGGAGAGAAAGGTAGAAGTGCAAGGAGAGGATCTCGACAGACAGAAAAAAAAAGGAGTCTAGGAGATTAAAGGTACGTGCAGATGCGGAATCCTTTTCCGTGCTAAGCTACTGGGTTTCCCTTTGTTTGTTCACCCGCGTATCCAATTAGCTCCAGCTTTGCGTTCATGTAACTGCCATCATGTAAGACGTCAAATAGAATTCAGGTAACCTCCCTTGCAGCGGTGTCATGCTGTGTTTGTGCATCCTCCTGATGCAACTTTTTTCCCGTGAAAAGGGATTTCGGAATTTGACAGAGGATAAATAAAACTCTGCTTTGTTTCGGTGCACATTCTCACTTTAAAAATCACAACCACTAATTAAGCGGCAACAAGCACTTCTTAAGGAGCTGTAACAATCATTCACATTCATATCACCTCACATTGTCTTCGTAAGTTCAGCCAAGCAATCAAATTGAAAATTTTCCCTTTTTTTTTTCCTTGTTCGCCACCGGCCTGTTTACTCTAAAAGCATGTCCTTCAAGCATCTCCTTCTCAGAATCGAGGAGCTAAGCCGTAGAAAGGCGAGCTGTCGTTTATCGCTGCCTTGCAGACAAATCCACTCTAAATGGCCGGTGATTTTCACTCATTGGCTCAATAATCCATTTGAGAATTTACTCAGGGACTCAGACACATTGTTGAGTTTTTTTTTCTGTTGTTGTTTCTTTTGAACAGATTCCTCTGTACCCCTTCAATTTGAAGGAGACTTGTTTAAACAACACAGAAAATGGAAATGAATGCACATCCACAGGCATTTCAAATCAACACAGCACTAACACTGTGCGACGCCTGGAAGTTTAATAACTCAAATGGCTTCGTGTTTTCAGATGTCCTTGTTGAATCCAAGGCCAGAACTTGTAGAGGAGGACCTGAGTCACACGTGGATGGGTTTCCCTCCAATTGTTTCTCCTCATTTAATCCTCTTCTCTGCACTTTGCCTTTGCATGATTCTATCCTGATTAAAGTATCTGCTCGCTAACATTCAGCATCTCCCACTTTTTCTCCACTGGTCGTCTTCCTCCACCTTGATCCTTCGCTCTACGATGCCTTCACTGTCCACCTCCCGCCTGTTGTCCCTCAGCCCATAGTGCACTGTGGTAATTGAGTGAGAGCTGTGGCCCTGGAGTCCTTGTGTAATCCACACTTTATAAGCACTCTAATTGAAGTGCAAATTCAATACTCCCTCATCAGCCTTTTACTGGCTGTGCCATTGCCTGCACCCCTTAGGTAATTACAAAGAGACTGGCAGTTCAATCATTTTTGCAGAAAATAATGTAACAAAAAAATGTGGCGGCGAATACCGAATCATTTTACAGTGCATGTGTAGAGTGTGATAGCCGGGTTACTGGAGGTGAAATCCTGAAAGAGACAAAATGCCTTCCTCTCTGTTGTCAGGAAGGTTACGCACCAAAAGCGGCGTGATGAAGGAATTTAGAGAATCTTATCTGAACGCCACACGGCAATGCTCTCCGCATCCTTCTGTTTGTTCACCTGTAGACACGTGCACATGCATAGGAGTCCACTCGCACAATCTTTTGTATAGCTGTAGCTATAGGCACACTCATGCAAACGCAAATGAGTGAAGTGCACACACAAACACATCTAAGTGCATGGATTTTGAGTATATTACTGCGTGTCTCTGTGTGTCCCTGTGTAGGAGTGCGGTTTGCATCTGTAATTAAACTTCCTCTATTTTCTCTCAGCTTGTCCCCATAGGGCCCCGTCTTCTTCCCGACCACATGCTTATTTATTTATAATTGCATTAAACTCCAGAGCTGAGCCACAGCCGAACACGGTGCCAGACCTGTGGAGTAAGCTGGGATTGTCACGCGGTAATACAATTTCATGTACTGAAACGTCCCACTGGCTGGGAAAATTCCACATTATGAATCATGTAAGGATGCACAGTGCATTAAACAACAACAAGCTGGGAGAGGAAGAGGGGAAAAAAAGAAAGAAGTTTGGATTGTTATTCACAGCACCGGAGCGCCAATAAAGAATGTCAACACAGATGTACATAATTCAGAGGCGTGGCAGCACATGGCTGTTTCACAACACAAGACAGAATTCCACCTGTGAGAGGATCTCATGGATATCATCCCAGCCGCACCGTGTTCCCCCAGAGATCAAACATTCCTGAGAAGAAAACAATCCAGGTGTCTTAACAACTTACCTCCTCTCTGCTTTATTCAACTGCCAGATTCTTCCTCTTCTTCTTCCTTTTTTTGTTGTTTATCTTTCTAATTTGCTTAAACTAAATATCCCACCGGACCACCTTTTGGATGAGCTTCACAGCAAATTCGCAGCACATCCCATGCGCTTTTGTTGAAGATTGATGAATGTGATTTAAATCTTCAAAAGAGAAAATCATATTACAATATTCTTATAACACTGAGGAAATTGCCAAGATGCCCTACATGGGCAGCTACCCACGAGCGGTGACTTAATATCTGCAGCTCTGCCTACTCAGAGCCGCAACACAAACAAGCCCGCACACCGCTCTTGTCATGCTTGATTTACATGCAGGCATCAAGATTATAATCATATCACAGCACATCTCTTCATGTAATGTCGTCAAAGCAGTAAATGCCCACAAAGACACTCCACTGTAATTTATATTTTGCGTCATTCTCTGTACACTTTTAATTGCTTGTTGCATTATCTCTTGAATCCCCACTTGTCGTTGCCTGCGTCTATTTCCTGCTGTGATGACCCACTTTCCTGAGGGCAATAACTTGCCAAAACCACACGTATAGCAAAAATTCCTGCATTTAATATGGTTTGCCCCTAAATGAAAATTTTTGTGCTTATATTGGCTGAAATTCTGGGAACAGACTGAAATGATTACTGCTGACAAAGCAAAGTGCATCTGTTTGTGCTTTATATCCTGTAAATATTGTAAATCACTGACCGCCCAGACTCAAAGAAAAAATGGATTGAATTTGCATTCAACAACATTACCTGGCTGCATTTTGTGTCTCATGTAGTAAGAAACATCGCATTTAACCCTTGCTAATCAACACATACTGTAGTTTCCACAACATGATCAATGAAGTTTCACGACTCTTAATGGACCCATAGTGTGAAAATCCATTTTTACTGTGCTTTATGGTTTGGAGGTGTAAAATAAAAGCTATTAAGATATGAAAACATTTGCTTTTGCCTTTCCTCAAGTTCTCCCATTACTAGATAGCCTCCTAGCTGTACAGGCTAGTAAGCATTTTATTGAGCTACTACAAATCAACTTACAAACCAGTAGTTGTCCAGTTCAAACTTTGTCTAATCCAGCCCAATCACTGGCTGCAAGAGTGAACACAAGAGTCTCCATGCATTGGAGGAACAGAAAACCCAGTGGATTACTTTTATTTTCGATGGCTGATAACATCTCAATAACAAGGAAAGCCTTACTGTTAGCATGTAATGTGGTTAACGTTACCATTAGCTTGCCAAAATGTCAGAGTTCTGTGGAAACAGTGAGGCTGGGGGACATTTAGAGATTGCAGAAACTGTAAGACTAATTTGAAACCAATAAACAAAGACAGGGTGGTTTACTGTGTTTTCATATCACCTGTTGGTGCTTCAGTGGAACCTAAACTCCGCTACTGTTTTTTTTCTCTCCTGCTCTCTGTGCTTGCAAATACTGAATACATTGTAGCCAAATTCCTAACTAAGCTGTGCTCATTTTTATACTAATGCTTCTGTTTTCAGACAACAGAACGAGGAGGAAATAGTGACTGAATTACAGCACATTAAGCCTCCATATCAACTAGCAATCACTTCAGAGCCATTTTCATCATCTACTGCTAAATTACTGATTTCATAACCGCAACATGGTCTGATAAACTCGCTAAACACGAGTCAATAGACAGTCCTGCTCTCACACAATCATTCACGTTTGTGCTGACTACTGTGCGATTAACTGCTTTGCTCACAGATGCAGAGAGAGTCTTCTTCCTGAAGGGGGCGGAGACATCAGCAACATAGCCACATTTAAAGCTACAGACACTGAAACAGCTCATTTAGAAAAGGAATAAAACCAGTAGTTTTGCAAACATGGTGGAATTAACCATCTTTACAGTATTTTGAGGCAAACAAATTAAAAACACATTCTCTTTAATTCCATTAAAAGGGTCATAATTTGGGGCCTTTAATTATTAGTCATGTACTTTATGAATAAGCCACAACAGACCCTCTCACATATACAGTCATAGTGATACGGAGTGGTATGTGAGGTGTTTTATTTCGGGCTATTTAGAGTATCACATTCAGAACCAGTACCAGATAATAGTAATGTACGGAGAATTTTGAGAGTGTTTGGTGTCATTTGCAGTGGTGGATGGTTTTGTTTTCGATGTCTCGGTGGTTCAGGTATTGGGAGGATTTTGCAGGCTGCATGTCTGATACTGTTCAGTGTGTTTTTGCTTTGCAAGGATGAAGAAGCAGAGGCAACAGATACATTTAATTAATGTTTGTAAGGCAACAACAGGTGCACAGATTCAGACATGTCCCAAGTTACGTTTAGCAGAGCGTTTTAGCTGGCATAATTTATGGATCGTGCTGGTGTTCTACTCCAAGCTTTAGAATTTATTGAGTATAATGAGCCCAAAGTGCACACTGTTGACCTGCGTAATTGCCTTGCTTTGGATAGACGTTGGCTCAGTTTGTCTGCATATATACATTTTATCTGTATCTTGTTTGAGATACATAAGTATTTACATTTTCTGCTACTTGATTCTTCCACCTCCTTACAAATCTGAGACAAACATACCTTTCTACTTCTTGAGGCAAAACACCGAATCCTAAATTAGTCCTGATGGCCAAACCTTCAGTTAGCTAAAATGTGATATATAACTGGAGTCTGTTTACAGTAGTTACATAGGAGATTAGGTTTTACATACCAAACATAATAAATCAAACAAACTGTGATGCATTGCTTGAAATTCAACAAAATGTAAAGCAGCTACTTTAACTTAACACCTGCTGGAAGATATACAGATAATTTCATAAATGATTAAACATCCACAAAGAGAATTTCAGTATGTGCAACTCTGATGGCTGCTCATTCTGCATTATTCACACTTTCAGTTTTACTGGGAGTACATACTATAGATTAGGAAATATTTCTGATAATACTTTGTTGATAAACATTGTACAAGTAGAACTTCTCTTGTAACAGACTACTTTAAACATTGTTTCTTCTACTCCAGGTAAAGTTCAAGGCTCTCTATACAGTTTCCTCACTGATTGCTTTCACTACAATAATGGAATTTCTCTGTGATTTTTTTTCCTCCAAAGTAAAACTAATCTAACAATGTGAAAACTATGGAAACAAGCTTAAAAGGGTGAAATGTATTGGAGACCAAAGTGACATTCAAATGATGATTGATTAGTTTTCAGAAGTTCATTAAACATGATTAGTATAATCTTAAAATCAATTGTAATCTTAACAGCAGTGATATAAAATCATGTATCAGTTTCTAAAGGTCGATGTTGGTGAGGATGGTCCTGATCTATAAAATGCTCCTCAGCTGGAGAAAGAGTGTTGGAACACTGTTTGTGACTTGTTAGTTGAAAGTCTATCCCTAAATGCACTCGTGGTTTGTGGCTGTTAGTTTGAGATTTCTTGAGAAGGAGCCAAGACTCTTCTGCAGCGAGGTCCTGATTGTTGGTTTGGTTCAGGAATCCCCTTTTTCTAAATTATCTGATATTCAAAGAATGCCCTTTTGTGTTGTGATGTTGGATATATATAAAAGCTCCAGAACTGTACTGAACAAACACATAAACGCAAACCGCAATGTTTTCTTACATTCTATCCATTCTTTTAGATAGAGGGGTATAAATATTTGCTGTTCCAGAAGATAAAATCTCTACAACAGAACTTACATCATGAAACAACCAAGTATACTGAAAAAATAACAATGGACAGATGGAGAGCAGCGTCACAGACCAGAAATCACAACACATAGAGTTACTGAGGGTGTCGATGCTGCTACTGGAATGTTGTCCTACTCTTCCTGAAGGACTCAGTGAAGCTGGAGGTTTTAGGATCATATTTTACATCCAGAGCTGCATGAAAAGGTTTCTTGGATGATGATCTGGGGAGTTTATTTAACTGCCTGGCTACAGCTCTAACTGACAACCGGCATCCAGCATGTCGGCACACATTCTCATTTCGCTCTTGTCATCTCTATCATCATGTTATGAGAATAAAGCTGAATTTAGGTTGGCCTTTTATATTGTCTATAGGTACTGATCACGCTATTTGACTGTTGTCCTTTAAAGCCACCTGACAGGCTATGGATTAACTCAGTGGTCGAGAATTTGTCACCAATTTGTGGACCAACTCACAAATTGAACAATTAGCTAAATTTAACACTTTTCCAACCACTTCTAACAATGGAAATGCGATTTTTAACTTTCCCAGTAAGTTAGCAAACAGAATCATCTGCACGTTGCATTTTTAATTTTATTCATCTGAGGTGCTCGAAAATAAAAGCCCCTGGTTTGATTCTAGAGATGTGGAAAAAATTATCTATGCTAATTAAGAGTTCAGAAGTAATGATAATGAAGTGATGGAGTGTTGATGTCATCATTCCATGTCACTGTGTCACTATCAATATCTCAGTTTAGTATGTGCTGCTCATTTTTATATATTGTGCATTTCCTGTCCTTGATCATGTCTCATCTTCTCCCTGATGTGATATGGAGGTTTTCTTTGCTGCTATGTATCAAAGCAAAACCAACAAACTAAAACTGATCTAGACTAACTACAGTCTGACCATCAGTGATGATAAGCGCCGCAGTCCCGAATGTTTTATATGGATCTATTCATCTGTCATTCTGTTTGTGTTTTTATCTCTGATATCATCTTATTTTGGAGGGGTTTATTGCGCAAACTGCATATGTTTTGGGTTCTCTGTGTGTCATTCAAGCAGCAGTTTTACTTACTTGGCACTTGAAGGTTTTATTAGAACGTGTGCTGGAGACTGAACCGGTTAATTCTTGGCATGTAGTGGTAACCAGTTAACTCACTCACTGGGGCAGGAATGGAAAGCTTTGGATATAAGAAGCTTTCCCAAACAGAAAATGGGTGAGTGAAAGGATGATGGGCAAAGCACAGAAAGGCAGTGGGATGAGCTTACATTGCAGAGAGCACAGTGTCTCACATTTTAGATCCATTTACACCATGCCTTGCCTTTTCCCTGAAAGAACACGCTTTTTTTTTGCAACCACATAACAAATATTTCTCAACCCGGCATGTTTGGAAGGTGTGTGTGTGTGTGTGTTTTTTTTTTTTTTTTAAAGATCATTAAAATGACACCATTTATCAGACAGAAACTGTAAACACAGAGAGCCATCAAAATTTGAAGTTATTGAAATTTTTGCAACTCCTCACCTGTCATGCGTGGTTCCAAAATTAACCAAATCTATGCCTAAAATCTCAATATTTCAATAAACTCACTTTATTTAACAGATTTTATTCAAAAAGTCCGTCTCAGTTTTGCCAAATATTTTTTTTAGAATCTGGAATTTGTAAATCGATCTGTAATATTGACTATTTTACTCAAAATGAAAACTTGGAATCAACACGTCCAACTTTTGTCTTTTCTATTATTTTGACATTATAACTTTGATATACTGCAAAAAAGACATTTCTGAGTTCTCTCTGCTTCTAGCCATGCCCAAGGTGTATGCAAACAGGCGCAAAACTCTATATTGCAATGACAAATGAACCCACTGTGAGTAAAAACAATGACAGCAAAAAAAAAGAAAGAAAAAAACCTCATTTAAAATAACGGCAGTCTGATCATGAGTGACATACGGAATTCTGGATTTGATAAGAGCAGAACCAAAACAATCCCAGCATGGCGAGTCTCTCATTGGGCGTCTGCACACGTCACCGCCTAACCCGGAAGAGCAGTGACAGCTCCTGTCAAAAATCCTTGGTCTCTTTTCTCGGAACTGCGAAAAAAAGGTGAGTTTTAAAGTTGTAAGATTGCCTCTTCTTGTGCCTGTCGCTTGTACCGTTTGATATCTCCCCTGTGGTAACGTACGTTTGAAGTTTGGCCGTGATTAGACGCTGGAAGCACTTTTCCAGAGCTTAAATATTAGCCGCTAGCAGGCTATTGTTAGCAGGTTACTAACGGCTCAACACTGTTTATTTGGGCTCTTCTTGTTTGTGTTCTACTTTTCGGCTGATTTTTGTCATTTTCCGTGTCGCACTGAGGTCTGCCGGCTGAATGTGCTTGTCACGGCAAAAAATTATCGGTGTGAAAATTTCCACGGGCGCATGCAAAATAGTGAGCCCGCAGTGATAAAGCATATCGTCCCGTATCCTCCGGCTCAGCTCAGAGCATCCTGCCAAATAGTGAGCGCAGCTTTTCCCCCTCTGTTGCTTCTCCCTCCGCAGTGCAGGACAGCTGCAGGTTTCACTGCCAGAGAGCGTCTGAACGCAGAGTTAAGAGTCCAGCACAAAGGCTACTGCAATGCAGGCTGATGTCCCAACGCTGCCTCTGCAAGATGGTCAGAAGAAACATAGTCATAAGGAGATTATAAGCTGCAGAGAAAGTGATGAGAAAACTGTGACATCCACATCTGTGCCCTTATCCCACAGCTGCTACTTTTTATTGTATTTATTCACTTATATGTAGTTTATCATGTTAAATGTACTTACTACTTGAGCTGAAATACTCAATTTATCAAGGAAGTCTAGTTATTGATAACAAATTCATTGGTGACTATTTTTTAAATAACTGACTGTACTTTTCCATTAAATAATCTGTAACACTTGACAGTTTTACGTAAGAAATGTGAGAATTTGATGCCTTTTCTTGTTGTACATGATAAACTCTTAAAAATAATGCATTGGTACAAGATGAAATATCTAATTTGCTAAACTGCAAACTTTTTTGATGTATTAGGTTGACATAATAATGTTGGTAATTGCATCAACTAAATATTGTGTGTAATTGCAATTCAAATGTTTGATGTCAAATATAGAGATGGAATGTTTCAATATAGTTGATGCAAAACTAAATCCAAGTTGAAGTACCTAAATGAAATTGGCTTGATAACTTAACATTTCTTCCCCTCCTCTATCTTACCAGGTCTGGATAGTTTCAGATGGTTAAGACTGGTAATTAAAAATATTTTCTGTTGTAGAAACAAAGCTAATTCCCCTGACTGAATGTTTGTAATTTACTTGCTGAACATAATTTATAATTGTGTTGAAGCGATGTATTGTGCAACCCTAATTCTCAGTGCTTATTTATTGAGTAGTAATGAGGAGGAAACTGGTTGAACAGATGCCCTTGAAAGCTACATTTGGCAATAAAAGGCCTTGATTTTAGTCTCTTGTGGACATGTGTCTGGACAGTTGCGGACACCATAGATGTGCAGTTGTTGTTGACATTAGAGCCTTGATTATACTCCCTCTGCAGACACCATGGATGCATAAATGTTGTATTATATTACTTTGTAGTCTCCTAGATGTTCACCTGGGAGGACTTTGCTCCTTACATGTCCAGTGTGTTTGTATCTATGTATTCTAGGCATGCATGCTACTGCCAAACATGGCTACAACCCCACAACTTGTAGCGTAGTCGACGCAGTTATTGGGCTGCACACGGACGTCTGCAGAGGGATCCGAACAGACTGAAGATGAAGAAGATGAAGACATAAAATATGGGCACAGAAAGTGTAAGACTGATCTTATACTAGTTTCCAGTCTGCAAGGAGGACTCTGTTCCATACATGTGCATTAGATCAGCATCTACACATGCAGACTACTGCTGAGCATGAACACTACTGCCCTTGTAGCACAGGTGCCATGCAGACCTGCATATTAGGCTGCATGTGAAAGTCAGAAGAGTAATCCACATGGACTCTTGCATACTTTGGCAGATGACAAAATTTCCATCACACAGACCTGTGCATATCACTGCAAACCTTCAAGTACTTGTGGAAGTGGGAAGTATGACACTTACCTAATGTTATGTGTCCACTGGGACGTTTTTTGATATGAGGAATTGCATTTGACTACTTGATGGGTGGACACTAGGCAGTGTCATGATAAATAATTGACAGGTGCTCTCCATCCTAGAGGAAACAAATACAGGCTTCATCTTCGGGCAATCATGCAAATATGAGCCACAATCGATAGAATGAATGCTTCACTTGTACACTGTTTGCTCCTGCATTTAGAATGGGACCAAAATGGCGACTCTTTTAATTATATTCTGAAAAAAGAAAATCGTGAAAATGTGTGTCTGAAAACATTTAAGGTGAGAAACAAGCCATGCAGTTGCTGAATCTGTCCTCAACAACAACAACTAACTGTTCTCTTCGACAACAGTTGGTTGGGGTTTCCAGATGGGGTAAGTGGCAGTTGGATGCCCCTGATTTCCATGAAGTAGCCTAGATGTCAACTTTATAAAGATGAGAAGCAGCCAACGTGACAGCCCATCCTACAAAAACAACACTACCAGAATGCACTGCATAGACAATGACCGATGCTGTGGACACGTACCACAACACTGGTTTAACTTCTTGCCAGTGTGTGCTGAAAATTCAGCTGCAATGTCTTCTAGAGTTTCATACTCAGATGTGCTGGAATTGTATGCGTGAGCAAGAAGGCATGTGGGAGTTCAGAAATGCTCTGAATGGGAGTCTTGTTTGATTCAGAAGAGTATCGTGAAAATATTTCAATCACAAAGATATCTCTTCGACATATTTCTCTTCCTCCCATGCTGTCACACAGATTCCTCACATAGCTGTCGGTACAGAGGGATTCCCGACGGACGACTTGTTCTGGTGTAAATGTTTGTTAGAATAATTGAAATGTTATTAAACTGCGGCTTCATCCACAAAATAAAAGGACTGTCTTCTGCCTCTCAAGCCGAAAACACGCCGCAGACTCGAGCTCATCATGCAAACAGTTTAGTGCGACAGCTGTCATCACTTCAGTCACAGTAGCTCACAGTCCAAGAAATTATCTCGCTCTCAACACCAGAAGGAATGTGATACCACTGTGTATCATAAGAAGACACATAGATAGGCTTTACTGTGCTGGGATTGGAAATTCAGAATTCACAGCAAAAGAAGAAGAGATACAGACAAGCCAAGAGCACATAAAGTAGACAGGCACATACTAGTACTAAGAATCTGATGGCTCTGTTAGTGAAGTGTGAGAAGGTTGGTGTGGGGAGACCAGTTGAATTATTCTTTAATGAGGTTGGGGGGCAACAGCAAAAGTTTACAGAACAAGACTTTGCAGGCATTATTTTTTAATAATGGCGGTATGTTGGTCAAAAAAGATTTTATTGACTGTGGAGAGTGTAAGATCCTGGAAGCTGTCGACCCGTTCCACATTTATATACTTTGTCTTCGGTGTGCTGGTGACCTCTTCTTTTGTTTTGTTAACACTCACTTGTAGGTAGCTGTCAGCGCAACATGCTGTGAAGGGCTGATGCATTTATTTGTTTAGAGGCTGACAATAAAGAAACACTGACCAGACCAGAACTGAACTATTTTACGCAAATGAGTAATGTAATAAAGATTAGATGTACAGAGACAGCAACTGTTTCTATTCACAGACCATGCAAATTGTCAGGCCATAGTTGAACAAACATAAATAAAACGAGCGGCCGCCACCCACAAGGCTCGGTCTGGCTGTGGTGGAGATGTAGGTGTTCACCTCTGTACAGAACATTCAGATTTTAACCGATGCAGCTGTTGCACATCAGCAAAAGTGAAAGAGACATAAACAACGAGGCAGACATTTTGATATGACATAGCAGGAGAACTACAGGTGTAATTAATCACACCAACCACGACTGCAGTCCTTTTTGATTTGCTAGTTTCAAGACCCCACCAGTGCTTTTGGCGTTTAATTTAACAGCTGACTGTTCAGAATCAGAATTATAGATGTGAACATCGTTTTGATTAGTTGTAATTACACTGAGACAGGTCTTTCTGACAGTCTGAGATATCTGAAATTCAGTTCTGACCAGTCAGAATAATAGTTATATCAGCGAAAAATAGCATTATTTACAGATATTTGCTGTTATTTTCATTGTGTTTACAGTTTTTGGACTCATTTTTTCTTGTACCCTTGTTGCCACATTTTCCTTGTGTTTTTACAGATTTTTTTTTAGTGTCTCATTCCAGTTTGAGTTATCTATGAAGTCATTCTGATCAGTTAAAACTTAAATTAAGATGTAGATATCGTGAATTTAGCGAAATGTAGTCATCATGAACTGGATTAATGACTGTAGTTGCAATTAAACGGCAGAGGTCTGTCACCAGAATTACAACTATTCATAATTTAGCTGCAAATATTCAGAATTCATATTATGCATATCTGCAGCCTAATTGCAGATATCTGTAATGGGAAACCTCTTTTACATAAATGGTAAAAAGTAGCATAATTTTTCCTAGAAAGAATGATAATGTAGATATATAAAATGTTCTTTTCGACTGAGGAAAATTGAATTACAGATATCTGTACTACATTTGCAGTCTAGCCATTAAATGTTAAAACAGCCTGCTGTAAGTGCTGATCCCACTGTTAGCGCTCTGTGATAAATGTGCAGTGTCATTGTTAATCGTATTAATTACACCTCTGCTCTACTATGACATGTTAAATGGCAGCTGTGTGCCCGCAGTTGTGAGGGTTATTTCAGTATACAAATATATATATTGAATATCTATTTGAGTATATGCAACTGAGATTTAGTACTCATTACAATATTGCTGTTATTAAGACATACTTTATATGCCTTTTATATTCTGCCCATGTTTCCTCTTTCATAATTCAAAGTAACACTGATTGTCACTTTGTTGTGCAAACAGCCCTGCCGGCCTTTCTTCTTTCAGCATGCTGGTTCAGTATGTTTTTGTCTGTACAATGAAATGTATTATTTTCAGCTGTTTTTCAAAAGCCATTTCAAAGCCATAAAAAAACTAATTTCGCCGCAGCATGTCAAGCATTGCATTTTAATAATTGTTACTAGAATTTATCATTCCATTTCATTTTACTCTGGGGGTCTTTTTGTTTAAAAAGAACAAGTGACTTGGTTGTAAAATAGTTCAAGCGATTCTCTTTTTTTTTTTTTTTTTGGTCAATAACCAATAAATTCTCGCAGCGAGGGGAAACTCTGTGTACTCTTTATAAAAACATCCAGCAGACATGTGGCAGTTGAGATTCTGTGGCAAAACTGTACTGAATTTATGAACGCAAAATTATGTATTTCGTGGGGGAAAACCCATTTGTATGAACCACCCAAGTAAATTTGGTGTAAGACGAACACAGATCAGGCTGTTAACAAGATGAATTTGGAGGGGACAGGCCAGATGCTCTGTTTCATATTGCTGAGCTGTATGCATCAAAAGTGGTTATTAGACAGGTGGCCTTTCCATAGACTTCCACCTGGCAGCTGGCAGATACACACACTTTTTCTTTGTTTATCAGAGTGTGTGTGTGTGTGGACTGGAATGAGACCACTTGTCTTGATTTAAAAGTGCTTTTCTCGCCTGGCTGCTTGTACTCGCCTTAAACACTAGTCAAATTTAAACTCTTACAATGATGTGTGTCGAGCTCCCCCTCTAGCCGACTGTGTCCACTCAGCTCGTCGCTGTATATAAACTATTCAAACACTCTGTCAGATTTTCTTTACACACAAGCGGCCAGTTGCCCAGAGCCCCCCTCTTTATACACTACAAGATGCAGCCATTTGGTTTATTTACGGGAGGTGCTTCTGTAACTGCTGGGAATCGGCCAAGAGCCAATCGAAACACACGGTGGAGGCCAAGCTAATAGAATCTGACAGGAATGGAGTCATAGAGGCCGCTCAGGCATCGTAAAGCTGTCGCTGTTTAAGCCCCTAAATTTGTCGCTATTACCTGCCTGCTTCTCCCTTTACATGGGCAAAGAGTCCTCCTGAGTTTGAGTCGCTGTTCATCTTTGCCCGTTTAGTGGGTTTGCTGGCGTGTGCAGGCATACTTGTGTGTTTTCAGGATCGGAGTGCACTGGCAGTGAATTGCAGTGACTGTAAAGGTCAATAAAAACACTGTCCACCACATTGGTATCAAGTAAACAGTGAGGATAAGTGCAAGAGTTTGGTGAATTTGAACAAAATGTTTCTGCACTGCACCATTTTCTCAGTCTTCTGCTCTGTGTTTTTATGTATTTACACTCATATTAGCCTACGTGCTTTTTGGGGAATTGCTTTGCAGGGGGAGATGTCAAAATGTGCAAATCTGTTCTGTGGTGTCACAGTGTACAATGCTACAGCAGTCAGCACATCAAATCACACTTAGTGGGGAAAAAGAGAGCCATTGAAAATCATTCATTCGTCAGGAATGAATGGTGTTTTTTGCCACTAATGAGTCTGATTACAAGAATATACAGAAATTCCCCTAAAGCCAGTTGTCTCCTGAGCTGTGCTTTTGGATCAGCTCCAGAAAGTGTTGGCCGATGGCATCACAGCCCACAGCTTTCTGTTTCTGTCTTTGTGGAAAAAAAAAATTGATGAATGGTATAAAAAAATATGAGAATATAATCAACATAAGGATACCTCGTATTTGAGCTCCCTTTTCCATAGACTCATTTGATGCTTAATGTATTTAATTGGTGTAAAAATATGAGTAGTTAAGCTCTTCATATAAGCACAGACAGTGTGCGGTGTAAAATATGAGTTTTAAAGGTAGCTAATATGGTTTGAGTGCGTTCTCAATACAGAAAGTGCTTTTTGTATTTCAGCGCGGTGCAGTTGTAGCATTGATTTTCTGTCGTCCGATGCTGCTTCCAAGAATCTGCCTGTGTGCTGGCCTACTAAGACATAATTGATATAGGCAGAGGCCCACTCAAAAATGCCTCTGATTGGGCCTTTTATAGATGCAACATGAGAAGAAGCTCATTTCTCACATTGCTGATCGCTTGTGAGGGAAGGCAACAAGTATTGAATTAGTTTGCATGAGACGAGGGAAATTGAAATATGGATTGGGGTCGCAAATGCCTGCCAGTGCTATTGGCTGTTTCGGATATGGAGGATGAAATGTATTTTCTGTGTATGTGTGTGTCAGCGTGTGACTGATGCAGACGGGGCCGGCATCGAATGGTTTTCCAGCGCTGTTGCACAGAGCTATTTTCCAATAACAAGTAGGGAGCAGGAGTGACACAGATGAAGTGAATGTTTTAAGAGGAAAAGTAATCTTAAAGACAAGCCACGCTATTCTTCACTCTAATACGAAGCCTCATCCTCTGCTTCGCCTACTGTACATTATATACAGCTTCTGTCTTGAAGCCTGACATGAGCTAGGTCTCTCGCCATTGGCCATTTAGATGTATTTAAATCATGCATGCATGCTGACTTTGGACCTGCGATTTGAACCGGCCAGGTCCCTGGTCTCTGCCAGGCTGCTCAGCAAAACTTATGACCCAGTGAAGCTGCCTGAATATGAATTAATGGCAACACGGTTGGTTAAAAGTCAGATCCAGTTTTGCTGATACTATCTGGCATTTAATCGTAGAAAACCGTGAACCATCCTAATAGTTTGATTTTCAGCCCAACGGATGTATCAGTGAGCTGATGTTCTCACCTAGTATTGATCATGGATATATTGATATTAGCCGAACTGCTGTCTGATACGTGCATATGAAAACTTTTTTTTTTTTAATGGAACATAATGCAGAAAAAGATACTTGGGATAATTTAGAAATGGTGTCATCACATAGTTTATCCAGCAGTGCAGCTGTGACTTCGTTATTTACAATCCACTAAGCACTACCTGCAGCACATGTAGCAGAGTGCATTTTACAGCTAGTGGTGTGGAGTCAAGTGGTGTCTTCATTGTGAATTGATAATTAGTTTATGAAATAAATTGCTGGAAAGTATGAGAAATGTTGACTGAGATATAGATGTTGTTCTACTTGGATTAATAATTATCTTCTATACCTGTTTCTATTGGCTCTGTGTAAACATTGCCTGCAGTTCAGCCAAAAAGTCCCTATTTGTTATGCAACTGTTGGTCAATAATGACTTCATGGTTGTGTAGAGCTGCCAATCTCTTTTTTGTTTTTTTTCCAAAATCTGTTTAGCACACACAATTTATGTTTTGCAAACTTTTAAATGTGATGTGTCGAATAAAGTGATTTTATATGAAATGTCATGATTTTCAGCTTAGTTTTGGTTATTTTTCTCGACAAAAGGGCACATGATTAGCTCTCGGACCTTCTGAAAATTACATATTATCGATGCAAATTTCTTAATCGCTAATCGACAGCCTTATCCATTAATAACCAATTGATCGTTAACACAAATTGAACTCTGGCTGCTCCAACTGAGTGGAATATAAGGTACTAGGCCTCAGTGATGCTGTGTTAGTGCATATCACCTCCGGCCAGTTGGCATTAGGCTGAAGACTTTGTCATGGTGGCTTTCTACAACCAAAACTCTTACATGCTCTTCTTCTTAACGCCTCCTTGGTGGCACAACCAGGTACTACAGCTAATGCACATCTACTTTTATGACATGCATGTCCTTGGTCTTCTGCTTTATTGGTTAATATGTTTTAAATATATTTTCAGTTGGTACCAGTTGCAAGCAGGTATCCAGTGTTGGTTGGGGTCTACTTTGATTACTAGATCGACTTTTGTCATGGTTCCAATGTGTCTAATTTGTCATTTGAGAAGGATTTTAAGGGCCAAAAGAGAATAGCGGTCCAGTCCAACTGAATGTGTTGAGGGAGGTGATGAAAACTATCGTATCCAAGAGATTTGATTAAAACACTATTATTCCTACTGGGATAGTGATCACATGCAGGTATTGACATGCAAATTTATAGATATGTAGGCTGTAATCTTTTTTTTTTGCAAACACCAAAGAAAACACTCATGTTTTCCTGTAACAGGCAGCAGAAAAGGAGTTGCATGTCAATGGTGCGGACTGAAAAGAAAGAGGACAGGAGGAGGTGGAGGAAGAGTAAGAATTGTGGCTGTGAAATCGATAGTTCATACTGTTCTGAAATTGAGGGGTTGTTTTTTGTCAGAAACAGCGTATGGAAGGTGGAATATGAAATAGCTTTGGTGGAGGCCCCTCATGTAAGCAACAGTATTGATTTCCAGAGACCTGGTCCAATTATGGTACCGCAGGTTTTGTCAGTGCCCTTTAAAGGACAAGAGCGACTCTGGTGGGGCAGAATTTTGGCCGTCGCCCGACTTTGCCTCAACTCCTCCTCCCCGAGTGGCCAGCTGTTTCTGTCACCAAAGCCACAGAGAAGAGAGTCAAGGAAATAGAGCCTTCTGTTTCTGCAGTTTCCAGAGACTCTATGAGGACACAGCTGCAGGATGGAAGATTTCCCCTCTTGGCAGTTCCTGCTAAGAGATTCACTAGCATTACAACATAAAGAGAAAATAATCCTCTCTCTTTGTGTGGTAATATGTGTTTGCGTGGGTGTCTATTGGCAAGTGGCTCAGGGAGAAAGAGTGTGACTGAGTGGACTGACAGACTCGATGTCTGTGTACGAGACAGACCGGCTTTGAATGTCTGTAAGTGTGTTTTGTTACTCAACAAGGATGGGGGGGTTGCAGGAGTGTCGGTACAGCTGCACCTCGTATTGAGGTGTATTCACATATATCCCCTATAGTTTAGCAGTTACTGTGAACAGCCAGACATTAGTGGAGAAATTGCAGCTGTTTTAAAGCCTTTATTGCTGGAGGATTTACAGGGCAAAATGGTCTGTAATTCCCAGCCTGTGCTCCCGCTGTGCTGTCCCTGCTGCTGACGCTGCTTTCATTCGGCCCTATCTGGCTTCATAAGGAAAAGCGACGGGAGGGTATCAGCTCCCGGAACAATATAGGACATTTTTCCTCTTCCACTCTTGAGATTCAAAAAAAAGTTTGCTGGCAAAGATGCTCCGATTTTGCCTCTTACTCTCTGTCTCTTCCCCTTTGCTTCCTCTACAGTCACCATGTGTCCCATCCCTTCTTCCCCTATTCCTCTCACTCCTTTAACTCTCTCTCCAAGTAACGGGAGTCTCTCGCAATATGCTGTGTTTCCCCACTTGAGTGTTAATGAGGCGGATGAATATTCATGAAGCGGAGTCCGACATCGCTGTGGCGATTGTGCAGAGGATGATTGTGTGCACAGGGACTGTGGTGGCCACGTTTCTGAGTGATCCGCTGTGCATCAGGAGACTCTGGGCTCGTCTGCTAATGATGCAGATGTGCGTCCCTGAGTTTTGTTTTGGTCGGCGATTGTGGATGACCCGTTCCCAAGGCCTTTCCTCCCTCCCTGGTGGCTGCTGCTGGAGCTTAAGTTTAGCCTCCAGCTGCTTATGGAAGACAGCCGGAGAGCCGAGGGACCGAGAAGAGGAGCTACATTCCTCTGCTTCATCCTCCCTGTGGTCCTGGCTTGTGACAAACTGATGCCACAGGTCTCCTCTCTGGGGACCGTCTCTTTCCTTTTATTATACCTCTCCCTCTTGGTTCCTACCTGTCTTCATCTTCTTATTTTCTGTGGCTCTTGCATTTTCTTTCTTGGAGCATATTGCACTGTGATGCTGACTGCACTACGTGTTAAAGGACGCGTACGACAGCATGCGGCCCATTTTAACATCAAAAGGCTGCGTGATGCATGCTCGTCGTGTCTCTTGCGTTGCTGTTTCCTCCCCTCCTCCACCCCACCCTCCCGCCACGCCACACTTTTTTCATTGTCAGCTTTGTTCTGCTTTTCAGATTCTCCTCCAATAGTTCCTATAGTAATCTCTTACGTTTTTCTCCCCTCTCTTTTCCCCCCTTTTGCTCGGCAGCTTCTCATTTACATTTTCTCACTTGCTCATCATCCCAGCCTTCACTGCCTTCAGCCTGCGGCTCTCTCAGGTCCCCTTTCCATCTCTTATTTGCTATTACTACCTTTCCCCCCACCTCCCTCTCTCAGCCTATCCTCCCTCGTGTCTCCGTTAGATATCTGACCCATGCAGGAGCTTTGATGGTTCTGTTAAACATCTGTAAAATCTTTGATCTACCACCAGCCATTTTCGACATGAGGTGATGTGTGTTTATGTCTGCAGTACAAGGTGGAAATGTGTGCTTGTCTGTCCTTCTCGTACCGTTTGTGCTCAGCAACCTTTAATTTGGGGAGGCGAGCCTGCTGTTGTGGAGGCCAGATAGTCCGCCAGGCTCCTTTGTGGTGACATACAGGAGGCCTTCCTGCTCCTCTGTGTTCATGAAAACGGTTGCACTGCCACTTAATGTTGTCAGTTTCAGTCTAGCAGGCGTCCATACTGATTCTCACGCACGCACACATCCTTCCTGCAGTTGGGGAAAGGGTGGAGGCTGGCCAATTTATCAGAGCTCTGACTGTAAGGCTACAGGGAGCCCTCCGTCTTCATCAGTTCACTCAGCAAATAGGCACACCCCAGTCGCCGCTACTAGACTTACTTCATGTGTCTCCATTACACGTTAATAACAAAGCTGTGAGGGTGACTAGAAATGGCGCTCGCATGTTTTGTAATGTTAAGAAACAAGGGTCTGCTCAAATCACAAGCGAAACAGGTTAAAAATGTCTTCATTACCTCGGAAGAATGAGAACAACCTCAGATTTATGAGTGTTTCCCTCAGGTTGGCAGTTTACAATAACAAGCAGTTGGCAGATTATTAAACTATAATAGTAGTCATTTTATTATGAGCTAATGAGAATAACATTAACTGGATTGCAACTGCCGCATCAACTGACTGCTGCTCCGCTGTGTTTATTGCAAATTTGAAACAAGTATAGAGGTAATAATAAATAGATTAGCTTCGTGCAAGAGCTGTGTTCGGTTCAGGTTGCATTTATTAAAGTATTTCTTGCTGTTTCGGTCCTGCCATGTGATATCTCACAGCCGCTGTCCTGCAGTAGCGAAGGACGCCTGTCTTCTCTTTCTATCTTTCCTCCATCTCCTCCTCTCCGCTGCCCTTGGCCTCCGTGGCCCCTCTCTTTCCTTGATCAAAGCCCCTTTGAGGGTGCTGAGCGGGTCCGGGGCTGATGGTGATTTCATGATATGTGCGCGTCTTCAGAATCTCGTCTCCTCGTGTGATTAGATGGTGTGTGACAGGTGGCGTCAGTCCCATCAGCTCGCATTAGGCGCCGGCGCTGCTCCGCCGCCACCGCTGCCGTTTTTATCCTTTAATGTTAAACCTTCCTCACCAGCCGAATCAATTATCAGTGATTATGTTAGTGTCAAAGTCTTTAGCGCTTGACTGAGCCCCGCCACCGCCTCCTCCCACTCTTTGCTGTGTGGCCCAGAGGCCCAACAGAAGCCACACTACGCTGATCCCCAGTCAGGGCGCGACTGTTGCAGAGGGACAGCTTTACAGACAGCTCTAAGTTTAACCTTCCTCCTCAACAGCGGTGTGACAATGCAAGGAGAGTTTATTATTCCTGACAAAACTCCCCCCATGTAGGTCCTCCTCAGCCAGAAAGCTGCATAGCGATTAGCCCCATCATGCCCAATTGGGGCTGTAGCTGTCAGCGCTGGCTTGGTGGTCTTGTGTCTTTGCGTTGAACACTGTTGTACGCCGCTTGAGAAGACCATGTTGTATAAGTAGTAAGAGATCACAGGGCCTTGGGCGCACCACACTGCTGAAAGGAGAATGTTTCACGCAAAATCCCACATTTCCCCCTCGTAACCAGTCTCCTTCTGTCATGCACTGTAAAAAATATCTGTGAAATAGGGTTTGAAAATTTCCTGTGTTTGTTTTGGCTCAGGAGGAGAGTAAGTATGTGTTTTAGTCACAGCCGCTGCAGGAAAAAATCCTAGAGGAAACACTAGAACAGTCAAATGTTCAAATATTTAATAAAGCAGATTAACTTATTATTTCCAAAAACAATTGCAGTGGCTGGAGGTTGAGACAGTCAAAAAAAGTTGTTTACCATTTTTCAGTCCTTAATATACATCATTTTTCTTTCATGTGGGAACGAATATCTGTTAAACAATATTTTTTGCTGACTAAAGATTAAAGATGAAAAAAATGTAATTTAATGGTCAAATGTTGTAAAAGAATAAACTATGATTTGTAAAAATACTGATTTTTGATGTGTACATTATTTATAGTTTTGGCCTGTTTTTTTTTATATCTAACATGTAAATTAATACATTTGTTCTGTGATTTTACTCCATATTATATGTAAGAAAAAAACATGGCAAATTTGTAAAATAATATTGAAAATGTGACACGAAGGTGCTAGAAAATATGTTAAAAGACAAATACTGTAACATTCAAAAACTTAAAACATTTGTAAAATAGTCGATTAAATGCAATAAAAACGTGTTTAAACACGAGAGAAAATGATTATTTTGTAAAAAAAAAATACAGAGGCTAGAGGTTGCTACAGTCAAAAAAGGTATTTACTGTTTTTCAGTCCTTAATAAACATATTTTTCTTTCAAATAATCACAAAAATCTGTAAAATAATTTAAAAAAATTCGGACTAAATACAGTAAGTAGTGTTTTTTTTCATTTTTTAAAGGTTAAACGCATGAATTGATACTTTTTTGTGTCATTTTACTAGTTATCATCTGTAATTGAACAAAACTGGAAACAATCTGTAAAATAACAGTATGTTGTTAAAAAAAAACAAAACACATGAGTTAAAACTGTTAAAAATCCTCTTGGCTGACACCTATGGATTTGCAAGTGTCATTGCTTGTCACACACATATATTCACACATGGTTCTCAAGAGTCTGTAAATATCACCAGACTGCAAATTTGCATCATGGCAGTTTATATAACACACGCATATTCTCATACGCATCAACAACTTGTGATGTTTGCTGCTCCATCATTTCCCCACCTCCTTCCTAATCGCTAACATACGTGCTGAAACTGTCTGCAGGGTTGTGATCCATTTTGGAACGAGACGCTGTCACTTTTTGTTCGACATTTGAGCATTTGTGTGAAGGAGGCTAGAAAATAACATTTCAAATTGAATTGACTTGCTCCATTGTGATCCGGAGGGCCTGACCTGTTGGTGCTCTATTGACCATACACTGGGAACGTGGTAACAGCGAATAAATAATGGGAGTGTAACAGCACTCGAAACAGCACAAAATAACATGAAATATCACTAAATAACAGCACACAGCTCAGCCTCAGATTATGCTCATAGTTTGATGCATTTTCAGTTCAGCAGAAAAAAAAGAGGTGCCTTAAATAATAGTTTTGTTATGCATTAAGAAAAAGACAGACAGTCAGCAGTGGATCGTTGGCCTTAATTCTTACCTTAATAAAAAAAAAAATCGTGGAAAAAAGGTATGAAAATCTGGCAGCAAGGGTGTCAGAAAATTAGTTCATATGATGGAATATTGTAACATTTAAAAACTGTAAAAATGCTAAAATATTGGTAAATAACTATATTTTAATTGATTTAAATATAATAATGCTGTGCCATTTTATGGTTACACAGAGATTATAGATGTTAGTTTTTTATTGCTTATTTTTTACTGTCAATATTTAAAGAAATACATTTTTTTCTGTCATATTCAGAGATGTAATTTAACATAATAGTTAAAGTCAGTAAAATAACAATCAAAAAATATTGTTTCCAATTTTACAATCTTTGAAATAGAGAATTTTTCTTCCAAATAACAGCAGTTATCTTAAAAGAATGATCTTTTTAGCTGATTTAAATACAGAAATGCCGTGTGATTTTTCTGGTTACACACAGAGATTATAGATATTGTTCCAATTTTTTTAAATTGTTTATTTTTTACTGTCAATATTTAAATGAATACTACAGTTTAAAAAAATGGATTTTGTCTTCAAATGTTCAAAAATAGTGAAGACAATAGCGACACTAGTCACAGTTTTGGCCTGTTTATTTTTACATTTAACATGTGAATTTAAAATTTTCATACGATTTTTTTGTCTGTCATTTTACTGGCTTTTATGTCAATTTAGCAAAACAGAAGGAATCTTTAAAACAACAGTAAGTTGTCAAAATAAATTGGTTAAAAATTGTCACGTAACATTTTTGTCACAGTGTACTCAAACAGTTATGTCATTCAATTGCTAACTTACTGTCAATAACCAAAAATATGAATCACAAATGTCAGTAATGCCCCTTTGTAAGACTGACCTGTTAAAGACTAAAAATATCTGTGGAGACGAGTGCACCATATTCATTGACCACTGAATCCAGCAGTGCAGTTTAGCTTTAATAATGCTGCCCTTGTTTGAATAATCTTTGCTGGAATTGTGACTGGACACAGCAGACCAGTAACTGCTATCAACACATGTTCAGTGTGATTTCCACGTGGAGGCTGGATGACGTTGTGGCCGCACAGGAAGACTGATTAAAATGTGTGAATCAATGCTGTAACAGCAAACAAAACCTACTTTAGACTTGTGTCTAAAGCTTCCAGGGTTTGGCGTCACAAGCACACATGAATCTCCTCAGAGGTTCACAGTGGTCACTCAACCATGCCGTTCAACACACCTATAGCTATTTATGTACTAATTTCATTTGACAGAATTTTTTCTCTGTTGAAATACACAAAAATATCACTTAAACTACAAAATAACTTTAGAAACATGACCGTGAATAACCCTTTGACAAAAAAAAGTCTATTGAAATACATTGGCAATTTTTTGGGGGAGTTTCTAGAATATTATATATTGTAGTAAATATTTAAATACATATTTATTTTTTCAAGACATGAAACTGTTAAATTCAAGTTTAGTCCTGTAAATATATTTCTTTAATAGGACACAATTCATCCCAATTATTGGAAAAACATTCATTGGTTTGGTAATTTATTAATTGAGTGATATCATGTATAATTATAAAGGTTTTCATGACAAAGATGTTAAATGAATTTGTCCTCCTCAGTGTAAAGCATGTATAATAACATATAGTCTGTCAAAGTCAAGCAAATAAAAGGCCAAAAAAAATCCAAGGATTGTTATTTTCTTATTATTATTTTTACGAGATGATTAGTTTCTATCATTTTACAGTATTTTTTGGAGTCCCAGCAGCCAGAATAATATATGTGTGTGTGTATATATATATATATATATATATATATATATATATATATATATATATATATATATATATATATATATATATATATATATATATATATGTAACAGCAAATATCTGTAAAATAATGATTATTTTTGCTGATTAAATACAGTAGATAGTGTAATTTTACCGTCAAATTTTACCGTGGCCTGTTTTTTAAGGTTTAACCTGTAAATTATTACTTTTTTTTCTATGATTTTACTAGTTGTTATCTGTAATTTAACACATCAGGGAAAATATGTACAACAACTGTTAAAACTGTTAAAAAATGTTAATTTTTACACTATATCTACACAGTTACTGACTGACAACAATTTAATCACAGCAGTCGACACACAGTTACTTCACTCACACAACCTGTAAATTATTATTTGTTTCAAATGATAATTACTGCATTTAATCAGCAAAAATTATCATTATTTTACAGATGTTTGCTGTTACTTGAAAGAAAAACTGTATATTAAGGACTGAAAAATGATAACTTTTTTGAACGTCTTAACCTCCATATCATATCAAAAATCTGACTTTTTACAAAGAGCAATCTATTCGACACACTAACTCACAAAAACAACTTTGAATTGCACTTTATAGGTTAATATTTATGTGAAATCTTTACTGAGTTATATTCTCAAAAGCTTTCTCCCTCAGTAATCATCATTTTCTGAGTACAGACATTAGAAATAACCTAAAACGGACAACAAATATGCTCAATTTTACCCCTAACTCGCGAATAGCTGGCCTGCTAGTGGGTCGTTTTTATCATTTTAACCAACAATACAGACAGTTAGTGCTGGGTAAAAATGAGATCAGGACATAATTTATAATTCATGTGATTTATGTGTCCTGATGGGGAACCTTGTTTTAGGCTCCTCACTGCAGTTCCACAATAAATTAACAAGCAGAGAACACAGGCAGCGAGAGCACTCGTACCATAAAACCAGCAGCACACGTCATAAAAGCACCAATCAAACGTAAACCCAGAGAGAAGCCGCTCAAACAAATTCATTATCTTTAGTGCTTATTTTTCCAACCTCTGTGGCAGAGATAACTTTTCACATTCGTACGCTGTCATTTTTACTGAACACAACGCTGCACGCTGCTGTAAAAGAGAGAGCATTAAAATGAGGCACAATATGGCCTCAATGTGGAACAATACTGTATTTTTAAGTCTTACTAGACCAACAGAGTGCCGTGTTTATACCAGTAGGGAACAACTAAAAGCACTGGCAGAGACTGAATGTATAAAAATCATGCATTTCCCACTTGAACTTTCACAAATGCTTTATCAACATTTTTCTATTTAATAGCATTATAGCGTAATTTCTGTGTGACATAGGCTATAAAGTGCACTGAATCCCCAGTAATATAGTATTTTTCTTCACTGAGCAACTTTGAATGTATTATTTTTATGTATTTTAACTTTATTTTACCAGACAAGTCAATTTCTGTCCAATCATAATAATAATATTTCCGACCTCCCGCATTTTGAGCAATTAGCTGTACTTGTTGTTCCAGATAATTGAATTTATCACTTTCAGCCTGTTCCTACAGGTTGTGAACACTAATTAGGCTACCGCTAAAAATGTGAAAATGAAATGCAACGCTTTCTGTTCCCTCAGCCAACAGATGGTGATTGCAGATGTTGGAGTTTATGTATTTTTTAAATGTTAAAGTCTATTTGATGAGGGAGTCAAAAGGACTGAATTCACGTTCAGCAAAATGCTGTCCAACCCAAACAGTTAATCAATAAATTGCCAAGTTCAAGGATATGAAATGAAGTAGCGGCACTTCTCACATTCAGTTAATTAAGTCATTTATCAAGCAGAATACTAAACATTTGCTTGTTTTTCTAATGAAATTTTGAAGAAGTCACCTTGGGCTCTTTTGAATCCAGATCATTAGGCTCATTTAAAGATAATAATTTGATTACTTGATGGAAAACTGGATAATAATGCCTCCACTGTAGTTGAAGTATATCTTGCGTCTTTCCATTAGCACGAGCTCTCTGTGGAAATAAATCAGGGGTCAGGTTTGGAGTTGCCAGTTAGGATTAGCGTTTTTAAATTCAGCCGCTGTGCTTCTTTACTCGACAAGCCGCCGCTGTTGACAGGCCCGGAAGTTTGTTTGAGGCTTTTAAGATCTAATGTGTCCGCCTGCTATCTAAGATTGTTTCTCTGACTCACTGTGGACCCCCGCCGCCCCCCTCAACCTGCCCACCCTCTCCTCCTATACGTTATCCAGCGTTGAGTGGAGGTAAGGGAAGATAGTAATCTGCTGTAGCCTTGGCACTCTCTCACACTCTGGTCTCATTGAAGAAGATTGATGGCCCTCTTTCTGGAATGGTTGTTTTGGATGGAGAGAGAAAAAGATGGAGGCAGAGGAGTGGGTTTAAAATGAAAAACCGAGTGAGAGAGGGAGGCAGGGAGGGCTGGTGGTGGGGGAAAAAAAGAAGAAATGGAGGTGGGGTGAGTGATAGTTGTAAAAGATGGAGAAATGGAAGAGGAAATGTCACTGTGGTGGTGCTGGAGAGCTCATTAAATTTGGTTTGTGTTTTATTGAGTACGAGTATGCATCCACCTGTGATTGGTTTCAGATTCACACATCACTCTTTCTTTTTTTTTTTCCTTTCCCCAACACACACGTGGGTTATGGAATTGGCTGCACTTGGTTTGCATGTCAGCAGGATTATATTTAAATGTCAGCTTTTCTCTCAGGATGCAAATGAGACAGGAACGTGTTGTGATGGAGTGATTTTCTACATGTGTCTGGTGTTTGCGTTGCATTCGAATGCTGTTTCCTGGAGGCCTTGAAGGTATCGGGATATTCAGCATTAACAGCCGGCGCTGCACTGCTAGGGGGAATTAGCAACCCTTCATCCTTTTCATGATAGGTCTATTGCTCGGTGCCCGTGTGGGTGGCATTGGGTTGATTGGCTGTGATGACAGTTCTGCTCTTAATTGTGTCAGTTATTCTCCCTCTGTGGCTCTTTTTGAACCTAGTCAAGCGTTTGATGTAACCTCCTGGCGTTTTGTTCCTTTCTACATATTGGTCTTTTTAAGTCTTTGCAGGTTTTAGGAGCAGCGAGACAGAGAGGAGCAAATCTTTCTTCTTCCTCCTTAATTCTGCCCTCCTTTGAGAGCACAATTGAATCTGACATTTTCTTTATTTTTTCTGGGATACCCCCCATCCCTCCGTGTCCCTCTCTGCCCTCTGCTTAATTTGTCTTCCATCCCTTTAGTGCCTCCTTTGTTTGTCTCCTCTGTTTCTCGGCTATTGTTTGAGATGCTGTTCCACTCTGTTCTCTTTGTCTTTCCCGCTCTATTTCATCAGCCTGTTGTACATCGACCCATGTTTCATCCCTCCTCTATGTCGTCCCCACTCTTCATTTTTCTGCACTCTATTTTCCCCTTTCTTCAAGTCCCTGTCTGGCATCTCTATCCTCCTTTTCTATTTGTGTCTGATGGACCGTGCTGTCTCACGGCGCCCAGACATCGCCGGGGTCAACTAGTCAGGCCTTGGCGGTGTGACTGCTCGGATTGTCTATTGTTTTCTCTTCCTGTCTTAACTGACCACTTGAGACTGTTGGAGTCACAGCGGGGCAGCAGGACCGAGAAGACAAAGGAACATAAAGGCCGCATCCCGTTGTGCTCATTCAGACCGTTGAAAGGGATGTTACAAGCTCCGGGTCATACATCTTTTCTTGTGGTCAGTACCCACCCGACCAGTGTGAATTTCGCACACAGAAAGTATTAACAGTCACCGTTTATAGCTGTAAGAGAAGTGGTAGAATATATAATCTACAGTAGTTGATTTCTTGATTCCTTGGGGGAAATGGAAACAAGCTGTAAACATAAGGAATGTCACAATTGTTACATAATCGCCTGATTGCAGTCGTTAGAGCTGGCCGTGATCATTTTGCATAACAGTTAGAATCACAGCTGGATGAAGCTAACAGAAATGTCAGTATTTTTCTGCTGTGGTTTAACAGCAACAACTGTTTACCTCACTTAATGTTCACCTTACCGCATTTCTATGAGCATCTATTGACATGAAGGTCATGGATTTAGTTGGCTTCTCAGTGAAACTAAAGCTAATCTAAAATAACAAACAGAAAACTGACTGTAATTTCCTAAGTTGATGTGGCGAACTTGTTAAACAGTTGTCCTCTGTGACATTAACTTTCTCTAGAGATGTGTTTCTGTCCTATGAATATAGAACATATAGCTACCAGGGATACTCGTTTGGAAGAATGTTTTAGACCAATTGTTGGTCACCTTACCGTATTCAATTAAGCATTAACATAAAATAAACACAGTGGACACAATTGTGTTACTTAATGACATTAATTTTACTAATTAACAGCAATAAATTGATTTATAAGTAATCATTAATGTCCCTATTCGCTGCTAAAAGCGTCACTATGTCCATCAAAGTTTAGTAGCAAACTTTGATGACACTGATGACTTGTGTAGTGAATTTGTGCTGTTTAAAGAAAAATAAATTGACTTGAGTATACTAAAAATTACACTAACATAGGACCAAAACAGTAGAGAAAGTTGTTCTAAAAGAAGATTACATATTACTAGCTCAGCCGCTATTAATTTAGAGCAGTAATGGGGTTGAATGAACAGAACATTACAACTTTTTTTTGAATAAGGTCCATTTTACTGACATATAATTAGATAAAATTTGTGACCACATGAAGAAATATTGATTCGGGAATTTTAAATAGATTTGTTGTTAAATAAAAGATATCTTGTATGATTACAGTTTTTACAACAAAAATGTTGGATTAATGTGATTTTTACATGTATTAAATGTTGACATTACATAGAATATATAATAATATAACTAGACAGAGAGATAGAACCAAAGATATAAAGTTATCTGAAAGCAACCACTTTTCTTGTGGTATAATTAGCTGCATATCAGACTGTGGCGATGAAAGATAACAAGATCTATGTGTAATGTCTGTCAGTGAGAGATCATTCCTTTATCCTTTTTTAATTTTTATTTGTGTGTGTGTAGTAATTTATTTGTGTGTGTTTTTGAATTGTTTTGTTAAAATTATCTTCATGAATAAACTAAAGTATGGTGGTTAAATTCAAAACAAGCATTCTTTCTTGTGGACTTTCTTTAGAAACAGGTTGTTAAAAATAAGAAATAAAACATTTTACCATGATGCATTTGTCAGCTACGTCACACAGCTTTACTACATACCTCATACTTTAACAGTGAAAACCTACTAGCATGAGCCAAAAGGGCGGTTAAGTGTCAGATATGACTCCTAAATATCACAAATGAAATTCTGATGTGTCTTACTGAACAGTTGCTAGGCAGAAATGTCAGTTTTTGCTTTGGCACTTGAAAATGTATCACCAGAGTAGGTTGGTATTAAATAGCTTTCTGAGACGGGACCTATCGATCCTCACTGCATCTATTTTGTTGTCAAGTCCGGCGTGCACATCTGCTTTGTACAGTCAGAGAGAGCGATCGCTTATTCATTTCAGCTGAGCTATTGATCAAACGACACTGGTCCCATACACACATCACAGAGCCGAGGTTACCTTTTTGACATTTCTTTCAGGGCTCAACCTTTGTATTTTGCATCTGATTGACATTTCCTTGGTATATATGTGTAAACATGCGGATCTTAAGATATTTCATTCATTCATGCAGATCATCTTTTCTCTCTCTGAGGTAAAAGCCCAAAGGCAGTTGGGATACTTGTCATGAATACAAAGAGGATAAGTATTAAAAGTAGCCTATTCTCTGTTTAGTATTTCTGGGCAAAATATGTCAGTGTTTTACTTAGAGTCACAGTTTATTTCCCTTCTGAGTCAACTTGTGGCTCCCATTTCTGCAGCCACAAGTCATTCATGCCTGTTTTAAATGCACTTTATGACGTTGATGTAAAAGAAAACGGGCTTAAATCAAACTGCTTTTTTGAATTTAAATGTCAGGCGTCTTTATGGATTGGCTGCATTATGATGCCAAAGAGCATCGCTGTGGCTGTTTCCTTACAATCCGCAGACCTTTCTGGAAGGATGGTTTGGACAAACACGACCAGCCTGCTGTGTGAAATCCTGTTCGTCTGAGGTTGGCAGGCATGTGGAGTATGAGTAAGCGTCCCTGGTCATGTTTATTTAGGTAGCGGTGGTATTTGAAAGAGAATTAGACTTGGAGGATTTTAATGAGACTGCCAGAGCAAACCTCAATGCTGGAGCTGAGTGCCACCGTGGGTCTGTTCTGTCAGATGGTTGCACTGTTATTGAGGTCTCTGCGGACCTTTTCTGCATCACATTAACATGCAGTGTGTACATCACAATTATATCCACAAAGATTTTTATCTATCTTTGATGGGTCAGTGTAAATATACTCCAAGAAGTATTAAGGACGCATTAAGCCCGCTTTGGATGTTCTTGCTATAAGCACCTCCGTTTGATTTTGTGGGAATGAGATTGCATTGCTCTGTTTACACCTGTGGCTTTTCCAGTGTGCTGTTTGGATACAGTCCAGCTACAGTTTGTGTTTGGATTAGTGATTTAAAGCTGGGTGTAATTACGTAAGGAGGGCCCCTGCTCCATTTTGTTCCGCCTTACTGTGTAAACCTCACTAGTCTTCGTAAAACATGTCTTTGTAATATCTTGTCACACACACACACACACACACAAACACACACACACACACACACACACACACACACACACACACACACACACACACACACACACACACACACACACACTATCTCAAAAAATATTCTACATTCAAGTCTCCTACATAACAGATGTGCACACAAACAGTCAACTTGACAAGGAGTCTCTTGCAAGAATATGATAAGGCACTGGCTCACACCCACGCTCGCTCTCACAACTACAGTCTTGTTGATTCTTTTCGCTGTTTGTGTTTGCAGCTTGCCAAGAAGCTCAGGATTTGGACAGACTTGCAGCACTGACACACCTACAGACACAGAGACCTGACGGACAGAGTCCAGCTGGCTAGTTATGGCAGCAGCGAGTGGAACAGATGTGCGAGGCACTTTGATCTAGGTGAGTACCAAATGGGGTGAGGATCTGGGGGAGGAGGGGGGGGCCGCTGGTCTGTACCAATATTGGGAAATAGCAAGTATGCAGTGGGTGGGGGGTGGGTTGTGGGGGGCTGGAATAGTGTGTGTTAGAGTCAGTTTCACTCTGTGATACATTAACACATTAACATTACCACTTTTGGCTTGACGTGGCGTCTGCAGGTAGTGGGAGAGTTTTGAAAAATGTTTTAAAGCAGATACTGTATAAACCCAAGGCCTGAATCCTATGAGCCCAAGGCTCTTTTCTTTATACAGTAATTTCACTACCTTTATTTCAAAGCTCTTTTCTTGGTCGTTATAAAGGCTTAACCCACATGTTGTACCTTGTTTTTTTCAGAACATTCTTGTCTATCCAAATCTTCCAGCATTTGATATGATAATACTTGCAGATTCTTTATATTAGTCTTTATATCAAGTTATTATGAAACTTGGACACATGTATCTCACCACGAAATGCTGGCAGTAAAGATATCCTCGTAACTGTGTAGGGGAGATTGTCTGAACTCTGGCTTTCCTTTAAACTAATGGTCATAAATGTAATTATTTTACTCACTTAAGTGTTTACATGCAGTAGTACCTGCACAGTTCAAATGTCCCCCCAGTGGCCACTTAGCCTTGGGCTTCCAGAATCTAGGATCACCACTGCCCTCTTGCACACAGGTGATCAGCACTAAAAGGCAAATCCTTTATTTTGTGGTTATTTTTATGCAAAGTGGGATGTAATGCTCTCTTCTTTTTCTATCTTTGGAGACAATGGAGACATATGCTGCAGTTTTGAAACCAGATTACTCTTCAGTGCACAGCAAAAAGACCATTATCGCAGGAAAGGGTATGTACAGATTCAGGTCTATGTTATGAAAATATATCGACTTCGTAGCTTATTCAACCGAGAAGCAGCAGTGAGAAAATGATTAAAAAAAAGAGTGCTTTGCAGAAGTTGAATGTCTTCATACCATCAATTCATCACTGTGTACGAATGTGTAACAAACATAATTACACAGTTGCACAGTTTCTTGTGATATGATATAAATGTATCATCGCATATTTACATATGAACATATCTATGCAATGTTCAGTTTGTGAGTATTCAAATCAGAATAAGGGCTGTAGAGGTGGACACAGCTGTATGCAGGCTGAAACTTTGATTAAACTTGATGCAAATTCAAAATTACTTATTCTTGCTAACATTTAGTTGCACAGACAAATCGCTAGCTTGTTGGAAAGGTCAAATCATGCAGTTTCATTCCAAAAGAGATGTGAACTTGGTCGTAAAGTGTGTCCTTTGGGATGAATGCAATGCTAACTTGAAACAAAAAAATACCCGACAATTAATCAATTAGATATCAACCAATATATTATCCGTCAACTATTTTGATAATTAATTAAGCAGAGTAATTTTTGAAAGAAAAAAGTCTAAATTCTCTTCTTAAAATGCCAATATTATCTGGGGTTCTTTTCTACTGAATATCTTTGGATTGTGGACAAAACACTTCATTTTTCATAATCATGCTCTGCCGCTTGCTGTTTTCTGACATTTTATAGACCAAACAACGAGTTTATCGAGAAAATATTTGACAGAACAGCAGAAATATTCTTTAATTTTTCACTTCTTCTTACTACTGTGTCTTATAAGCATTGTAGTCTTTCTGTTCCATGTGTTCTATATTTTGTCAAACCAGGCACACAGATGAATTATAAACAGATTTACAGTTAGTTTAATTTACATATTGATTTAATTTTTTTGGTTTAAGACTCTTTGATAGTCTGCTTTAATAATATATATCAACAGATTTTGCTGCTGTTGTGTTTTGTTGCTGTGGGCACGATGTTGAAAAAAATAAGTTGGCAAGTTATAGCGTGTTCATTTGTTTTCAAGCAAACTACATTTTGTTTAGTATTTTCGAGAAACCAACATCTACAGTATCCTCACATGGCTAGCTTTGAACCAAATTGTGGGTAAAAGGAAATGGATGGTCCGGAATGAGAAATGAGGTGGATGGTTTGAATAGGAAACACAAACCTTAAAAAAGAATGAAGGTGACAGAAGATCTAAAGGCCGCTAGTGAAGGAATACCAAGTAGCAGGAGAACAGAGGATGCAGTAGACACTTGATCGTATAAATGGCACTTGGGTAAGAAGTTTCAGGTAGCATTCAGCCGTTATTTAAAAGTGGAAATTGCACCCGGTTCTAATAAAAGACTAAAAAGTGAGAAAAAGAGGAAGGAGATCAGGTTTTTAGAAGGGGAAATGAGGGCGGAGGCACAGAGGATGTGCTAACATGGGAGACAAAAAACAAAAAAATAATAAAATATATCCTTTAGGGGAAATTATGTGGGCCTGTGTGTTTCATGCCTCCCCTCAAAAACTTTTCCATGTTAATTAGGTAATGTAAAACTAGCAAGAACAGCAAGAGTGCAAGAAAGCAAGAACAAAAGCTGGATGAAAAGACAGTGTAAAACAGCACACGCTATCCAGTTTGAGGCTATAAGAGACATATTTTTGTGTGTGCTGAGAGGAGAAAATAGTAAATGATAGATGCATTATTGATGTGGTGAATTAGGCTGCTGGTGCGTACAGGTCCGTCTGCTGTTTCACTGTTTCATTATAAGATTAACGAAGGCCAGACTCACATTACAGGAGTTTTGTGCCGATTTGTCCTCAGTTCACCCCTTCAGACAGTTGGAGGAGGAATCAGGTCTGCAATTTTAGTCTGAGCCAATGTAAGGGGTTTATAGATCCAGAACCTAAGCTGGATCGTTTATTTAGGTTCACTGTTGCGCAGATGTCAGAAAGGGAGAGCGCAATTTGTGGCAGGGCGTTTGGGATGCATATTTGGAATAATTTACCACACAGTTATTGATATGTTGACACCACGAATTGAGCACAGTAGACATTAATCCTGTGCTCAGTGTTTCTGTTTTGATCCATGTAAGCAACTCTATTGCACGTGTCACTAGGATATAGGAGCGTCCTCATCATCCAAACTTGTTATAAATACATAAACTCTGGCCAGAGGTCATCGATCGCCACAGAAGTCTTTGTCATGGTGGCTCTTTTACAGCTCCCTGTTTGCCAACATTCACACAGTCTGGGTGTCTGCCTCCTCAGTTTGCTGCACTATTAAACAGTAAGAGGCTCCACCTGGTGGTGCAACCAGGTACTACAACTAATCTACAATACGTTTTCTGACATGCATGTAGAGAATAGAGGTTTAACACACAGGGAGAACACGCAAACTCCATGCAGAAAGATTCCAGGCCCAGGCTGGGACACACGAACCAGGAATCTTCTAGCTGCAGGGCAACAGTGCTAACCACCAGCCCATTGTGCAACCCTATTATGCCTAAAATGATTGATTTAATTTCATTGATTTGCACTTAAATTAAGATCAAATTCATTTGATTGATGTAATCTCATGTTATATGGGATGTATTTTAGCCTGGAAGGGTATATTCTGGGCTCGGCTATTTCAGCCCTCGGGGTATAAATTGGGCTAAGCTAAAGTATACTTTGGTCTGGGGTTTAATCTGGCCTGTTACACACAGATCAAGTCAATCTTAGTTTAAGCACAAATCAAAGATAATACAAAGAGATTTTATACTGAAATCTGTTATACAGAAACAATTGAAAGCAACACCAGCCAATGTGAACGTTCTTTCATAATATTTTGCTTAATTTTTTCTTTGTTTTCAATTCAGTTTTTTCTTTCATTTTAACTTTTTAAATTATAATTAGCTCAAGGACATTCTAGTATTGTTTTTGCATAATGACTTGCTTGCTGAGCATGCCTCTTTGTGAAAAAAACCTAAATAACTTAACAATTAAGAGTTTCACATACTTAATCTTTACGTCAACAGGTATAAACTGGCCTGGAAGGGTATACTTTGGCCGAGGGTTAATCTGGCCTGTTACACTGGTTTTTAATCTCTTATGTACCATCAAAAGAATAGCTTTGTCGCAGAAATGCTTTTTTGTTTAATTCATTGCAGACCTATTGAGTTGTTAAGCATATAGGGTTAATTTATTAACTTTAGTTTTATTTGAACTATGTATCACGTAGAAAAATGTCACTGGATTTGGACTCCTTATGGACAAATGAGCTAAAACTTGACAGATTTACTATCTGTCTAGTAGGCAGATACTAGATTGGTTTGGGGGTGATCGGGACAGCCTTCATTTTTATATTTGCCATGCAAATGTCCACAGCACATACACACGACTTAGATGCCCCTTGCATACCTGGTAAAGCCACTTTCCACAATTATTTTCAAATGTTGTGGTGTGTGCATGTCAGAGGGTGGACAGAGAAATATCAGTTTTGGATCTGATTTCAGAATCTTTTAGGATTTTAAAGCTCCTGTAGTGTGAGTTCTGCCTAAGTGAATCTTTTCGTTGGATTTACATTTGACGCACACGGTTTCTGTTAATGTAGAGACAAGAGAAATTCCAGGACAGTTCAAATCTGCTCCCACACTTTTGGAATGTGATTTTTTTAACCTTCATATATTCAAAGTGAAACTAACATTTCACTTGGCAGCGTCTTCTGACATCAGTGTTCCTGTGTAGCTCTGTGAAAATTAAATCTCTGTGTAGGATTTGTTGTGAAATGCTGGGATATTTTAATCACCTCCTTTCTGTATTATCATACATGTAACAACAACAACAACAACATGAATATGATTTTGCAGATGTAGCTGAAGCAGTGCCTCTGATATTGCATTTCATGGTTGCAACTTAATTTCCTGTTCTCTCATGAAACTCAGAATAGTTTCAATATTGAAAATGAAGGGAACTATTGTGTGTGTTTTTGTATTTGTGCCTGACGAGATGTGTGTAGCGTGTATACACGGGTGAAAGACAGTCCTTGCTGACCCTGCAGTTACAGCCAATTTGCTGTGATCACAGTGACAAGTGTCTCCATACGGATACTTAGTAATTAGCTAAGAGGAGATGGAGAAAGGTTGGAGTTGGTGGGGCATTAGAGGACCTGTCAGAAGGCTCCACTCATCTTACCCCCCTAAAATCTGTCAGGAGGCTTGTCTGGGGCTCGTGCTCCCCAGTCCCCTCCCTCACACTTGGCTGCTTCAGTTAATTGAAGCCACTTCAGATCAGTCAAAGGAGCTGGATCTGCACGCCTGAGCGGACCACGGCGCTCACCTGACCTGTCACTCACTACTGCCAGCAGCTGCCTGCCACACACATCTCAGCACATCGTCGTCTTTCACATTTACAAACCCAGATCTAACCAGTTTACACTTAACCCCCTGTTGTAGTCTAAGCCTGAGTGCATTTCCACCACTTAAGATGTGTATCTGAACCCTTGCTCTTTTCGTTTTTTCATTTAGACAGGTGAGAGCAGGGGCTGTAATACTCAGGGGATCGCATAAAAAAAAAAAAAAACAACATACCAAGAGGTCTGAGAAAGTGGACTTGGTGTGAGACAGTTTTTCAGGAGATAGACCGTTACCTACAAGACGCGACCCTGAAATGCAGTTTTACAGCTATAAGAAGACGAATGTTGTCATCTCATAGCTGGTACTTACTCATGCTTGAAAAGCCAAGCATAACAGAATGAACCAAGGGCAAACTTGCACTTAAGATGCGGTGAAATGCCTTTTCAATGTGTTTCTAAACTCTGGAGGAGCACACAAGTAGTGTTAGAGCCCAGTGCAAACAAAAGAGCCAAGACCCACAAAGCTCAGCGAAAGTGACACGGACTGCAATTGGATTTGTTTTGAATAATTTGCCTCCCATATGTCTTTTGTTGATAAATTATAGTCGAGCTGAAAAATTGTCCATGGTTATCATAAAGTAAGCATTGCATGAATGCAACAAAGAAAGAACTTGTTCTCTGATTTGGACCAAAACAAGCTGACTAAGGTTTGTAAAGGCCACAAAAATGATACCCTCATTATTCCTACACAGAAATTCTCTTTTTCTTTGGTCAGAGCACACAGATGCACCAGCAGGTAGTCCTATCTAAATGATGAAATTAGTTGTCAGTACCATTGAAAGAGCGTCATGCATATGACTGTTTCAAAATACGAATACAACTCTCATATAACTAAGACTCTTTGAATGAGGTAAGTATAAGACTGCAGCTACGTTTTAAAGAAAACAAGAAGCAGGTGTTTGATGTGGAAATTACGTATGCTTTGCTACTCAGTACTCAGTCTATATTGATATACCTGTAAGAGATAAGAAGAGGTTAGTTTTAGAAAATATATACTGTAGCTCTTATTTCATGGTAAGTACTCTTGGACAAGCAAGGAGTTCAAGGTCTTCCTCGAGTCTGTCCTGTATCCAAAAATTACTTTCCTATTAAACTGAACTGTATTCACTCTACCCCCACACTATAATAGCCACCGACTGCCATGTAACATTACTTTTCTTGAGAATCACACTTTCAAATGATTTCAAATTTCACACTGCACTTTACTGGGTCCCCACCTGTCAAGTTGTAACCATATTGGATGTACCATTGTTGGAATATTAGCAATATATAAATATAACCAATATAAACCTCCTGCATTCCGGGATTTTAAAGTTCGATTATTTCAGCATCTTTTTTAGATCACCGATTTGATTTACAGCATACAATTTTACTGTTTTGTTTCACTTTTAACAACCTCAAACGTTTAAAATTCCTGAAAACAGCTTTTGAGATAATTCACTTAACATAAATGTGCCTTTATTGCTTTACTGTCACTCCTTGTCAGCTAGCCAAACATACTGTGAGAGGGTTGTATTTTGATCCAAACCATGATATTTTCCCAAACCTAACCATGTAGTTTTGGTGACTAAATTTAAACAAAGTGTGATAAATGAAAACTAAACTTAAGCTTTAGGACAATGTTCCAACATGGGGCACAAATCCTGCTCTTCTCATTGAATTTGCTGCTGCTGACATAACGCCAATTCATGCTTTCTGTGTATAAAACGATATGCATGATGCAAATTTCATCATCCACCCAAATGACTGCAAAATTTATGACCACTTGAACTGTCTGCATTGCACACTGACTGAGCATGTACGGCAAAACCAAACGGTGGCTAATGCTTGTTTGAAGGAGAAACCATCTGGGGTGATTCTCTGCCTTTATGATTCATCATTCAAAGAGTTGTAATTGATATAGATGCTGCAGGACTTTGGAGATTCCACAGTAGGAAATTCTAAATTCTCTAGATATCTCCTGCTATGTGCATCTTATTGAGTAAACCGGCTGCTACATCTTGTAAAGCAAGTGCAAGGTCACAGCCTTTCAAGAGTTCCATGTTTTTCTGTGTTCCATATGACACATAGTTATTGTAGTCCATTTTTAAAGTTGGTATCAGTTGTGCAAATAACAGTAACTGGACTCTATCCTTGTCTCCTATATTCTTTTGCAAAATTTGTGCCTCTTTCAAAATAGAAGCCTCTGTTTTGATGTCACAGTCTTGTTTTTGGTGACAAAATAGATTTCTTTCAAAGCATGAAAGTGCAGTTTAGGTGTATAGGATAATATCTTTTGGGCGGTAGGGTTTGCTCAGTGACATTAGTATAGATGTTGCACCTTAATCTCCTCCAGGTAAAGGATTGCCACCCAGCTGCTCTAAAAGGTCAAACTTACCAATTTGACATCCTGAGATTCTTCACCCATCCATTGGTTCTACAATGTTTCCTCCTGTAACACAACGAACACTGGGGATATGTGAAGTACAACC
Source organism: Amphiprion ocellaris (assembly GCF_022539595.1). Taxonomy (NCBI): domain Eukaryota; kingdom Metazoa; phylum Chordata; class Actinopteri; family Pomacentridae; genus Amphiprion; species Amphiprion ocellaris. The sequence continues at coordinate 14,535,567 of NC_072784.1, read as the reverse complement.
AGAGGGAATAGATCTTTTTAGACAGCCCACTCGGGAGTGAGTGTCTAAAATGAGAAGTGGAGCTTGTGTGTTGTTTTAAATGCCAGGCTTCTACTCACTCAGTTTGCTTTCTTGTGGGAGCCTTTAGTTATACTGTAGCTCAGTCGGCTGACATTTAATGCGCAGCCATTACATACTCTGCTGCTGCTTTAGTATAGGCCTAGTTGTTACCGGCATGAATATGAACAGACAGATGTGACAGCTGGCCAGCCATATGTGACAAGCCTTTTAGATCTTTACGCCTTAATTATTCCATCCCTGGGGACCAATATTGACATTTAAGGTCTTAACACTGAGACCTTATAAACTGCCAGCCTCCAGTTGGCATTATCTGTCTCTTGGCAACCTCCAAGCAGACTGAGAAAGGTGCTTGATAACTGCTCATAGCTGCATTTGTATCTGTCAGCTGTGGCGAGATGGGTGCTTTCAAATTTATCATGGTGTTATAAAAATAATTGCCTGTATATCATATTTGTTGTTTACAGATAAGCAGCTCTGTCAAAGGTTGCTTCGTTTTTTTTTTCTTAATAAAGTTTTTTTGTGGGATGTTTTCCTAATTTTCAGCGAGGGTCTGAGGTTGGAAGGCTTCGTTTTCATTTCTTTTTACAGCGTGGGCGTTGAGAAACCCTCTGAGACTCTCTGTGATTAGAGGCTATACAAATAAAATTGACTTAATTAATAACTAGAAGTGCAAGTTGTATTAATTTGAAGACTATAAATATCTACATCTTGGCTTCCTCACAGTCGCAATAATCCTGCTGCAATATCTGTGTGCATCTTTTTCTTTTCTTTTTTCATTTGAGATGATGTCACGCCTCAGGAGAGTACATTTCTGATTTTCCCCACGCATCGTGTTGAATGAGCTGCTTTGTATCTTTAAGATTTTTTAAAAGAAAAAACATTCTGGCGTTTTATTTATCACATTGTTGTATGGGAGGTGCTCATAGGAATGAAGGCAGATCTGGTATTCTGTCTGTGAATCTTTTTTTTCCCTCCTCTTTATTCCCCTCTCAGTCTGCCTCACCTGGGTCGTCCCACACATTCTCATTTCTCTTGTTATCCCAGGTTCTAATTTCAGTTGCCGCGGCAACCCTGCGGCTCCCTCCACTTATGCCTCCTCCCTCGTCTCTCTGAGCTCCTTGTTAAGTGTGGCAGAGCTGGTTAATGATTGTGTTTTATTTATACTTTTCCTCCAGTAGGGTTCCTTTTGATAGGGCACACGTCTTGACTCTTTACAAAGTCTGCCTTTCTATCTCCCGCATCTCCCTTTCATTTCTTTCTTGTTTGCTTTCTTTCTGACTCACCTTTATTTTCCTTTTTTTTCTGTTTTGCAGTAGCGTGTCTTGTGTTTTTATGTTTTTCTCCGCGCTCTACCACTGTAAATTGTGGTCATTCGAGGAGACTAGGTGGACCGTCGCTGCTTATCAATAGCATGCTTGGATGCAAATTAGTTTGCTCTGTGTGTCTCGACTGATTGTTTGCTTTTATGCAGATCAAGTTTAAACGCAGTTCAGCCAGACTCTTCGTTCATCATAAAAAGAAAGTTCAGTGAAACGCACAAAAAGATGAAAACACACATTTTCAGTGCACCTTAGGGTTGCTTTGTATTGCTTTATATATATATATATATATATATATATATATATATATATATATATATATATATATATATATATATATATATGAAATATCCAAAAACTTGGCTGTAATTTCTATGGTTATTAAAGCCTCTATTTTTCATTTCATTTTTCAATAACACCTGATACAGTTAAGCCCAAAATTATTCATAACCATGTCAATGTTTGATTTAAAGTGAATTTTTATTTCACCAAAAAGCTTCTTCTGACTGAAAAAGACATAAGTCACAAAAGATGGTAAGACATTGTTTTAGATATGTTAATGGGGAATTTTAATGATTTTTAAGTAGTTTCTTTTAGTTTTACTGAGAATGTAATGTTGGAAAATGTCCGTATCCCTTGAAATTGTTTAAAATTTTTGAGAAAATGAAGCTTCTGTACCATTACAATTGGTCTGGCTAGTTTCTATGATATTGTTGGGCGTTTTTAATACACTATACACTGAGATCATCTGATGCAGTAGATATCCAGTCAGTTGCAAGTCATGGTCAAAACCAAAGAGTTCAGTGAGTTTGCTGTTAGTGTCCAACACCAAGTGAAAGTTGCACACTGTGGTTGCTCACAAGATATTTTAAAGATATAAAGCAATATCCAAGTGTTTTCAAGTGCCAGTGGCCACAGTGCAGAGCATCATCAAGAGGTTCAAGGATTTCCACACTGAAAATAAACATTAAAGTGCAACATGGGGCGCTTTTACTTCAGCTTCTGGTCTATATGGGTGTAGACCAAGGAGGACTTCACTTCTCCCAGGACACACTAAAGCTCACTTAACCTTTCCATAAAGAAAGCTTTCAGCCATCAGATCTGTGGTTTGCTGAGATGAAAATGGAATTATTTGGACACAAAGAAAGGTCAAACATTCAAGCCGAAGAAAACCATCAAACTTGGCAGTGAGAATGTGATGGCTTGGAGGTGTTTTTTAGCCGATGGACCCGACAACTTTATCACAGTAAATTACATCATGAGAAACTAGGACATAGGGCTGAAACGATTCCTCGCGTTATTCGAATAATTCGATTACTAAAATTCCTCGAGGCAAAATTCTCTGAATCGAGGCTTCGTTTAATGAACTACATGCTAGACCCCAGGTCACGAAATGGCAGACCGCGGTCTGAGGCCAGACCCAGACTTCATTCGATACAAACCGGGTCCATAAATTTGACGGGATGCTTCTATTTTAACCAGTGCAGCTTTTCTATTGTTTACGGCAGGAGTGGCCAACCAGTCCGCGGTCTAAAGGGTCGTTTAAAGTAGCCATCGGTGAAATAAAACAAGGACAGATTCAGCTTCTGCACAAGTTATTTCTCACCTCAAATGCTTTCAGAAATACTTTTCCCTGAAGCGTTTCTGAAATAAAAGAGAAAGTTTGCGGCCGAGCCGCTGTGTTTATCCGATGTATCTGCCGGAACGTCAAGCTGACAGCTCGGTCACATGACCACGTAGCGGCCGCTGAAGCTTGAGCACTGTCATGTGACAATGTTGTGGCCTGCTACTAACCGCACAACATGCGTGCTATTTTCAGATGCGGAGCATTTACATGCGGGAAAAACGTATATGGTGGACACGTACCTTCACTGTATGTTTTTTGTAAGTTTTCAGGCACCGTGCCGGAATTCCGGCGTGCGGCGCCGGCGTTCGGCTCAAAAAAAAAAAAAAAAAAGACAGGACTACATTGCCAATCGAGTTCGTCTACCAATGGAATGAGGGGAACGCAGCTTTTGCGCTCAACCCAACTAATATCACTAGTCAATGGGAAGTGAAGTGGGGGCGGGTTTTAGAAAGACATTGAGATCCAGCTGCATTTGAGTCCATACCGGCATGCAGAAAGCGCAGTATTCTGCCAAGGAAGCTCAGTCGTTGTATAATTTCCAACTATATAAGTACAGTACACCTGTACTATACTATATATGTACAATGCCACTATACTATAGCCTATATGTGTCCAGGACGGTTATTTCTTTTGGACAGCGCGCTCACTTCTGCTTTTGATGCTGTAACGTGTATGCTTAGTGCGGAATCCGATTACTTGATTAATCTCCAGAATAATTGATAGAATACTCGATTACTAAAATAATCGATAGCTGCAGCCCTACTAGGACAGCATGAAGATTCTGGAGGAAAACATTAGGCAGCCTGCAGAAAAACCTGTCCCTTGTTAGCATTGGAGACTACAACAAAACGATGATCTGAAACATACATCTAAAGTGGTGAAGAAAGTTTTAGCAGAAGACAACATCAACATTTTGGTGTCCAGACCTGATTCCCATCAAGAATCCATTGAGAAACTGAAGACTAGAGTGATTGCAAGGAAGTCTTCCAACATCAAAGACCTGTAGGTTGGAGAAAAATCCAAGTAGACACATGCAAAATACTTGCTAGAAATGATAAGATAATCTCCTGTCAAAATGAAACAGAAATTAAGTTTGTATTATTCACATCTCTAACTAAATGTCTTACTGTGTTTTGTTTCTTGTTTATGCCATTTCCAGCCAGATGAAATTCACTGGTTAGAATTACAAAAAAGCATGAATAATTTTGGGTTTTACTGTAAATATACTTTATTTTCACCAGTAGAGTTCACTTAATACAATATACTATAACGCTTGGTGTAGCTTCCGATGTCCACTAAAGCCCTGCTGTTTTACCATCTGTCCTAATTTATTACTAAGCACTACATTGTTTCAGCGTCTTTTTTCACCGGAGCTACACAACGACTCAAATGCAGAGGATTAAATTCATCCCAACGTTTTGTTCTTTTTTCGGCACTGGAAGCTTTTATGTTCGACGCCACTTTCACAATGTTGCCTTAAGTGAAAACGGGCTACTGTAAATATCACAACACGTTAATCTCCTCCTATTGGTTGTCATGTCCACTTTTTAGAAAAAAGAGAGGTAATAAAGTTTATAAATTTAAAATGATCTGGTGGCTGCTTAGCTTAAGCAAATATCCTGTTAAAACTAAAAACTAATCAAAATATACATTTACATACATGGAAGTAACAATCAGGCTGTCAAATCTCTACAATAACGAGATAATAGTCTTGATATATTGGTATTTTTTTGGCAAATATTAGCAGTTATGAATGAGAGACCTACAGTTTGATGACAACGAGTACAATATACTGAAGATGTGCTGTGTGAATTGACACCTTCATGCTTGTTTATTGTCTAGCAGCAATTTCTTTTTTCCCCTATTGTCTTCTATTGTTCCCTCTTCCTTCCTTCACTATGTCAGATTTTCTTTTTTTCACGCTTCTTTTCCATTAAGGTTTCTCAGACTGTTACAACGACAAACAAGTGACCATGCCAGGATGTCTAAAGCTGCACAAGTGTGTGTTTTTTTTAATTCTGGTGTATCTGCTGTGAATATCAACAGTAGGAAAATTACTCTAAAATGTAAAGCCTTATGGCTATAATCAAATGGATGACGCAGTCGAAACTACACAGAAATATTTGTATTTGAAAGGTCTGTGTGTGAATCCGAAATAAAAAAAAAATCATCCAGACAAGTCCATCCAAAGTAGCAGGGACTGGAATCTAATTTGTTTTGACGTCTGGCTGCCTTGTTTGCTTTTTTGGTTTCTGTCTGGCAGGACATTCTTCGCTTTCTTTCTTCCGTCCTCTTTTTCTCGCTGGTCACATTATTCTGTGCAAAGAAAATGGCAGGTCCTATCACCTCCTCATTTTGTGCTGTCTAGCTTTCTATTACGTCGCTCCTTTATTACAGTCTCTTATCATTTATATGTATTTATTATGTGTTTACGTTTTCAACATTTTTCAAAAGTAATGCTGTCTGGCTTGTGCTTTTTTTTCTCTCTCGCTTGTTTCTTACTCTTTTTTATCTGCCTCCATCCCTCAGTCCATCACTGTCTGCTGTTGCCACCATCTTGGCATCTGCCAGAGCAGAGCAAGTCTCTCTGGTGCTTTTGATTGGCTGTTCAGAGATTGGAATGTGCCGTCCTGACTCAAATGACTTCATTAGAGAGGCTGATAATCTCAGAGGGGGCCTCCACCAAAGGCAGCATCCACCAAAGGCCATTTAGACAAAAGACGAAACATGTGGAATAGTTAACGTGAGTAATTTGAAATGGCAGAATGGGCGAAGATGATGAGTTTTTTAGGGGCTGGAAGTTTGATAGTGACAGGAGTGCTCTCTCATAGATAGTGAAAGAGAAGGAGATGAATTAGGGAGGCTTGGATTCAGAGCATAACTGTTGGTTACGGTCCCAGATTCACTGCGAAGATCTGAAATGTCACCGTGTGTGTGTGTGTGTGTGTGTGTGTGTGTGTGTGTGGGTGTGTGTGTGTGTGTTTGTGGTGGTCTAGCGGCTTTATCTGCCTGGCATTTCCTGCTTTCAGAAGCGACTGCACTTCCAGGCACCATCTGATGACCCTCCAAAAGGCTCAGCGCTGCAAAGAATATTGAGAGGAACACATGTAACCTTAACATGAATTAGGACCGCTCGCATTTGGAGGGTGACAAACAGGGTTTTGTCACCTTTTGCCTACACCGGCAAGTTATTTTGTGGCTGTTATCTTAATAGTGGCAGTTTGGGGTTTGATTTTCCCAAATGCTGACTTTTTGCAAGCCCCTGTGCAGGTAATGGACTGATCTCAAATCAGGATGCACGCTGATTAATACAGACGATAGGACACAGTTGTCTGGTATCAGCTTGTGGCTCCAACTTTGCAGCATTTTCCACTTCAGTAGTGCGAGGATAGACGTTGGCATTTAGGTGCCAGCAGCCAAACAGAGATGTACGTCTGCAGGCACTCGGCGCCCACAGCTATCTCATCTCGGGTTCTTCAGGGAGTAAATACTGCAAATGTCACCTGAAAATTATATAGAAGCTGAAACGCTTGAATATTTTGCATTTTTTAAAGCCATATGTTTCCGGAAAAGATAATTACATATGACCGTAACATGAAAAATGTATTGAATTGTATTGAATTAACATTATTCTCCACACGACTGGAGTAGACTTTTAATTATTCATAATTAGAAACAATGTAAGCAGCAAGAACAGGCTCATTTACCTGACTTATTTTTGATAGAAATAGCAGAGATTTGATCAGTATTTCTTGAGCCAAGTTTTGCTTATATTTCTATTTTTAAAGTTTCTCCATCCATAGTGTTAATGCATTATCTGACCAACAGTATTTTTCCCTCTGCTTAGTATTAACTGACATTTCCTTTTTTTTTTTATCATTAAGTCTTGTGGTTTGACACTTTTCAGAGTGAGATGGCTCATTTTCAGCCCTCACAGTATAATGTATGTGCTCTTTAATGTATAGATAACAACCTATAAAAGGTGAGAAGATCACTTTTGCTTTTAAAAGACGATCCATCTTTTATGAATCTAATGGAGAGCATTTAAAATTCTCCCTGAATATAAATGAACGTGTGCTCGAGTGTGTGTATGTGTGTGTATAAATGTGGTAATTGGGAAGCAGAGTGACGTCGGGGCACACAAAGGAGTAACCCTTGTCGTACCAAGTGCAACCGATGGATAGAACTGAACTTATTAGCGCTGCTACCTTTCCTCTCCCTTCCTTTCAGTGAAAAGAGCAACAGTAAAGCAATAAGACAGAGAGCACAGTGTGCACCTGTCTCCAAATCTCCTCAGTGGGCTCTGAGACTCTGCCTGGATTTTCACTCCGTATAAGTGCAGCTGTGTGAATAAAGAAAGGAATGAACCTTCTGTTAAAATGTCTTTCCCTGCTGACAAATAATGAGTTAGACTCAATCGCTCATTAAATTAAATATAAAATACCAGTTATTGTTATTATTACTAAATGCATTTCTTTGTTTTTTATCTCTTGGTGTTGTGGAATTTGGCCTCGCAGCTCGCCTTGGATTTATGTATTTCTGAAGACTTCACACTCTTCCTGTGAGTTTCAAGAAGCCAATTTATTCACCTCAGTAGAGCTCATGGAAACAAACCTAATTGCATTTTATATTTCGGAGCACTTCAAACATCAGTTTGGAGTTTGCCTGACTTTTGAGTCTGTGAATTCATGGTGTGTTTTTTACTTCTAAGAGACACTTTGTTCACTTTAGGTGACACACAGAAGCATTTTCTGTTGTGATGCACCTATTAGCAGGGCAGCATCATATATGTGTCTGTGGCTTCCAAAACTGCCTCGCTGGAAAAAACAAAACTAATCAGTTTTATGATGTGACAATGCCACGGTTAAGTTGAGGCATGTAAATGACTTGGGTAAAAATACATGGTTAGTTGGCAGATTATGGAAACATCGTGGCTTCTGTCTAAATAATCCCTCTGCCGAGATCCAGACTACGAGCAAAGTGGTTGTATATGCAACCATCTATTGAGGATGTGCGAGTTAAAATTTCACATATGATGCCCCTGCAGCCAGCATGGGCGGCTACTGCACTGCCAACTGTGGTTGAAAGTAGTACTTTCACTTCTTCTCTAGCTCAGTCTCTCTGCTTAACCTGAAACAATCCATTTAGGTGTTAGCATGTTCCAAGACGAAGCGGTTTAAAGCTAATTATTGTTAACCCCTTAACGAATGAATTTATTTAGAATTAAATAAAAAACTTTTTTACTTTAAAAATTTTTTGTGTGTCTTTGCTTTCCAGCTCATGCTAAAATAAGTGGAGATTGTTAATTTATTTATTACACATAACAGATATATAATCACAGATATATAATAATTAGGTCCCACTCCGACAGGTCCTACGAAAAAACAGTGCTTGCAAAAGGTTCCGAGGTAGGTATTGAATATGCACACATTGGCCCTGGGGGAATGGATACGCTATCTCGGCTGCAGTCTGAATGAAAGTGGTATGTTGCGAATTCGCGACAAAAGGTGTCAAGGGGTTAAAGACATAAAAGAGAGGCTGGTGGAGAGGGGAGGTCCTGACTTAGAACTCCTGAAAGTGGGAGTCGGTGAATAAGAAATACTACTGGATTCAATCACAATGGATAACATGATGCAATGTGGCAAAATTAAGTGACTATTAATCCAATGAGCATGAATGACTGTGATATTGACATTTACTCACATACTGAAGGGAATAAATGCACTTTTTGCACATTTCTGCACATTGTAAATATTTCTTTTTTTTATAACTTACAATTTCTTGGATTTGCTGCATTTGCTGTTTTTTTTGAGACTTGCTCCTTATTTATTGCAACACTTGATGTCTTTTTATAACTTTCAGTAAAACTGTCAGCATTTACTGTAATGTTCTAAATCACAACATCAAATTCCTTATATGTGAAAACCTTGGCAATAAAACTGATTTTGATTCTCATTCTGATTTAAAATTCTCTGCACTCATAAAACACAGCCGGCGTAGATCAAATTGCTTGGTAATTTAACATTGGAATGTGTCATTTTAATCTTTTCAAACTAATTATGGTGACACACACTTATCTAAATTGCTGCTCTGGAGTCACTGAGTGGAGACTAGAAGCTTCTCTGTGCACAACTAGTGTCTATCTTAGCCTGCATGTGAGGCATTCGGGGAACCTCAGTAAATTGTAGTGTCTATCAATATTCAGATGTTGAAGTGTTAAACCTGTTCCTAGTTTGCAGGTAGGACAATAAAAATATTTCCAGATTTAAATGTATTTAAGATCCCAAATTCTGAGTCACTGTCAACTTTTGCATCAGGGAAACCTAGGGCATCGAAAGGCAATTATTCGTCGGCATACAAGGGTTTAATACCATGTTGTACCAAACAAGGGTAGTTACATGTTGGTGTGACCAATCAAGAAGGTTGGTAGCACCAGTGCAACCCGTGAAAAAGGGAGTCAAGAACCCTGCGCCTTCAGTGGAAATTCAGTGTTTACCATGCTATCATGTCCACATGGGGATTTTTGTTACCTTTTCATTAGTGAGATAAGCAGCAAACACCATTGCTGAGCATTCCGCCTTGAAGCTGCAGTGTCCTGACGACGGTCTCAAAAATATGGATTCAGACTTCCACATGTAAGAAATTTAAGGAACCAATCCTAGAGTCGAAGAGCAGTTTTACAGAGTTTGAGCAGAGTTGTAGGTAAGCTGATGTGCTCGAACTGCAGTGCGGCGAGGACTTCATAGATCAGCACATTTTATAGGAAGCAAAGTTGTAGAGTTTCATTTGAGCCACTCTCAGGCAGGAAGTGATTAGTTTTTTCATGTAAAAAAGAAAGCATCTAAATGGATAACTTTGTTACACAGACATGAGTTTTTAGGTGTATAATCAAACATAAGTGATTTTGGAGCACCAATTGAACAGATTTCTTCTGGGAGGACCGTCTCAACAACGCTTAACCTGGGAACGTCGCTTATGATGACCCTCTACGTCAGCTCCCTGCCTCAGCGATTACTGCTGAATGCTCTCAACTGTTCACTTCTTCAGCCAGAGGCAGATTAGATGTGACATCTGGTAAGAAGCAGGAATATTGTTCCCTGAGGTAAAGATGAGCTGCTGTGTGGAAGAATGCCAGTTTTGACCCCCTCTCTGGCATTAGATTGCCCTTGATCCCCACATTTGCAGCGCAATATGACGGTATTACATGTTAAATGAGCAGTTGATCTTAATTGGCTGATCTTCACAGAAATTGTGTGTGTGTGTCCACTTGGGACTGAAGCACTTTATGCTAATGGAAACACCAACTTTAGGGACGCATCTCCTTAACACAAAGATGTTTGCTTTTCATCGATATTTGCTTCATTGATGGTTTTCCCGACTTGCTACTCTGGCCCTCTTGATAGAATGCACATTGTGCAAAGTGTAGAAGAAAGGATCCTAAAGTGCTAAATGGTCACTGACACTTAGAATGTGAGCCATACTGCCAGTCGAGATTCTGCATTTGAGGATTTATTTTCAAAATTCTTACTTTATTCCAGTTTTTTTCATCTCTGAAAACAGCAGACCTTAATGGATCCACACTATTGTTCTTTTACTCTTTTTTTTTCTCTTGCCCACATGACTCACTCTAGCTCTGTTTAAGATGACATCTCACAAATTCAGTAACTTGTACTGCTGCCGGCACAGTTCATCATTATAATTGTTGGAAAGCAGGGAGGGAATAGTGAGGAGGAAATTGAGAAAAGAGGGAGGAAAATGTGTCTGAGATTACTCCCTTGTTTATGCATCCTCTATTTTCCACATACTATTATTAAATTTTGGACACTAAAGATACATCATTATTTTGTGCCATCATTGTCAGATTCTGTTGCATTACGCTTTCTTCTGCAAGGGGGTTCGTATGCCTTTACAGCGCATACAGTAAATGCATGCCATGGAATTCAGGCTGGATGCAAGTAAAGCGAGTCATTCTGGACAAAGCACCAGAGTGAAGAGGGAGTGTGAAGGGATGATGAAATTGTCCCTTGCTGAGATATTCTCTTATGAGAATCTGGGGACACACACAAAGAAATTTTACCTAAGGTTACATTCCTGTGCCAAAGTAAGCTAACAGTATTTCAAGCCGTAATTAAAATGGAAAAGAAAAGCAGGAGGAGGTGCACGACCAAAGTCTGACACGGACGTAACCTTTATGTTTGGAATTTTAATAATGTCGAGGAATACTTTGAACACTGAATCAATCTATATTGCACAGTAGTTATTAATACTTTATCAAGCTTTTGTATGAATAGCAAAGGTTGTATGTCTCATCAAAGATTCATTAGTCTTTGTGGTTTGCACAGTGCAACGTTAGGAGGCTGGTGAAGTTTGGTTTGCCTTTCTTTATCTGGACACGTTCCCCAGACATGCTCCCTGGACCTTCTATATATGGATGTCATGGCTCCAGAAACTTGATATTCAGCACCAGTGTCACTGAAATTCTCAATAGCAGCTTTGATAATAAAACTTCACCAGTGAAATAAATATATTTCGACATCAAGGCTTTTGTTTTAAGAAACCTCTGATGTTTTCAAGTAATCAAATTAAGAAGACTACTGTTATTTGAAGCAATATTGTGCCGAAAGGTAATAAACAATCAGCTGTTTTATGCCATCATATTAGCATTTTTACTGCAGCTGCCTGATATATAATAAAGAGAATGAATGCAAATAATAAATAGCCTAAAGCTCCCTTCAGAAATACAGTCCTTGCTGTTAATCTGACGCCATCTGATCGTGTTGCATCATGACTAAATGAGCACCCTGTGTTCTTTTTCATAACAGTTATGACGTTAGTCTTACTAGGTCAGACCCAGTAATATTTCTGTATCACTTTGAACACGGCAACAGTATAAACTACATGCAGCCACATTAACATTTTAGCACCAATATTAGTCCAAAAATATCACAGGGAGCAAAAGACACAGTTTGACTGTCAGAATCATAAAACTCTCATTACTTTGCTCTACAATTTCACCTCTATTAGAGACTGGAATGTCCATAAAAGTAAAACTTAACTGTCATGAAGACAGAATGGGTCTGATTATTGAAACTCAAAAATTATGAATGCAATCCAGGTTTTGACAAATAGAAGCTGAAGTTTAGTTTGTTGCTTCCAGCTGTTTGTCGGAATTTTTCCTCTGAGTTTATTAAATACCTGCAGCACCAGACAGCAGTAGGATCCATAAGAATATCTCCAATTTTTGATGTAGGACAACGACAAGATGTAACTTTACGTATTACTTAGAATGATAACTTATCCCTGACTTGGAGACAGGATGAATCAGGATTTAACAGCAGGTCACACTGTGGAATTTTCTTTGTTTAGGAAATCAAACATTTCTTCAACTATTAGGTATTCAGTCTTTTGCTATTCGTCTTATTGTATATTCTGTCAGTTGATGTACTATTTCACCTCACATGAATGACAAATATCGCTTGCACACTGCAGCTCTCTCCATTCATATCTGAAAAAAGCTGTGAGGAACTTTAAAAATGACTAATGTCAGAATGATAGAATGCGTCACTTTAACAGATTCTTGAAGCAGTGATGTTACATATCCAATGTCTGAAAAAGGTGTTATGTACATTTGAAATTTTAATTTTACAAGAAGAGTAGAATGTAGCATTCAAGTATTTAAAACAAGCAGTACTGTGTTCTAAAACTCACTCATCCAGTTTGTTTCTCAGGTATTTAATGTGATTTTTTGTCATATTTGCGGAACCTTTGGAAAATTGCAGATATAGTTGGTTCTGTGTGTGTTCATCTGTCCTGCTCAACATCCTCCTCATGCAGGAGTTGTGAAAAGACCATTAGGAAAACCACAGAGGTGCAGTGAGGTAATACACACCGCTATATGTTGACAGACTGAGCGGTAATGTTGGCAATAATAACGTTATCAGCAGCACCCACCTCACATTATGAGCTATTTCTATGTTAGCCTAAGCAAGCTAGGTGAGCCATTGTGAACGTCGTGTGAGGAGTATTGCTACAATAGATGCAGCTGTCACATTTCAGGATGTGAACTTTGTGACGACATGTTTTTTTATATAAAGTGAATTTTCTAGCTTGAATTCTATGTACAGATCTGGATGTCTGTCTTTGACTTTGTTAGATAAGTTGGAGGTGTTTCCTCTACTGGTTCTAAATGTGACATTATTTCTATTCTGGCCTCTGATTGACTGTAACTGATCCCTGATCGTTGACTCAAACTCTAAATATGTCTAATTTTTGCAACATGTGAGGTGTTTTTTTCTCAAGTGTCAGCGCTGTCGATGAGAGTTCTCCAACGTGATGCCTTTAAATGTATTGCTTTGTTCACTACCCAAAAATATTCAGTTTTCTATCACAGAGGAAAGAAATGAAAAAAAAATTCTAATATAATAATAATATTCTATTATTCGTTATGTGACGATCGGCGTATGATTGTCTGTTAGCAACATTACTCAAGCATGGATTCATGGATTTGGATGAAATTTTCATGGAAGGTCAGAAATGACACAAGGACCAAGCGATTAGATTTTGGCAGTGATGCGGCTTATATTCTGGATCTACAGCTGTGTTCAAGATTTCTGTATCATTACGAGATAGTGGTGTCACTGTAGCTGCCTGCTGACGATCACACGATTGCGATCCTACTACAAATCGACCGCTGCGGACTTACCGGGACTTATCCATCGGAAATCATACAAGGAACAATTGATTAAATTGTGGGGATGTTTCAGAGTCCCATCAATTCCCGCCGCTCACTATATATTTAAATTACAGAATTTGGGCCTTTTTTTTCCTCAGAAAATGAGTGAAACTGATTAATCAATCAACGACCAAAGTAGCTGGCAATTATTGTAATAGCTGACAACTAATTGAATAATTAATTGTAGCCACTCTTCTGTTAAATAACCATATTGGGCTTGTGTCAGTTAAATCACAGTGTGCACTTGTTGATGGCATTCTGCTGAAATCAATCTTCCAGTAGGCTACCTACAACAGCTGCAGTACTTTATCAAGTATCAGTTCTTGTGACATTTCTGCAGTTACTCTATAGGCAATGTTCTTTGAGAATACAGGTGATATTCCTTTGGTGATATTTAATTAAGTCTGTGTGATGTGCTATTTTAAACATCCCTTAATCAAACAAGCCAGTTGTTAATGATCAGGCGTCTCGTTTTGCTTCACTCTTTGGTCCATAAAAGCCTGAAACCTGTTGGTATACACAGATATTGACTAGGAGCATACATGATGTCCAGCACCCTCTGAGAAAAGAGAAGGATCAGAAGAGATTAGACAAGCGAAGGGGATAAAGATAGAGCTGAAGGCAGGCTTTGTTTTTGGTCCCCTTATGAGCCAGGGCTCCTGCTAATTACCAAGCTCTCTGGTCCTTGCTAAATGTGTTTGAAATCCACTGGATACAGATAATTGAGCTGGAAATGTGTTACATGACAAAGTCACGCTGAAGGACAACCACTAAAAAAGGCCTCCTCTCCACTTCCTCCCGCTTCCTCTGTCAGGCACACTTTTGAAATAAAACTTCCCCAAATGATTCATTCCACAGCGTTTGTCTTTGTTGTTTGTTGAGATTGAAGCTTAGGGGATGTTTGAGCCACCTTTTGTGATAAGCTATAGTCAAAACAGAGACAGGCCGTTGGTGGATGTGTCAGACAGGCCTGTGTTTTCTTGTTGCAGAATAATTGCTTTTAGCCTTCAGTTTAGGGATGGGAGCTTTTAAAAATCCTTCACACATCATCATAGTAAAGTAGAAAAATGTTTCGTAGCCACAGGCTGGATGTGTCCGTCCATGCATCTCAAGTTTTCTCTCATTTAAGCACCGGCTTGTACTTCAGTTTTTGTATAGCCTAAATCTCAAATTGATTTCAGTGCTTCATATAAAAATTGATTTACTGGCTTGGATACATAGATCCGGGGCAGAGATGGGCCTCCCCTGAGAATGTCGGAGTAAAGTGAAAACAAGGTGAAGAGAGACTCCCTGTCGCTCTATTTGCATTTTAATTATAAATTGCATCATTGCACCGAGTGCGGTAACAAAACAGTTCGCTCTCCCTCCGTTCACCTCCTCCCTTTTGCTTCAAGCTCAGCTCACTTCATGAGAATGGAACTTCATGCGGAGAGCCTCTGCAGGGCAGAAAATAAACAGGGAGGGTAATACGTAAGAGCACATCCAGAATAGTTAAATGGATGAAGGTGAAAGAAGCTCTGCCTTGGTGGGTGAATGCAAACGCTGGTGCACAAATACTGTTTTCTGTCAGCTTAGTTCAGAGAAAGGAAGAAATGCATTGTGAAAAACAGAGATTTTTTTTTTGCTTGATGGTCAGACAGACTTTGCAGTGGGTGTGAGTGCTGGAGGAGAAGACACTGAGAAAGCTGAGGACTCGCTGCAACCAGTATCATTTTGTCATTTAGAGGGCACTTCTGTGTTGTTATCTTGGCTACATGGGCCCTCTGTGGTTTGATGTCTGTCTCAGAGTATAGAATTTTTTATTTTTTCAAGCCTCAGATTTCCACAAAGGGTTTGGCTCATTCTCCTCTTCATGCTTGTATGTCTGAGCTTATGTAGAAGTTAGGGATGGACCAATTGTCGATCTGGCCAGTTATCATGGCCAATAGTTGTATTTTTATTGGCCCATTACGAATAAATTAAATGTGTTACTTCAGGTCTGATGAAGCATCCTCTCTCTCTCTGTCATCCAGAAGCAAAAACTGAACGAGAAACACAAGTCGCTGCCACAAACCAGAAAATTAGCTTCTCTCAAAGTGGCGAAGGCTATGCTAATGGCTAGCAGCTAAGTAAGAAGGCATCCACAGATTAACCTGAAACAAAATCTGGAAAACAATAATTAATAATGCTTTAAGATATGGAGCTTAGTAGGGAATAAAAGTGATCAAACAGTGAAAGATTAAGAAAACAGAGACAACCAGCAGTGGACAAATTGATCAATCTCAGTTAATCTCACATAAATAGAGGAGATAATTTAATCAGTTCTATTTCTATTTTACATGAAGAAACCTAGTTATGAATGACAAATTCTCTGCTATAACATGCTGCTAAAACATTACATCATACTGGCTCCAAATATCAGTTACCGGCCTTTTTTGATTACCAATAATCTGCATCGGTATCGACCCTGAAAAAACCCATATCAGTCTATCACTGGTAGAGGTATTAGTATATTTTGTCACTCGTGTTGTGCATTTAGAGGGACAATTGACAAGTAGGGAGAAATTACATGAGCAAAGAGTGAAAGACTAGATTTTGGGCTTACAACTCCTGTCTGGAATTTCTTTGCAGGTTGGTATTAGATTTAGGACTTTATTTACAATGCTTGTGTTTTTAAACACTCTCACCACCTGCACTGCTGCTGCTGCATTAGGGCTAAATGATTTGTGGAAAATACCTTAATTGCGATTTTTCTGACACATATTGCAATTTGATTTGCTAAATACAGCTTCAGTTCCATAGTCACTGTGTAATGGATTTAAAATGTGATGAAGCACATGAGGCACCATCAAAAGCATGACTGTCGCACAAGGAGGACGACATGAAATTGTAAAATCAATAATTTAAAACCAGT
The DNA here is from genome assembly GCF_022539595.1 of Amphiprion ocellaris. Classification (NCBI taxonomy): domain Eukaryota; kingdom Metazoa; phylum Chordata; class Actinopteri; family Pomacentridae; genus Amphiprion; species Amphiprion ocellaris. The sequence goes on along the minus strand of NC_072784.1, from coordinate 14,518,936 downwards.
GTTAGATGTGCTAAAAATGTATGACTTGTAGCCATAAGGCTACAGCTAACAGTGCTTTCCATTGTTGATTAATCTGCTGATTTTTCTTAACTGATTACTTGTTTGGTCCATAAAATGCCAGAAAATGTGAAACTGTTCAACAGTGTTTCCCACAGCCCAATATGACATCTTCAAATGTCCACAACATCCTCCTTCCTGCTTTCTTTCCTCCTCTATGACAGTTGACTGTCATAGAGGAGGAAAGAAAGCAGAAAAATAATCACATTTAAGGTGCTGGAATCAGAGAATTTTGACTTTGTTTTTTTTCCTGTAAACGGTTGCCGATCAGTTTGATAATAGACAATGTATCGAATAGTCAATTAAATTTAAAAAAAGATATTCAATTTATTATCATAGAGGAGGAAAGAACCCAAAGTAAAATATGCACCTGAGAAGCTCATATCAGCGAATTTTTAAAAATTTTTTTGAATAAAAAAGTACTGATTAATTTAACAGGCTGCACAGTGGTGTAGTGGTTAGCACTTTCGCCTTGCAGCGAGAAGATCCCTGGTTCGCGTCCCGGCTTTCCCGGGATCTTTCTGCATGGAGTTTGCATGTTCTCCCTGTGCATGTGTGGGTTCTCTCCGGGTACTCCGGCTTCCTCCCACAGTCCAAAAATATGCTGAGGTTAATTGATCATTCTAAATTGCCCGTAGGTGTGAATGTGAGAGTGCTTGTTTGTCTGTATATGTAGCCCTGTGACAGACTGGCGACCTGTCTAGGGTGTCCCCTGCCTTCACCTGAGTTAGCTGGGATAGGCTCCAAAAAAAGAAAGATAGTCAGTTTGCTGTCATAGAGGGCCAAAGAAACAAGGAAATATTCATATTTAAGGAGTTTAAATCAGAGAATTTTGGCATTTTTTCTAAAAAAAAATGCTGACATTTAATGTTTGACAAGTAATTGAGAAATTGCTTAGTTTCTGTAGCTCGATATTAAATAATAAGACTGGCCTCATGTCAGTTGAGTCGCAGGATGTCCGCCTGAACCACATAGTGTACATTGATCAATGGATGAGCATTAGCACCCCCTGATACTATCAGTCTGCACAAATTAGATGAAATTGAATCAATTGCTTAATAGCAACACCTTTTATATCCTAAACTGCAGCCTTTGCAGTTTGCTAATCTCATTGTTTCCCATTGCAACCGATTTGAAATTGATAAATTGTTCAATCCTACATTGCATTCGTCAAATTAGTCTTTTTTATCTTAGCTGCAGGTTGGTCTGATTGTAAATGCAATATTGGATGTTTCTATCTGTGTGGGAAAAACACTGGGAGGACATATTGGCACTATGTAAATAGATTGATTTGCATGTTATCATGACTGGAATTCATTGCGGTAAAGAAATAGTGTGTAATGAAATACAGCAGAGCAGGTGCTTGTCAGATTTTCATTCACACATTACAGCTCTGTGGCGAAACATTCATATCTGAACTTTCCAGAGACCGATTCTTCCACATTTTGACTGTAGTTTAAATGTGTAGGTGAACTGTGTGGGAGCTGCTCCTTTGTTTGTGTTCGGATCTGGGTTTGAACCTTTTCTACACACTGAGTCACACAGCAGCTGGTCTGCTGTGCTACAAGAGGGTGAGGCAGAGATTTGCGGGAGATCAGAGAGGATGGAGAAATGGGATGAGTGAAGACGGGATAATGGGAATGGCCAAATGTTGATGTAAATATTAGCTTTTTCTTTTTAGGTTTGTGAGTGCATTCGACTAAGAATGCTTGAGGCCACTGTATGTCTTTGATTATGTTATCTGATGAATGATGGTGTAGCAAATAGAGCTGAGACTTTATTTCTGTCGTACCAACAGACTTTACATCACCTGCCTTTATACTGCCTCCTGTACGACTATTTCAATAATTAAACTGTTCACCTTATCTGCATCAAAAGCTAGATTTATTTTTGGTATGACCATAGCAACGCTGTAAAGTGACTGCTATCACTCTGGGAAGTACAGTTTTGATATTAACATCATTGATTGGAACAAAGCCATCTCGTTTCCATGACATCTGATGATATTTTTGTGATCCATCTGCAAACACATCATTGTTTCATTCTACAATCAAAATGCAATATCGCTCAAATGTCAATCAGTTTCAAACTGTATCATCTTGCAATAACTTAATTACTTCTAAGTTGAACAGTAGAGTATTTTACTCTTATGTAAAATGAAAAACCAACAGCTTAAAATTGCGACATCAAAAATACAGACCCCACAGTAGAAACTGAATGCAACAAAGGTTTAGTTTTGATGACGGACTCAGTCTTCCTCGGCATGGAGGATACCAAATTTCTGTTGAGATGTTCTGTCATTCTTCAGAGACTATTTTTTCTCAGCTGCTCTTTGATGAAGGGGTTGCGTTGCTCTGTCTTTCTTTTTCAAACACCCCGCAGGTGTTCTAGTGGATTCAAGTCCGGCGATATATTTTGCCAGGTCATAGTTTTTACTTTATTCTTGTTTAGAAATTCTTGTGTGATTTTGGCAGTGTGCTTTGAATCCTTCTCATGCTGGAATACTTCTTTTCTTGAAGCTTCTGCAGACTCTTTTCAACCAGTATTTTGGTACATCCACAGACATCCATGGCGCACCTATAAATGTTGTCTTCTCAGCGTATTTTGCGTTCATGCAGCCCCATATCATCACACTCCCACCTCCGTGCTTCACTGTTGGGATTATGTATTCACTGTGGTAGTCTTGGTCAGTTTCTGGACCCCATCTGAGCTGAGCAAATTTATCTTGGTCTCATCTGATCAAACATTGTGCTCCCACTCTTTATCAAGCTTCTTTTCATGACCTTTGGCAAAGTTTTATCTTGCAGTTTTGTGCTGAAGAGCAAAAAAGGGTGTTTTTCTCGGGCACTGGCCATAAAGGAAGATGTTATAAACTGTCCTTCACACTGTTTGAGCTGTCACAGAAACTTTGATGTCCACAGATATACCCAGTGCCCATCTGTTTTTCCGAGCTAGATAGTGCAGTTAGTGCACTGTCTGTGGTGTAATTTCAGGAGGTTTACCACTGCAGCCCTGATTTGTGGTACTATGGATCATTTTAAACCTCGTGATTGCTGTTGTCTTTAGGTTTCTACTGATTTTTAGTTGGCCACGGATCTTCTTGCATCCTTTTCCATCTTTCCAAAGTCAGGTTTTTCGGTTCGTCTGGCAATTCTTTTCAATGTGGAGCCAAGACTCAGATAAACACAGTCCATTGGTCCAAAGTTGAGCAAATTCTGGTGTTCACTAGTCAGTTTGTTAGAAAGTTCTGGCAATTAGACTGATTGGAAATCAGTTTACCGAGTTTAGTTTCAGTGATCAGAAGTGTATTCAGTGTGTTGCAATTTCTGCTTTGGGTCTCATTTAGAGCATAGTTCCCCTAAAGTAGTTATTTTTGAGTGTTCATAAGAGCAAATATTCTTCTTGTCAACCTAAAAATAGTGCAATTACTGAGAGGTGATGCAATTTTGAAGCACTTTACATTTGAATTGCACAGGGGTGTTTTCACTTCTGTTGTATACAGTATATTTTGTAAAGCAGAAAATGTGATCAGAATGAGGGTCAAAGGCATTAAAGAAGGTTTGTGGCATTGTCATGGTTTCCTGGTTTTATAGCAATCTTGAGTGGGCTTAAGAGAAGAGAAAATGGGGAATTGAGGAGATGGTTTAGAAAGGAGAGAGAGAAAGAGGCAGAGGCAATACAGAGAGAGAGGGAGACCATCAGTGATATGGAGAGGGATGGTGATGTTGTTTCGCTGGGGTTTGCGCCACGGTTCAGGGAGGACCTCTGTCTCTGCCAGTGCCTCTTAATCCATCACACCTCCTGCGGCCCTGGATCCGACACACTCCAGCGTCTTCCCAACCCGCTGCCGAGTTCGCGCTCGGCTCTGTCATGCATGTGTGCCCACTGTTCCTGGCATTCGCTTATCCCTGTTTTCACTCTCTTTTTCTCACTCCGAGTGAGTGTCAGGGCTATCAGCAGTGCCTCGGGCAAAATGGACAGACACTGTTTTACAGCAGACATGTTTTCATACATGCTCCACATCTAGCCTTGTTCTTTCTCTCACGTCTGAGAGGCAGCTCTCTCTCCTTCCCTCTGCCTATTTTGCCTGCCAGTCTCACCTGCAGCAGCTCATATAGCTTCGATTTTCTTGCCATTCATTTCAGAGATGCCTCTGTGCTGCTTCTTCTGCCAGCAATCCTGAATCTCTCATAAAGTTGGAATTACTTCTTTTACTTCTTGATCCATGTGCATGTGCTTATTTGACAGGATGAGCACCTCTAGCCAGCTGTGCATGATTTCTAGAAATGAAGGGTCAGCTCCTGCCCTTGATCAATCTTGCTCATCCCTTGCATGCATCTGCACATGCTCCCTGTAAGCGTTTAATGGAATCTGACCTCATAATGAACAGGCTTCATTAACCCTCAGTCAGATTTCTCACCAGAGCTGGAGGGAGGAGGATGGTGCTGGGGATGGTGGGGGTGTTAGAAGAGCACGGGGTTGACACTGAGCCGAGGAAAAGTGAGCTAGCATGTGGGCGTTTGATTTACGTTCAGAAATGCGTCACACATACGTTCAAATCAGCAACGCTCTGTCACTTAACCTCGGCTTTCTGGCATGTTTTCAGTGTTTGTAGTGTGTCCCTCTAAACTCTGCAGTCCGTCTCTGTACCTCACTGTTTTGCTCGCTGCCTGTTGTTGCACAAGGTGACCCTCTGAACACTCCAGGATCCCTACTGCGACCGCAGCCTTTTCTGCTGCAGCCAAATCACGCAGCTCCACCCCCTGTCCACCTGGTGGCGGTGTCTCAGCATCGTGCCACCTGTTCTCCTCCTCCCAGCAGGAAGCGCTGCCCTCGGGGAGACTGTAGTGGGTGGCTCTGCGTATTTGATGTTTCCCTTTCATTTTGCAAGTTAAAGGGAATTTAGATGGAGACACGTTTGTGTGTGTAAGTGTGTGAGTGTGCTTGCATGTGAAATGGATTTTTGATTTTTTTTTTCTGTCTATAATGAATTTATTTTCTGTTGTAGAGAGTAGCTGTAATGAATTCCAGAAGGCTTTCTCTCTCTCTATTCTGTCACTCTTCACCTCCTATTTCGCAGCAGGCCTGGTCGCCTGAAGTCCCAGCCATATGGCCAAACTGAAGGATTTCTGGGATAAAGTTAAAGCTGTGGTAGGCAGAAATCTGGAAAAGGCAAAAAATTAAAAGTATATATAAGACTTCCTCTGACAACTGTTCCCTGTCTGTCTTCAGGCCCTTCCACCATCAGATATGCAGGCACTTCGTACATGCACAAAGCACAAGTTTGACCAAATTTATGAAATTGAATTGGCCATGGCGGCGGCAGTGAAACTTTCGCTACAGTTAGCAGACTGCTGAACTAATAGCAACTTTCAGCCTGGGTTGAGCAATTGAATCTGTCCGTTTGGTCACATTATGTTACAAATTTTTTGCTGTCCCTCCTTGAGAATTGAACTTTGTCAAAAATTAACCGGTAAAGTGGACAGCGGTGATTATATTAGTGTCGTCAGCCCTTAAGTGTGTAGAGAGGAACAAATTTCAGATTAATAAGGTGACATCATGTAACAGTAGAGAACAAAAGTTTTGTTGTGGAAAAATGCTGGATGAAAGTATTTTGGTGTTGGGATGAGGAGTAACATCATGTTTCGTGGTCCCAGATGAATGTAGGAGATGAGGACTGGACCCCCTGGAGTCTAGATGCTGGTGGTGGTGGAGGAAAGTTGGCAGATGGCTGATGGAGACTGGCTGAAACACCTGGGACATCCGGATTAGGTGGAGATGGGGAGGAGGAAGGATGCACGATCAATAGACTGGGAGTGATAGAATTACAAATGAATTTAAGGAACAGAGTCTACAAACTGATTGGCTTGGGGACTGCAGCCAGATAGATCAGTGAAAAAGGGTAGTGGCATTGAAATTGAGAGTGAAGTTGATTTTGACAGCGTGGGAAAACGGAAATAATGAAGAGAATAGAGAGGAATGAAGACAGATCTTCTTTATTGAAGTTACACTTGAGCTTCATTATAGCAGATATACAGATGTTGTGTCCTCACTGACCTGGAAAAGGCTTGGCACTGCAGACTTGGTTAAGAATGTAAAGGGTAGTTAGTACCTATGAGCCACACTACAGTAAACATACCTCACCTAAGACCAGAGATCTCCCTATAATGGATAGGAGCCATGGATCAGGAAGTATAACAGTGACCAGTTGAATCTCACCTTGCTGGTTCAGATCTATACTGTCCGACTGTGATCAACTGTCATTGGGATTTTTTCGATTTTCTATCACTGAACTTTCCACCATCTAAAGAGACATGTAACCACATCTGCATTCATAGTACAGCCAACAGGAACAAGGCTCTTTATCATAGAACACCTGTAATTGGCCAAAGGTTTCCATGTCATGCTAGATTTTTTCAAGTCTAAAAGCAGGGAAAAGAAGAAGTTTAGACATCCAGTTTCCTCTTGAAATATAATATGCTGAATGGTTCGAAAGGAATCTTTGCACAGTGACACCAAAAAAATGACCGTCTCCACCAGCTTTAACTGCTTTCTACAAATCAGCAGAATTGTTTTTTTTTTCAGAAAACAAACAGCACCAACATTTGGCTTGGAGACTGGACTCTTTTGATATACTTTTTTTTTTTTTGGATATCAAAGATACAGAGATTGTTTTCTTGTTTTGGCATTTTGCCTTTACTTGATAGTGTTAGTGGACCAGATACGAGGAAAGAGTTGTGTATGGCAGGCAACAAAAGTCCCTGACTGGATCTGAATCAGTCAGTTAGCTGTTGTATTGGCTGCTGGCCTACCAAGAACTTGTGTTATATTACAGAGAGCTGGTTCTGTGTGGCTACAGTCATCATAGTAGTTTAAAAATATCATATATGATGAAACAAATTTCACAAATTAGTGCATAAGTAGCAATGCTTTGCCCTTCCATCCAGCAGTGGTTCCATAATTGGTAAACTAATAGCAAATTGTTTGTTGAAGATTTTCTTATTGAAGTTCATTGGTTGGTCCAAGAGAATACAGTCTGGAAGCTGTCAACTTAACAGAAGGTGTCTGATCTTAACAAAGTGCTGCTATGCATTAGCAGTTACTGCACTGGGGCCTCTAAGATAATTGATAGGCAAAGTGTACCTACAGACAGTGAAAAGACTGAAAGTGATGGCGTGATTTTAATTATATTAGCTCACTACTTGACATGCATGTTAATCTGCTGAGCGTCTAACATTTTATCATTAGCGCATTTGTATTCAGCTTAAAGCTTGAAGTGCAGCGGAGACTTAATGGAAATGACAGTTGATCATAGTCTGACAGTATAGATCTGAACCAGCAAGGTGAGACTGAAGTATTGTAACGTACTCGCTACTGAAAGGAGGAGAAACCTTTTCGATTTACTGTGGGTAACAAGTCAAGTTAGCTCTCCCACTTCTTAGCAACAAGGTCCGGGTTTGGACTCCGGCCAGGACCTTTTAATGTACCGTTTGCATGTTCTCCAGTTTCTGTGGACTTAATTCTCCAAAGTGCCCTCGTCCAAAGCACTGACTAGAAGCTGGACTTGATCCCCAGGACCAGCACAGTGGCTGCCCACTGCTGCTAATACTTAAGATGGTCTACATACAGAGAATAAATGTCCCTACAGGGCTCAATAAAGTATATATTTTTTAACTTGAAGTCCAAGGAAAGTCAGTTTTATCCATAACGCCCCAAAATCTAACATTTGTTTCTTCTATTCCAACACCTTCAGTTCTGTGTGTATAAACTGGGCTTTTCTTCTGTGCCACCATCAAGCCAAGCATTAAGATAAGCTAAAAAAAGATAAGATGTGCTTTTATTAATCCCAGAGCGGGGGAACTTGTAGAAGAAATATACAAGAAATATACAGAAGTAGTATTGAGATTGTACAGATTCTTCCACATGTGTAAAATCAGATATTGCACAGATTGTTGTGGATGTGGTAAATAACAATACTGCACATATCCATTTATTGAAAAACAATGATATTACCCAGCAGTAGGAGTACAGATATAAGAAATACTGACAATGCACAGATTTTATCTGTACTGCACAGATTCTTTCATGGGTAGAAATACTGGTATTGCACAGTTTCTTGTATACATAGAGAAACTGAATGTACAAAATATTTATAATGCACTACTTTGAATGTTTTCATGCTGCGTCAAAGTGAAATATATCAGTAAAAGTAGCAAAACCATGTCTTCATTTAATTTTTTTATTGCATTTTTTTTTGTTTCTTGTGTTTTCACAAGTGTCTCTGCAGTTGATGCATCCTGTTCAGTGGGAACAATATTGAGTGTTAACATAAACGCTGACAAACGTTTGACAAGGACCAGTAAGTGTGTTTGTTTTTGCATAAGAGAAGCAAAAACAAGTTCACCAGCTGAACATATTGAAAATCATCTAGCTAAATATGCATTGTCCTCACTGACAGACGTGCAGGTTGGGAAGGCTGTGCAAGTGACATCAGCCGCTGTTCAGATTGTCACAAGGACAGATGGAAAAACAAATGATCAGAAATGCGTCCTCAAGTGTAAATATGCATTGTGAGCCGTTCACATTATCAAATTTGCAGATGGAGGAAGCATATGTGCAGAAATGTATACTATCGCCATGTAAAATTTACAGATGGCATAAATATCACAGCATTATTACACCACGAGCAGAGTATCACGTATTGACTTAGTGTTGAACGTGTGTTTGTGATGTATACAGTGGGGCTGCAACGGTCTACTTGGTATCTGGACAGCTGGCGGCCTCCGGCTCTCAGACTGACGCCACAGGCAGATGCAGCATCACCTCGCTTAGCTCTTGTTTATGCAGAGGAGGTTGGATCTATCTGTCTTTTGGTTTGTCAGACTCTTCCACGGCGTGTTGAGGTGTGTGACAGAGAGATGGAGGGAGATGGTGGCTGGACTGGCAGAGTGAGAGCAGACTGTCTGTCTGTAATGAATATAAATGGGCTCCAGGTCTCACTCTCCTCAGCTGGCTTAGCTCTCTGAAGGCAGGTGTGGGACGGGGAGGTGGGATGGAGTCGGTCCGTCCTGTCTATCTTTCTACTCATACTCACTGCACTGTACATGCCGACATTTGTGTTCTTTCTTGCTTCTCTGCTGGCTGTCCTGTCGTTTTTAGCCTTTTCTGTCACATTTGGGCTCCTTTTTCACTGCAATATAAAGTCCTGCACCTCTATGAAAACAGCACAGCCATAGCTAGAAGTAAAGAAAACTCAAAAATGCTTTCTGTGCAGTAGCTACAGTTATAATTAGGGACGTCCCATTAAAGTTTCTTGCCCTCAATCCAGTCTGAGTCATCTAATATTTAGTAGCTGCCAAAACCAGATCCCATTTTCCTAGATAATACACACTTAAAGTATTGGAGATTAGCTGTAATACCTGGTTGCAAACTGCTTACTAGGTAGTACTGTAGTGACCAGAGGTGGCAGGAAGTTCCGTGTTGTCATTACAGAGCATTGTGGGGGTTTAGTCTTTGAAAGGGCACCATGACAAAGTCTTTTGTGAGGCTTAATGACCTCCAGCCATAGCATATGTTTTAAATCAACTGCTTTTGCAGCCACTGTCGTCTAACATTGCCAGCAGCATCAGTGCATGACTGTTAAGAAGTATGCTGGAGTGATAATGAGAAACAATAAATTACTGATTATGATTGCTGTGCATATTAAGTAAATTACTCCAATTTACAGTACATCGACAAACGAAGGATTAAGCTTACATTCTTGCAGATACTGAGCACTAAAAACAATCTTAATTGACCCTAATCTTGATCTAAGCGTTAGGTTATAATGCAACAAATTGTAAATAGATAAATGAATAAATGGATACAATTTATTTATTTTCTTCTTTTTTCCTTCTTTAAATTCTGTGTACGAAAAGCATATTTTTTTGAGTGCACACACAGAACAGAGAGCTAGGATTAGATTAGTATCGTCGACTTTACCTATAATCTTCTTCGGTATGTGCAAATCACCCTTCATGTTGTGACATTAGAGAATTTTCTGATATTTGTCTGCTGTAATAATATAACTAAAAACATTTGTAATTTCAGATAGACATTTCGAATATTCAGCTTCTCAGATTTTTCAAATGCAGGTATAAGGGATTGACGGATTATTGGTCTGGTCAGGTGTTCGATCTGATTTTCAGCGTTTTTCTGATTATCAGTATTTTTCTTAGTATTGGCTCTGCAAAATAAGCATATTGTTTGACTTGGAGTGGGTATTTTAATTTTTTATTTATTTATTATTTTTAACATTCTATATATGAAGCATCGAATTGATTAATTGGAAAAAAGTAATCAACAGACTTGTAACAACAGTAGTGATTGGTTGACGTCATATACTGAATTACAGTGGTGCTTACTTTAATTTGTTCTTTGTACCAAGTCGGACACGTTCACGGACAATTATACAATCGAACGCAATTGGATAAGTGCCAATAAATACTATATTTATGACGCTTGTGCTGCTCACTTGTTGTTCAGACTTGAAAATACACCCCATACTTTAGTGCAATTCAATACGACAGCAACCTCCAGAAATTGTAGTGTGGAATCTCAACAAGGGCTGGGCATTTAAGCTCCACATTGCAGTATTCGCTACACAGCCTTTGTGTACATGGCTGCAATATAATAAGCTGTTGTTTGGTGCTTTAGGTTGCTGTATTTCCTGGAAAAGAGATTAGGACGAATACAGAGTCTGAACTCGTTTGCCTGATGTTCTGTATTCAAGCACTCTTATCCTTTGAATAATTTCCACTACTTTTTATCCCACCTATGAAGTGCTGATGGAACCCAAGTCGCTGCAACAAATACTTCAACCCTTATCTGAAGCACAGCACCTCCATTACCTCCTTCCTTTGTCTTTTAATTGCCTTTGGAGGGGGGGAACACAGTCTTTGTAAATCTCTTGCCTGGCACACACACTGTAATGTGACAATATTTATTTTCTCTACATCGAGTGCATTATCACCTATTAGTCATTCTTCCCATTCGCGCTGTCATCAACAGATTCCCATGACAAATGAACTGTCTGAAGACTTTTCTTCTGAGGGAGTCCTATGATTAGCACACATCTCCTCCGTCTTGGAGTTGTTATTGCTGCTTTTCCTCCTGCCACTTTGCTCTTGATGTTTTGTCATGAAAAGAATGAAAAAAAGAGCCTCTCCTTGGCTTTATTCTGTTTAAGTGTCATCTGGGTCTATTTAGAAAGCTGTGACGCTGTTAGCAGGGCTGCCAGTGTTGTCATGTTTTCTTAAATTGATTCCCTGTGATTACTTGGCGTTCGTGGTGCTCTTTATGGGACAGGATACAAGAAAAGTACTTGGTAAATTGCGCCGTGAGACAATGCCCGAATGGTGACACGCACGGAGAAACACACACGAGCGTAAGAAATTTGCGTATACGCCCTCACTCACTCATATGGACGATAATTAATTGCCAGGAAGTCTCAGGTAATTTAAATTGCAAATCAGCGCAGCCTTTTTCTCCCAACTTTTGTGATTAATATTTTATTGTTTTACTGAGCGAAAATGCCACCAGTGTTTTTCATCAGATACAAATAGCACAAAAGAAGAAAAAGGGGGCTGGGAATTGAGGAGGATCAGATGCAGGCGTTATCTGGAAGCATTAATTAAGTCGTGTCTGGGTCTTGGAGCCATGGAGGTCTGGGTGTCGCCTCTTTTGCCTCCAATCGAATCACCCTCTCACTTTTTCCTCCTCCTGTCATTTCTTGCTGCCTCCCCTCTTGGTCCGACACTTTGTGCCAAGTTCTCTCAGGTCCCGAACCTCTCTTTCAATCAGACACTAATTAAGCAGCGGAGTGGAAGGGTTTCTTTGGCAGGAGGTTGGGGCGACGTGCAGGTTGAGCGAGAAAAGCCAGATCCTGAGACCTCCCGTATGATATATGTGGATGGAGCATGAGGAGATGAAACCAGAGGAAATGAGATTTAAACAGCAGAGAGACAAAGCTTTGAACTCAAACTGCTGCATGTTCCTTTTCATTCTATGTTTCTTTTTTCACCCAATAAGATTTTCAATCCCATGAGACTGCTCGTGAAGCGAAGGAACAACAACAAAAAATGAGACAGAAATAATGAGGAGGTTTCTCTTTACCACAAACAAAAAAGCGAGAGGTGACGGTGTAAATCTCAATCGTGGCGTTTCAGAGTGAAAACATCCTGCAAGCAGGTGCTCATAAAAAAACAGCTTTGACCTTTCTTAGTCAGCACTGGCTTTTTTGAAAGTGCTGCGCGACCTTGTGTGTGTGTTGTGAGCGCAGACTGGCAGCTTGAGATGAAAGTCTTAAGTCTTGCCCTTCACTTAGAGCCACGGCGGATGGGTGCAGCCTGGCTGGAATCAGATGGCTGGCGCAGCACTGTGCTCCTCTCAGAGCAAAACAAAGACCGAAACCACGCGCAGATAAAGGAAGGCTTCCCTCGGTGAAGCAGAGCGCACGCCGCTGCTGTGCTTTGAATGCCGAAGCCTCTTTTAAAACAAATGAATTCAGAGCCCTTCCGTCCTACTTACTGGGAAATACCGCTCAATTAGACTAACCATTCAATTAGGGCTTGCTTTGACGCGCACAAACACACAGGCGCACACACAAGGTCGCAGATTTTTATAGTAATGTGCCTCGCTAGTTTAAAGTCAGAGTTATTTTAATGACTGTGTTTCTGTGTCCCGACAGGGTGCCTGTAGCTATTTTGGAGTCTGGACGTTGTGCTGAGCCGGATCCATCTTTCTGCCGCTCTCCGTACGGCAGGTGTTCAAGAGGCGGCCAGCTTGACTGATTATTAGCCCTTCCCTTCCTCCATCCCTCCCCACGCCGCCTCACCCCACACCCCACACCCCACACCCGGCTGGTGCTCCTGCCCCGCTCAGGTCCTCTCTGCACCAACGCTGGCAATGTCCAGAATCCCAAGCCCACCACCCCCGGCAGAAATGTCCAGCAGCCCCGTGGCTGAAAGCTGGTGTTATACTCAGGTGAGACATGTGTGACTGTGTTGGGCTGTGTTTCCATGTTTTGATGCACATTTTAAAGCACCGCATTCGAAAAAGTTCCTGGAAACGACAGAAAAAAGCCATTGCTGAACTAGTTTTAACACAAATACGCTTTGATGAACATTGACTAATGAGGTGTTTCCGCTTGTATCATTGTCTTCATGAATCATGGCTGATAATAGCTGACAAGAAACAATAATTGACAGACGTGTACAAAATAACACACAAAATAATCAACAGGTGGAGCAACTAAGCCACAGCAGAAGAGGCAGTGGAAAATGATTTGGTAACAGTGATTGAAATTTGACACTTATTTAAGTTTCGCCCAGCTGTTTTTATGAAGGTGAATAGAAGTGATTCTAATCAACAGAAGTCATTCTAATCAATCTGTTTATTTTGTTGTCGGTAACACCCAAGTGCTGCTGAGTACAAGTGGAGACACTTCTTTTAGGAGAATCGAGACACAATTCTTCTGATTTTGTACATAGTTTTTTTTTAAACTCCAAACTCTGCTTAAAATTGTGATGCTTCATTCAAATCATTTTATTCTACATATTTGATATAAAAAACTATGAAAAGTGAACTGTGTGCACTAACCAGATTATGTAAAAAGCTAAAGAAAAAAAGAATCTGTGAATTATTCAGATGAACTGCAGGCAGTGTTTCACAAAGCAGATGGAGACATGTCTGGAAACAAAAATGCAAGTAGGAAAATATCTATAGTGTGTAGACATGTTTGTCAAACTGCACAAAAGACATTTTTCAGTTCTCTACTTCTAGTCATGGTTGTGCTGTTTGAATAGAGGTGCAGGACTTTATTTTGTTGTAAATAATTAGCCAACAATATGACAAAAGCAAAAGATGGGCATAAACTGCTTAGGGTTCAGAGAGTTAAAGGTTGTTTCCAGGTCTTGGATACTACCTATGTTCAAAAAGATGTATTAGCCCTTTCTGGGACTGGTGCAAAATCTGATAATTTGCCTCCTGTGTCTTCAGACGTGTTGGTTTTGGCTAAAGCTTGAAAATGAAGACAGCAAAGTGAGGTTGTGGAGTTAGAAGGAGAGGAGCTTACCAGATCTCGTTAGCCTGCTAACCTTTTTCCGCTTGAGGCTAGAAGCTGGAGGGTGCATTAGCATTTACAACTATTACTCTCTCTGAATCTCCAGATGAACTGTTAGCAGTTGAGATGTACTGCGGGTGAAGTCGGCTCCAGATTTTGACAAGGAAAGAGGCATTTTTAACAGAAAAACTGACATCTAACGGTGTTTTTATTAGTTGAATGTTAAAGTGGAGGAGTCATCCTGGTGTAAAGGTGAGATCAAATATCAACTGATATGCTACCAACCTCATACTGCATCTGAATTCTGCCTGCAGCACAAAATGTATTCTGTGTTTTCCTCAGAATAAAACTGATTATTTTGTGATTTATCAAGTGTTTTTGCATGATATTAAATGGAGCTGACTGTCAGTAAGAATAGAGAAAATCATCCTTACTGGTGCCCACTTAATCGGAAAAGCTTCCTGTTTTATGTTTCTGTAATGACCCTAATGGATATGAATCATGTTTGCATTTTTTCATTTACTGTGTTTTCCAGACTGTTTCAGCATCTCAAGTGTAATTTGTTTCCCGTAGAAATTGGAGGCATTTTACATGTTTTCTTTGTTTAAAGGTTATCTGTACTGTGAAATTGTATTTGTTTCAGTCATTGCGGCACAGGCCCAGCTAGCTCAGACATCACTCTCCTGTAAAGAGCCAAGGTAGATAAAGTATGTCATTGATGATGCCTGTTTTTTTTTCCATCTCTGCCATGTCCTTGCAAAATTGTTCTGCTTGTTTTTTCTTCCCGTTGCCACTTTTACAATATCCTTTCTTCTTTCCCTTTGTTTGTTGTCGGTGTTTATTAAGATGAAAGGCAGTTTTGATGTGCTGTTTTGAAGTCCAGGCTGACCAAACACCACTTACGCATATAGAATAGGTAAATATATAAATAAAGAGATCCGGTTTCAGACCACCCTGTGTCCCCCCCCGCAGATCAAAGTGGTGAAGTTCTCCTACATGTGGACCATCAACAACTTCAGCTTCTGTCGTGAGGAGATGGGAGAGGTCATCAAAAGCTCTACGTTCTCCTCGGGAGCCAACGACAAACTCAAATGGTGAGTGAAGCCTCGTCGATATATAGCTGAAAATGTACCAGTTTATGGAGAACATAACAGTTTTGTCAAGGATTTTCAACTTGTTCCGTCTCTGAGAGGTTTCAAGAGATTTAATCTACGAACATCAAGGTGCTTGCTTGAGTATAAATGATCCACAAAGGTTTTTAGCAGTGATGTTTTTGTACCTTCAGCTAATCTGTATTTGCAAATCTGGTTGTATTATCACTTTTGGAACATTTCAGTTTTAGTGTTTATGATAAAACACATGATAGAAACCAGGATTAATCAGAATGAGCTTTTAATGGCCAAATATGTTCACAGCATACAAGGAATTTGGTTTCAGCTGTTGGTGTCACTCTAGGAATGAGGAAAACAGAATAATAAAAATAACTATAGAAAAAAATACATAGGTTTATACACATATAGAAATGAATATATATACAGTACTGTGAAATGACAATTGCTAAAGGGAGAATCGTGCAGAAAGCAAAGAATATTGTTCATAGTGCAAAAATATTGCACAGGTGCAGAAATGTACATTTGACAAGAAAATCACTCAGCCAGCGCAGTGCTCTGCCAATGCTGTTCAGTCGTATAACTTCCAATGGATGAGTCCCGATAAGTTCGCAGCGGTGGATTTATAGTAGGATCACAATCATGTGATCGTCAGCAGGCAGCTGATGTAGTGTTCACTTGTTGTCATAGTTATAGTGATGGCGTGCTGATATCTCGCAATGATACAGAAATCTTGAACAAATCCGTGGATCCAGACTATAAGCCGCATCACTGCCAAAATCTAATCAGGTGGTCCTTGTGTCATTTCTGACCTTCCCTGAAAATTTCATCCAAATCTGTTCTTCCGTTTCTGAGTAATATTGCGCACAGACAGACTAACAGACAGACAAACATACGCCAATCATCACATAACTCCACCGCATTACTTGGCGGAGTAATAAATGCATATGAATTAAACATATATGGTTTATCAAAGGCCCCTGCTGATGAAAATAAAGAGTTTTTTTTTCTTGCCTTGTTAGCATGTCTACATGGTGTTTTTTTTAATATGATACAGGATACATCATAAGCGGAATAAGCACTCAAAGCCATGGCTGAACATTTATACCTTGAAACTATAGTCTACAGTCTCAAAACACAATTTTTGGAGTTTAATAGAAAACAAACCTAAGAAATCAATCCTGTGAACTTGCACGTTTGAATTTTCTATATCATAATTCTTCAGAATCAGTTTCCACTTAAAACATGTATGGCTGAATTCCAGTTGTGTAGCTTAAAGTACTTTTATATTGTTTGAGCAGCCATAGGTGAGCTGTAGTGCTTAAACTATAACAATCAGAAAGGGATTATTTTCATGACAAAAAAAAAATCTGTGGTCTATGCCATTTGTGTGGCTTATGTCTCGCTACTGCGTCCAAAGAAGCTGTATCATTATGTCTGCTAACTTCAATTAATGTTATCGAATAATCTATTATTTATTGTTAAGTGGCTGGTTATCAATTAGGAAAACTCTTAAAAATTGGCATCCCTACTCTGAGACAAGCACCTTGTTTCTACTGTAGTGTTGAAAGTAGCTGGTGGAGATGGTACTAGCATGTGATTTTCATGCCCCCAGCATCTCTCCTCTGGCCATAAAAACTCCCTGGTGTTCCCCAGGAAGAGATGGAGGTTGAGGCTAAGTGAAAAGAAATACGCTGGACCCAGATAAGCAGCAGAAAATGGAAGAATGGATGCTGTGGACTGCAGATTTTTATTGGCCACTGTGTCTGTGGACTGCATTAGATGGGGATGTTTCTTACTTTTTTAGAAAACCTTAGGATGTGATTGCAATGTAATAGTATTCAGCATCCCTTGAAAAATTATGCTAAATTGCTGGAAAGGCTCAGTTCAGTTGTCAAAGCCTAGATTTAGAAGGTCTACACTGGTTTGCTCTGAAAGAAAATGGTAGATTTGGACTAGAAGTTTGCATACAAGTATTTTTCAGATTATTGATGTGACTGTTTGCTTTGTTTTTACATTTCCAAATAAATAAATTCATTTAAAAATGTGCGCCTTTGACTCTGAAGCAGCCACCAATCCACTCTGGTCTCGAGCAAGCTAAGAAGAATCTGATTGGTGGAGCATCAGGAGTAACAGCCAGTTAACACCCTTAAATGAGAATTGTTGAAAAGTTATCTTTTAAATTAAACAAATATAACTAAAAAAAGACATTTCTTTGTGTTGAAGTTTGTTAAGTTTGACACAGAGATTTTCATTTTCACTACGATTATGAGTCAGTTCTAGATTGGTGTCCTTGATTATTAATAGATAGTATTAAGACACATTATTAAATAGAATAGTGCGTCTGCTGAATTGGATCCACATACAGTAAACAGCTGTTTTACTGGGTTTACAGTACTCTAGACTGAAGATACAAGACTTTGTTGAATATTGTTTTCACAGAAAAGTTCACAGAATAAAGGGGAACATATTCAAAATCTCATGCAATAACATTGTGACCATAGACATTTTGAGCGGGGCTGAAGGAAACAACTATAGCCTTGGGTAAAATAACACACGTCAGTGGGTCTATGAGAGGTTTAAATTAGACACATCATTTTAGAGAAACCACATCAACCTGCATTATTTTTGAACATTATTCCAGTGGTCCACTTGCTCCTCTAAGTGCCTTCTGTCTTTTGTATCTCATCTGAGTGAGCAATTCCGACTGTTCTTTCCCAGCCGTCTGCAGCGAACCTCAGTCAGCGGCGTTATTGCCTGTTTCTCCAGTGCTCTCATAGATGCTTGTTAGAGAAATGAGCTCCAAAGTGCACTACAGGTCAGCCCCGCACAGGCAATACAACAAGATGGCACACAATAACACTAAAAGACTAATGTTGGTGAATTAATAGCAAGCTGACAACAATTCAGGGAAGGTTACCTACTGTACAATATCGGTAAAATCAAACGGAAGCCTGACAGTTATGCATTACAGCGCATTTAGCTACTGATTCTCCTCATCAGCGTTAAGTCGGTAGAGCTCCAGCACATAAAGATTGTTACTGCTTTTCATTAAATGTTTGTAAAATGTATTTGTCTCAAATGGCCCAGCAGAATTACGACCTCCAGATGCTTCACGTGTTAATTAACGGTCCATATGGCCACGGTGAAGTGTTTCATGTTACTAAAACTATAACAGGCTGTGCAACAAACTATCCGTATGTTACAAACTCATTGTTCCTTTTGTGAGACATAAAAAGGCTGTGACTCAGCTGTAGTATTGGTACACTGACCACAACAAACCTTAGTTGAATATCTGAAGTAGAGTATAGTTTTTGTGTGTCTAACATGGTGTATTTCTGTGACATTTTGCCTGGAGCACTGGATCTCTGATAGAATTGGGATTCTCCTCTTTCATTTTAAGTTCAGAAAGGTTATCTAGAAAGCTCTGAGGTTGAGGTGGGTCTAATCATACAACACCATATAAATACTTCAGCACCAATATTGAGTTGCTTTCTGTTGCACTGCTCAGGTTCTCTTCTTTCCTGTGACAGAGAGGAACCGCTGAGTTATTCTGATTTTGGCAGTTCAGCCTTCTGCAAATTTGACATTGAAATATTGGCATGTGTTTATGTTGTTGTGGGTTTGTTCAAAACCCCAGAATCTGTTTGCTCTTTGTTTCGCAAAAATATATCCCAGCCATCTGTAGAACTCATAGTTTTTCATAATGAAGCGAATAAATGTGAGTATAGTTTTGATTCTAGCTGCATTTCCGAATTTGTTTAACCCTCTAATGCATACATTGGATCATGAGAGACCTAAAACTATATTACAGTTTGGGTAATTCATTATTTTTTCTGTTAACTCCCTGGTATTCATCAAATTATTAATGTATAGAAATGCACTTGTATCAAAATGCAAACCCTCTGAAATCCAAGTAGTTGTGGCCATATTTGACTTCTGTCTTATTTTCTCACTGTGGGCATCCTTCACTTTTCACTTTTTAAATTTTTCACTACAATTTGAAGTCCTGCACATCTAGAAAAACAGCACCTCATGGCTAGAAGGAGAGAGAACTCAAAGATGTCTTTTCTGCAGCATCACAAAGTTTTACAGAATCTTAGCCGCACATATGGCTTATTTTTGGTGATTTTTTGTTGTTAGATGTAATATATGATTTTGATTAAGTGACATATCACAGATGGGTAGTTCAGGGACTGAAAGTTGAAAATCTTGCAGTTCTTTCAATTTTAACAGTTAGTCTCTATTATATAATCTTCAATTTTTAAAGATAACATGAATAAACATTTAAAAAAATGGTGAGGTAGTGCAATGTAATTTCTAGCTTTACTTAATGATTGTAATTGTTGTCTCACTGTTGCAGACACGGAGATGCAGGAGTGTGTCTTTTATGTTATTGTCACAGCATTGTAGTCGTGCAGCAGCTGGATTATAGGTTTAGTTCATAGCAGCATTTTAATTTGTTTTTGGAGGGTTTTGATAACAAAAGCTGTTTGAATGAAGATGTACCAGAAGCTGATACATTTTCATGTAATATATGAATCATTTAAATGCTAAACTGGAGTGTGAAAATGACAACAATTCAAAGCATATATCAGATGAAAATAGTCAAAATAATGTAATTATTGCATATAAACACCTTGAATTAAGGAAGAGAATCAGTAAAACTTCTTTTAGCTTTATGCGCCTCACCAGTTTGTTTCTTCCTTGTCTTTCTCTTAGGTGTTTGCGTGTGAATCCTAAAGGTCTGGATGAGGAGAGCAAAGACTATTTATCACTTTACCTCCTCTTGGTTAGCTGCCCGAAAAGTGAAGTGCGTGCCAAGTTTAAGTTTTCTATCCTCAATGCCAAGGGAGAAGAGACCAAAGCCATGGGTAAGTCGGAGTCACCAGGCCCTAACCATTCTTAACTGATAATCAAGTCAGTTTTATTTATATAGGCCTATATCACAAGTGACAAATTAGCCTCGAGGGGTTTCGCAATCTGTACAGCTTGCCGCACCATCTGTTCTTAAAGCTTGGTTTGTATAAGAAAACTCTCCAACAGGAAACCCTTTAATCTTTAATGCCGTCAGACGACAAGAGTTTTAAAAAATCGTCTTGGGTGGCACACATAAAGAGAAACTTTACAGAAATTTTCACTACCAGTTTTATATCTGCAGCTAATGTTCGCCTCAAGGGCTTACTCATATTATACCTCGTATGTTTGATATAGTTGGGGGTGATGCCCTGATGAGTGTACTAGCTGGTTGGATGTTTAAATCAGGATGTATAAACCCCTGACATTAGCAAAAAATCTTGGATGAAAAGAATCCCAGGCTAGACTTCTTTTCTGATTGGCATTAGCGGCAAAACGGGCATAGATTAACCCGAAACACCTGTTCTGTGAGCCTTAGCTTAAGTTTTCTCAGCAAGAACATCTGAGGAGGAATCTGTCTTGCAGGATGGACAGACATGTACTCAAACGTAAATAAGATATACAGTGCAGGCAATCAAGATGATAAAATTATGTTTCATAAACATATGAAGGGTTAGGAGGTTCTTTTTCCATGTGTTGCTAAACATAAGGAAGCAACATTAACACTAACCAGCACTTTGAAATGCATACTGGTCCTCATCCTTGATCTCCTCTAAATGTCCACAATTTAAATAATTCTCTAAGCTCGACATGGGAAATAAATTAGCATTTATAAATGAAAAACTTCATAAGCTGTTCTACACAGAAGTCGGCATTCAGCAGAAAACTGAGAATATCTCAAAGTTTGAGAGTTTCATAATGAAAAACTCCTGTCACACCTGTGTCTTTGGGGCACTGAAATTTGTAAATGCAGGAGGTGGGGAGTGTGTCTAATACTCCAAGTGTGTCTAATAATGTGAGGTATTGATAGCCATATGGGCTTGTGTAATCACTGCCGGTTGGATCCATTTCTAGTAAATATATAATTCAAAGTAGCATGGGGCAATTTTGATTTTAATTAAAAAAGACCCAACCTTTTTAGAAGTCTTCGTCCGCCTCACTCTCAGTTGATGAATTGGAAATGAATGTGCCTCCAATTCCTGTTTTTTTTTCTTTAATTAGGTTATGTTATGGGGAGGAAAAGCAAACTTGTGTGGAATCGAATTAGTGAGGGCCAGATGTGACCGCTTCCTGGTTATCAGGCTTTCTGGCTGCCTCCCTCTCTCCCAGTGCCCTGCAGCATACTGTACAGGAAGCATGGAGGAGGGAAGACGGGTGGGAGGCAGGGAGAGCGAGACGAAGAGGTGGGAGGCGGAAGTGTGCCTGAATCAGAGGCGTATGCAGTGGAGCTGTGTACAACCCCCTGCGGTGCAGGTTGTGTAGAAAGGGAAATCTTTTTTCCTGCTGAGAAACATTCCCTCATGTGAACTTTCATTCCCTCATTTGCTCACTTAGACACCTGTCTTCTCTTTTTCACACTCTCAAATTCATTTTCTTACTCTTTTATGCTTTTTTAAATTCTATTTCTGTGCTAGTCTCGCTTAGCCAGCCCATTCTGGCGTACATAATGGTCTTGCTGCACCTCACTATCATTCTGCTATAGGGGAGAAAGCTCTGGCTTGTTAGTGCTTCTTTAAACTTCGGATGTGCTGATCAAGATTATTACTCCGCCAAGGAACGTAGCAAAATTATGTGACGATTGGTGTATGTTTGTCCTTTCATCTGTTTGTCTGTCCATGCGCAACATTACTCAATAACAAAATAATGGATTTGGATGAAATTTTCAGGGAAGTTCGAAATGACACAAAGACCAACTGATTAGATTTTGTCAGTGATGCGGCTTATAGTCTGGATCCATGGATGTGTTAAAGATTTCCGTATCATTGCGAGATTGAAGTGGGATTGCAATCATGTGATTGTCAGCTGCCTGCTAACATACGCGATTGTGATCCTATTACAAATCAACCACTGCAGACTTATCAGGACTTCTCTGTCGGAAATTATGCAACGACTGAGCAGCCTTGGCAGAGTACTGCACTCTGAGTGCTTTTCTTGTTATTTTTTTCCTCCTGATTCGACCCTAATCATTTACTGTTTAGTACCTGAGGTTACTTGATGCCATTTTCCTTAATAACACACACTTTAGGTATTTCTAGACTAACTGTAGTACCAGGTTTATTCATTCTGTTTGATACTGTAGTGACCAGAGGGGACTTTCACAAGTATTAAATTAATCTGAAATACACTAGGACATTGTTCTTCTGTCTTCGTGAGAGATAAAACAGCAATCTATGTGGCTGGCTTCACATGCTGAGATCAGGGATGTAAACATAGAATCAGGCTTAGCCTCCTGCTGACACCAATCAGTTAAGAACTGCTGTGACATTCTTTCTTTAAACCAGTCGCAATCATCTTGAGCAGTCAAATTAGTGACCAGGGGAAGCTTGTTTTGATGGAAGAGTTTAAGTGCTGCTTTGAAAACCTCATGATTTGATAACTGGTGAAGCCTGCAGGCTTCACTTCTGGAAGAGGTCAGTAGACTCATTAAAGCCCACAGACATTTTGCTAGAGGGATGTGGTTTTTGCAGAATTTTAATTAATAAAAAAAATAACCATTGTATGTGCTTCATCCACAGCAAATTCCACCATTGTGGAAAATTGTGGACTTTTACATTTGCAGAACAGCCTTCCATATATTGTTGCCATTAAATATTTCAGGAGATATGTGCACAATAGAATACAGGCCAGCAGTTGTTTTCTGGATCTGTATTGATGTACCCTGACTGCAAGGTTTTCACCTGGTCCTTCATGACTGGATAACTGGTACTCAGCAGGGAAGCCTGATTTTACTTTAGCTCTGGAGAAGCTCATTTCTCTCTAAACTACAGAGGATTTACTACCAGGATGTGGTTCTTGCAGAACTTTTAAAAACCAATATCACTGTATGTACTTTGTCCTCAGCAATTTCCACCAGTCTGGCTTGAAACGTTTGCAGAAACATTGCCAACAAATATCTCAGGAGATTGTTATACAATACATACAGGCTGGCAACTTTTCTTTGTCCATGTCCTGAGCTGTACCATTTTCTGGTCCTTCATTGTCATTGCCAATAGGGATGCTAACGAAAGCATTTTTTTCATGCAGTCTGCCTTTGTGTAGCCTTGAAAGTGCAACTGTAGACAACTGACCATGCTTTGAACAATGGAACTTCTTTCATGACAAGTAGGAAAACACACAAGAACACTGCTGTTAGACAGCAAATGTTGTAAACATATTCTTTGTAGATCTTGAGAACCATTCACTGTAAGAATCAAACAGGCCTACCTTACTGAACAATTCATTTTCAAGGTGAAGGTTGCTACTCGAGGATGTCGTTTCCTTTATTGAAGGGAATTTTGAAAAGTGGGGAGGAGAAAGCTGCCTGAAATCAGCAGCGAATGCCCACTTCTTAATTTTCAGTGAGAGACTCAAGGAAACTTTCTCTCTTGGCTTGTATAATGTAATCTATTGGAGAGGGTTTTTTCGGTGGTAATAAACAGATCTTTGAAGAACACAACTTCACTGCTTTGTGAGCATTGCTCCCCTAAATGACCTCAGAGAAGCCTGAACGCAGCGACCGTCGAGTAAAGTGATGAGGATCTCATTTTCCTCCCCTTCTCTCTTTTTGTGTCTCAGGGGGCTTTCGGCTATAAATGGTGTGCTCTATGGTGCACACCCCATCCCATTCTTGCCATATGCCCTCCTCCAATCTTCCCACAATCTCCCTGGGGAGACCTGGGCTCTCCTCTTTGCTCGCCTTGTGACTGGAGAAAATTACCCAACTGCCAGCATATTTGTGACAGTTTAGTGAGCACTCCGTCTAAGAATATGGCAGTAAAGATTGCTCTATCGGTTCTGGATCATTTAGAATCCAATTTAATCCAGGCCTCCAGGAAAAAAGGCCAAATAAAAACAAAGTGGCTTAATTAAGAAAGCCGAGTGGCTGAGGACTGTTTATGTGGCAGGACACTGCTTGGCCTTCGTGCACGCTTTCCCCCTGCAGGGGCAATTTTTATTACAATGCATATTAAGTTGGAGTTTTTAAACCACAATAGTTAGTTAGAGAATTTCGAAAATAGTAATGAACTCACTGTATTGAAATGTGTCAGAGAAACATTACTGCCACTGACACGTGTCGAACTGTAGCTGATGGAAATCCTGCACTGAGCCAGACAGCTGAATAACTGGAGGTTTGTGTTTCAGCTGTTGGTCTGAATTTGTGTCTTTTGTAGCTTTTTGAATTTCTGTCATTATATATAATTTTACATGGACTCAGAGCTGACATAGATTTTGGTTTGTGGTGATGTGTGGAGTGATGTATACATATTTAGAATTAAAACAGTCCCCGCAGTGCTGAAATGAGGAGGTATAAATATAGTCCAAACTTTCCTGCTGTACTGTGATGGCAGATTTTGACTGGAAAGCTTGACATTATCTAATGAAACACCCCATCCACATCAGTCAGCCCTTGAGCCCCCCACTAGAGAGCGTGTGTCTGAGTCTGGATCCTCTGATGGTCTGTACTTACTAATGGAGATAGATTCAGGCAGCAGTGGATGCCCGCCACCCTCCTCCCTACACCGTAGTTGGCCACATCATTTCTCTCCCCGGCTTAATGTGCTGGTTCTCTCCTCTGAGGCTGTTGGGTGGGTTGTAAGTTGTCTCTTGACACCCTCTCCTCTCTTTCCTCCTCCTTTTGCCAGAGAAAACAGCTGCCCCCCTGCAGACTCCTGTTCTGACAGCTCGGAGAGGAGAGATGGAAAGTTCGCCTCCTCTGCCGCAAGCTGTTTTGTATTCAAATAGTCTCCATGTTAAGTCTCCCCTACAGACAATGGTTTTGTTGTGTTATAGCCAAAGGCTAAGTGAGCGTCTGTGTGTATGAGGTGGCTGGAGAGTCTAGTTACAGCAGGTTTTTTGGTGTGGTCTTCGTTTATTCTGCAGCTGAAGATTTGGCGTGTTTTTTGCCTCGTCTAATTGAAGCTCTGGGTGTGAGCTAGTCAGAGTCTGTTGCCCTCAGTAACTGATGGAGGTGATCAGGCATTCTGTGTGGGCGAGTGCAGCCCAGCTAATAGAGTAGGAGCTATTGGTCAGTCTATACATAATCAGATGCTATTGACATTGGTAGGAAGAATGTTAATAGACATGTTTGTGCTGACACAAAGTTATAGAGCTCAGTCTTCAATAGGGATTAGATTTTCTTCTCTGAAGGACTCTGTGTCACTTTTTTATGTGTATATGTCTGCTTATATGTCAGCCAAGTAGAGTTAGTGCACTGTACAAATTCAGACAGTAGTGAGATAAATATACACTCATGAACAGCTGATATATTTGAGCACTTAGAAAAATGTTGTGCATGTTGATCCAGGTTATTTAGAATTTTTGTAAAATAAATAATCAAAGAAATGTACTTTTTTAAAATTTATGGCATAATAACTGTGTCGTACTGCACAGAAGACACTTTTAAAGTTCTCTCTAAAACAAATGGCAATCTCCTCTGTTTCTATAGAGATGCAGGCATTTATATTACAGTGACAAAATAAGCCCCCAGTGAAGAAAAAAAATGTGGCGGGAGCAAAAAGATGTCAAGAAAGTGCTCAGAGTTCAAAACATTGAAATGAGGGAGCAGACTTGTAGAGACACATAATTTGCAGCTGGTCTGAGGTTCTTCCTCTGAGAAAAATGTAATTTAAACTAATTTTCTGCATTTTTACACCAAATAACCTCTTGGATTAAGTCAGAAAGCAGCCACCTGGAAATTGCAAGAATTTTTCAGTCTCAATGTGACCCTTTTAACTCAGCAGAATAAGAAGGTACAATGTGATCGGTATAGCGAATGTGACGTCAGCAATTGGTTTGTGAACTACTATTTTTAAACCTTGAGTCTGCCATTTGTTTACTGCCATATGACTCTTTTGAAAGCAGATATAACAGGTGAGAGGTTGATCTGACTGAGACGATGATACAGTAGCGAACTGTCAGCTACAAGGTAGCTCAATGCAAACTGTTTTAATTCTAGTTTCCTCTACCGTAATTTAGAAACTGAACATCATTCTGAATTCAAAAAGTCTTTAAAGTAGTGACTGAGACCATAAAGTCATTAGGAAAATGTTTAATGAGGTAACAGATCAAGTAAGAAGGAGCGTAATTTTTGTAGACTTTTATACTGTCGGACTTCTTTCTGCAAACAGACAAGTCGCCCCCTGCTGGCTGTTAGAAAGAATGCCGGTTTAAGGCTTCACTTCTGAGATCTGGAGGCTACATCCATCTTTTATATACACTTTGTTGCCATCACCAGAAGAGCCAGTGACTGAGATTATTCTGAACATGTATAAAAATAAATACAACAACCAAATTTGTCAATATTTTCCACTTTTCCTCCTACTCGTCAGAATAACTCACTGCTGCAAAAAGTGGGACAGCAAAACCACAGCTGTCCTCCTGATTAATTGATGCACTGTAATAAATTACTGGTACTGTAAAATCTGCTGCTTTTTTGGAGTTCAAGACAAGAATGATCATTAACAATAGGCTATTGTAAAACTGAGAGTGTGAATAGAACAAAAATGCTTGTTTAGACAGACTATAATAGTTGCAATCTTTGGTATATAGAAATATAGCTTCTCTTATCCTTTGTTCTTAGGTGTTGTAGTGCATTAATGCGTTACTAAATAAGATGGTAAATCTCAAATCTGGATCATAAATATTAAAGATACATTGTTTATGGTGTATGTCTCCAGTAAACAGTTCATACATTTTAAAAGAAGATAAATGTTGTAATTTATTGGTTATGTTGATTACAGTGGCAACATCATATAAATACAGTATATTTTATGAGAGCCTAGTCACATTATTAGATACCAAACTTATATATTATACTATAGAGTACTTTAATCAATTATACAACAAGTTATTTAAAGCTGTTTTAGTAAATCACACTTTTAACACCATAAAAATACTGTAAAAATACTGGCGGCCACAGCTGCTAGCATTACTGTTATTTTATAGGAGAATTTGTAACAGTGTGGGAATGCGTTTGCTCCATTTGCTCATGCATCTATATTTGTACTGACTGAGGGTTTGTCTGTTGACTCGTGCACTGATTTCCCTTTTGCATCAATATGTTGTAAAATATATAAGTGTGGTGTGTTGGTGGTCATGAGCTACGTCTGGGGATTTTCTCCAAGTTGAATGTGTGAAAGATAAGGCCAGAAGAGTGACAGACAGGAAGAGAGATGTTGACTCTGGCTGCTGTGTCGGCTGTTATTTTTCTACATGCCAGTTCGTCTTCTGGCGACCTTCTCTTTCTGTGTGCCAACCGTGCCCCTGAGCCCACCGCCTGAATATGGATGCCCTGCTCACTTAAACACCCTGGCATCGCTCCCGCTTCCCTCCTCTTCCCTCCTCTTCCCTCTGTCTCCAGCTCAGACTTCATTTTTCTCACCTTCCTCATCACCTTCAGTCGTTTTTGGGCTTTTTTGGCAGGGTGAGAAACTTCACTCTTCCATGCTGCTGAACTATAAACCGCAAAGTGGTAAAAAAGTCAAGAAATGTTCTTTACTGTGTGGTACCTGTAGCTGTCTGCATTGTAAGTGTGATTTTTCACACAAATTCATGATAATTTTCTTAAAACATCCATGAGATCTGTGCAGTGTACTTCCACTAAAGTTGCCCTGTGGCTCCTGTCTCGAATCTCTTTTTCATGCCAGGCTTTTCCATCACACGTGCTTTTTTCCCCCTGTTGGATATCTCAGTAGCGCCGACCCCCTCCGCCGCTGCCCAGCTCTTTTTGGTATTCTGGCAGAGTGGCCGCACTCCCACCACAGCGGCCAGCTCGCTGAAAGAGTGAGCACCAGCGATTTGACCTGCAGTTGATTCTCTGCCAGTGCAGGTTTTCTGATGCGCCACTGGAGATGGCAGCATGGCATTAGCTGAGCTCAGCACACACACATGCCCTCATCATGGTCGCCGCTGCCTGTATGCATGCACACGTTCACACAGTCGCCTCGCTGTCACGGCTGAGCGCTGAAGAAGTCACACCTCTCTTCCTCTTCCTGCCCGAGCTTCTTTCAGCATTCCCTCTCACCTCTTCTCAACACTTGGCTTCCTTCTCCCTCCATCTCTCTCTCTGTCTGCTGCCAGCCTCTCTCCTCACCCCCGAGTTTAGCTTTAGATACCGCCACTGGGGAAGTCCTCACTCATCACTGCTAGCCTTGTTTCATACCCAAATAACACAACTTCACAAGTGGTGTCTGTGCCTCAGGACTTCACCTGGGTCTCACATACCAGGTCTATCAAACATGCTTAAAGGACATGAAAGAGTGTGTGAAAGTCAGCAGAGACTTAAAAAGACTTTTCTAAGATTCCTGCGAAGGATCCTCGTTTTACTCCTTTGTGTCTCAGCAGCTA
This sequence comes from Amphiprion ocellaris, assembly GCF_022539595.1. Lineage (NCBI taxonomy): Eukaryota > Metazoa > Chordata > Actinopteri > Pomacentridae > Amphiprion > Amphiprion ocellaris. The sequence continues at coordinate 14,490,268 of NC_072784.1, read as the reverse complement.
CAAATGGCACAGTGTATGAAGGTCACAGAAGTTTGACTCTATTTTACTCAGATTTACTGGAGATATCGTTGGTCTCCAAGCTCTTTCTGAATATGCTTATATTCTGTTCTGCACAGTGACAGAACGATGAATAAAGTAATGTTAAAAGCAGAGTGCATGGATTTGTACATTTTGTGAATTGGCTTGCATTCATGCTTTTTGTGTGTGTGTGTTTGCATGGTGATTCCTGTCAGCTTCTTGTGCGTACGCAGCCTCTAGAGGCAGGGGATTACAGTGAAGGGCCCCCTGCATGAGCGGTGGTGGGAGTAACTGCATATGCACTGCACTCCTCCACCAATCCCCTCTTTGGCTGCCTGGTCTCTCAGATCCAAACAGGGGATTTGACGCAGGATCTTACAGCAGCATTGACACTTCATCTTCGCGCTTCCCACTGTGATCTGTCAGCAGATCTCCTGTCGGGATCTCTACGCAAGAGCAGCCTGAAGGGAAGTCTGTTTGAAGTACCACGGCTAAACGCATGTAGTGTGCACACACTGCAGAGCTACGAGTCTGAAAGGTGATGAACTCTTGGTGTGTGGTGAAAGTGTAGCTTAAAGCCAACTCCATCAGATTTTATCAAAGGTCTGTAAGAAGAGACTTCATTTAACAAGATGTAAAGGTTGTCTTTATCGTTTTTCATTGTCTGGCATTAACAACTGAATTGAATCTGAATTGTGAATGGATATAGATTGTCTGCATGTTCTGCAAAAGTTGTAAATGCCACAAATACCAGTGATGAACTGGAGTGCTTAATAAATGCAGAATAAATCTGTTAAATTAGGCTTAAAACATTTGTATAAGTTTTTGTGGTGAGCATTCATGCACCTCAAGAAAGCAGAGGTTCATGCTTTTTGGGTTGTGAAAACTTTTTTACTATACTACAGTACTTACAGTATCTCTTTCTGAACACCTGTCAAGGACATCGTCGGTTTATACTTAAAGCAAATAACGATTTTCTTGTAGCATATCAAGGTCTAGCATAGATTAGATGGTAAACAAACACTCAAAACATGGCTCTGGAAGTCAATGTGTTTTATAGGGGAGAAATGGGCAGATGAAGACTTGAGTGACCTTGACAAGCAGCAAAACTCTAAGGCTGAAAAATGAATTCCAAACTGCAGTGTATCATATGACCACTTGGGGCTAGTTCCAAAAGTGAGTCAGTCCCCATAGACCTTAATGTTAAAATGCTCAGCTTCACAGCAGAAACAAACATGTTTAAAGCCTGTTACAAAAAATGGTGTCAGTCTCTATAGTTAATTCCCTCTTTTATGACAACTGTGCAGGAAGTTAATTTTTATGAAACTTATTGATTTAAATTGTATCGAGGGTTAAAGTTATACATAATTAGGGGCATGATTGTTCTGAGTGATACATTGGGGTCATTGCAGGACAGTACATGGCCTATTTCAGCTTCATTTATGTTCATCTTGGCAATGCTTGATGGCTGGAAAACTGCTGCTTAGTGAACTTAAAGGCAACGTCACGGACGACTCATCCATCTTTATATATAGTCAGACAACTGTATCGATGTCGGAGTGTTCCTGAAATGGAAATTCTTCTGCAGTAATCCGATGGTGATTGGGTGTTGGGGGAAGTCCTGGAACAAGTTTGATCTGCCGCGGCTACACCTCTCAATTTACAGGACTTGCCATTTACAGGATCTGCTGCTACCGTGTTGGTGCCAGATACCACAGGGCATCTTCAGAGTGCTTGACTTGGCGGGTCGGAGCTGCTTGGCAGCCGAAGGATCAACAGCAGATTAGGCAGGGGTGGCCATAATGTTTTGGCTCATCAGTGTATACCCCCCTCTATGAGCTGCCTGTTTGGTTTGCATACATGGTTTCTAATTAGGTTCACGCACAAACACTGATTTGCATGCAGCCCTGTGAAAAAATGTAGGCTAGAATTCAGATGTTTGCATTCATTCTGCAGCACAAATTTACAGCCATAGAATTATCTTCAGAAACAAGAAGAACAAGGAATAGATGCTCTGACCCACGCAGAGTCTAATATTATGGATTCAATATGGGATTACATGAAGAGACAGATTACGCTGAGGCAGCCGACATACATTGAAGATGCTTGGAGCAGCATACCTGGTGATTTTAGTCATTGAATCTTTTGTGTGTTTTTTGTGAATTTTCTCCTGTATTGAGTTTCTGATCCATGCCAATACAATGCAGGAATCCACATACACGGATGATTGGATTTTGATGGCATCATGTATGTAGGACCTCCTTGGAAGGTTCTGGATGAGACAGAAATGAAATGAAAAGACTTGAGAAGTGAATTGGTTTCTGGTGATTCCTTTGTAGCTTGGGGTGTGTTTCCCTGTGTAGCCATGTAACCTTTTACAGTGCAAGATGCATATAAAACAGACATAAAGTCTAAAGTTATTACCTTCATCATGTTATGTGGTTATGTCTCATAGGAATGGACACAGAAAGGGTTTATCACTGAAGTTCGGCTCCTCTGATTCAGAAATCCCAAAGTAGTGCCCGAGGAAGCGTTTTTCCTCTCATTAACAAAATGGTGAATGATGTAATTCCACCAAAAAATGGTGTTACATCCCTCCAACAGAACTCCAGCTACTTGCACAATTTATGTGTTAGTGCCTGCTTCTCCTTCTATGTGCAATTAGCTTTAATTTGCTGTGATCTCTGCAGCAGTCATAATTCATAGCCATTACGTTTTGACCTTGTATGTGAGTATTTGTGACTGTTAGGTGACTGTAGAAAGCTGCGACCGCCTCCACAGTGTGACTGTTGTACACACAAGAACTCCACCACCTTTCCTGCGTCTTTGTAGTTCAACTGAGTGTTACAGAATCCTTCCTGCCACTGTCAGAGATAATTGGCACTCCATAAACACATGATAATTGGACTGCTTTGATCCCTGCAATTTCTCACTTCTTGGCCAAAGAGGCACAGCCGTTCTGTCTCATGTTTACCACTAGTCTTTATGTGGCGGCGAGAGGAGAGAGGGAGTGAAAGAGGGAGAGAGAGAGAGAGAGAGAGAGAGAGATTCTGTTTTCTTCTGAAGTGTTAAAAGCTCCCTGCAGGCATTACTTCCTGCACCCAACCTCTTTCGCCATTGTTCCTCTGCTGCTTATGGCCATGACTCATAACAAACTTTCTCTTTCGCACACACATTCACACACGCAGAGCTTAATCACGTTGTGAAAGTCTCCAAATAATCTTGTTTCTCCTTGTTTGTCTATGTGTGTTTCCTCTCTCTTTTTTTTTTTTTAACCTTTCCAGAGAGCCAGAGGGCGTACCGTTTTGTCCAAGGGAAGGACTGGGGTTTCAAAAAGTTCATAAGGAGGGACTTCCTCCTGGACGAGGCCAACGGTCTGCTGCCTGATGACAAACTAACACTTTTCTGTGAGGTGAGTTCATTTGAACTGAGGTTATTTGTGAGCTCGCTGTGTCCTCGTTTCGAAAAATCTTTCCAGGAGAAATTCTCAGTGCAGCCTGCACATTCACAAACGGTAATCCTGCTTATATTGTGGGATCAAAATTATCATTCATCGGATTCAACGCTGCAGACACAGACACCTATAATTAACCAAATTTTGATGCCGAGTTGTGTGTACACTAGCAGAACTCTTTGGATTAACCCGGAATATGTAATTTTATTAAAATCTAGAAATAATGAATGCTGTTGAAATATCTAAATTTCTTGTTTGCATTGGTGGTTTTTGCCTCGGAGTTATCACAACTGTAATTTGGGTTTCACTCATCTTTTTATTCAACACTACCACTCATTCTATGTCCCTGTTAGTGAATAATGTATGTTTTTATTGGTACTACATAGCCTCTGGGTTTAGATCTCTCTTTCATCACTAACATACAAGCTGATTGTCATTCAGGCTGCATGGTGACTTGGCTCCGATTCCTCTGATCCAAAGCTGGCTGCTGCTCCTCATTGAAAATTCCCTTGTTGTTTTTCCGCTGTAACACAGGGGGCAGCAGAGGTCAACTGTCCTCCCTCTCGTTCCCCTCTGCTCCTCGTAATTGAGCCAGAGAGCAGAGAAGAGGTTAAACTTTCTGGATATGTTAATGCCTTAGTTGTAATGCATGCACCCATAAATGTTTAAAAAGCATGGCAGTGGCTGTTTAAAACAATTCTAATTAACCCTGCGGGTATGGAGGAGAGCATGTCTTGAAGTTTTCCCTTTTTGTAGTGGTGCAGTGTGCAAGTCTGTTTAAAGTGTTTCCAAACTGGGCTTATTGACAGAGGGGTAGGAGGGGCAGCGCTGCCTCTCCAGAGCCATGTGGGATGGGGGGTAGTGTTGTGTGTGTGTGTGTGTGTGTGTGTGTGTGTGTGTGTGTGTAGGAGTATCTTATGCATATATTGTGTGTGTGTGTGTGTGTGTGTGTGTGTGTGTGTGTGTGTGTGTGTGTGTGTGTGTGTGTGTGTGTGTGTGTGTGTGTGTGTGTGTGTGTGTGTGTGTGTGTTTGTGCAGGCGTGTCTCGTTGGGACATAATTTTGAGGATGAGACTGTTTGCTGGAGAGGATGAGCAGGAAGAGAGAGGGATTAGTTACCTTGAAGGGCCCTCTCTCCCTCAATTCATCCCCTCTCCTGGCAGGGAGGAGGCGGGGTTGCTGGTTCAAGTCCTCGGTGGCCACTTCCTCCCCCGTAAAGATCTGTTGTACTGTGGTAATTAGCTGGCTCTGCTGATGACCAAGCGAGGCAAGGCAAGCCTGATTTATAGAGCACATTGTACACACAAGGAAAACATGAGTGTGTTTGCTATAAAAACAGTGTAAACGGAAAGCAGATAAATAAAAGAGGCAGAGAACATTTTCAGGTTTTATGCTGGAGGGTCATCCATTCTCTGTGCCGTTTTTGTAGACATGATATCTAGGAAATGCCTCAAGAAATTTTTTTTTTAGTTTTGGCTCAAACTAAGACTCAACGATGAATTGATTAGAATTGATTAGACTTGGAGATGGGTCAAAGTCACTGTGACCTCATGCCTGTTCACATCTCGTGGTCGTGATATGTCAGGAGCAACTGGCACAAACATTCTTTAGACTCAAGCATGAAGCGATTTGGAATTTAGTGGCTGAAGGTCACTGCGACCTCACAGAACACATTTTTGATCATAACTCAGGAATTCATGTGCTAATTGTGACAAAATTTGCTTCTAGTAGGATGAAATGACAAAATTATGACATTTTCTATTAAAAACTTCACTGCATGCCACAAACTACTCTTTTTTTCCAATTATTCGATTATCACGATGGTTTATTAGAAGGAATATTCTGCCAAAAATTCTTCTTAAAAAGTTTCTTTCATTTTGACAAACCGCATGTCAATGCACAAAGTAGCACAGTATGAAAGATAAGCAAAGTATAAGACTGTAAAGTTAAACCTGAACAAAAGGGCTCATTATTTGAGTAGTGAAACTCCAAATGAAATTCAAGCCACTGTTAAACCTCTTAACAAAGAGGGAAAAAAAAGTTTGTTGACACTGTGGATATTTTAGAAGCATGGAGCAACTGAAGCAAGTAATTTTCTCCTCATAGTGCAGTTGAATTTTGTTTAGCTTCAAATTCTACGAAACTATAACTGACTTCTCAGCACAGACATCATCTTTAAAACATGTATAGTGAGTTTACTGGATGCCATTGTGAATATAAATATAAATATTTATTTTTTCTCTGACAACAGAAAGAAAAAAATATGTCAATGAGAACAGCTTTATTGGGTATTTCACTGTAATAAAATACAGGATATGTGAGCACAGAGAGCAGGAGCGAAGCAAACAGATGTAAAGTTTAAAAAAACATGCATGTAGCCCTACTTCACTGCGACATCATAATGTTCTGCAAAAACATCTTTCTGACCATTATTAAACTCCACAACTCAAGAACAGAAGGAGAGATTTTGACCACTTTTTGGCTCAATACTGAATATTTGACACTAAACTTCACCTTGAAACTGCATAAACTTTGCCTGCTGCTCGGCTGAGAAAATATGTGAGGAAGGCACGTTTCAGATTTTGCAGTTTCTTTGCAGAAAAATCAATACTTGAAGCATTGTCTGCTGTCATGGCTACAAGTTTATGTTCTGTCAGAATCGGCTTTATTCAGATCCTTCAAAGTCTTCGCTACATATATTTCATGAGTCTGGACAGACGTGGATGTAAACTGCAGCTTGACTGGCTGTCGGAGGCATTCAACCTGCAAGGCTGCAATTCTAGTTTTTGAAAAATACTCACAGATCCAATGGACATCTCTGTGTATCTACCAACTCTGGAAGCATTTAGCAGCATGCCCACAGATGACCCGAGACGCATACAGAGTTTATATTCTCAGAGAAAGCAAAAATGTTTGAAAATGAATTCTAAAACATACTGGAAGGCAGTGTGCTATAGAAAAAGGGCAGTCTGGAAGTGGGATGTTTTGTGCAGCAGTGATGAAACTGCCAATATCGAGGTCTGGTTGTGTTTTCCACCAACACGTGGGCAGGACAGTTGGCAGGGCTGGTTATTGGGTGGGGTACGGCGGGTGGCTGATGGTAAGAAAGTGTGGAACGGGTGTTTGAATCTCTTTTCCTGGTCCTTTTCCATGTGAAAGCGATGCCCAGTGTTTACTGTCAGAGACCTGGCGCCGCATTCGTCCAGATGGTCCCGTCCTGCATCTGAGAGAGCCCCATCGCCCCAAAGCCCAGCTCTCTTCCTCTTCTCTCTTCTCTCATCTCTTCCACTTTTCCTCTTTTCCCCCTCCATCTTATCTCTCATTCAAACCCACTCTCCTCATTTTTCCTTTTCATGTCCCGCTGCCTCCCACTTTGAGCATCGGTTTCTTACTTTTTCCTCCCCTCTGCTCTACCTTCACCTCTCTTCCATGTCCCTTGGCTCTCCCCTCTGCTCTGCTTTGCCGCTTTTCCTCCCTCTTTGCCCTCCTTCATCTCCTTTATTTCTTTCAGCTTGTGTAGTTGGGTGTCAAAGGGGCAAAAAGGCTATGAGGAGAAGCCAGATCGCTGTTGGAGGGGGGATACTGGCTCAACCTCTCCTTATGACCCTTGGTCCCTGCGCTCGGTTCAGTTGCCTCCAGAGACATTAGTAATTCAGATTTAGCACAGGAAATCTGGCTATGTGTCATGTCAGAGAGGCCCTAAACAACACCAGCCGCTACTCGCTCTTTCTCCTTCTTATTCTTTGTGTCTTTCTTTGTCTCGGTCTCTCTCTCTTTTTCCCTCTCCATCCCTGCCAAAGCACTGCAGACACCTGCAGGTATTTAATGAGGAGATAGCTCCCATTAAAGGTGCTGCGTTGGCTGTCAAAAGAGAGCAAGAGGGACAGTGAGAGATAAAAAAAAAAAAGGAAGGAAGGGAAAGGAGACACCGTGAGAAAAGATTGAAGGAAAGGCCTTCTCAGAAAAAAGTGGGCACACTGGGTGGCATCGAGCTGCAGGGATGCGGAGCTGGTAAAGATGACTAATAAAGATGATACGGGGTAAAAACAAAAGGCCAGGATTGAATTTAGTATGAAAGAGAATGTTTTCATCAGGATAAGATCTTCTTTTTTGTCTTTTCTCCTTCTTCTTCTAATGAGACGCAGAGGTAATTGGAGGGTAATCCTCTCACTCTTTCGCCGTCAGCACCGCAGGTAACCTCTAGCTTTAAGGTCAAACCATTGCTACCTCGCTGTTCAGGCTATAGATAATGCAAATGCTTAAACTTTTCCTGAGTAATAGCAGACACACACGTGTGACGCCCTGTGGCTTCTTCAAGAAATCTCGACAATTTTAGGCTGTTGCGATTTGCCTGCAGGCAGAGTTGTCTTGACTGACAATGTGAGAGTTACTACAGTGGAAGTCTGTTTTGATTGACTAAAGGGAAAAGAAGGGGTTGTTTTGGGAGGAAGGAGTTTATGGTGAAGTTACTGTCAGTCATCTTAAATTGGCTCGTGAAGGCAAAGGAACACAGTGGTCCACCTTTAGTCAGTCAGAAGTAGAGCCAGAGAGCTACTGCTGCTGGACACATTGGGTTTATTTCACAGAGGAGTCTGTCTTCTGCCTCCATGGTCTGCTGTGGCTTCAGGAGCAATGTACAAGATGGACTATGATATCCTCTGTTTGACACAGAACATTACTCTGTTTCAGGGATTTACACAACACATCTGTCTCCTAAAAATAATCTTCCTATACAACTACTTAACTGCATTCTGAATTCACAAATACGTTTAAAATGACATATATTTACCTTTTTTTTATTACTTTACTATTGCTACTTTTCAGCTAACCGCTCTGGTAACCCAGAAAATGTTAGGGAGCCAGTAAATATGTTGTGAAAGGGTCCTACTTTAACCCAAATTGTGTTACTTTCCTAAACCTAACCAAGTAATGTTGGTACCTAAACCAAGCTTGTAGCAAATAGCAATGAAAACCGAATGTAAATAATGAGTCAAAAGTAAACTGGAGCCGAAAAATAATAATCCCACATGGGATGCGACTGACAGTTTCCTGGTTGAAAGATCTGAATGAAACTTTTGTTAAACAAAACCCTTATCAAATCTTAGGTATAAGGACCAATCTGGTAACCTAGAAAATGGAGGAGAAGCTGTGAAAGAGCCAAATTTGAAGTTTTATTGCATTACTTTCTGCAACCTAATCAAGTAACTTTGGTATCTAAATTTAACCAAGCTTCTAAACAAGTAGTTGTAATTGGGAAAGTCTCAACCAGAGTGTGACATATACTTAAACTTAATCACATAGTTTTGGCTCATAAACCTAACCAAACAATGACCAAAAATGAAACTTGAATCGAAGAATAGTGGTTCCACATGGGACACAACCCCTTGTCTACTGAATGTCCTTAATGATTTTTTTTGTTACTTGGAAAACTTAAAACTATAGTCTAAGAATAATGGCACTATGTGGGAGAAGTACCCAGGCCTCTTTGATTCAAGTACCTATGAAACTTTTGTTAAATGAAAGACTTCAAGCGACTTAAATGTGAGATTAATGGTCCCACATGGAATGTGAATCCTGATCTCCAGGATAAAGGTACATTTGCTGACGTATTAAAATGGAGAAGAAGCTTCAAACTTGTTTGTGAAAGAGTCGACTTTTAGCCCAAACCGTGATATTTTCCTAAACCTAAGCATGTAATGTTGGAACCTAAACTTAACCAAGCTCGTAACAAGAAGTTAGCATTGAGAAAATTTCAAGCAAACTGTGATATTTCCAAAAACATAGTTTTTTCACATAAACCTAACCAAACAATGAGCAGAAATTAGGCTTAAATCTAAGAATAGTGGCTTTGCATGGGATGTGATCCCTGGCCTCGTGGATGAAAGTCCTTAACAAACCTTTTGGAGTGCAAACGACTTAATGAAACTTAAGTCTATGAATAATGGCCCTTTGTGGAACAAGTACCAAGATCTTTAACAAAACGTTAACTAAACGAAAGACTTTATGAAGCTTAAATCTGGGAAAAATGGTCCCATGCAACACTTGAATAATGGTCTTCTTGGTTAAAGTATTTTTTCTCGCCTGTGAAAATGGAGAAGCTTCAAACAGGGTGTGAAACAGTTGTGTATTAACCCAAACCCTGATATTTTCCCAAACCTAACCATGTATTTTTGCTACCTATGCTTAAAAAAAAAATAATAAGCAAAACTGAAAGTAAACAACAAGTGAATAAATCTGAAATCTAAGAGTAATGGTTCCATGTGGGAGTTGAACCTCAGGTCTCCTGGTCAAAAGTCCTGTTGTTGACATTGCTGCTCAATTACAGTTTGATTCCACAAGGTGGCCAGTGACTAGTTGACTCTTAATAAAGGTATGTTTTGTGGTACATGCAACGATTTTGATATTGACAAAACTGTAGCCAGTTTCATTATAGCTGTCATTATTTGAAAGGACGATCTAATTCTGAAAAGAAAAACATGTCATTCATCTAATTTAATCTGTAATATCAGCTTTAAAAGAAGCATTCACGTTTATGAGCCAAACTGGAACCCATTGATTTTTGTTTTTTCATCCACGATCAGGCTGAATATTTTGTCCCTGCAACAATCACCACAATTCACCAGAGAGTAAGCAGAAGAAGAATGGCTGTTGATAAAGACTGAATTGGCATTGATTTTACTGTCCTTCCATTCACGCAGCAAACACTTGTGAAATTGAGAAGTACTGCATATTTGGCTGCTGTCTGATCTAGACATAAATTAACCAAGAAGGAAGAGATGAAGTTTTCACTTGGGGATTTTTTCAGGTTCTGTAAACATCACTGGGAAGAGCCATGAGAAAAGAAAAAAAAAGTGGGTTTATTAGACAAGTTGGCGCATCTTTATCTGCAGCAATGTGATGTCTTTCAGACTGAAACAGAATATGTGGAGGGGATTTAATTGCTGGCGGAATTTAAATAAGATCCTTATGGTTTGATTGGATACATCATAAATGCTGGGGACTTAATAAATTTAGCAAAAATAAAGAGCCGTAGAGATAAGATAAGGACATGAAGACGATAACTTGCATCTCTGCTTTCCTCACCTGTGTTTATGATCAAGAGGAATGAGAAATTATGAGACCATACCACATTCTTTGGAACTGTAAACAGTGTATTGGCCAAATGACTGTGCTAGTTGTAGGGTTAGTGTCCTCTAGCTGATGGTGAAATTGGGTCGTGTGAAGATATGATAACTGAAGTTACTCCAAATCAAATTTGCATAAGTGATCATGAACCTTTCTGAAAAGCTCCCGCAAGGCACTGTCTGAAATGTGGTCTCAAGAGGATAGGATGTACTGGGGCTCCACAAGCTCCAAAGCATGGTAAAAAACTGCGCTCTCCACACACATGTCAGAAAATGTTTTGTAGATGAGCTGCAGAACCTGTTTGTCCAGGTAACCCAAGATGGAGCCTCTTAGTCTTCGATACTTGGCGACCCAAGAAGGCGTTTAGTCAGACTAGAGCCAGTTTAGTGTTGGAAAGCAGAGAGCATTGTGACGGTTTAGCTCACAATGAGCACCATGACAATAACTTGTGTGACACTTAAGGACCTCCAGCCAGAGCTCGTGTTTAGTAAAAGCCAGGATTTACTAGGACAGCATTCCTATATCTTAGTGGTATATTTAAAAAATATCAAGAGGTAACTGAACAGTTAACAAAGAGGCATTAGAGGTAAGAATCTGTATTTTTCATTTTACTTTGTCTTAAAAAGTACACACAAGTTGGAGATGTCGTTCAAGTCCTTAGCTTAAATCTACATTTTGAGAACCCCCAAACTCATCAGTGGATTTGAAAGGCATTATATATTTTTAAAAATCAGCATAATTCCACCATTTATCACAGTGAGAAACTATAATAACAGAGAGAATCGTTGGACAATTTTTGAAGTACTCATCTGCGTTATGCTATTCGGATGGAAAACTTAACCAAATAAAAGTTTTAAATTGTGATATTTCCCTAAGATCACTTTTTTGATATGTCTCATTATAAATTTACTAAAAAACTAAAAATTCTGCACCCCTCAGCACCACTGAGAAGCCATTAGTAACTCAGCTGTAACCAATAGTCAAAAGTTCACTAGCTTTTCAGTTGAACTTGGTGGACGTTACAGGCAGAGACAAAGTTGCAAAGTGAACTAATTTTAAAAGTTCGTTTATAAAATGTCTATATGTAGAGCCACTGTTTTCCCAGTAATACCTGTGGCCACTAGGAAAGATACTGGACATGTTGAGTCCAGGTTTTTACACTTTTGTAGCGTAAATAATCAAAGAAATGTAACTCTAGTTGCTTTTCTCTGGCATTATAACTTTGTCAAGACATTCTAAAAATCTCTCTGCTTCTTGCAATACTCATGTTGTTTCCATAGAGCTGCATGACTTTATATTGCAGTGAATAAAAACGTGCGATGGAGCACAAAACAGCCAGAAACTGTTTGGCGTTCAGAGAAATAATTTAGACAAAATAAGAAACAGCAGTGTGAGCCTGCAGGACATCCTTTGCGGTCACCAGTCACGGTTTCTCATGGACTTCTATGTGAGACATCAAAGGGCGATGAGTGCGTTTGTGAGGATCAGCGCCTGCACGTCTACACTGAAAGATTGACCCGATGTTTTCCTCTGGAGTGGTCTATCTTCTGCAGATTGGCCATATTTGACGTGATTTACTGTAATGTCTTGTGACTGGCTAGCTGCTCGGAAGTCCTTTCTTCGAGGCTCCGGCGCTGCGCCCCTCCTATGGCGAGGTGGCGGTGGGAGAATAAATGAGCGGGGTGCTGATGTTCAGCTGTTTCCTCCTCTTCCTCATGGTGTTAGTGCGATTCGCCTCTCCTGTCGGTGGGTAAGCACTTTGCCGGGTGACAGCACCCATCCTTCACTGGGCCCTGCCATATGCTGTGCTGCTGTCAGAGGAGAAGACTGCAGATGCTCCAGCTGCTCTCCCTGCACACTGAACAACGCACACACATCAGCAGCCCTGTGCAGGATAAAGAGGCAGAGGTGGGAAGAGACGAAGGGGGAAAGAGATTTGGGCTCAGTTAGGCAAAAAGGGGGAGCCAAAGATTTCCTCCATAAGTGAGAAATGAAGTGAAAGACATTGTTTTGTTGTGTAAAGAGACGAGGATGCATGAGTGAACAAGTTTGTATTTGTAGTTTTTTTGAAGTAGTTTCACATTATTTTAAAGATTTTTCCCCTTATTGTCAAATTGCTGATAATAACCAGCAAAATCACAAACAAAAATGTTAATTTCCATGTTAAAGAAAAATTAGCGCTGTAAATAATGTCTATGTAAAAAAAATAATGTTTTCACAAATAATAATTTGATTCTCAACAAAGTTTGACTGTAAAATTACAAATTTTTTACTGTATTTCATGTGAAAATATTATTTTACAGATATTTGCCTTTGACTAAAAAAAAAAAAAGAACCCAAAACTGTAAATAATGTCCATATCAAAGAAAGCTGCACTTTTACAAATAGTATTTTAGTCTTTTACAGTGTTTTACTATAAAATGACATCATTTTTGCTCCATCAAGGAACGCGGCAGAGTTATGTGACGTACGTTTGTCTGTGAATCTGTCTGTGCGCAACATTACTCAAAAACAGAATAACGGATTTGGAGGGGAAGGTCAGAAATGACACAAGGACCAAGTGATTAGATTTTGGCAGTCGTGCGGCTTACAGTCTGGTTCAACGGATTTTTTAAAGATTTCTGTATCATTGCAAGATAGCGGCATGGTGTCACTGTAACTATGACAACAAGTGAACGCTACGTCAGCTGCCTGCTGATGATCACGATTGCAATCCTACTAAAAATCTACCGCTGCAGACCTATCAGGACTTATCCGTTGGAAATGATACAATGACTGAACAGATTTGGTGGAGTACTGCACTCTCTGAGTGCTTTTCTTGTTTTTACTGTATTTTTAAGTATTATTATTTAACTGTATTTAAGCAAAATATGGTTATTTTACAGATATGAAGAAATATTTATAACTGTTATTTTATCAGTTTTTAATAATATCCAGTGAAATAAAATACAAAACGATATTACTTTCCCATTAACCATAAAAAGTACTGGACAAAACTGTAAAGTCCACATCAAAGATCTATATTATCATAAATTGTAAATGACACTCTTATTACTATAGTTAAATCAGGAGAAAACTTTATTTTCCAGATTTTTGCAATTATTTTACAGAAAAATTCTGTATATTAGGACTGAAAAATGGTAAATATTTTTTCACTGTTATTTTACATAAACTTTTCAATGAAATTACAGATAATAATTTGTAAGATCACTTCAAAAGTATGAATTTACATTTTGACTTTGAAAAAAGTCCACATAAAATATATATTTTTACAAAAAGTAATGTTATTTTAAAATGTGTAAAATTACACTATTTGTGACATATGTGAATCAAAAGCAAAAAATACTATTTTACAAATATTTGCTTTAATTTAATTAATTATTTTATTAAAGATAAGATAAAGATAAAGATAAAGTTCTTTATTTCTCCCCACTCCAGGGGAAATTTACATTGTTACAGCAGCTTTATTTACAATATATACAAGGGTGAAAAATTTTTTTAACAGAAAAAATAAAAATAAAGTTTAAAAGTGCAATGATGTGCAGTTATTATTATTATTATTATTATTATTATTATTTATTTATTTATTTATTTATTTTTTAATTTTTTTAATTTATTTTTTTTACAGTTTTTGAATGTTGCGGTATTCCATAATTTTTTTTACATGTTTTTTCTGGTAACCTTGCTGCCAGATTTATGCATTTTTTTTTTTTTACAGTTTTTTTTTTTTTTTGCAGTGTAGTATTGGATCATTAGGATGGAAATACCCAATCAAAGCCTAGAGGCAAACAGTGCAGTGCTTGATCCTCCCTCTTTTTACTATGATAGGTTGTTAATGTTGGCAGCCGTTTTTGAGCCACAGTGGATCCTTTTAATTGATACTGCTTCTGCAACACCAACATCAACTTTCTTTTATATCTCATCAAAAGCCCTTTGCCTTTCCCTGGGTAAAGACAGCAGAAATTGAACAAACAGGCAACTTTTTTTTTGTTTTTGGACAGCTTATTTATTTATTTTCTTTGTCCAAACATTTCCTTCAAGCACTTTAGATTGGGCATCAGAGTCTCAAAGCTATCAGTTTAATGTCTGTGATCTTCCAGCAGAGAAAACAAAACTACTTAAAAAGAGACCCAAATGGCCGCTGCTCACAGAGGCTCGTGTTAGCTGCCAGTGGTGCTACTGAGTGTGTGTCTGCATGTGTGTGTGTGCACGTGTAAGAACAAAGTTGGCTGAGCCCAGTCCACAATGCTGGTTCAGTAGCTTCACTTCAAATCATGCATGAAATATGCCTCTGTCTGTGCAGATTCACCCAAATACCTCTGTGTCAATGTGCCTGTCTGTGGGCCGATCCATTCAAATTCACACGGCTGGGTCCCTGCACACAGTCGCTGAAGTGACCGCCGCCACACATGAATGGATACATACAGTGGTGGGCCGATGTGACCGGAGAACCAATGTGGCTGAACAATCACTACAGTCTGGTTAATGCCACAGGTTTACTTGGTCAGAAGTGCAAAAGAGGAGCAACTGTTGTGTCGGTTTACTGTGCAGCAGAGAACTCGAGGGTGTGTTATCTTTAATAAAATCAAACCATTTATCAGATTCCCAAACTGTAAAAACAAGAAAAATATAGATTGTTCAACTTTTCAATAGTTCTTGAACGACTCTTCTGTGATGTGTTGTTTTGTGCGGAAATAATAACCAAATCTAAGCCAAAAATAGAGATATTTCATCATTTTAACCAACAGTCATAAAACAAAAATTCAAAAACATTTATAATAAAATGCAGACTGTGTTTTCAAAGAGCAGAGAGAGAGAGAGAAGTACCCAATCACATACAAAATGTAAGTAGTAAAATATCTTTAAAAAATGTGCAGAAAATCTGACACACCTTGAGCTTCTTATGTGCAACTTTTGGTTTCATCCGAAAAATTATCCGAATCCGAGCTTAAAATTGTGATATTTCATCCAAATCATTATACTGTAAGTGCTTGGTTTAAAAATTCACCATAAATAAACTGTACGCTAATCAGATTTGGTGAAAAACGAAAAAATCTACGCTCCTTGCCGCATCTGAGAAGCTACGAGTGATTCGCCTGCGACTGACAGTCACATGATAAAAATTCAGAAACTATTCAGCTGAACTTGGTTGAACTGCAGGCTTTGCTAACACAGAGTACAAGGAAATTTGTATGGAAGCAAATTAAAAATGCAAGTAGTTGAATATCTATAATATGTAAAGTCACCATTTATTCTTCCAGTTTTGGTAACACCTGTGGACACGTGGAAAAATGTTGTCCATGCTGATTTTAGCTTTTATCACTCATGTGAAATGAATGATCAAAGACATTGTACTCTATTTTTTTAATAGTGTATGACAGTTAAGACTGTGTTATACTGCACGACAAGCATCTTTGAGTTCTTGCTACTACTAATCTGTTTGAGCTGTGTCACTAGAAGAGCAGAACTTTAAATTGTAGTGAAAAATGAGCCCTCAGTGAGAAAAAATGTGACAGAACCAAAAACCACTCAGAAACTTGCTAATAGTTCAGTGGGTTACAACCAGGCCTGCACAATACTGAAAAATATTGACATTCTGTTATTGAATTTTTCTGCAAAATGTATTACAGCATGAGTGGAATGTACATGGGTCATTCCAGAATTGGAGGACGTTTTACGTCCTCCCCATCAAATTTCAAATAATCCTTGTACAAAATACTAAAACATGTAATTGTTGTGTAAATTTACTTGTCCTGAGACTACATCTAAAAAAAACTGGGAGAAAAGAATATTTGAAAATATTTTTAAAATGCCAAATAAGTCTGGAGTTCCCCCTAAAATGCCATTTGTGTCTTGTCCCACCCCACTAATGACCAAATTGGATCTCAAATGAAACAGTTAAAACGGAATTTAAATCTCCTTTTTTTCATTGATGTCTCTTGTAATTGTAGAACATTTTTTTAATTAACATAATATTTTAAATAATAATTGTTATACATTGAATGTGTGTTCCACAACAACCCTGTTAGCATACCCTTTTTAGCTGGTAGAAGAAGACAAAAACAGTGGATCACGATACGCTGGAATTTACATCCTCAAACAGTTTTTCAAAAGAATGGGTCGAGTAAAGCTATGTCCTCTCTTCTATTCTTCCTATTTTCATAACAATTTCTAAAAGAGAAGGTTTATTTTTCCAAAGTTTTGAAGCCCAAATGTCCTCCAATTCTGGAATGACCCACAAACTGGAAGCTGCAGTCTGTGGCCGACGCACTCCATTCTGTCGTCCACTTGTTCAGAGCTGCAGCCTTGTACCGTGTTCACCACTTTGTTGTTTTACAGACTGGACGTGTCTCATCAAAGCCTCAAACAGCTCCTCTCATCATCACTGCGATGTTCCCTCTTGTATGAAAAATGCAGTTTGCAAACGGCGTCATGTCAGTTGTTAGTTCTCATTAATGAAGTGGATTGTCAGACTTGTGTAGAGTAGGGCTCTATTGTCCAGCTGGAACACAAGAATGTTGTAGCTGCACATGACAACTCTATTTTTCTGTTTTTCACACAGCTCTCGAATGGCTATATGAGAAAAATGGGTGCTTGATGGTTTTGCATCCTGCTTGTTGATGTTTTTAAAACCCTCTTTGGTAACTGTATTAATTGGCATCATGTTCTTTGCGAGGTGAAAAGTTATCGCATCAGTGATTTCTTTCTGCCGTTCATAACCTTTTGCATATGGTGTAACACTCACGAAGGCATCCAAAATAGTCTTCTGATTGGGATGGCACTCAGAATTGGGGCTTTTTCACTCGAGAAGCTCTTGTGGTGCTGATTTTAAATGGTCAGATAAATTATTGTGCTGTTTTCTTTGGTGCGCAACAACTTGCAGACATTGCGGACAACTGAAGCTGCAGCTGTTTTTGCAACTGAATCTTCCTTTTCAGTGTTTTTTTTTCTTTTCCTTGCTCATTTTCTTGTGCACATGCAGAGCCTGCATGTTAGTAATACTTTGTATCTTGTCAGTAGAACAACAAAAACACAATTATGAGCAACTGCCCCTCAATGAAAGTGCAAATTAACCCTCCTGTTGTCTTCATTTACGGGCACCAAAAAATATTGTTTCTTTGTCTGAAAAAAATCCAAAAATTCAGCAAAAAAATTCCCCAAATTTCTGATAATTTGCAAAACCTTCAGGAAGAAAATTCCAATAATTCCTTAAAAGTTTCCCTTAAATTAAAAAAAAAAAATCCTCCAAATTTGGCAAGAAAATTCTTGTAAATATTTTCAAAAAATGAGTAAAACTCTTCCAAAGAAAATCCTAAAAATATCTAAAGTGATTACAAATATATCAGTAAAACTTCTAATATTTTCTTTCAGAACATTCACAGAAAAATCCAGCGAAATTCGCTGGATTTTGGTTGATTTTTTTGTGAATGTTCTTAAGAAACATTTTTAACATTTTTTTTTCCACCAAAAAATGTTCAAAGATTTCCCAAAAATAATGAAAATGTGGACATCAGAAGTTTCACTGTGAGAATATATTTTTTTCCCCACATTTTCAAACTTGAAAACGGGTCTATTTTGACCCGCAGGACAACAGGAGGGTTAAACAACTGACAATGAAACCTGCCATACAGAGCCAGAAACCACAAGTTACATCAAAGACAAAGTTTAAACTGAACAGAGTTTTTTGGTGGCAGGTTTATTTTCTTCTTCGGTTTTCCACAAACGAACCAGAAATATAAAACTCATCTTGTGCACCAACCCACCAAATACAAGGCTGGCAGTAAATGTAAGAGCTTCTATTACCTCCTTTTGGGTTGAATCAGGAGTCTGAAAACCAATAATCATCAGCTTGGATGAAGTGAATAGCTTCTAATTAAGGAAGATTTTCGCTGTTGCCTTCCTCTGAATGAAGTGTTTATTTTTGACTTTTGTTTAATAGCTCCGGGATTTGGGGCTACGTTTGTTTAATGGTGTCACGGCTGCATCAGATTTTGCTCTTACTCTGGGTTTTAATCAGTTCAGTTACCTGCTGAAGCTGCCAGAGGGCTGCTAACTCCGACTCCTGTATCAGGCTGTATCCAATATGTTGTCAGTGCTCTGAGTGTTTTTGATTTTTGTGAGCAATAAGATCTAAAAGTGGACACAGGGAATGAATAAGAAAAGGAGAGGGAGTAGGAGAGCTGCTCACTGGCTCTGTGACATCAAGCCTGTTTACTCTGGCTGGCTGGAGAGCGGAGGGCGAGTCATGCATTATAAAAAGCTGGTGATGAGTTTTGTGCTCGGGGGTTCAAACGACAAGTTTAAAGATGACAGATCTATTAGGCTGTTGCAGATGAAATGTGCCTGTGTGTGTATTTGTGTGGTTTTTAATGAAAATACTGCAGTTACTGGTCACTTCATTATTTGACTCATCTCTCAGACAACACAGTTCCACCTTGCTGTGCCTTTGAAGTTCAGCAAATAATGTGCAGTATTTGCCTTTGACATTTGATTCAGGTTAAATTGCAATCAAATTTCTATTAAATATGCAAATAACAGATAATGAAGTCCACAATGAAGCCATAATGCAGTTCTGCACAGTCTGTGCCGTTCCCTTTAATGAAGTTGTAATAAATTTCTAATGTTTTTTAAAACACTTTTATTTTATTCCATCCAAGCAGCAACAACACAAGTAGCAGTGAATCCGCAGATTAATATGGCATTTGATTACGAACAGAATACAGTTAATTTTGTAAATGATGGAAGGCATTTGTCATATTTTCTACTTTGCTAGAAATTATGTGTTAATTGGTTAATGTTTCAGTAGTTATGTTTCGGTCGCTGTCTACGTAGAGCTCAACAGTATGTTTTGCAATTGCCCCAGGCAGCCAGATTTGGATCATTGTCAGCCCTGAAGTAATGTTAGGAAACACTTTTCATTTCCAGCAATGCTTTCACTGTAGAGTAAGAGTGCTGCTGTTGCACAGATTTACACAGCCAGATGTTAGAACAGGCAATAGGGCTGCACCCTGCTGGAGAATGCTGACATTACAATATTTCATTTTTGAGTAACTCTAGTTGAAAAGAAATGATCTGAATCTGAAATCAATGGGGTAACTTTGTAGGGAAGAGCATCTTCCAAAAATTATGCATGAGGATTTTTTTACTATGACAAGTGCAAACCATTTGGGAGCTTTCTCATATGATGTAACACTGGCAAAAGCATCTGCTTTGGAGCTTTCTGGCAGTCATATTGCCTCTTGTGATGTGCAACAGGTGCAAGAAACTTAAGTATCTGGTCAACGTCGTCCTTTCTGTAGCTGAAATTTTCATGCAAATGACTTAGCTGCACAGTTATGGCCAAAAATATTGTTCTGACTCTTGTCATTAACTGAGAAATGTTAGTGTCCAATTGGTGGTCTTTCTGGGTTATTGCACATTCAAGCAAAGATGTATTTAACTTGTTTGAAGACACTGTGAGCTTCAATGTGGTGTTTTTTGGCCTTTATTTTAAGTTTAGAAACCATGCTAACTATGCTAAGGCTAACCGTGAGGCTAACTGCTAGCATGTCGCTAGTTAAGCTGCCAAGGCTAATTTAATTTCTTGTGGAGCCTCATTTATGATGTTTATATAAATACACATCTCTATTGCTGTGTTTATGCTATGTCTACCTTGGTGTGAGTGCATTTTCCTGTGAAAATGGTGTGTGTTTGTTTGGTTGACACTGTAAAGTTAACAATTACCTGATGTAAAACCTGTAAAAGATGAGTGCTTACATATTTTATTTATTTGTAACATATTGCACTTTTAATTTGTGTTGCAGTTTTACAATAATATAAAAAGCTAAGGAGATTCAGTAAACACAACTCAACCTCAGCCTGCTGGGTCTCTCTTTTTTGTTCACTATCTGTGTGGAAATACAGGTGGTATTCTGTCAGGACAGAATAAATATCATCATGATTATTTTCGTGAATGCTGAGATCACAACAAACCTATTTAGTGTGAATATTTATACCACAATATTCCTTTCACTTTGACATTTAAATAAACAGAGGCTGCTTTCATGTCCATGTTGTGCTACAGCCCTGCTAATGTACAAAACTGCATGAAAATCAGACTAAAAGCTTTCTTCATCTGACTTCAGAGTGTCTCAGAGAGGCAAAATATGAATAAAATTTTAGCCAAAACACTTCACAGACAAAACAGCTATTTATTGATAGACGCTACAATTTACTAATGTTCCCCAAACGCCTCACATGCAGGCTACGATTGATGCTAGATGGGTGGCTGTGTACAGGGAAGCTTCTAGCCTCTGCTCAGTTTCTCACCAAAAATCACTTTCAAAAGACTGAAATAAGGTGCTCTTATATCAGATTTACAGAGTAATCAAATAAATTTATCTGCACGCGCTGTTGTCTATTTGTGGACAATTTGAAGCATCAATAGGGCTGTTGATTGAGACGCTAAAGTTGTGACTGTGATTAATATTCCATTAATAGAGTAACTTATGCTCTATTAGACAGACTTCTCTTGTAGATTAGACATGGAAAATGGAAACTATGCGAGTTCTCTTTTTGCACGAAGCAGAAAAAATGTTGTAGTGTGGATGCTGAAACTATATAATATTGTGCGGCTCTGCTAGAGAGGAAAGTTTGGGGTTAAATAATCCAGTCAAAACCTGTCAAAAACAGAATGTAACCCACACGACAGTAGACGTGTTACTGAAAGACAAATAATAATTTCATCAAATCAATGGGAGCAACAGAGATCTAGTGAACAGAAGTAGAGGGTGGATTTATTAAAAAACATTGAATAAAATCAGAATAGTGAAAGTGGGCTGCAGCAGATGCAGAATCTGAATACACTAACTCAGGTTGTGTTTTTAATGAAATTTAATGCATCTCTTCAAATGAGGAACTGTTGTCAGCCTTTCCTGAGTTGCTGCAAAAGACTTGACCTTGCAAATACAGAATTAGAAATGCATTCAGCAAACACTAGTCCCTCTGTGTTGTTTTTGTTTGACTAATAAAGCTGAGTCACAATGGCAGGTATTTTTGCCTTTGTGTTTGTGAGACACAGAAGATTAAAAATGAAGTCTTTGTTGTGTAAAATGTGTTCAACCGATGTCTGTATCAGTTTTTCTTCTTGAATTATAATTACACTGGGCAGTATCGCTCCAATTATAAACAATGCAAATAGAGCTACTATTCTGGCAACCGCTCTTTGCCAACCTGGCAACCGTTTCTGAAACTTAATGTCAGACTCTGCCTACAGAGTTGGAGCATTTATTCTGTCAGTTTGTTTATTCCTCAGAAGACTGGCAGAAAGTTAATAAAATCGGGCAAAGTTCTGTGGAAAAACTGGCCCTCGATTGCAAAAATGCATCTCAATTAAACAGTCGCTTATTGCGATTATATATAATAATATATAAAACAAAGAAAGTGTTTAATGGCAGAACAGCTTCCTTAATGATCCAATATTTAGTCGGAATGCTTAAAAGTTACTCAAATTTCAACACCATGTGTCGGATTTGAAATATAGTTATGAAAATGTGTGGTAAGGGGGTTTGGAAGAAGGTGACAGGTGGGACTGATGTATTTTGACAATTGCATAGCTGCAGTAGAGATTTACACTCACACTGAGTGCCAGTTAGTTAGCCATGAAGTCAGCAGCAGCCACCTCGGATTAGAAGTGAAGCTACCCCAAATCAGGTCAGTAAAACTATGTTATGTTCAAATTCAAACAGTGTTCATGCAAATGATCTGTTGCAAAATTAACAACGTGAAGGAAGAAAGAAGGAAATTAGCCCCAGAAAAGAAAAAGCCCTTTGATTTTCTGCGTGAGCTCGTGCAGCTGCAGCGAACGGTGTCGTGTCGTATGAAAGTGTGTTCACTTTGCTGTGGTGCGTGTTTGAATGCGTCTGTCCGTTCGCCTTATGATCTCTGCTCGTGTTTATGTGTTTCCGAACGCGCAGAGAAAATGAGGCTTGGGAGGTAAAAGAACAAGTGTTCCATAACTTAATGAATTTCATTTGATTTGATTTTTTTTTCTTTTTCAAACTATTTCACGCATGGCAACACACCGTAAATCCATAAACAAACACATAAACAGGCAGAAAAAGATTGATGCATTATGAATAAATCATCTGGGTAACGAAACTCAATATTAACTCTGTGTTGCCTGGAGGGTTTTGAGGCAGCTTACTACAGATCCATCTTGATGTCTGAGGAACTAACTGGAAGGCAAGTGCTTTAGTAAGTACTTATCTTGGGAACTTAATTACCAAAACAAATGATGATTGTGGCGATACAGTGGCAATGATTCTTCATTACTGTTATTCTTTACCTAAGGTTGTATACAGAATGTGTTTCTGCTGTCATCACCGTCATTATCCTCGTTAAAACTCTCGGGTAAGAAATAAAAGCCAGCCAGTCATTCAGCTGGTTGGTTGGTAAATTTAGCACTTTCATATCTTCATCACTGCTGGCTGGACTGACGACAAGTTTGCCATGGATGTTTATTTTTAATGACTTCAGTGACCCTCAAAACTTCATTGTGGCTTCACCATTCACCAACATTTTATACATTATTTTGTTTATTTTTTTCTATATTATTGTTTGTATTCAGGCGTTTTTTGGCACTAATTTCAGCCTCCTTTGTCCTCCTGACCTGAAATTCAATCTTGGTGCAATCATCACAAAGTACATCTCAATCCTAAAATGCATCTTGAGGATCAAGGAGTTTTGCTGGAGGAGTTCTGAGTGAGGATACGCAGATGTATCCTCGATGTATCCATGATGAAGTCTTTTGTCAGGAGCAAGACTGACAAATGTCTATATTATACGGATCATTCAATAATATTCTATGCCACTTTTATTTGTGTAGTACTCATTTGTGACCCACAACTAGGGATCAGCCGATTTTCAGCTTGGCTGACTATAGGGGCTGATATTCTCCATTTTTCCAATTATTGATATCGTTATTGTCATTTGGTGATACCGATAAAATACATTAAAAGCACTACTTTGGCTCTCTCTCTTTGTAGTGACTTTGTTGTCAATGTCCCGCCCACAGCACCGTCTGATTGGTTACATTTCTCAGGTAACAGTCAGTCAACACTGAAAGCTACTGTTTACAGGTGGGGAAAGATGAGTGCATTTGCAGAACAAAGAAGCTCCGGTGAATTAGTGCAACTGTTAGTGGACACAGTTGAAGTTGTATTAAACATTGCAATTTTCCACAAACATGCCCAGTTTGCCAGTTGCATTGAAAATTCCTGAATAATGTACTTGTTGGTGTCAGCGTAACCGGGACTTTACTGACGGCGATAGACGATCACTAAGGGGTTTGTTGTGCCTCTTAGCCAGCAGCTAACGTTATCTGTAGCACCCTAACATCTTTCTAAAGTCAGATTAACTTTAACAATCTGCTGTAACTGACAGACACGTCTGTCTAGCAGAAACATAGTCTGCAAAAACTAAACAAAAAGCACCACAAATTTGGAAATTGGCTTATTTCGCAGGGGAGGAAGCAGCCACAGAAAACAGTTCTTGGAAAACAATAACTAGTAATGGAGTTAGACCTTAGTGTGCTTTAAAGTGGCAGAACAGTCAAAGATTGCAAACACGAAGAACAGCAGACGTAACTGCAGGAGACAAAGTGATAGATCTCAATTAGTCGATCTCACAGTAAATTGGAAGTAAGACAAGAGGAGAGTAATTGAGGATGTACAAACTAGGACATGAGATGCACAGTTTATAGACGGGGACAGTGGAGAGACAAGGGAACTAAGGTGAAGAGAGAGTATACAGTGAAATGGTATCCAAACTGGGGACTCGCTGCTCGAGGCATCAACACTCATGTGGTTTGCGTCGTCGCCGCTCGGCTATCAGGTCACCCCATTACTTGGTATCTGAAAAACAGATCTTAGTGTCTTATAAATATGTCATCTAATTTTGCATCCACAGGACGAATCCTAATATTTCTGATGATCCTTTTTATATTTTCTCTTGTGCTGCTGTAAAACAAACCCTCTCGGATTGGTGTGGAAAAACTGCTTTGTCTCTTGTGACCTCAAAAAATGAAGCACACCCTGTGCTGAGTCATTGGTAAAGTTTAATCTGTTGCAGTACGGCAAGAAAGGCAGAATTAGTCCAAGTGACAGCTTATATATAGCATGACAGTGAACATGAAACTCTTTATCTGCAGCTATTGACCACATCAGAAAGTCAAAGTCTGGTGGAACCCCATTTCCCATGAGTGCCTTGGGTCTCTTTTTTGACTCTATTTATGTACCACACTTGTGCTATGATGTGATTAGAGATCAACTGTAACCCAGAAAGTTATTGATTGTCGAAAGATGTTTAACATAAATAGATGGTAGCCAAAGAGGCTATCACTAAATTTTGTTTTCACAGTGTGAAAAAATCACCCACATTTATTGTGTACACACACTACTAAAACAGTCATGTACAAATAGTGAAAATTTACAAAAAAAATACATTTAAAAAAATAGTGGAATAATATAGCATGCTAAAATGGGGATAATACCGGCAAATACTTGTAAAATAATTCATTTAAATGCAGTACAACAGTGTAATTTTATGGTCACACATCATAAAAAAGGTAATTTTTATTATCATTTTCAAATTGAAATCGCATTAAAAACGATACAATTAGCAAATTACAAAGGCTTCAGTCTCAGATACACATCACAGGGTGCGTCTGACCCAAGATGTAAACCTTCTTCTGTGTGATGGTCACACTTTTAATTTCATTTGATAATTCTGAGACTTGAGTTTCTTTTGCTTTATACATAAAAACAGCAGTAAAGTCCACATCCGGGATGGAATTAACCAGTTTCCCCCTGGAGACTGGGGTTCAAACAACATGCACAGCCCTTCTGTGGTGTGTTCAGACTCTGTTTTGTCTTGTTTTTCCTTCCGTTTGCTTCAGTTGATGTTACAAAACTACTTTGCTAAGTGTAGGCAGCAAAGGTTTAGGAAAAGATCAGGGTTTAGTACTCTGCGTTTTTGTAAAAAGCAACTGGACTTATTCTTAGAAGACATGAAACAGTCATTGTAGTTTTGGGTTAAAATATAGCCATGCAACCCCTAAACACAAAGCTATGGTGTTTTTTTTTTTTTTGTTTACCTGGTTTGGATGGCTAAATCTGACAAAATGTAAGCATCTAACAATTTATTGCCTCTTTTGTGTGGAAATAGCGTGTTTTGTGCCATTGATCAAAATAGCTATTGTGATCTTCTCTGATCTAAGGCCACTATCTACAAGTTGACATCGTTTTCTGAAATGGTTTCAAATGACAACTGAAAGAACAAGTCAGTTTCTTAAATTGGAAATGCTAAAGATGAGGATTTACAGTTTCATTTTGGTGCTCTTGACGGATCAGAGCCACAATTTCCACAGCTGCTTTCTAATAATTACTAGAGGGCTTTGTTAGTGGAATGCAATTACTGAAATGATTATTGCTGCTGTTTTCCTGGAAGGACAGTATTTTACCTTCTTGTTATGAAGTGATAAACCAGGTGAATGAACCTCTGATGGTCGCATCACAAAGCCGCCTGCCAACTGCAATGAAATACTGGAGACAAACCTGTATAAAAATCAGTCGTTTTAATGTAAACCGTTCAGTTGACTGCATGCCATAAACTGACATCAAGTGTCCCAGTATGAGAAGGAAAGTTTTGGAGGAGAAGATGCGAGGAGGACGAGGTTGACAATGACTGGAGATGACAGCTAATGGCGTGAAGACTGTCAGGGCAGCCAGTGTGTCTAAATAACCAGGTGCTGCGATTTAGTTTCTGCCTGGTTAAACAGTGGAATAATTGGTCAAGTTAGCCAGTAATTAGACCGGCTCTGCCACGCTGCGTCTGAGAGCCCAGCGACGGCTCCGCCATACTAATTGGGCTATTTATACCGAAATACATTGACCGGGCTCGCTGGCTTCCCTTCCAATTCGCTTTTCAGCTCTTGTTTATTTTTTCAGTGGGTACTCAGGACACAGCTCTGAACTCTCCCTTCTCTCCTCCTCCCCCTCCTCCTCCTCCTCTCCTAAAGCCATTTTTCATTCCAACTTCAGCTCACTGAACTTCTGTCCTCTGCCCTCTGTCTTTGTCCGTCCGTCTGTCTCCCTCCTCTGCTGTTTTCTCTTCCCTCATAAACAGCGGCTCCCGTTTCTCCCAAGCTTTTCTGTGTTGCTAATCAGTGTTTTTATGAATGCTGCTGCCTGTCTGTTCGTCCTGCGAATGCGGGCGTATTTGCGAGCAGGAAATGGATGCATGTCAGTCAGTCGGACCTGCATCTCCCTGGGGTGTGATTAATAGAGCCAGCTGTGGAAACCAGACTGTCTCGCACACACAGGGATACTCTCAACGCGCCTTTCTTTGCAAAACTCACATTTTCGTCTCACTGTCCCTGTCATTTCTGTGCCAGAAATGAACTGCTACTATGAGAGGCCATCTCCAGCTGTACATCCCAATAGCCCGCTCACACTCCCACCCTATCCTATGTGATGGCTTCTCTCTATTCTCTGTCCGTCTGTCGCTTGGTATCTCTGCATCTGTATTCTCCCAGCCTTTTATTATCCCTATATCTTCCCCCTTTTCTTACTCTTCTCTTTTATTATCTTTCCCTCTGTCTCTCTGTCTTTCTGTCCCCTTCAGGCTAACCCTCAAACCTCCATCAGGAGCAAACAAGGCTCCTTGACATTCAATTTCCTGCTTGCCACGCACTTCTCTATTGTATGTGCTTCTCCTCCTTTTCCAGGAGTCTTTTTGTGCGAGTTGAATAGGTGGATGGATGTGGCATCGGACGAATAGGCGGGCAGGTGGTTGAATGGGGATGGATGGATGAGGAGGGAACCTGGCTATTTTTTTTTTTTTTTTGTGTATTTTTGGGTGTCAGCCTCTCTTGCTGAGGCTTTAACAGCAAGGTCACTTTGCAGGGATGTTCTGGGGATTTTTGGCCTTTTTCTTGACAACAAGCAATTTAAAAGGTGTCAGCAAAGAAAACAGAGGAACTGAGATTATCCTTTTATTTAGCTGCTGGCAGCTGTCTCTTTACTGGATGTAATTATGCACAGTGCAGGTAAACAGTTTGATAGTGTAATGAAATCTGCTCTAATGATGTGATCTATAAGAAAAGAACATCTTTAAATTTTATTTTTCTACTTTTACAACCCACTGTATCACATTTATCATACTTGAAATGGTGTGTAAATAGTAGGTTAAGTCTGAAGTACAGAATAAAAGTTACCTTTGTAGAGTACAACATTTATATGCACAGTTTTACAAACAGAGTTATACATACATATTATAGTTATATATTGTTATTGCCAAATGTGTATTCAACTGCCATTAAAAACATACAGAATGAAACTGGGATGTACCAATCAAGTTTTTGTTTTGTTTTTCTCCAATCCAAGTCATTTCATATTTAGTATCTTCTCGCAACGCAGTACTCATTTCCTAGATAATACAAACTTCAAGTATTGCAGATTAGTCAAAACATCCTGTTGCACCACCAGGTGGAGTCTCTACTGTTTAATGCTGAAATGACCAGAGGAAGCTAGGATTTTCAGGAGCTTACCTAGTAACGGGGCACCATGACAAAGCCTAATGCCCAGTGGCAGATAAAACAGCCATTTTTGTGGCTTCTTTTACATACTTGTGAGACAACTGTGTAAAAAAGAATCAGGCTTTGCTCTCTGCAAATACCTATCAATCATAAATTGCTGTGGTTGGGCTTTGGAGATTCCTAGAATCAAAAGAACATGGTAATATTCATATTTAGCTGTAGGATTTGTTACTCCTTGGCTACAGCAATGTAGTGACCCTATGGCTGCCAAAACGTAGAACAGAGAAAATGTGATTACAACACATACTCAATAGCCTTAGCAGGCAATGCTACTATGAAGACAACACCATTTACCAGTGTTACACTATAATATTCGAAATACTAAACAGGATTATTTTTATCACTACTGAGATTGTGTTTATTTATAGCAGTTATTCATTGATTTTTAGTATTGCAATTTCACATGTAAATAAATGGTCCTGCAGTAACTTTTCTACACTCCTGCTAATGTACAGTTGTTTACATCAAAGTTAGACCTACGGTATTCTTTATCTTAATTCAATGCATCTCCCCAAGGCAAAATATAAATGAACTTGTAACCAAGATGCCTCACTTGCTGAACATCTGCTTACAATAGACACTACAATTTACCAATGTTCCTTAAATGCATCACACACAAGCTACCGTAGAAGCTCGCTGGGCGGCTGGGCACAGAGAAGCCTCTAGTCTCCACAAAGTTACCACAGTGCGCACAGTTTAGACAGCTGTGTCACCAAAAATTAGATTGAGTGAAATAAGGTGTTGTAATGTCAGATATACCCAAGTTGAAACCAAGAGATTTCCTCGACATGAACATAGCTTTTTCAGTGCCAATATCACAGTCAGTTATGTTCATTTAATAGACTGAAGCCAAAATGGTGATAATGTGCCATCTGCAAACCTGAACATCTCATCAATCATTCCTTGTTTAAGCAACTTCAAAGTTTGAAGTAGACAGCACTTAAGATATTATGTTGAGCCAGCAACTGTTCAATTGTATTGTCCAAAGTTGTTGCACATTATTTCCAGTCATTTTTCATTTGTGAAGCATGAGCACATTTGACTCCCACATGCACCACATCCATATGCAAATACAGATCAGTATATCAAGCTTTGAAATGCGCTACTGAAGTGCGGCGAGTGGTTGAAGTAGATCTTCAGCGTGGTTTGCTTTATTTTAATGTTACTCAGAAAGAAGACCATTTGTCACAGAAGCCTAACAGATTCAGTGAAACTGTACTCCAGGTAATTAAAAGGAGGCTGCCTGGAGAATTTAAAGTCATGTACAAAGCATTCATACTAATAACCTTGATTTGAGAAGTTCAGTGGGTCATCAGCTGGATGCTTTTGAACTCATGCATTGTGCAAGTTCTGAAATCCTTACACAACTAAAGACAACAAATGAACACAACCTTCTCGCTTTGTAATCCTGCACAATTTATCATCGTAAGTTGCCAGGACACAGTCAAGACACCAGCTTAGCTTTTTGCCACAACTAAAATGATTTTTTTTTTAAAGTGTCTCTCTAATACAAATCAACCTTTGTCTATCTGGTTTATATGCCCCTTTGTCAATTTTTATGTCACAAGACACAAAATGAATGAAATGTTTAGCATTTTCACGTTGAAATTGCCATGTACCTATAGGGTGAACCTTACACTCTCGCTTTCTATTGCACATCAGTGGAAAAATTCTAAATATTAGTATGCCTGTGTGGCTAATGTGGCTAATATTACCGTTAGCTCTGACAATTTGATTTGATTTGATAACTTTGGGATGTTCAGAGATAGTGGAAACTTTTTGAGCAATTTGAAACCAGTAAACAAGGACTGAATATGTTACTTAAACACGACTATTAGCCTTTTTCATTGGTTTGCTTCTCTCCTGCTCCCTGTGCTCACACATACTGCATTCTAATATAGTCAAATTCCCAACGAAGGTGTTTTCATTTACATATTTTGCTGTTTCTGTTGTCAGACAACGGAACTAGTATAAAATAGTAACTGAAACACAGCCTATTAAAGCGTCATGTTAACTTGCAACCACTTCAGTCATTTCCAATCTGCAGCTCTGCACCACTAAACTCGTGATTTCAGAACTGCAACACCATCTGAAAAATTCCCCAAACACGAGTTAGAAACAGCGACTGTGCTGTGACTTCAGCTTTATTTCTATGTAAAATTATCTTCACAAAGAACATCACAAGTAATAGAAAGTTCTGTTTTGACATTTTATGTCTCAGGCAGCTGCCATGTGGTCAGCTGTTTTGCCAATCCCAGACACAGAGAGAGTTTTCTTCCTGAAAGGGATGTCATCGGCTGTATTTAAAGCTGCACACAGTGAATCAGCCCATTTAGAGCAGAACGAAACCAGAAGGTACATAGTCATGGTTACATTTACTGTCTTTGCAGTATTTTATGCTGACAAATTCAAAGACACATTCTGGGTACAAGTGAAACTTTAATTAATTTGCTGAAAGCGAGCCAAGTATGGGACCTTTAAGCTTGATGAGTGGATGTTTCTCAATGCAATGCTCCTCTTGTACTTATGAATCACCTGGGAGAATTTCATGTTAATCCAAGAAGAACAGGCCGTCGTATAACATTGTTAATGGCTAAATTAATTGGACCTTTACTGCAGGGGCCTTGATCACTCAGTAGAACCCTTCACACTTGAACACTCTATTGATTCTAGCCATCAAGGACCACTCTAGATTATTTTTTCCCCACTCGAATTGGCGTTACACTTCTCTTCATGAGACAGTTTTATCGTATAATTGTGAACCAGCTAACTCATTAACCAGTCAGAGTATGCTCTCAACCAGGCTATAGCCAACCAGCTGTTACTGTTTGATTAGATGGTGCAGCATGCAGGTGAAAAACTGCAAGTCAGTCAATCCAGTCTGTCGGAAATTACTTAGTAATTAGTGTATGTGTGTGTGAATATGTGGTTGTGTGTTTGTGCTCACGAGCCTGCTTGTGTGTGTTTGCACTGAGTCCTGTTGAGAGATAAATGAGTCTGGTTGACATTGTCTGGAACAGGTGGTGGAGTCAGCAGGGAAGACATACAGACAACCCGCATGCACACACACATACACTGGCACTCCCAATCTGACTTGAGTGCTGATATTCTGCCTGGTTGAGAGTGTAGCCGGTCTGATTGGATGAAGAAGGAACAATAGGTTGTCTTTAAATTGCCCACATATTGAGTGGCTGATGTATTGATTACGGAGGCTGAGAACCCACATTAATCATTCACAGCACGTTTGATTGACTGATTTATTATCTTTTTATGAACATCACATGCTATTTATTTGCCTCTGTTGTGTGTTAAAGGAACGATTCACCCTAAAATGCCTCTTTCTATGCAGGATGTCACTTGCACATAAAGAGAACAGTAACACTTGAGCGTGCAGCTGATTTGTATGTATATGTGTGTGTGTTTTCAGGTGAGTGTAGTGCAGGACTCTGTGAACATCTCAGGTCAGAACACGATGAACATGGTGAAGGTTCCTGACTGCAGGTTGGCTGAGGAACTTGGAGATCTGTGGGAAAGCTCCAGATTCACCGACTGCTCCCTTTGTGTCGCCGGCCAAAAATTCCAGGCACACAAAGCCATACTAGCAGGTGAGGATATCTTTTGTCACATCTGGAAAAGGTGATGGATATGATCTTACATTTAGCATTTGGGTGCTTTTAAACGCTCGAAAAGGCCTGTTATGTTTAAATAAAATGCAAAAATTACTCAGAGCTAGAACTGTTAAAACAGAAAGCATCCACCCATTTCAACGGTGCTTGAACTTGTGATCTGTGACATGCTGTTCCATCGAGACATGTAAACAAATCTAAGCTTAAAATCATGATATCACATCCAGATCTAGCATTAGTGACTCAGCTATGGCCAACAGTCTCGTGAAGCCTTGTCAGCTGATCTGCAGGCTGTCTTTACATGTATGGAAACAAATTTAAAATGTAAGTAGTAAATTGTCTGCAGTATGTAAAGCCATTATATTTCCTTAGTATTGGTCTAATGGAAAAATGTTGCACATGTTTATTCAAGGTTTTTAAAGGTTTATTCAATGAAATGCAGCTTTTCTTTTATGATTTAGGATATTATAATGGTTACACACTGCACAAAATATTTCTGAGTTCTCTCATCTTCCAGGAATGGCTGTGCTATTACCAGAGAGGTGCTATGGAGTTTATATTGCAGTGAACAGTTTGCCCACAGTAACTAAATATGTAACTGCTTGGAGTTCAGAGGGGTTAGGAATGTTCCTTACTCAAATCGTTTTTTGATCACTATTGAGAGGGCTACATACTGTACATTTTCATGTATATAAATTCTGTCTGTTAAGTGTGTAAAAATCATGGTTCAGGACCAATTAGCAGACATGAGAAACTTCTGTTGTCATGTCAGCTCAAAGGAATTCAAACATGTGATCACCAAGATTTTGCTTACAGCTGTCATGTTAAATAACATGGTATTTAACGTGTAAGAAACCCTTCAGTGATATTGGTAACATGTCCATATGGTGTTTTTTTATATGTTAGAAAACACATAATGAGTGAATAAGTGCTGCTTTTGCATGGACAAAGCCCTGTAATCAGAGTATGCCTAATGTCAGAAACACCTAAAGTCCGTTAGTTCCTATAGAAGCCTCTTTGATCTCTTTTGTATTGGCAAAACTCCTCCTTCCATTTTTTTCTGGTTCAGATTTTGCCTCAAGTATGTTGAAAATTTTTAACTTTTGTGGTGGACTCTAGAGAGACCTCACCGTGCTTTGAACACATGACACAATCCACTGGGATATAGCAGCACTGGCCAGAGGTTGTTAGGCGTCAGAGAACGCTTTGTCATGGTGCCCCTTTACTAGCTAAACCCCCAGAATTTTCTCTGCTTTCAACACAAACTGCCCATTTCTTTTTGATCGCTCCAGCATTCAACAGTAAGACGCTCCACACTGCAGTTGATCTGCACTGCTTGAAGTATGTATTATTTTGGAAACTGGTTTCAGGTATTAACTGACTCTGACTGGCTCGGGGACAAAAAACTTGATTGGGAAATTCCGATTGTATGTTATACAGAGTTGTGGACACCAAAGAAAGCTGTGTGAAAATGTGCTGTAAAAAGCTCAATTTAAAAAGAAAAATGTTGAAAGACTAGAAAACTTCAAGTATATCTCTTAAAAATATTACAATACACATATATTAGATGTTTGTGCTGGTGAGCTGTGCAATGATTTAGTATACTTTCAAACTCATACACACAGTTGAGTTTATATCAATATTCATCATGGAGTTTGTCATTATTCTTATTTTCAATCGAAATGCTGTTTCAGGGGCTTTTCGGCTGTGACAAAAATTTAGTTGCGGAGGAAATACTTCATCAGTTTTTTAATTTGAATGAATAATTTTGCTTTGCCACAGGGATGGTTGAATTTGAATACATTGAATATCCACACTATTGACACCTGAGTGTCTTTGTTGGCCTTCAGGAATCCATGAATGATGAAAGTGCTCTTAGTGTGACGCTCATGCAAACAAACGTGGACTTGTTTCAGATATTGGCACTTTGATGACAGCCAGCATGAGATAGTGAAAAGTTTGAGGAAACTGGTGGACTGTGAGTCTCTGTGGAGACGAGGGGAGGCTGTTCATTATTGGATTTGCTGAAATGTGTGTGTGAGGAGCCATTTTAATTACGTGCTGCTGTGGTTTGGGGTCTTCCCCTCTCGCTCTCGCTCTCTATCTCTCTCTGCTCTACTTGGTCCAGATGACGTCCCTCCTCCTCGTTATTCCCCCTCTTGGCCGTTCCCGTGACAACTCTCCCGGCCGTTAATCGCCGTGGAGACGGACTGAGAGGGATCAAACGAAGGAGGGAGAGCAACTCAAATTGGCTCTGTACTGACCATGTGATCTTTATATTTCTGCATCTCTCTTACCTTTTCTCAGAATCCCTCCTTTCTCTTCCACTTTCATGTTTTTTCTTTTCATTCTTACTCCCAATTTCCTTGGGTTTTCTCCCCATAACCTCGTGCTGTTTATGTTCTTGTCTGTCTTCACTTCTTTCTCCCTGTCCTGCTCAGTTCCCTTGTCTCCCCTTGTCTGTTGCTTTTCTCTCTCCTCTTCATCCTTTCCTTACTATAACCCCTCTCCCCCACTCTTTCCCTCTCTGTCTCTCTTGCCCACCGTTTCCCTTTGTTGCTGCAGTATGAGCTCACTAGTATTCAGTTGCACCAGACAGACTTATTGGAGGTTTGTTCCCGAAGTCTTACCTGGACCGACAATGCTAAGCTTGGTTTCGTTGCAAATGTTTGGGATTCAATTCATCTCTAAGCTGAGAATTTGAACCTTCAAATTGTCAGCAAACATGTTTCCAGTCAGGGTTGGACTCCCATCATCTCTGATCGAAAATGTAATATTCACAGTCAGGATCTCAAGGTATGGTTAGGGGGTGTCCAGTTTGGGAACCTCAGCTTTATTGAACCATGACCTTCACAGTGTAGTAGGCCAGTTTGCAGGTGAATGTGAAGCTGCTGGGGTGACGGTCAGCACCTCCAAGTCTGAGGCCTTGCTGGAAAATGGTTGGAGGTGGTTGCAGCCTCAAGCGAAAGAGTTCAGGTATATTGAATATGGAAACTCAATAGAAAATGGAATATATGATGGACTGGACAGATGGATTGGGGCAGTAATGCAGGTGTTGTGCTGGAATGTCTTGGTGAAGATGGAGCTGAGCCAGAAGGAAAAGTTCTCGATTTAGCAGTCAGTCCATGTTCCAACCCTCACCTACGGCCTGAGTAGTATTTGAAAGATTGAGATTGTAGATACAAGCTGCTGAAATGAGTTTCCTCCATAACGTGGCTGGACTCTGGATTGGATGTCTCATTAATATTCCCGTTGGGCTTCTATCTACTTGGACCCTGGCCCAGAAGTTGTTGAAGGGATTGCATACTTCATCTTTCCTGGAAACCCCTTGAGATCCCCCAGGAAGAACTGGAAAACCTTGCTGGGGAGGGGCACATGCAGAATGACCAGCTTGGCCTGTTGCCACCATGACCTGACTCTGTATAAACAGAAGAAAGTGGACATTGGATGGGTGCTCCTCTAAGCCACCTAGCTTCATGATTAAGTCATTAGTCACTAACATCTTAAAAATGTATTTGACTTCACACCAACATCATGTCCCCGTCTCTCACATAAATCTTTTTTGCAAATGCCTCAGAATACTGTAACAGTGTAGATACCTGGCAGAAACCAAGAAGCTACTACAAGTCCAGCAGCTGTTGGCTTAGTACATCCTGGATGAATCATCACAATCAGCAACATTCTATTTTTTGTCCTCTCTTCAGCAGATTTAAATATCGTGAAAATTGATAAAGTTGCCTTTTTTTATACCAACCCTTCAGTAACTTAAACTATCTGGCCAACTCTCCTCGTAAACAAAAGAAAACGCCTCTTGAGAGAGCAAACAGAAGAGAAATATATGAACGTTTTTTAAGTCTCTTTAACGGATCCCTGATGCAAGTCTGATAATTTTGAAGTCAGTTAACTGTCTATGCAACGCTTCAGCTTCTCTAACTTTAATGTTGCCACAATCCAAAAATTAAAGAGCTCTTTTCCAACCTAAAAATATCTGGACAACTCAGATGATTTACTTAAAAAACTTTCATAGAAACATTGACACTTCTTTTGTCCAGTGTTTTTGTTGTTTTTGTTTGAAACTAAGCTTACTTTCTAGGCTGACCAAGGACATTATTCTGACCCTGAGCCACAATGTGTCTATAACACACTTGTTAAAAATACTTTGGAGGTGGCTGTTTCTTATTTGCTGAGTTAAATTAAGTTACTACCACAGCAACAGACATGTCCAGGTTCTGACCTTGTAACTTCTGTGTCTCATTGTTAACTTAGTCATTCAGTTAAAGGCTCACTCCCACATTTTTACTTTTCTTATCAGGATTATACTTATTTGTGACCTCAGCAGGGTTGATGGATGATGCTGTGTTTCAGAATGAGTAATTAAATGGCTAGCTAGTTCCAAGTTGATAACTCATTATTAAGTACTTAAATTAATTAACATATCACTGACTTTGACACATACTTAATAATGCGTTAAAACATTTGTTAAATTTTAATCACTAGTTAATTGAGCATTCATTAGTGAAGGATAATGTGAAGTGTTGCCCTGTGAGCACACAATCAAAAAAAAGTGAACCATATCAGGAAAGTGTGACTGTATTTGATAGTAAAAGGCCAACTTGTAACCTTTGTAGAGACACATTCTCGCTTGGCTGGTAAACAACCAACTGGTAATCGAGGTCAGCTCCATCTACGAGGTTCAGCTTTAGCTCGTGCCGAAACGAACCGCTCTCATGGCCAGGATGCTAAGAAGAAAAGACGTGGGGTTGTTGCCTTAAGCAGCACAACAGTGAGATATGATGATTATTTTGCAGAATTATTATACAGCAGTGATTTCAAGTAGCAGAAGTGGGACTGATTTATGTAATTTAAAGCTCCGTGGTTGAATCCGACAACCAGCGTGGCCTGTCTGTGCTAGAGATTAATCATAACCTCTTCAGCTGTGGTCACATTTGGAATAATAAAAAAGAAAACTCTCTCTGATTGGCTTTCAGAACAATGCAATAAATTACTGGTCACCTCACGCATTTAGTGATTAAAAACACAAATGTATTAGAATCATTAATGTGTCACTGTCAGTTTAGTGGCTGCAGACCTTTTAGGTCACCGTTTTTGATTTATTCTCGCTGGGAATTTATCTACCAAGCAGTTCCTGGTTGTTCTTTACTCACTGTGGGATCATTTTTCAATGCAATACAAAGTCCTGCAACTCCAGAGAAATGGCTAGAAGCAGACAAAACTCAAAAATGTCTATTGTGCAGTATAGCACAGTTATAATGCCACCAATTGCTTTTAAAAATGACTATTTTGTTATCTGTTTAAAAAAGTGACAACAATTAATTGAGTATATACAATATCGTTCCAAGGTGACGCTACATACTACATCATTTTAGGGCTTCCATTTTAACTTTGTTTTCACTGCTACACCACCGTTCAAAATTTTGGGGTCACCCTGGCAATTCATATTTTCCATGAAAACTCACTCTTTTATTCATGCGCTAACATAACTGCACAAGGATTTTCTAATCATCAATGAGCCTTTCAACACCATTAGCTAACACAATGTAGCATTAGAACACAGGAGTGATGGTTGCTGGAAATGTTCCTCTGTACCCCAATGGAGATATTCCATTAAATATCAGCTATTTCCAGCTTGAATAGTCATTTACCACATGAACAATGTCTAGACTATATTTCTGATAAAGTTAATGTTATCTTCATTGTAAAAAAATGCATTTCTTTCAAAATATAAGGACATTTCTAAGTGACTCCAAACTTTTGAACGGTAGTGTATGTCAGTGAAAACAGTCTGCAGTTCAACCAAAAAATGTCTAAATTTTTGTTACATGTCTGTTGGTCACGGCTGACTCACTAATAACTTTGTATTTGTACCAAGGAGACATTTTTTGTTTGTTTTTTACAGAATCTTCTTAAAGCAATCAGTTAACGTTTGGTGATTTGTAAAAATCGAGACATGTAGAATAAACTCTGATTTTGCCCATATAATTTGGTTAAGCTGGTGACAAAATAGTAGTTTAAACATGAGTAGTTTAAGGACTGCCAGAAAGTTGAAAATTCAGCAATTCCATTCCTGTTTTTTTTTTTTTTGTTTTTTTTTTTTTAAACTACTGGTTCTGATAAATGAGGTAATTTTGACAATTTCTTAAAAGATAAGATGACTTTAAAGCCTGCTGGTGGATATTGGGGTTCAGATGTTTAACAAAATGTGTGAAAATCAGTTTTACAAAAGCAGTTATTTGAAATATGGGTGAACTTGCATTACAAAGGCACCATTTTTATTGCAAACACTCCTATGTTGTTTCTTTGAGGGACTTTGCCACAGCAGTAGCGGTGCTTTTGCATTTTGTCTCCCCTTCGCTGCTAATGGAAGGATAGTCTGAACTGTCCTTGCCACTGGGGGATTTGTAAACTGTGGTGAACAGTCCTCTTGCAGCAAGACGTGGAGCAATGTTTGAATTTGCAAGGATGTAAAAGCTGGGTGAAAAATGCTTTTTTAAAATTGGAATGAGCAGAACTAAAGGATGTTAGAGGAGTCTGGACACAGATGACTTTGTTTATCAGAACAGGAAGACAGACCTTTAAGCACAGTGTACTAAATAAACTCCAGTGCAGTGAGTCTCTTTGCACTGAATGCTGGCTAAACACACCAGAAAGGTCGACTTGAGTCTGTCAGCAGGAAGGATCTGCAGTTGACTTTTTCCACATGATGCCTGTGCTGCTGTCACTGCTGTCAATCACGTCGTCGCTCTGCTGCAGCCCTGTGGCAGCCTGTTAACGGATATCAGAGACCTCACCATGTATCAACATTAGACGCTATAACAAACCCTCCTTTCTCTGTCTTTTGTTTCCCTGTGCCTCAGCTCGCTCGCCGGTGTTCAGTGCCATGTTTGAGCATGAGATGGAAGAGAGTAAGAAGGTGAGTAGACTTGACTCTGTTGTTCCTGCTCCCTCTGTGGCGACCAGACTGTCTAAATCCCGATCTTTCCTTCTGTTGCATCAGGAAGTGTTCACACTCTTCAAACATCCGAGTGTGACTGCACATGTTCCCTCATGTTTTGTTGACTGCAACTCTATTATCTGGTGTCATTAAAAGCTGCTATGTGTGGAATTCTTTATGTGATTGTAGCATCTTGGATTTTTATTCTGAACACAAGAGGTGTTGTTTCTGGATGAAATTAAACAGTATGAGTGAAAATTAGTGCAGTCTGTTGCCTCAAACAAAATCATCACACTGTTTCCAGAATAAAATTGCGATGGGAGGAGGGAATTGGTTTGTCTTAGTATTTGTTTCTAAATTATGAATATGTCTTTGGCATTTCTGTACAGCAGTTTGCTGTTAGGGCCTGGTCTTAGCATAAAAAGAGGAATATTTTTCAGACAGTTATAAGGCAGGAGGCAGTATTACAAAGATATTTTTAAAAACCTGTGTGACTTTATTGTCCTGTTTGCAGTTGAGATGTGTCACATTAGAGGAAATAAAGGTGCTTTTAAAAAAGAATCCAACAAAGAATTCAGCGTCTTTCAGTTTCACAAACATTGGCTGCACCTGATTGGACAAACGCATCACTTGGAGGCTGCCTACGCTTGATTATCAAACCAGACTAACATGGTGGCTGGTTTGAAAACTTTCTCTTTTGTGACAAAAACATTGCGATGAGAAATAAACCACGGAGTTACTAAATATGTCTTCATTTTAGGTCGATTAGTTCAAGCGTTTTTTTAAAAGTTATTTTTTGGCCTTATTAGACAGGTTAGTAGAGAGGCAGACAGGAAAGTAGGCAGAAGAATTGGGGGAAGACCTGCAGCAAATGGTCGTGAGCTGGAATCGAACCCAGACTACTGTGCTGGGGACTGTTCATGGGTCTCCAGCTCAACCAGTTGAACCATCTAGGCGCCCAGTTCAAGCATTTTTTTAGCAGTTTTAGGAGGTAATTGATCATGCATACTTTATGCAAATGACAAGCAGGCAACTTCACATTCAGTCTCTCACAAACACATTGAGATGCTACTATAATGCGTTACATGGCTGCTTACATAGACAATGAATGGTATCCACTGAGGGGCGATGGAACCTGTGGAGACGTATCATTAAACTGCATCTAAACATCGACCCTTCAACTTCAGTTTCATTTTGGGAAAAAGAAAGAAGTCGCAGGGAGGTAAATCCAGTGAGTCAGGTGGGTTTAGATTGTGTTGTTGCAGCCAGAAAACCTGTATCTGAATACAGAGTCATCGTACTGCGACTGGGTGCACAATACATTGGAGCATTTACATGTCATTGCGTGTCATTTGTGTTCAGGTCGATTAAATGTTGGTCCTCACACACGTCAGAATTTTACAGTAGAACTCCCCCTTAATAGTCCAACCCTGCGGGATGAATTCACAGTGCACAACCACATAAATGTTGAAGAAAGCAACAAGCATGTTTCTTAGTGCACCCCTGACCTTGTCCAGTTTTCTCTCGATGGTAGCTACAGAGCCACCACTCGTCAATGTGATGTTTTCTTCTCTGCTCCAGTTTGTGGTCCAGGGAGAAATTGCAAATGTGCAATGGTCACAAAAACACGTGTAACACGAGTCTACATGTTGATAGCATGATGTCACGCTACATCTTGACTCAGGGCAGTTACTGCTTGCACACCAGGGACAGTCTCTGAACTTTTTGCTCAACCCTTGCAGAAAGCTTGGAAAGCTATTGCTTTCATGTGCTAACATGTTCTCTACCGAT
Organism: Amphiprion ocellaris; assembly: GCF_022539595.1. Classification (NCBI taxonomy): domain Eukaryota; kingdom Metazoa; phylum Chordata; class Actinopteri; family Pomacentridae; genus Amphiprion; species Amphiprion ocellaris. Next base: position 14,449,668 of record NC_072784.1, on the reverse strand, counting down.
TAATATGTTTGCTTGATCATATGCTACAATTCTTTACCAAACTGCTCTTTAAATAGCCACTATGTCACAAAACTTGTAAAGTCACATGTTTTTTGTGATTCTATTTTGCAAAGATGAGTTTCATTCAGCTGCTTTCTGATGTCCGGCAAGCAATCGATATATTCAAACACCGGCTGATATTTTCAGTCTTGCTATATTCTACATGGGAGATAATCTGCAGTTGTGGGGCACTTTTTGAATCTTAGCTAGGTTTTACAAAGACCTTTACAATGTGGTTTTCATTCATTCAGCCATACATACACACACACACACACACACACACACACACACACACACACACACACACACACACACACACACACACACACACACACACACACACACACACACACACACACACACACACACACACACACACACACACACACACACACACACACACACACCAGTGGCCGTGGAGCTGCCATGCAACTCAGAGTCCATTGTCTTGCTCAAGGACACACCATCCAGCCTTGTGATTAGAGGACAACCTGCTCTGCCACCTGAGCCACAGCTGCCCTCCAAGCTGTACAATGTAGCTTGAAAATATACAGTATAAAAGTAAGAACTGCAAAAGCACGTTGCAAATTTAAAGTAATAGACATCAAAAAAATGCTCTGCTGCCACAAAATGGTTAATTTTTGCTTTATGTCATGTTTAAAAGAGAACCGGATGGAACAATATGCAAAGCATTTCATCCACTGTGTGTGCTTTCCTTCACTTAACATAACTGAGTTCTCTGCTCGGGAATTAATATGGTGTTCAGACAGGATGTGAGGCAAAACACCTTTATTAGGTTGCCTTGTTTTGCCCCCAGTAACTATATTTATTCATAAATATGCTGATAGGTGATTAAATTTCTAATTTCAGTGTCATGTACCGTAGCGTAATAGCTTAAATTAAGCTCTCTGAAACCTGCATTTATGTTCATTTTTATTTTCCCCAAGTGTGGTTGATATGGACGTTGATGCATTAAGTAGAAGTTTATGTTTGGGACTGAGTGTATGGATGTGTATTTTAACAATATATGCAGTGTTATTGCTTTTTTTAATGTGTCCTCTGAGATGTTTGTGTGTGTCTTGGTATTATTCATACTTTGAGGACGTAAATCTTGGTTTAAGATTAGGGTATGGCTTAGCGTTATGCAAGTAGTGATTATAGTAAGGATGTGTGTCCAGAAAATTAATGCAAATAAATTTAATGTCCTCTGAAGGAGTGGAAACAAAACAGTGCGTGGTGGATGTGATGCACAGGGACCTTGTGCCACAGTTGGTTGTGTTCACCCGATAGGAGGTGGTGAGATTGAACCGCGGTGATTTAGCCGTCATGTCAGCGGAATATTGATGCCTGCACGGCTCAAATGGGGAAATTATAAAGCACAGAGCCAGGAAATGCATCTTAATTGCTGTTTAAGTGGGCGTCTTCATCAGAAAGAGGGAGAGATGGTGGGCCACGTCCCCATACGACTCGGAGAAAACAGATAGATGGGTTAAGCCTCCTCTGCAGCACTCTGTAGAGGAGAGACAAATGAGCTCATAAAGAAACCCTCTAACAGACGACTGCTCTGTGAATAGAGGCGAGCTTCAGACACTGTAACTACAGGACTGTTGTCTGTTTGTGAGACAGTGCTGAGAGTTGCCGTCACATTACAGAGGGAATTCCTGTTAGTTTTTCTTGTTTTAACTTCCAAAATGGTTGTGTAGGGGTAGCTTTTTAAATTTTAACACTCCAACACATGTCAGAAATCAGCAGAATACAATTAGCTTCACCCCTCATGTGACCCCCTAAGTACAAAAAACAGTAAAAATAATAAAGCACAAGATGGGAGGAAGAATGCTGTTTTTCAAGTAGGAATCTTCATTTCAAAACAAACATCAGATGTGTGCATTCAGAGTATACAACAGGAGTGAATACAGCCCAGTGAAATATTTGAATTACCTCATTATTTTTGCACTCATGCAGGCCCATATCATTGCACTTCCACCTCTGTGCTTCATTGTTGGGACTATGCATTCACTGTGGCGGTTAGAACCAGTTTCACACCAAACAAGCTAGACAATGTCAGAGGTCCAAAAAATGTGTAGGTCTCATTTGATGAAAGAATGTTCTCCCACTGTTCATCAGGCTTGTTGTCATGTCCTTCATGATTTTTCCTTGCAGGATGGTGTCAAAGAGCGAGCGATATTATTTTTTTCTTTGACACCGTCCATAGAGATTGATGTTCCACAATGTCCTTCACGCTATCTGAGCTGTCGGATTTGCACTGATACCGCCTGTGCCAAATCTGACACACTTGCTTGTCACTCTCATAGAGGACTGTTCAGAACTAGATTGCAAATAGTCCACTGTCTGTTGCATTAGATGAACAACCGCTGCAGCTCTGATTAGCGGTAGTATGGCTTGTTCTGTACCTCCTCATTAGTACCGCAACTGTGTTTCTATTGATTTTTCCCATTTTTTGTAAAACCTCACAATCAGATTTTTAAATTCCTGTAGCAATACATTTCCACATGGAGCCATGATGCAGACATGCAGATAAACACAGCCCATAGGACCAAAACTGAAAAAAGTTCTGGTGTTCACAGGTCATTTTATAACCCTAAGAGCTTCAGTAGAAGGAAACTGGAGTCACCTCTTAGACAAGATGCTTCTTTAGCTAACTGACTGATGGGAAGTCCCCAATGCAGGTAGTCACCCCCAACTTACATCCATATGGTCCGTTCATGACCCAAAATTCATACAGCCCAAGGTGTGAATTATGGTGAAACTTTCTGCATTATAATAGGACAGCTGTTCTACTTCAACATCTTTTAGATGCAGGTGCACAACTGAGTCTTTTCCAGTTGCCTTTTACTGAAGCTCCAAGGATGATTGATTATCTACACAGATATATACCATTTTTTAACCATTTTCTGGCCACTAGGCTGATTGGAAATCATGGTTCTACTCAAATTTGCTCAAATGAGCGCAGGCGAATTTGCTTTTGTTGCATTTAGTCATTAATTCGGGGCCTGTATTCTTAGTATAATCTGCAAAAGTATTTGTTTTTGATTGTCCATCCATGGACATACTTAACTTGTCAATTTAGAAATAATGCAGTTGTTGAGAAGTGGTAAAATTTTGAATCATTTACCATTTAAGTGATGTTGTATACTGTAGATTCTAGCATGTAACATATTGTAGATTATTTGTTTTATCTGTTAAAGCTGCATATGCTGTGCCTTCTTGTGTGTATGTTTTCTGCGTTTCTGCAAAAGGCCACTATAGCAGACTGTAAGCTCAGACCAGCTGGTTTCAGACTCTTCCTCGATTATTTCTCCGTGTGATTGTGTTGCCGTTGAGTGGTCAGAGTTGACACAAACGCACTAAGCTGTTGGTACACCCAGTCTGACCCTGCTAAAACGCCGCTGGTCACCGTGGTGACGATAAAGCACTGTTATAATTGGTTTATTGCTTTGTTCTACCTCTCAGCGCAGAGAGAAAGGTTCAGGTTACGGTGCCAGGGAGCGATAAAGCCTACTTCTGGTGGCTGCAGGCACCGTCAAGGAATGAATGCTCGGGATTAATTTTCAGGAATCAGCTGAAAAGAATTAAATTTATGTACTAGAATGTAGTTTTGCTGAAACGTGTTCAGACTGTTCAGAGGGTTTTTCTTCCATTATTCGGAGCTTGTTTTGTATCATTGCATGGCTGGCTGTCCCCGTGTGTGTGCTAAACAAGGTGAGTGAGTTGAATTCAGGTAGGTTTTTGGGATATTCACATGAAATGAAAAAAAAAACACTCTGCTGCTGTGCGTAGTTCTGAAGGATTGTCAAAGCGTTCGTCTTTTTCTTCTCTCGCCTTTTATTCCGTTAAACCCTGTGTGTATTCTCCTCTCCTGTCCTCTCCACCCATCCAGAATCGTGTGGAGATAAATGACGTGGAGCCAGATGTCTTCAAAGAGATGATGTGCTTCATCTACACAGGCAAGGCCCCCAACCTGGACAAGATGGCTGATGACCTGCTGGCTGCAGCTGACAAGGTACACAGAGAGAGTGTGTGTCTGCACCTGTTACCATGTACATTCACACACAAGCCAGTATGCACGGTAATGTACCCACAAATACACCTGAGAAGCACCAATGCTCCTCAACACAAACTTGTACAGTCACATCCAGGCGTACTTTTATAGCAAAGCATAAACCAACCCCACTGTGGGAGGTATAGACATGCTCACACTTAGAATGAATTCATTTCTTTTTGACTTTTATCCACAATCCTTAAATATTCTTAATACTTTAATTAGTTTTCTAACTTTGCTTTTCAGTATTTTATTGTTGCTTATGTTTCCTTTTTTGTGCCTGCATCTCCTATTTCTTTACTCATCTACATTTTAAATGAGGCCTCCATGCCTAAATGTACTCCCAAGTTTAAGGGTTAGGTTGCAGCTCACCTGTCTGATGTGAAGAAACGTCCACAGTGTAGCCTGCTGTTGAATCTTGATCCAACTTGTCTCCATGTCAGGAATTACATATCATGAAGTGCATGAATGTGCACAACTCTCTCTTTGAAGACATTCATATGGATCCTGCTGTTGTTTGATGCTGCAGGTATTGAATAAATTCAGAGGAACGATTTCTACAAACAGCTAGGAGCAACAAACTGAACTTCAGCTCCTCTTAACAATTTGTCAGAACTGGGATTGCATTTATCATTAGTGAATTTTATTGATCTGTTACAATCTGTCTTTGCTGCAATAAAGTTTTACTTACAAGGACATTTAAGTGTGTAACACATCTGAAATTGTAGTGCAAAGTGAACAAAGAAGGTGTGACTTTGACAGCAAACTGTCCTTTGCTCTCTGTGATGTTTTTGGACCAATATTGATGCTCAAATGTAGAAAAAATCTTCAAATCTCTTGAGCTTTGTGCTACATGCACTTCATACTTTTGCTGCATTGAAAGTGGTACAGAAATATTACCAGGTCCGAATTAGTAAGATTGCAGCTTTTACAGCAAAGTGATCAAGGGGCTCATTCAGACATGAAGCTGACACGTTCAGATGTGGTCAGCTTTAGTGTGTTTGCAGCAATATATTTACCAAACAGTCTGAAACATTTCACCGGTTTTAATGTTGCGAGCTTTGAGAGAAATATGTTATTTCCTCACTCTGCTTACATCCTTCATTTTTGCATGGCGTGCAGAATCACAGTTTTCTGCTTCTCTTGATCCAGTATTTAAATCCTCCTGGCAGAAAACACTTTGCTTTGCTTCCTCATCATATGTAAGATGTGTTTTATGTGCTCTGGAGCCAGCCTTGTTTTGTGTACATTCATTTACATGATTGTTAGTGTACAGTGGCAATGGAAAATCCCTTGTAGCCTGTGTGTGTGAATATGAGAGCAGGTTGTTGTACCTAGCAATTTTGTAATCAAAGTCAGTGGAAATATATTTTTTTTTAGCTCTCCTGTAATCCTTTATCCCATTCCCTCCTCGGTCTGCATAACTGTCACTTTTCCTTCCCTTCGCCATATTTTTTTCTTATTCAATTTAAGCCTCTTCGCCGGCGCGCTGGAGTAATTCCATGTTTCCGTATCATTACACAGTGCGGCAACAGTTGTTGGTGGCAGCGCTGTTTAAGTAATTTAGTTTACCTGCTGTCTCTGCTGTCTCTCTGTCGTCGCTAGTATGCTCTGGAGAGGCTGAAGGTGATGTGCGAGGATGCTCTGTGCTCGAGTCTGTCCGTGGAGAACGCCGCAGAGATCCTCATCCTCGCCGACCTTCACAGCGCCGACCAGCTCAAGACACAGGCCGTGGACTTCATCAACTAGTGAGCCTCCGCCGACATCATCCATCTCCGCAACTACCTCCACACTTTAGCAAACATTTCCTCACACTCATCCGTTCAGCTTTTCGTCAAAGGAAGTCATTAATTTTCAGTGGGAGCAATTTTTGTCTCCCAAGGAAATTTAATTTAATCCCCAAGATCAGACGATTTTGCTGCCATATCATATTGGTCCATTTAGCAATAAACCTCAGCTGCTGATGTTAATCATGTTGCAGGCAGCCTGTTTAGGTAAGATGGGGCCTATTAGCATCAGTGACTGCTATTTATGTCCGCGGAGAAGTGATTGATCCGGTCTTCGAATGCTCGCTTGAAACAAAAAGCTTTCTCTCAGTCGCTACCTAAATTGCTCATCACCTTCCCTGTGTTTTCTGAATTCTCTGTCTCGCAGCCAGACACATTCTCCAGGCCTTTGTTCCTTCCTCTTTCCTTTCTTTGCAGCTTTTCTCCATCTCCTGGCCTCGTTCCTGCCTGGGCTCCATCTCCCTCCCTCCTGCACTCACCCTCATCTTCCCTCCCTTTATTCCTCCCCCTTCCTCCCTCTCCTGTTCTGTGCTTAAGAGCTCATGTGCGCCTAAAGGTGTTCAGTAATGCAGATTTCTGCCCCTAATCCCAGTCATTAATTGTGGTTATGGGCGTTATGACAGTTTAATTTGCGACAGCGTTGTTGTGGTGGTGGGAAAATTGGCCACAGGGGACTCCTGGCCAGCAAAGCGTTATCAACCCTCCTCCTCCGGACACAATCGACAGCAACAAGAGCAGCAAAACAAAAATCAATTTGGAGGAGGAATATCGAAAACAGACGAAACGGAGGAGCCAATAATCCTCCCTTCAGTAGCACCTCAACCTCTCCCCAGACCAGTCTTTGCAAGCAGCTTACGGTCATTTAGTGGAGACAATAGGAGTCCTTGTTTTCCTGCTTCTGTCTTATTTATTCATCCTCTCCAGGGATGGAGCAGAGAGTAAAGTCACCCAAACTATCTTAATCCACTTTGTTTATAGAAAAGAGCTTACCCACTTTTTTTTTTTGTAACCCAAAATGAATCTGTATGCCAGACTAAATTCATAAAATCTATCAATGTAGGTGGTGCAAACACAACATGAAGCACAAGTTTTGAGGCGAACAGCGATGTAGCCTTACTGCTGATAACACTGATGGTTAGCAAATGAACTCAAACGCATCATGCTACAAGTTTTTTGCTGCTTGATAGAAAAAGGAAAACTCACAAAGTTCTCATTTTCCACGGCTAATCTGCAAGAGAAGTCTGAAAGAACATCATTTACTCCGGTTTAAAGCTTCTTTTCAACTTTATCTACAAGATAACACAGTAAAATGAACAAAAAACTGGACAAAAAGGATGATTTGGTTGCAAAAAAATCCATGCGACCTCAGACTGCACAAATATGGATTAATAACCATGATTGGGATTTTGGGTGTTTACTCCATCAAGTGCAATATTGACATTTAAAATACTCCACTCAAAGAAAACAGGATTTGTAGATAAAATCAGTTGGCTTCATCTTATGTAAATCTGTCATTACAACATCTTATAACATTATTTTAAAATCATTGTTGGTCTTGCAACTGTCTGAGCTGCTATAACTGAGTGGAGTTGAGACATTAAATTCAACTGTAACCTGCATGTGAGGCGTTTAGGGAACATCAGTAAATTGTAATGTCTATTAGTAAGCAGCAAATCTGGCATTTTGGGGACAATTTTACTTGCATTTTGAATCTAGGAGATGCTCTGAATTCGGGTGAATCTTAAATGGTACTGTATACTTTTTATATGCGTCTGTATTTATTGCTGAAGTATTTTGAGACACTTACTTTATAATCTTAGCACCTGTTGTTTCATAGATGGGTATTTAGTGTTATTTATACTACAGTGAGCCATGCATCGTAATTTCGGATGACGGTTAAGTTCATCTAAGTCAAGTCTTATTTAGGTGAAGAATTGTGCATTAGCAGGAATGTAGCGAAACATGAAATGAATGAAAACCTCAGTGAAAAATTGATCCAAAAAAATGTGATTTTGGCTGTAAGTATAAAGCCCTGGTCAGTTCTATAATAACATTCAGCTATAGAAAGCATGGTGCCACCACAAGAGGAAACCCAACAAATTTGTCATTTAAATCAGTGCCACAAAATTCTGAATGATGAGTGCAAAGCCAGATCTGAATGTAATCCAAAACAAAAAAACTACCTTAGATGTCTTTGCTAGTATTACATATGGTAAAGGTTCATAAAGGCTTGCCATTTTCACAGTAAAATGCAATTTTTCAGCTTTTTTCAATCATAATTTTAGTTTTCTTTGCAGATTTAATGTCCTACAAAATCACTGTAGTCGTTGCCAAATACTCAATTCTTTCAAAATAGAGTTGTTGGATTGATGTAGTGAAAATTCCTGCATTTTTCCCTGTTTTTCCCATTATCCTGCAGCCTTTCTTCAGATCACCACTGATTGGAGGTCATAGTTTAATTTACCGTCACATCCCTGCTCCACTCGCTCCATCTCCTGTCGCTCTCTGTGGATTTCACTCTTCATCACCTCCCTGTTTGTTTATTTGTCACCGCCGCTGTCTTATCCTCCGTCTCTCCTCCTTCCTCTCCTGCTGTGGCTGCCCTCCTCCTGCCCTTTCGCTGCCTGTTGTCTCGGCTTCAGCACACCGGCCATTACAGCCAGCAGGGGTTCACTTCCTCCCCAGAGGACAGAGTCAGAGGTTAGCTGGAGGTCTGGAAACCATATGACCACGTACCCACACCGCCACATATGTGTTTATTTGCACGCAATAAAACCTGAAAAATGTCATTAAAGGCCACGCAGCGGTGTGCGTGATAGAGCAGCCCAGCGCCCCGAGGGCATCGGAGGGGTGAAGAGCGCCACAGGGCCTGCTGCTGAAAGCTCACATATGTGGGCAGATGATGATCAGCAGTAAACTCACCATCAGTTAATTATCAAACCCGTCCACACACACACACACACACACACACACCCTCATCGTGCAGGGAGGTCAGAGTATGTCAAAGAAAAAAAAAAAACAGCCCTGATTCCTAAAAAATGACCTTCCTAAAATATTCAACCACTTTTTCCAACTCTGTTTTCAGGGATTTTCAATTGGAGTTTGTTCATTTGTGACAAATACATTTCAAATCAAATCAAATCATCGCTGCCATTTATTTCATTGCTTTACTGCTTTAAAGCTGCAAAATAGCTGTCAACTATTAAATTAACTGGCGATTAATTTTTAAAGAGGAAATATTCCTGTTTCAGCTTCTTAAATGTGAGTGTTGTCCTTGTTCATTCCTCCTCTGTGACAGTCAACTGAATATTTTTGGGTTGTGGACAAAAGAAGACATTTGAGGGTGTTCTGTTGGGCTTAGGAAAACACTCATCAACATTTTTAAGCATTTTCTGACAAACAAACTAATGGGAAGCAAACTAATTGATAATTCAAAAAAATGAAATGAAAATAATTGCTAGGTGCAGCCTTTGTATTTTATTTATTTTTTATGGCTAGTTTCCATCTCGAGTCCTATTCACGGGTAAACAATAAAGGAATTACAAATAGCATAATACCATAAGTGAACAAAGACATACAAAGCAGATAAACAAGCAACAAGTGATAACACATAGGGAACAAAACAGACCAAAGCTGGGGGACCAAGGCAAGGTACCAAGCAGTAATTCATTAACATTTACACATGATTATATTGCAGATATCCCTTTGTTGCTCTTGCATATATCCCTCAATCATTATTGCACATTGTTATAGTACATTTACTCCTCTGTCACTTTAACACAAGATTCCACTACATATATCCCTCTGACACTATTGCACATGCTGGCATTGCACATTTCTCTTAATCACTACTTGTACTAACTGGGGATCGGAATCTGTTTAATGCTAAGTAGGTTTTCACATACAAGCAGTTTGACTGTATTTTTTGGTCCATAACAAGTAGAAAACTTTTGAAGTAGTATAAAAAGATCTTTTTTTTTTTTTTTTTTTAAAGTGTTTTATGTCTACTAAACAGCAAGTGCAGTAGAAGCGGCAGGACATCCTGCTAACCCAGAAAATTAAAGAGAAGCTTCAAACATGTGAAACCATCAGAATCTGACTCAGTTTTTTTGCCAAAACACAACTTGGTAAGACACCAGACATCTCTCCAGTGAATCTCCTGTTGCGAAACTGAAAGTCTGTTCTACTATGTCACAGATTTAGCTCTTGTTGAGAAAATATGTTTCAAAATAAGAACACAGCGTAGCTATATAGGAACATAAATCATGGAAGACAGGGGTGTCAAAAACCTAGTGCTGTTTAGTTTAAGTTTGTGAGGTTTTGAGCTGCTGTAATTACCAAGAGCAAACAAATGATCATTTAGAAATTCAGCCTCTTTCTGTCTTCTATCTTCCTGCTTTAGTTGACATTCAGCTTTCAGTGGCATCCTAAACTAACACTTTTATCATTATTACAAGGCTCTGCAATGATTTGGAAAATGGTCAGTATACAGACAAAAGCAGTTTCTACAGGTAAGCAACCCAAAACAGCAAAATACAAAGTTCATAAATGATCATGTATGTTATTATTTTGCTTTCTGTAAAGAGTATGATATGCCTGATGTCTTATTTATCCTTTACCTAACAAGGAAAAAGCTCATTAAGATTAAGAATCTGTTTTTACAGGGACATCTGCAGATAAAACAGTTCAATTTAGGCTCACATAAAGCATTTACATAAAGTTGACAATCTTAAAAAAACATATAAAAGCAGCAAAACTTTACAATTAAGCATTAACTACTAAGTACTGTTTGGCATTTTTGTTTGACTTCCAGAAGTAAGCTGATGATCAAAGTAGTTTTCCACCGATCGACCGATTAATCGACTAATATGACTTCATATGACAAAACTATGACTCGACAGACTTTTTCCTCACATGCCCACATATTTATGATACTTCAATGTTGCCTTTTATTTATGTGATGTTATTTATCTCAAAAATGACCCGTGGGGTTAAATATTTAAAAATATAAAGTAAATAACAGCTCGACCAGCTGGTATGACAAATCCTTAATGTCTCAGAGCTGCACACAGATGGAGTCCTGTAATCCCAAACTCTCCACTTTATTTCTGCACTTGTGTCGTTTAGTTTCGAAACTACTTTGTTTTTCCTGTCTCAGCCATGCAGCCGATGTGATGGAGACGTCCGGCTGGAAGTCCATGGTGATCTCTCACCCTCACCTGGTGGCCGAGGCGTACCACTCCCTGGCCTCGGCCCAGTGTCCCTTCCTGGGTCCCCCGAGGAAACGTCTGAAACAGTCCTAGAGGTCCGGAGAGACTCTGCTGTCCGAACCCTGCTGCGTCCTCCTGAACCGGCGACCTCACTGCTCCTCCCTCTCAGTCCTCCTTCTGCTCCCATAGAGACGCCCGACGCCGACGCCCGGGGCTCTGCTAGATGATGCTGGGGGAACTGAGAACCACAGGACTGGAGCCACAGAGGAGGTTCCACACATCTCTGTAGGTAGGGATTCATTCAAGTCTGGATATTTATGGACTGTAAGCCAAAAGCCTCGACGGTATCCTCACTCCGAGAGGCAGGCACGTAAAGAACTGATCTTCTGGCTTGAAAAGTCACAGCTGAGTCCCTGTAAATGCTATTCTGTGGCATTTATATTGTCTTGTACAGTGTTAAAGCCCAAACTGCGCTTGTGAAAGGACACGTGAAGAGGATCAACCAGCCAGAAAATACAAGACTGTTGTTCCTATTGTTGATGATTTAAATGATGTTTGTTCGGTGTCATGTTTTTCTAGGGCACAAAACAATTCTCTTGAATGGAAGAAGACAAATCTGAACACGTTTTAATGTTCACTGTGTCTTAAGAAGGCAGACGCTGTGTGGATCTGGCCCCATTTTAGCCCCGAACTTGAATGATTTTAGAATCAGGACGAATTTCTGAAGTTTGAGTTGCAGTAAAGGCATTTGAATAATCAAAGGAACGATCAGCAGGCTGCTTCTCAAGATTTCTGGCATGCCGTGTATTTTGGTTGACATGAATGCTGCCAAAAGAACAGCTGTAACCTGTCATGGGCTTGTTTTAATATTACTGGAGTAGTAGTTTACATATTGTCATATATTATGATCACACCGTACAATCCGGATCGTCCCGTTATCTGCAGCTCCATACTTTTTCCAGTAACTTCTTATTATTTATTTGTAGTAGAACTGCACATAGTGCTGCTGGCATACTATTTTTTGTCAAAACCAATCAGCCACAACAATTAAAACCAAGTTATGTACATAGCATCAATCAAGGTTCTGCTGAGAAGCATTTATGTGGATGTTATTTTGACACTTAACCCACTTCTAGAAAAGTGATCACACAATGATCTGAACGTCTCTGGAGCAGTTTCTCTTTGTTTTCTACAAACCGTGGTCTCATTTATCACTGCGGTATAAAGTGTGTGCTTTGTGACGCCGTCATAATAGCATAAAATCTAAGAAAAAAATTAAATATAGGTGATTTTTTGGGGATTCTTTATTTTACAAAAATTGGAAAAACCTGGACTCAACATGTAAACATGTAAAGACAATTTGCATCTGACATTGATTTTGTTTCCACACTTGTTTCCTATCTGCTCTGTGTAAACACAGCCTGCGGTTCAGCCAAAGCAATTCAGAATTTTTGTCAAGTGACTGTTGGTGACAGCTGAATCACTAATGACTTCACAGTTGCACAAAGAAACACAGATTTTTTTTGTTTGTTTTTTACAGCATCTGGTTAGTGCAAGTGGCTTATTTTTGGCCAATTCTTTGATGATACATATAAAGTAAAGTGATTAGTTAGTCAGTACGTCACACATGATTAGCCTGAGGAAAGTTGAAAATCCGATGATTATTTCTGTTTTTCCAGTTTGTAGTTGTAAAAATTGTGAAGTTTTTGCAATATTGTTAAAGATGCACTACCATTCAAAAGTTTGGGGTCAAAAAATGTCCTTAGTTTTTAAAGAAAAGCATTTTGTTCAGTGAAAATAGCATTAAATCAATCAGAAATACAGTTGAGACATGGTTAATGTGGTAAATGACTATTCTAGCTAGAAATGGCTGATTTTTAATGGAATATCTCCATAGGGGTACAGAGGAACATTTCCAGCAACCATCACTCCTGTGTTCTAATGGTACATTGTGTTCGCTAATGGTGTTGAAAGGCTAATTGATGATTAGAAAACCCTTGTGCAATTATGTTAGCACATGAATAAAAGTGTGAGTTTTCATGGAAAATATGAAATTGCCTGGGTGACCCCAAACTTTTCAACGGTAGTGTCCATGTTGGGTTCAGGGTGTAACATGGAGAACAGCCCCAAAAACCAATCGCTTCTCCAAGAGTTCCTGTGTTCACGCCCCAGTGGGTCAGAACTGTTTTGGCATTACGAGTGGAAACTACACAAAATGTTGTGACTGATTGGTGTATATTTTGTGGTTGTCTTGTTTGCATAAGCTTTGTTTAAAATGTCACAGGACTAAATCGACTGAATCTGAACATAAAAAATGCCAGAAAATGGGAGTCTGATTAAAGGTGTGGTCATATTTAACATAACACTGAAAATTATTGAAAGCACAGTGTCTGCCCAGCAAATACACCTCTTTACCTTGGCCTGTTCACCTCAGTGCTTTCCCTGCGACTGAAGCAACGTTTTGCCCTCCAAACCTGTAAAATACATATATTTTCAATTTTCTCCCGCATGTTTGTGTCTTTTTTGTCCTTGAAATCTTCATTATTTCTCATTATGCAGTTTGGCCACATCTACCAGTGACTGACTCATTAATGCACAGCTTCTAGCAACTTGCTGCCAGATCGCTGTGCCTGAGTAATACATTTCAGTTTCAGACTTAATCCTGTTGTGATCAAAGTTCAATCCCCGTGTGCAGGCGCCGTCGACCTCGTCTGATCACGCCGGCTAGCATCCAGCTGCGCGGCGTGTAGACTCGGTCGCAGGCCTGTTTGACTCGGCCTCTGTAGCGTCGCTTAGAGAATGGATAGGTTGTAATCACTTCAGAGAGAGTTGGACCTTTCTCTTGGAGCGTATTTTAACAGGGATTTCTCTGTGTTGACCAAAGTCGAGGCCCAGCGGGCTTTGAGGAAGCTCATCCCTGAGCCCTGCAAATCACTCCTCATCAAACAGCCAGCCCTGGCCACAGATCTATGGGGATATTCTGCCATTGTCCTGCTGCTCATCAAACACGGGGAAGGCCATTATTTGTGATACAGGGAGGATGCTGTAGCTGCATGACAGAGAGCGTGTTAGTGGAGCTGATGATTCAATTAAATCGGTTATATTTGCAGAACAGCGTCAGTATATGCCGGTAGCACTGTAACTGACAGTTAATGTAAAGTTTGACATCAGTGTTAACCCTTTGATGCGTAGACCACATCAGGAGATACCCATTTTCCATTGGATTTGGGTCACTTTTGACCCAGGTTATGCATCAAAGGGTTAAAATGCATTTGCAAATGTATTATAATTTCACAATATTTGATAGATTAAAATATTATGTTCAAGTTAAAGAAAACAATTAGTGACAGTAAATTAGTAAAAAGAAGTCTAGGTTCTGTAATTTTACATAGATTTGTTTGCTAAATGAGAGTTTCGTTGTATAGTTTTAAAGTAACTGTTGCACATTACAAGTGCTTACAGATGCCATACACTGATGAAAACACATTCATTCAATTTTAAGTTAAGTAACAGTCTCCAGTTGTGTGATACTATTACAATTATACAATAAAATCTCTAATTTCATAAACAAATCTATGTGAATATACAGAATCTATACGTTTTTGTTAATTGTCGCTAACTGTATCTAATTTTAGAAATATATTTACAGTATTGAACTTGAAGAGAACAATTTCATCTAATAAACAAAAAGAAAATATTTGTAAAATTATGCTAAACATATGAACAAATTTGATGTCTTTTTAATTTGAATATTTTTAATTTTCTCAAAAATATGGACATTTTATTCTAATGCACAGTTAAATGTGTAAATTTAGTCTACTTTTGTGATTGCATTGACATTTTTGTGTATTTCAGAAATACTGTGAAATAAAAAGGAAAAATTCAGTAAAATTGCAGATTTTCTTGCAGCGATGCAGCGCATAGACAGTATTTTTTATATGACTCTACCACCAAGCCAACTTGCTCCGTTCTCAGGGTCTCAGTTTAGTTCTGCTTCTGTTTATGTATATTATCAGTGTGTTGTTGTGTGTTAATGAGCTGCCAGATGGTTCAAATTCAGCTGTCCAAAATTACAGACGATAAAGTTGCAATCTGTAGTTTGTCACATTATAGTGACTGAAATCAGTAATGCTCATATATTTTTTTAAAAATTGCATATTTTTGGATGTTGATATACACTATATCCCAGTAGTGGAATAGTGGAAAACACAGTTGTGTAAAATTATTATATATAAAAAATGCTAGTATACATGATTTGAGTAATTTTCCCCCAGTTTTTCAGGTTGAAACCATGTGAACTCCACTTCTGGAGATACTTGATTTAAGATAAAACTTTACATCTTGTGAGATGTCACTCAAAATAAAAAATAGCTAAATTAAGTAAAATGAGAAATGCAGTGCTTGTAAGATAATAGTACTGTACATTGCTAAAGATATAACAAGGTACACTAACATAAGACTAGAATAGAAAAAGTAATACTGGCGATCACTCTGAGGTTGTCAAGTGTCACATATGATAACAAGAAAAGCACTCAAAGAGCGTGATCCTTGGCAGAGTAACAAAACATCACACGTGAAATTGGATGATTGCACCAGAAAGATGAAATATTGCACATTTCAATGACATTGTGCATAAAATCAGAATGAAAGCCGACTGAGAACAAGATTGGATAGTTTACTCTCCATAAAGCCCGGTGACCCTCACAACAAGCCTCCCAGCCAGTATTTCTGAGTTTGAGGATCTTTGCCGTAAAGGTCAAAGAGTGTGTGTCCCAGTGTGTGAACATGGCAGGCATATGGTTCTCTCTGAGTGGGCATGCATGTCAGCACGCTGCTTTTTTGGGAACGTCCCTGAGATCGGAAGAGGCTTTGTTAACTGGAGCCGGGCCTGTCAGTGTGACCTTCTTCATGTGAGCTGGAGTTTGAGGCATCAGGGTGTGATTTTTTTAAATTATTTTTTTTCTCGTAGCTTTGATAGTCAGCTTGGGTAGCAGCTTGCAGCCAACCTTCTGTGTCTTTGTAAAGATGTGTGTGTGTGTGTGTGTGTCTCCATTGGCCTTAGATGAGACAGTCAGGGGGAGATAGATGGAGTGATGCATGTGGAGAGGCGTGCTCGGTTGTTATGCATGCTGTATGAGTCTGTCACTCCCCCCCTCCTCCCCGGCTCCCCCATCATTCACTCCTCCTTTTATGGGAGAAGGGAGAGTGAGGCGTGGCAGGTCAATGCTGCCAAAGTCTGTGACAAGCTCTGCATCTGTGTTGGCCCGCCGTCGCTAAAGAGGGGGAAGAGCCGCGCCGAGATTGATGCCTGCTGGTGTGTTCGGCCCGGACAGGAGGAAGGACAGCGGGGAGGAGTGGGGGACGAGGGGGGAGTCGAGGGAAGGGTCACGATGAGGGCTGAACGACGTATCGGTTCAGCGCCGCCATGTGCGCAATTTAACCCAAACACATCGTGCTACGACTTGTTTTATTTTGTGATAGAAAATTTTACGACTAATCCACAAGAAGTCTGTCCGGCAAGACATGATTTACTCAGTTTAAGGGCTCTGGAATACAAAGGGTTTTTTTTCTCAACTTTATTTACAAGAGTTTGTTGACATGCAGGCTCCACATGTGCACAGAAAAATGAACAAAGGACATGAGACAAAGTCCCAAAAAGGAGGATTTGGTTGTAAAAAGAAATGCAAGGTTGGTTACATATTAATCGCTATAACGATTAATCGACTGTGATGTTGATGTTGAAAATGTTCCACTTATATATAAACAGCCCATTTAATTAAAATCAGCTTGGCTAAATTTGACATTTTAAAAAAATTATTTAACTTTTTTTTTTTTAAAGCAAATTTTCATTTTTAGCACCTAAATGTGTGGAGACTAGAACCATTCTTGACTCTGGCTCCAAAAAAAAGCCCCATATTTAACAGTTTATAACCATATTTTGACAGCACTCTTCAGTAATGTTAGACTTTTGCTGCATTTTTACAGTGTTTGGTTACTGTGCAAGTAAAAAAATTAAATAAAATTTCCATTTTCTTGATTTTAGCTCCAAAGAAGCATCAGATTTGACAGTTTATAACCATATCTTGGCAACATTCTTCACTAATGTTAGAACTTTACTGCATTTTTTTTTTACAGTATTTTGTGTTTGTTTTTACCGTAGGGGGTCTGTTATAATTAATGCATGCATTAATTTACCCTGACCCAATCAACACATGAACTATTGATATGAAATTGCTAGCATTAATGAAGTTAATTACAGCTTAGAACCTGCTTATAAATGAGTTAAGAAGGTGGAATCCAGTCGCCACGCGGAGTCACCGAACCAACGCTGCCAACTGAAACGTTATTATTAAGCGTATTATAACCTTTGTGGGGAGATATTTGACCGTATATCCCTCATGATATCCCAAGTAATCCACTCAGATAGTATCATCTGTGACAGGCGAGGGGAGCTCAGGCCTTGGGGCAGAGAAATGGAAGGATGAAGTGACAGGGGTAATGGATGGATAGAGGGATGAAGAGTGATCGGGTGTCATACAGGTGGGATAGGGCCAGACAGATGGTGAATGAAGGAGCGATGGAGGATGGATGGCCAGAGCACCTCAGACATTGACAGCGTTGAGAGATTTGTCTTCTTCGCACGCCATTTGTCTTGTTTCTGCTTCTCGGCTGCGCCTTAGAGAGAGTTAAAGCTCATAAAGCTATTTATTCTGCTGCAACAGTAGCAGCGGTGCCGGTTTTGAGGTGAACCTGCTCGGGAATTCTGCCATTTTAGCACAGTCCTCCACTCTGAGAGGATCTTCTCGAGGATTAGAGGACGGGGCGTAAACAAACAAACTGCAATCCGCAATGAACTGTTTGCTAATAGCAGTGGATGTAGAAATTAGAGTTAAAAAAAATAGAAAAAAAGAAGCAGACATGGGAGTTGAGTCATACACGGGCACAATTACACATATATATATGAGCTGCTAATTGCTTTGTGTGCTCCAATCCGTCGTGTGAATGTGCCGGTGCAATATTGCAGTGCTGTGGGTGTTTGCCCGGCTCATAACCGCAGACCAATGTGGCGGAGACAAGCTCATATATTAAGATAACCCCGAAACGGAATGGAATTGTATTTCCCCGGCGGTTCAAACGACTTCTGTGGTTGTAAACTGATAGTGGATGAGATTTGGCTTTAATGAAGCAAGACTTATTGTGCACAGTGCAACAGAGGAAGGTGCACGGGTGTATATGTTTCATTATTCGAGGGTGCGTTCCAATGTGCATGTGTGTGTCCATTTTTTCCCTTAACAAGCGGCGCTGTCATCTACGGCCTCATGTTTGCTCGCGCTCTCACGCCGAGTGTTATTGTATCTCTATTTTTCTTGCTTTGAGGTGAGAGTGTGCGTCTGAGGGCTGTGATTTATTTTACTCGAAATAATCAAGTGAAAGGTTTTTATTTTGCACTCGTCCCCGGCGTAATCTTTCTCAAGGTTGTGTGTGTTTGTGTGTGTGCGTGCACCGGCTATGAGAGTGTCATCTTCATCTGTTTATTAGAATGTTCCCTACTGGCCTGGCTGTAATGAGACCTGTGGAGCCGAGGAATGATGGAGCTGAATTCATCAGGACAACACAGAGGTAGCAGATAGCAGCGAGGCCACGACACACACATCTCCTGGGTTAATAATCAACTAGCAGAGGTCTCCTAATTTTTGTCAAAAGCTAATTATTGCTGGCTAAAGCTGCCTTCATTCCGCTGGATCTGTTTCTGATCAGTGATTTCCGCCCGGTTCAAACAGACGCCGTGGATTTTGAAATGAGAGCCGATGGAGCCAAAATCTTGCTGGTAATTGGCCTCGCATAATTTTCCTGCAAAATATCCCCCTCTAAAGCTACCTCGTGTGTTTTAGCAATGGTTGAAATTCCATCTGGAATTATTAGCTCAGTTACTAAGTAGCAGGGGAAATATTTTACTACCCATCTCCCTCCGGAGTATTAATCCTGTCAAAATAGGGCCGAGGATATGCAGCATAATGGAAGGAGAGATGAATGAAGAATAAATGGAGGCCTGAGTAGAGCAGAAGCTTTAATGTCTCAGAGGCACCATTTGGTTTTCACACAGTAAATGTGGAGGGAAAAAATGGAGTAATTGACAACAAACAGAAGAAATATAAGCACGTCTGCAGCAGATCTGAGAGGCAGAATGGAGCTGTGAGCTAAATGCTATCAGCATGTTAACACACTCTCAGTGTTTACATCATGAAGGCAAGTAGCATGTTCACAAGCTTAGATTAGTGCATTAGCATCCTAACGTTTGCCAATTCAATTAATTATCTTGTGTCGAACTTTTCAGATAAATTGAACGTAACAAATGTATGTTATAAAAGGGACTGAGGGGCTTTGCATTTATTACATAAATAAATTGAATAAATAAATGAAACGAGGGAGCACCATGGGCAGGATAAGTCAAAACTTCAGCGTAGCAAAATTGGACAATAATAGAAAAGTGATGAACAGTACGTGATGTGATGAGCTTAATAACCAAACTACTTTACATGTCTGCTTGGTGGCACTAAACAAGAAAAATCAGGGCTGCTGCAGTTCATCTTGTGTAAAAATTCATGCCAAATTAAAAAAAAACTAAAATGTTAGCCTGTTCTCTGAATATTATGAATGTGTCTGAATAAAATGTTATTTTAGTCCAATCTAAAACCAAAAAAACACAAACTGAATGAGTAATTTTTGGCATCCTGTTAAAATTTTTTTTTAAAAATATACATAGACATGGTGAAAATTCATCAACATAATGTAATACAGTCTCTTGTCAGTTGTCGATGTCATTTTCAGCCCAAAGACACTCACTGGTCCTGTTAAACCATATTATAAAGCACTGGTCATGGGAATAAATAATTTTAGCTTCAAGTGTCTACATCATGTACCTAGTTTGAATTAAACTGGAGACTTGTTCAGAAAAATTTACGATTTTATGATTGACCAAAAATAACTTCCATAGTTTGTGATTGCTGTAATAATATATTACTTTACTATAAATGAAGATGCTCATAAGGCCAGAAAAAACTGTAGTCATAACATGTTTTAAATCCAGTGCCTCACATGATAAGTTTTGCCTTCAAGAATGAAGTTATGAAGAGTCGATACAAAATAAAATCACAGAAAAGGTCCAGTTTGAAATTCACACTTCTCTCCTTTCATAGTAATACAGTAAAATGTGATGGAGAAAATGAAAAACAAAGACACTTTTGTCATCAAGTGTTATAAATATTTGAAAATACTCTTAAAATATTGAAACTGTGTTTTTTTTTATAAGATAAAAATCTACTGAAATGAAATAAATCAGTTGTTCTTGATGCTGTAGTTCTTGTGTGACATTAGTATTAGCAACCAAGTAACCAAGTCAGCCGAGGTAAATCTAAAGATTTGTAAGTGAAACTAAGTTGTGAAGTGGATGGAGTGACTTTCACAATAAGTGTTTAAATGTTCAATACTTTAGAGTTACATTCTACCAAGAGATTTTTTTTAAAGGCGGTATGACAGTTTGGCCTTGGTAAGATGTAGTGTTCAGGGTGTTAATGAGGGATTTTAACTATTTCTATACTTATTTTTTACATGTTTAAATAAAGCACAACGCCAAAAAGTCATCATAACTCTTAAAAATGACTAAACAAGCTTCTGTAGTCATTCCAAATGGTCCTGGTAGTCTCTATGTTCTGTTCTGTTCTGTTCTGTTTTGTTCTGTTCTGTTCTGAGAGCATTCTCATACTCTAAACAGCTGCTGTAGTAGCTCTCTAGTCAGCTGCACGTTGTGGCTTAAACCATCACTAAGAAAGAGGCTAGATAATGTTTATTTTTTATATTTTAGAAAACCTGATTCATCATAATTAGCCGTCTTCACTTGTTTGTGTCATCTCCAGCCAAACTGTTCATTGAACAAGACATAGATGATGAATTTTAATGTTTAATGTGCCAGTTTATCCCAACACTAACACACACACTAAGCTGACACCTTTACGTCTCAGTGTATAAGAACATATGTTTGGATAAAATATTATAAAAAAAACCATTTTCCAGAATAATGCAATCAATTCATCACCACCACGACTGCCAGCTACGTATAGTCTGGACTCCAGCGTGGAAGCAGCTCTGATGGAGTAACAACAGAATGTGTAGATTAGAGGCAGGGTTTTTTGGCAGGACACTTGTTTTGGATTGTATTAGAGTTGTGAAGGTGTGTCTGATGATAACCTGGGAAAAAAAATGAAAAAAGGGACATAAAAGAAATATCCAGCCAAGTGATAGAGGCGCTGTTCAGATAAATATTTGCCCTGGAATTGCTTTGCTCGGCATGAAAGAAAAATGGTGTGTGAAGAGTTAAAAGCAGAGTGTTCGGGTAAACACAGGAGAGTAAAGCCAGCCTTTTCAATGAGATATTGTGAGACGCAGGATGAAGAGAGGACTATAGGACATGAGTGGAGAAGGGGAAACACTGAGGCCCATTTGTTACCTGTGTGGGTAAATGAGAGCCTCTTTTAGCCTCGTTAAACATGATGCACTGCCATTGGCACGCTGCTGATTAAAATCTGCCCTTCGGAGTTCGGGGAGTGGCTAGTTGGAGTTGCTCTCAAAGCCAATGGGCAGAAAGGTCACGGCTGGGTGACCCCCTGTAGCCAGGCTTTATTTATTTAGCCTTTTAACATCGTCGGCCGCTGGGACGCAGCGAGCAGCCGAGATCTTCATCCACAATGATGCACCGTCAGCTTCCAGCACATGATCCTCCCGCTGAAGGATCAATACTGCACCAGAGCTCTGGTTTAAGTTCTCCTACGGATTGTATTTGATGTGATTCTGCAGATGTAAACATGTTTGATACAAAAAGGAATATTATACTTGTGGTGTTTTTCACTCTTGAGCCAGCTGGAGCTCTATTCTCTGACCCATGGCAGGTACATTTGGTTAGCGTGAGAGCTGTGAAAACATAAAAAAAAACATCAATGGTTGACAGTAAAATGGTGATCTGGGTTGACGTGATGTGAACTCAAGACCTGGTGAATCCAACACAAATGTCTACAGGGTCTGCAAATGTGTCCACCCAAAAATCTGAGTCATTTGCTCCACACGTAGCTGAACAACTCATGAAAAGTTTGAAATATTTAAAGCTGCACTAATTAATATTTGCTGACTGTTTGTCTCAAAGTACGTTCAAGTCTTTCTGTTTGTTTCTGTAGTTTTTTATTTTGGTCCAGACTAAATGAGGGAGTTAGAAGCAGAGTGGTCTAACCCACAAAAACTCCAAACTGAGTTTTATGTAATTTCTGTAATATTTTATGGTCTACAATATAATGGCAAAGTGGTCTAACCCACATCCAAATATAGTGTTACAATGATGGTTGGAATATTAGACCATTCTTGAAAACACAAAACTTTCAACCCATTTTTCTCAAAAACTACAGAAAGTGGGTTAGACCAGTCTGCTTCCAAACCCTTCAAATGTCAGAAATGTCTCAACAACTACTGCAAGCCAGTTTTAGACATAAAGCTTTATTGGAGTCCTCCATTACTAAACTCACATTATTTGTTTTTTTGATTGCTGCGAGAATGAAATGCACTATACACTGTGCTGGATGAAGTTTCCTACATAGTCCAGGATTACCTCTGCTGCTGGAACTGAAATGTCAGTTAAAAATATAAATCTTTAAGAAAATATGAATTCTATTCAAAATTACAAGCATTCTCAAGGAAACCCAGCTCAAGTCAACGACCATCTAAAGCCTAAAACCTGCCGATTGATTTGAAAGACATGTATCTGAGCCAGAAAGTGTGAAAACTGACTTTTCAATGGTCCTTGAACTCATCATGTGATGTGCTGTTCCATTAGAAAGATGACCAAATCTAAGTTTAAAATTGTGCTATTTCTTTTTCAAAATCCTTCCACAAAAGACAATTCAGAGTTCTCTCTATTTCTAGTCATGGTTGTTCTTTTTCCGTAGAGGTGCAGGACTTTAAATTACAGTGAAAAATGATCCCACAATGAGTAAAAATGTGCCCCCTATAGGGTTACACTATTGCATATCTCTGTATTCCACACAAATAAGAACAAGAATAGCACTAACAGAGCGCAGTATTCTGCCAAGGCTGCTCAGTCATTGTATGATTTTCAACAGCTGAAATGTGGCAGAAAACACAGCACAATAGAATGTGACCATTTAATATAGATGCACCCACAAACAAAATGACCTTGCACTGAACACAGGCATGTGCTATGCATGTGTACATTATGTACGGATACCAAATTGTGTGACCTAAATATGTAGCGGGTAGCGGGAATTGATGGGACTCAGAAACACCCCCACAATATAATCAATTGTTCCGACAGATAAGTTCCGAAAAGTCCGCAACGGTCAATTTGTAGTAGGATCGCAATCATGTGATCGTCAGCAGGCAGCTGACGTAGTGTTCACTTGTTGTCATAGTTACAGTAACGCCGTGCCCCATCTCACAATGATACAGAAATATTGAACGAATCCGTGGATCCAGACTATAACCTGCATCACTGCTAAAATCTAATCACTTGGTCCTTGTCTCATTTCAGACCTTCCCTGAAAATTTCATCCAAATCCATTAGTCTGTTTTTGAGTAATGTAGCGAACAGACAGACAAATGTACGCCGATTGTCACATAACTCGGCCGTTTCTTGGCGGAGTAGTAACTCCTAAAAATATGAGTAATTTTAATGACCTGACTCAACTATTTAAAATAAACGTAAGCAAAGTATTCCCTAACAGTTTGAGGGTGCCTCTACTGTCCAATATCAAGTTCAAACTGAGTTTTTCTGAGCATTTCCTGAGAATTTAGGTGTATGGTCTGTTTGCCATCGTCATAAAGGAGTCTTAGTTACTTGACTGAGATTCAACTTCTCAACTAAGAAGACAGTAAGAAGGTAAAGCTCGTCCTGCTCTTGTTCATTTCATCAGGTGTAGAGGCTTCTCAGCTCACGAGACCTGGTTCAAGGTTGGAACGTGACTTTCTCCAGCTATCTAGATTCCCATTTCATGCAATACGTGGATCACTGCATGGGAGTTGTGGCCTCTCAGCAATGACATGGACAGAACTGTTTGTGCTGCGGACACAGAGCGGGACAGGAAGGTGTGAACGTCAGCTGTGTTTGGGTTAAACGGTGTTGCTTTGACATCGTGGACTTAAAAAAAAATGCTTTTGTTTCTCATAATTCAAGAGCTAAATGAATCCACAGCAAAAAAAAAAAAAAAAAAAAAAAAAATCCAGTGTGAGATTTTACTCGAGCAAAAGATGCTGCATGCCTTCCTGCTCAATTCCGCTTTACTATTCAGATTAGTTTGATTTTGCTGCCAGCTCACAATATTTTTAAAATGTGTAAACTGGTCGTAGTCCAGAACTGACCTGCATACAGAAAAGAACAAGATGTCCAACTCTGTCTGTACAAAATTACCAGGGCTCACATCCTGCATATTCTTAAGTTTAATTTTCGTTGAAGCTTCTACTCTATTATCTTTTTGTGTTTTTAAAAAAAAATGTATTTGTGATGCATCACAAACAAGCAGAAAACAAGTTTCCCTGAAAACATAACTGAGAATACAGTGAAGTTGATGCTGGGTTGAGACATCACGTGCAACATGCTGCTGTATGAAAATAAATATGGAGACAACCAATGTTCCCTGTAATTTTTCATGAGTCTGAGCAAACACACAAACTCCCTGAGCGTCCCTTGGACCACTGTGAGCAACATCAGACGTGTGCACTGTGGTCACACCAGCATCACATCCATTCAAGTTACATGGTTCATTAAAAGAATCAAATTACAGCATTTACATTTCTGTTAAAACACTTTGTCAACAGGAGCCAGTTGAAGGCTGCAGTGATTTTAGTGACACTACAATGTATAAGAGTGAAGTTATTGAATATTTGTCTCTCTTTACTGTTGCAGTGGTTTTGCAAATTGCAGACGGACCCTGTTCACTCCATAGACACCAATGTTATTCCTGTAGCTTGAAAGAAGCTACTTTTGATAAAACTGGGCTTGTAGCACATTGTCTGCCTTGCAACAATGGGAAAGAGGCACCGTTTATGTTTTGACAACCTATATCTAATGAGTTATTGATGCTGGAAGCCCGAATCTGTGAATATCTTTCCAACTTTACTGAACTTGGGGCCACTACCACCTAAGGAGTTATATATTTAATTTTGAAAAAAGCATTTAGCCATACTTAAAGCTTTAAGTGCTTTATTAACACGGAACTAAAAAATTTGTATTGTTTTATTATCACAGATTCTGTCTGAAAAGAGGTGGCATCATTTTAAACAGTGAAATCAAACTAATAAAATGTAATGACCAACCAGTGAGCAATACTGGATTCTGCAAAAACATAAACAACTTTTTAAAAAAAAAATCAAAATCTTATCTTAACACAGTTAATGTATTAACTTATTTATGTGTGTATGCATGTATTTATTGATTTATTTAGTACTGTTAACATAGAGTTCTGAGTGAGTTTTTCTTAAGATAGGCAAAGGCCATTTATTGATTACATATAGGCTATTAAATGTTTATTAAAAACTAAAAAGCATTTAAAAAAAAAACAACTTAGGCATTTATTGAGTCACTAAAATACTGTAGAGTACAGACCACATCAGTATGATTATAAGCATCCTCTGGTAAATTAACAACCAGATACTGATGTCTCTCACCATATGGACTTCAGGAGATGACTGGGGGATGATAAACTGTGACCTACTGGTTGGGTTCTCTCTGTTCTCATGTTTCTTACATGTTTGTCCCCTGACAGCCGGGTCCTAATGTTTTTTGAGCAACACACCATACTATGACATTTTTACAATGATGGTTCTACTATGGAACCAGTTTGACATGTTCAGGTGTTCTTTGTGTGAAAACTCAGAGATTTCAGGTATCAGAAGGTGGTTTTCAACTTTCTTTGTTAACTTTCTGCTTCAACTTTAAACTAAATTTCCTTCACTAACCCAGCCCTCTGGACTTCCAGTAAGCTGTGTTCCTATTGGCTGTCCAGGTGGCTGCTTGGTGTTATCAGGAACACCTGAGCAGCTCAGTGTCTTCCTGCTTTATTTAGCTGCAGACAAACATTTCCTCTGCTTCTCTTCCCCACTGAACCGGGTTTGGCTCCATTGCTTTAATTTGTTCTTTAGGCGTTGGCTTGCAGCTTCCAGCAGTAAAATAGACTTTAATGTGTTTCTTGGTGTGTTTTAGGGCTTTGTACTGGATAGTTGTCTTGGTAAATGTGGTTCTTTAGCCACAGTTAGCACATGGTGCTTATGTGTGCAGTGATTAGTGGATTTGGTGCAGCTGAGTTGTGTCTTTATCTTGGCTGTAGTGAGTCTTCAGAGGTTTTTGGTCAGACACAATCTGTATTCTTGTTTGAGAACCAACGTTGGTTGTCCAGAAGGTAAGAGTTCCTGTCCTGATTCTCTGTTCTCAGAGGTTCTCTGGTAGGCTGCAGGAGACTTTAGCGTTTGGGTTGTGCTAGTTTGTTTTTTGTATGGTTTCAGTTGGACGACTATCTTGAGGCCCCTCCATGTGTTTTAGTGAGGTTTTCTGCAACAGTTCTACATAGCAACCTGCAGCAGAAGATTCTTTGAGAGTTTTTAGGAAGTTCTGGAGACCAGACTTTAGAGCAGCAGAAACATTTATCAGCAGTTTGAGCTGGAGAAGGTGAGCTTCAGAGTAGAAATGAGAAGGAAACCTTCTTGACCCGTGTGGTGAGGTCCTGTACCAGGAGTTTGAGCAGGTTGTGAAGAGTCTGTAGTTCTTTGGTCTGAAAGCACAAGAAGAGTCGACTCATTAAAGGAGAAAACAGGAGATATTGTTGGTTCTTCTGTCACTGCAGTTTCCAGTTTCCTTAGACTGAATATCAAGTTTATATATTAAATGATTTACCATCTGAGCCCAAGAAGACTTCAATAAACTCCCTCCATCCCCTGGACACAACATATTTTATTACCATGTCAAATCTTTTTTTTTTTTTTTTTTTTTGAGTTTTAATCATAGTTTTAGCATAGTTTTTTTTCTCTTTGCTTGTTTAGTTTGTAATCTGTGTGAAAGGTGCTAAACAAATAAAGTTGAATTGATAAACTGAATAACTGATTAACTCATGATTGTGACAACAGAAGTATTTTCATTGTGATTTAAGGGTTTGTTTTGTTTTTAGGTTGGGGTTTTCTTGACAGAAAAAAAGATTAAAGAAATAAACTACAGTAAAAATGCAATTAAATCAAAGGAAAAAACATTTAATATAATAAAACTTTTAAAAAGAAAATTAAATATTAAATACAATTAAATTATATTAGACAAAATATTTAATTAGATAATTAGACAGAAGATGCAAAGCATGTAATTATGAAATTAAACAAAAAATTTTAAACAAAAATATTAAACATTAAAGATGAAATATTTTAGATAAACATTTAAAAAATACAACAAGAATATTACACATTTAGAAAAATATAAAACATTTAATTAGATTATTAAACCTTTAAAAGTCAAAACATTTAATTAAAAAATTAAATGTTTAATTAGAAAATTACATCTTAAAGACAATAAAACTTTAAATAGGAATTAAACAGAAAATACAATGAAGCATTAAAACAGAAAATTAAACATTAAAAGGTGGTAAAACATTTAAAAAGAAAAAAGATTTAAACAAAAAATTAAACATTGGGAAAGAAAAGGAAATTTTTCAAACAAGCCGATAAAACATTTGAAAAAACAATTAAACATTAAAAAGACAAAACATTTCGAAATCAGATCAGACATTAGAACAGAATAAAAGGTGAGAAAAGAGCAAAACTAAACATTTAAGAAGAATCTAACTAAAGATAAAACCTTTGAAAGGGCACCAGTTAAACTTTAGAAGATCAAATTTAACAGAAGAAACAATAAAATGATCAAAAGAGCAAAAACAGATAAAGGCCTTCAAGTGTTTTCTAGTCTGAAATTAAAACATCAAGTTGTTTATTCAAACATTTCCTCTTTCTATGTCCTTGGTTTGATTGTGGACAGATTTACTAAGAACTCATTTCAGAAAACTGCTTTCCAGATAAAGTCTACTAGTAGTTGAAGGGATTGATCAAACTAATGTTACCTTCTGATCTCCACAAACTTTACTGTTCAGTGAAGAGCATCAAAGTTTGTTCAGGATTTCTAAAAAACCCACAGGTGAAGGTCTGAGAAGAACTCAGATGGATGATCTAAATGTGAAATCAAGACCCATGGTCACAAGTTTTAAGGCTTCTGTTAACTAGAAAGTTCAAACTAACAGAGACGTACCGAGAAACTTTTAAAATTTCAGTCCTCAGACTGTCTAAAGGTTCAAACTAACAGAGAAGTACTGAGAAACTTTTAAGATTTCAGTGCTCAGACTGTCTGAAGGTTCAAACGAACAGAGAAGTACTGAGAAACTTTTAAGATTTCAGTCCTCAGACTGTCTGAAGGTTCAAACTAACAGAGAACTACTCAAGAATTTTGAGGATTTCAGTCCTCAGACTGTCTGAAGGTTCAAACTTACAGAGAACTACTCAGGAACTTAGAAGATATCAGTCCTTGGACTGTCTGAAAGTTCAATCTAACAGAGAACTACTGTGGGACTTAGAAAATTTCAGCCCTCAGACTGTGTGAAAGCTCAGGTCCTGAGGGCTCGGGAGGTGTGGAGGCTTTGGAAAGTCTTGGAACTGAGGGTTCAACCCTCCAGCACAAAGGCTGAAGTCCAACCTCCTGAGAAAAACGGTCGAGACGAGACTCGAGTTAAAAAAAAAACTCAAAAATGACAAAAAATAGATGATAAATGCGCAAAAAAAAGAAGAATTAGTATCTGAGCGAGTAGCTCAGGGGGATAAGAAGAGGACTACCAAGTGGAAGGTCGCAGGATCAAGACCCGCCACTGGCACTTTTCTTTGTTTGTCTTTGTCAGGATTTTGATAAAATTTAAGAAGGGTCTGGTCTTGAACCAGCGACCTGCAGCTCCATAGGCAAATCCTTAACTCACTGAGCTACAGATCAGACAAAAAGAAATAAATTCGTCGTCCCTTTGGCATCGTAGTTCCTGAAGTGACCACATGGGTGGAGCGAAGGCGGAGCCTGGGTGGAGTCAGGGCGGAGAGTAGGCGGGGATGTGGGTGGCGGCCTCCCCCCTCTACTCCCCCACCTCCCCACACCACCCACCACACCTTCCCCCGCCCGACGAGTTCTTCGAGTCTCCATGGGTTTTCCTGAGTTTCTGGAGTTTCCACGAGGTCGGAGGCAGAACAAGTTGTCATGAAGAGGTCTTGAAGTCAGCCAGGATGGACTGACTTTTTACAGGGACTAGAAGGAAGACGACTAGAAGAGCAGGTCTTTAACCACCATCCATAAAATCCATGGAGTCGGCTCCAGAGAAATGAAGGGAGGTCAACTTTTATCAACCTCCATCCAGATGTTCAACTTGATATTTTTGACATTTTTAGCACCACAAACCTTTAGTATCATACTTTTTTTAATCATTTGTTAGGATTTTAATGGACTCCACAAGCAGATTTAGTTTTTGTTGACAAACTTTATTCTTGTCATCGTGGGACTGCAGTATTTAAAACTGTTCCTTCTATTTGACCTCATGTTTATTAGTTTTAGTGGAGAAGTTTTAATTGTCAATTAGTCTCTTAAAAACTAAATAATAAATTGGATTAGTCAAGAGGTTTAAATTTCTTACTTTGTCATATTTTAAATATGACAAAAAAATATAAAAATAAAGTCTTGAGACAATTTGACCTGTAATTGGCGTTATATAAATAAAATTGAATTAAAATTGTATGTATCTTGTAATGTTGGAGTAATTCAGCCATATATGTTAGAAAACACATTTTCTTTGTCCATTAATCTGTCATTTTCTCCAGTAATTCATTTCTTGTTTTGGTTTATAAAATGTCAAGCCCAAATATATTCAGTTTACTGTCATAAAAACCAAAAAGATGTACATTCATGATGCAGGAATCAGACAGTTTTTCACTTTTTATCTTAGTTTAGTCAGAAAGATAGTTGATAATGTGTGAATTGTTGCAGCTTGTGAGCCGTAAAAGGTTTTAATCTTTGGGGCCGAGTGTCAAAAAACATTTAGAAACCAACATCAACAAAACACTCAACAAAGATTTGAACATCATTAAAGGGAAATCCAACTTTTGCATGACAATGTCTAATTAAGGGACATTTATTTCCAACGTAAATGTGTTATATTCATCTTCTGGAGCTTTCTCTTCACATCCTCTTCCACCTGGACTGGTTTGGTCAGGAGCATGTGCAACAAACATTTGAAAAACTGCACTTTAACATCAATGAATGACACTGAAGTTTAATCTCTACATAAATGAGACTGAGTCTGGATGTGCTGCTCTGTCATTAACTCCTAAGTTTAGGGAAAGTTCAAACAAAAGAGGACAGTTCAGATAAGACTTGAGAATGAGCTTATTTTGAACAAACATCTCAGACTTTCTGAGCTTCAGCACCTATAGCAAGATATTTTAACAAGTAACTCAAGAGATCCAGAAGTTGGAGAGAGTTAGCTTTAGCTGAGCCAAAGAACATGTGGGACGCTAACCTAGCAAACAGTTCAGACTTTTCTCTGTGAATTCTGAGAAATATTTTACTATTTAATGACAGAGCTACACATCTTAACTCAGTCTCAGTAAAACAGACTCTAATTCAGTGTCATCCATCCATATTAAAGTGCAGTTACCCAAAATGTTTGTTGCATGAGCTCCAACAAAACCTGTCCAGGTAGAAGGCCACTTTGACAAACAGGAAGTGGACGATTCCAAGCAGATTTATAGAAGGGGGAACCGGACTGTACTAAGTGTGGTCGAATATAGAGGGGTGTTTTGTGGGTTTTTAAGGCTGATAATGATTATTAGTGAGACATCTGGAGTATATTCATTTGGATATTCATTTGCAGTAAATGAAAGTATTTAAAATCTTGGAGTTAAACTTACAAGAACACAAACTCTAACAGAAAACTTTGTTGATATGTTTTTGTTTTGTTTACAGATGTTAAGTTAAAGGAATTTTATTCGTTACGTATAACCAATCAAATCACTCCAGAAGACAGAGCGACCACAGGTAGATAAAGGTTCAGAGCCAAAGTAGCACCATTTTTAAATGTATTTATTACCGTAAATCAGTAAAAAAAATAAAATACTGATAATCAGTAAATCAGTCAGCCCACAATTACTACACTTCTACAGTTGATGTCTCTTTCCTTTGACTTGTTATTTGTACAATATACGATGTATATGATGGCGTTTTTTTCATCCCAAATGCTATACTAGGATGTTTTCTAAGTGACATACTATGTTACTCTGTTCTGGCCCTGGGCTGCTGCACTCCTCCTCTGTTGTTTTCTAGATTGTACTCAGCTGCATGCCTTCGTCCACCCGGCCTCCGTTGACTCGTCCCGCCTGCCGTCTCTGGAGCTGAAGCTGGATTGGAACAGACCAAAGTACAGTCCAATCACGATGCCAGCTGCCTCTCAAAAGGCTCCTTCATCTGGTGAACTTCTTCTGAGGGGAAGCTGAGCTGGCCCAGCAGAACTTTGGAGATGTGTTCCAGTGGTTGGTTGATGTGTGGGGAGATAGAGAGGGACCTTTGAATTATTCAGAAAGGAAAACAGGGAACCCATTGGTAGTTTTAGTTTAGGGTGCTACTGCGGTGTGTTTTTGGTTTTAAGAGGTGAACAGGAAGAGGTTTTTTTTGTATTCATTATCTTTTACTTTGTTCCTGGTTGGAATGCCCATCAATGTCAACATGAAGTTCACTTTTAGTTCTGTTTATTTATTTTTATTTTACTAACACCCATTTGTTTTTAACCCCCTCACATGTTGTGTTGTTGTAAACTTCTTCTTTCAAATAAATAAACGTCTAACCCTCTGGAAACCAGCGTTTGGACTGTTTTTGTGTTGCTCCTCACCTACTGACAGCTGTGGACTAAAGGCTATACTGTGACGTTTTTAGAGTGTCATGCTATACTATGATGTTTGTTGGGCGACACACTATACTATAGGCTTTTTTAATTGACATATTACTGTGACTTTTTTTTGTTTTAGTTTTTTTGTTTTTTTTTAGCAACATATAAGAATTCGAACAGTTTTAAAAGTTACTATACTTTTACTTGTGCAATGAAATTATTATTCTATGGCATTTTTTAGATGAGATATTATACTCTGGTGTTTTCTTGAATAACATACTATTTTGACAATATACTGCACTACGACATTTTTTGAACCACATGTCATACATGACAATTTTAGGCAACATCCTATCATTTTGCGCTTTTTGAACCACATAATAATCTATGGGGTTTTTTTGCTGACATGCTATACTATGAACCACAGGCCATACTATGTTATTCTTGAGTAAAGTATACTATACTTTGACATTTTCTGAACTACATCCTATACTATGGCGTTATACACAGAGTGCTTTGGTTACATGTTGATTTATAATCTAGATTTTTTTTCTGTTTTGTTTTTTGACGGGATTACCACAGACCTGACCGTGAACACCGTTGACACCCACCTGAGGGAGACGCTGCCTAAGATCTCAAGGCTGCTTGGTTGTGGTCTTTCTGGCACGTACTCTTCCAAGATGAGCCAGGAAGTTTAACACTGATGGAATGACACCAGGTCTAAGCCGACAAACTTCCAATTCCTCCTCAACCTATAGTCTCTGGGAAACCTACATGGAGTAAGAAAAGTAGACAGAGAAGTAATTAAGTCTGTACACAACATATTAAAAAAGAAATCATGCTAATAAATTGAGTACAAAGAACGGAATTTGCCAATATACTGGAGACCAGAGCTATTTAATTTGATAAGTATAACCTTGTTTAGTAACATTTCAATTATTTGAGAGCAGTCCTAAATAACTGCCTGTAATCCCAATCATAAAATGGGTTTGGAGGAAGAACATAGATGGTAATCTGGATATACATGAGTTAGGCTTTATAACTACTATTGGTAGTATTGGTGGTAGTAATAGCAATGTGACTACTACTAGTAGTAGTGGTGGTACACCAACTACTGCTGCTGATACTGGCACTGCTACTACAAATTGTAATATTATTACAAATGCTGATACTACTTCTATGACTCTAACAGCTATTTTATACTACTACTGCTTGTACTTTTAGTCTTACTACTACTGCTTGTACAACTATACTACAGCTACTATTAATCGTCTGGTATTTGCTTGTCAAGCTGCTAGCTCGCCTTAGTGTTTTGCTAGTGGCTAACTAGTTAGCTCTCATAGACTGGAAGCTCTCAACAAGATTTCAAAATGAAAAAAGAGCCAAAAACTATTCTTACCTATGAAAAGTCATTCCAAGTTTCCTTGTCTCAATCGTACGACGTAGTGTGTAACTGTATGCAGCACAGTGAGCCGGCATACTTGTTGTTTCCGTTTTCACGCCGTCTACATCCACGGAATGCACTGAAACTTTGCCCCCACTAGCTTAGCCTCGCCGTAGCACACAGCTCAAAGGGTCGTGTTCTATCTACTCATTCATATCTATAAGAACAACGGTGGCTGCACATAAGGACGCCTGACGTTGATTAGCTGCGTAAATACCATTATATACAGTCTATGGTAAATACGTATGTGAATCGCATCATTGGCTGCAGCAGCCAGTCACCGGTCACTCACTGACTCACACTGAAAAATAGCACAGAATGAATTGTTACGTGTTTATTTTATTTACAATTTAGGTTGGATTTTTTTTTTTGTGTGCAGCGCAGATTTTCTGTGCGCGGAGACTGTGTCAGAAGTGCACAATTGCGCACGCGTGCAGCTTAGAGGGAACAGTGGAGACAACTGAAATCAGCATTTAAGGTTTAATTTCTAAGGTGATATCCAGTGGAAGCCAATAAAACTGTTGAAAGTGTCGCTTGAAGTACTTCTGAAGTGTAACACCTCACTCTCCCTGCACCGACTGCTTCCATAGCAGCTGTTTTCCATGTTTGTATTCACTGAGTGACTCCTGCCAGCGCAAAACTGTGACTAATGTTGATCTAATGTGATGTAAAAGTTGCATGAATTCTGATATGACTGAGGTTGATATGAAAACAATCACACATGTATGTTGTCACATAAAGAAGTGGCTCAAAGCAGACCTGAGAAGGTCAGGTTAAGTCTGATTGTGTCCTTCTTTCACTGTAGCATTAAATAAATTACCATGAAAGGTGCTACAAATATTTTTTGTGCCAAGAGGATGAATCCTAATTACTTCAGTAAACTTTTTGTGGTTCGCAGTGAAATGTCACTGACTCTGTAGCTTCTAGTTGCTCAATGGATCAGAGGTTTCACAAGAAAGAGGCTCCACGTTGATATAAACACTCAGGGAATTATCATCAATTCTGCAATTATTCTCACCTTATCTGCAGATTCAGCTCATTGTTTTGGTTTTCTGCCTCACAAATTCTACTCACATCGCGCTCACTTCCAGCTGCAGCAGCTGACTGATGAAAACCTGCCAGAAATCTGCCTGATTCGAAGATGTGGAGGTTGTATGACAGCACAAGCATCACTGTGGTGAACAGGTGGGATGGAAATATTTGGGCATCATGTTGAAATCAAATTAAAAATTTTGAAACAATGACAGAAAATTGTCCACTTTATTTGTTATATTTGTTTGTAGAACTTGTATGATCACTAATATGTAATTGGGATCAGTGCAGAGCAATGCATTTCTCATTGAGCACAACTGGACTGGAGTGGTGGAAAACTCAAAGTCAAAGGCTAACAAGATGACACAGGATAAGATAAGACAAGCAATGTCAAACAAAATCGGATATGATAATAAAATAAAAAGAAAAGGGTATTAAATAATACAAATAAACAAACAAAAAACAACGATAACATTAGCAGCAACAATTAACCATAACAGTACCATAATAACAAGACACTTGTCACAGTTACAGTGACGCTGTGCCACTATCTGGCAATGATACATAAATCTTTAACAAATCCGTGGATCCTGACCATACGCCACATCACTGCCAAAATCTAATCACTTGAGTCATTTCTGACCTTCCCTGAAAAAAGTCAGTTTTTTAGTAATTTTGTACACAAAATTGAGTGAACGCTGGCGTGACTTGCTGCCGCTGCTCGCTGATACTTTTTAAAACTTTTCTTAAACTTTTAGCTATGCCGATGTCGTATTGTTAATAACCTGACTAACAGACAGACGTTCAGATCGTTCGCAGTGACTGTTTGATCTCTTTACCTGTGGCGTATCGGCGGTCTCCCACTCCTCACCTGGTTGCTACTACCTGACGGCTACCACCTCCGCCCATCCATCATGTGGATAAACAGGCTGGTTGTATGGTTTATCTTCGCTGGGACTGTACTGTCCATCTTACTCAGTCCATCGGCAGCCTTTCTCCAGTACACGGCTGCTGAGCTCCTCCAGCTGCGGTTCCATCTACCTGCTCCACCTCCGGTGCTGCACCTCTCCCCAGGCATCGCTGGCCTCCCGCGTCGGAGGTACATCCACCGCGGGTCTCGCTGGAGCTTCCATGTCAACAACTCGTCGGCCATCAACTCCAGCTGGTCCACACTTCGTCGTCGTCCTCGGAGAAGCTTTGGCAGGAAAGCGGACCGCGGTGCGTTGGCCAATCTTGCCATGTCGGCTAACGTTGGCACAACCTCCGACCGCAGCGATGTCAACGTCGGACTATTTAACATCCGCTCCCTCACCGGCAAAGCTCTTCTTCTTCGGGACCTCCTCCTCGACCGTAAACTGGATTTTCTGTGCTTAACAGAGACATGGCAGCAACCCAACGACTTTTCCCAGTTGAACGAGTCTACACCACCTGGGTTTATTTACCTCAGCCTCGGGGAGGAGGTCTCGCGATAATTTATCGCGAGAAGTGGAGAGTCTTGCCTCTCTCAGCCCCGACATACTCATCATTTGAATCAGTGATATTACAGGTTATTGGACCAAAACCGACCCTAATAGCCACTGTTTACCGTCCACCCAAACACAACAAGGACTTCATTGATGAATTCTCCTCCCTTCTCACCCACCTCTGCACCCTCTCCTCCAATGTCATTCTGCTTGGTGATTTCAACATTCACATGGACAATATGACTCATTTTCTCACTATGGATTTCTCATCCTGCCTGGACAGTTTCGGTTTTCAACAACATATACATTTCCCCACCCATTCCAAGGGTCATATCCTTGACCTGGTCTGCTCCTCTGGTGTATCCCCCTCTAACTGCTCTTCAACACATCTCCCCATCTCTGACCAGATGTTTATATCATTCAATCTAAATCTGATCATCTCCACAACCAAACCATTTCGTGACATCAAGGACATTAACCCGACAGCTCTCATCACGGACATCAAAGCACTCCCCACTATCAGCTTCACCTCCACTACAGATGAACTGGTTTCGCACTACAATAACAGTCTCCATACTCTGTTGGACTCACTTGCCCCCATAAAAACTCGGACTGTATCCTTCACTCACTCTGCTCCCTTGTTTACACCCCAACTCCGCCTCCTCAAAGCCAAAGGTCGACAACTGGAGCGACTCTGCAATAAAACTGGTCTAACCATCCACAAAGAAATGTACCATCACCACATTCTTCATTATAAGGACTCAATTAACACAGCCAAATCACAATATTATGCAGGTCTCATCAGTGCAGGTGATGGGAACACCCGGACTCTGTTTTCACTCATTAATAACTCCTTGCGCCCACCAGACACCCTCCCCCCTCACTTCTACTCCGTCAACTACTGTAATTCACTGACGAACTTTTTCACTGCAAAAATTGATAATATCCACCAGTAACCTCGCCCCTCCGTACCTCACTGAACTCCTCCATATAAACACATCCAGCCGGACTCTCAGATCATCTTCTTCCCTCAGCCTCACCATCCCTCCTGCCTGCATGACCACCATGGGCCTCAGAGCCTTCAGCCGCTCTGCCCCCCGCCTCTGGAACTCCCTCCCACCTGACATCAGAAACATCAACACACTGGACATTTTCAAATCCAATCTCAAAACCCACCTGTTCAAACAAGCCTATTCACTTTGACTTCCATTCCTCCTTCTCCTTCTGTTGTTTTAAAATTGCTAAATTTTCTTCTTTTAAATTTTTAAAAAATTCTTACATTTTATACTGCATATTTGAATGTGTTTTTATTGGTGTTTCCTCTGTACGGTTACCTTGAGTGTTCTGAAAGGTGCCTATAAATAAAATTTATTATTATTATTATTATTATTATTATTATTATTATTATTATTATTATTATTATTATTATTATTATTATTATTATTATTATTACAAACAGAGAGACAGACTGACAAACCAAAGCAGATCGTCACATTACTCTCCCAAGGCTCCACCTCCTGGTTGATGGAGTAATTATCTGAGATTGTGGCAACCTGATAAAATCATATTTAACTGACAAACTATATTGGTAGACAATACAGATTTTCACTCTATTTTTTTCTTAATGCACGCTGTATAAAGTTTTTTTTAAACTAATTTAGACTGTCATTTTTATATATATATATATATATATATATATATATATATATATATATATATATATATATAAATAAAAATAAAAATAATGACAACAGAACCACAGAAAAAAAGTATTAATTTACATGGTGACTGTAACAAAAACAACTGAAAGAACTTCAACAAGAACTGCCCAAAACTGTAAATAAAAAAACATGAAAAATCAGTATGATAACTGTAATTGTTTCTCTTACAATGTGTGACTGTAAAATTACACAGTTTTATTGTATTTAAATCCACTAAAATTATCCTTATTTTACAGAAACTTGTGGTTATTTTCACTGTTTTTACAGTTTTTGAACGTAACAATATTTCATCCAGTTTTGTCATTTTTTTCTGGGACCTTTGCTGCCAAGGTTTCACTGTTTTTCACTGGATTTTTATTGTTCTCTTTTTTTACAATGCAAGGTATAAATATTCCACTTTCAAAAATATGTATTGGGATGATTTTAATGTATTCAAAGTGTGTATCATCTCATAAAATGATATCACATTGAGACTTCAGGTATCAGCAGTGTATATCTGGCAGGCATAGATGCAGATTTCCCTCTTCAATAAAAGCATTTATTTTAGATAATTGTAATATGAAACACAGAAATCCTGAGAACCTCTCTGCTTTATATTCCATTATATTTTTAATTGTCACCTGCTGGTTTGATTTTGTGTTGTCTTTTACAGAAGTAAAGACATTTCTACCATAAAATGACACATAAAAGGAACAAATTGGTGCATAAAAATCACTGGAAAGCAGAAAATGAAATGTTTGAAGTTCAAAAGTTCCTGAGCGAGGATACAGAGCCCTCTGTTTAATCCTTACTCCTTCGTCGCACAAAAGTGTTTAATTTCAGTAAAATGGGATTCTCAAGAATCCACTTCCAAACTCTTTCCAGGGAATTCCAACACCTGGAACATTTTACAACAAACAATAAAACACACACTAAATATTAAGTGGCATGGATCAAAAACTAAACAAAATAACTGGGAATTACCTAATAGATGTATGTTGCAACATCGATCCATAGTTTTCATAGATTCATAGAAGTGTTTCAAAACTGACCAGGAAGAAGCTCGCAGCTTCTGGGATGAATCGTTGGTGGCTTCCAGAAAACTTCCATCATCGGTTATCTACAGTAGAGCAGATAAACCTGATAAACTCAGCTGCTAGCAGACGTCAGAAAAGCTGCGAGACAGCAGACAAACACTTTTAATCTCTTCTCCTGTTTCATCTCTTCCTCATCTCCTCTCTGACTGTTTGTTGCACGAAACTCTTTGACAGGTACAAACACGGGCTGTATAATTACTCTGAACGTTTTGGGAGGCTGTTAGGAGAAAGTGAAGACGGGCTTTCTGTCATTTTGTTGCTCAGATGTGCGTTTGTGTTGCAGGAGAGGAGGCACTTTAGCTCCAGCAGGCCGGGCCTCTTTGTGAAATTACACTTGTCTCGTCAGCCTGTAACACGCTGCAGGATTATGCTGGCACGTCTGCCGACATGAAATCCTGGCATTAGGTCGACTCACTGGCAAGAAAACGTCTCCGATAGCTGGTGAGGGCAAATATTCTGCATATCAACAATCTGAAATGGCTCCTGATGGCGTGTTTTAATTGAGTTTTGCTGTTGAAGTGCTTCCGTTCAACCTACTTCAGCTTCACTTAGAGGTTTTCTCCATTTTTCCAGAATCTGTTTTGACAGCCAGAAAGAACAGGATATTTTATTCAGCTCGATGCTTACAGACGAAGTAATACGCGACTAATATAGATGTAATTTTTTCTTGATTCCATCTTGAAATTATGTCCTCAAGACTACATTGTTAGAAATCATTGTTGAGCTACTTTTGACCAGATATCTGCCTGAAACAAATAAACAACACAATTAAAGAGCGAAATGATACCAAGAATGCATAGCAGTGCAATTTGTTGGTGAGAAGTGAAATGTAAAAGCTAGTAAGACAAATCTAACGAGACTAAGGGGAATATTTACTAAGCCTGATGCAAATCATGGCCACGAGTGCGTAAATACTGCATTTATACCAATTGTTCAATTAGGTGGGATAATGTTTTGATGGCTGCTGTGCGTATTTGGAGAGAAATTACATCAGAAATAAGCTGTTTTCTGCTCAAATACAAGTTATGTGATGAGAAGAGTCTTCTGGCAAACAGAAGCAATATCTGACAGCCATCGATGCAGATTTCCTCCTTCAATAAAAACTTATTTTAAATAATAGCAATATTAAATACAGAAATCCTGAGAACCTCCCAGCATTATATTCCATTGTGTTTTTAATTATCACCTGCTGGTTTGATTTTGTATTTTTCCTTTACACAAATAAAGAAATTTCTACCATAAAATGACACAAAAATGAAACAAATTGGTGCATAGAAATCACCAGAAAGCAGAAAATGAAATGTTTGACGCTCAGCGGTTGCTGAGGGAGGAAACACAGCCCTGTGTTTAATCCCTGTTCCTTCAGTGTCTCATAGTATTGCCTTATTGTGGGAAATGGGATTCCTGGGAATCTACCTCACATCATTTCTAGGAAATTCCAGCACCTGAAACATTTTCCAACAAACGTGAAAACTTAACATATATGTACCTGTAGGTTTAAATTAAATCCATGGTCAAAGACTACACTGCTTATGAATGTAGTTGTTTATAAATGTGTTTATTGGTTGTTTTCTTGCTACTTATTGCCCTCTTTATTCTCTTTGATTGTACTTTTGACATAATTGAAAATGAGACCTTGAGTTTTAAATAAAAGTAGAATAAATAAATGAAAAACATACTAAAGGGAAACCAGGAGAAACTAAAATTACCTTCAAACTAAATACGGACAAAATATCAGATTGTGCTGATTTCATTTTAATGTTCAGGAATAACCATTAAGCAGAGGATCTTGCAGCAGGAGATTTTCAAATTAAAACTCTTCAATTTCCAAATTTTTATGTCATTTTTTCCCCCACCAACTTGTGCATTTTATGCATCAATTTATGATGGAAAAATCAATTTCTGTGTCCTCTGCTTCCCCTTCACCCTTACCCTGACAGGTCGAGGCAGACGTCTGCCCTCTCTTTGCCTGGTTCTGCCAGTCTGGTGATTTTCTATTAAATGGCAGTTTTTTCTTCTTACTGTCATCAAAAAACTTGTTCTAAGAGAATCATTTGGGTTTGTTGGGCTTCTCTCTATGTTATCATTCTGTAAGGTCTTCACCTCACTATGTGAAGTACCCTGAGATGACCTACGTTATGAGCTGGCGTGTGAATATGTGAACAAAACTGAGTTGAAATTATTCATTATTATTATTCATATAAGAAAAAACATAAAGTTCTGACACCGGGTTCATTCAAAAATATACTTAAATACAGTGCAGTGAGGCCCTGAGGAATTACGTGTAGCTTTCAAATATTTATTCTCCTGTAGCTCAGCTTTCTAATTTAATATTTTCCTGACCGAATCAACACACTCCAAGGTATAATTTACTCTTCTGCCCTGTTTTATTTGGAGAAGTAACCTCTTTAAATTAGCATGTGACACCTATACAGCTCAATGACAAATTAATTCAAATCAATTCAGAACTCTGTATTATTGAAATCTTTGCTCAAGTACTGTCTCTGAAATACCTGTATGCTGTCGTGGATGCAGTTGCTGGTGTTGTGCTAAAAACCGCTTGGTCAACCTGTATCATTCATTTTATATCTGTCTGCAGCTGCTTTTACTGGGATCAAACAGGCATAATGCTCAACTCAAAAGTGTGTATTTGTGAATCTTTAATGTTTCTTGTGATTGGATAATTGTAATGCAAAAAATGTTTGCAGTTAATAATGTAATCAGGCATCACATTTAGGATGATTATAGGCAATATACATAGTGTTGTAGGCTGTACATGTTTGGTTTGTTTTATATCCTCGTTTTGTCTGTAATTAAGATGATTTACAGATTAGTTTTATGCAAAAAAAATAGAGAAATTATCTCTTTTGCAGTTATTCTATGGGCTCTAATCTTTATAACGCGACCTTCATGAATAAAGTCAACTCATTTTGATGCATTATTAACATTTCAGTCACAATGTAGGAGCTGCAGTCACTTCTGCAAGTAGAAAACTGCAGTATGTGAGCTGAGTTTTTCTTTTAAAGCTATTTTACTGATTAAAAAAAAAAAAAAAAGAACAAAAAAACAACTGGACTGGTTGTAATTTAGGGCACGGACCAGACAAAATAAAGCAAGGGCATAAAGACAGATCAGTTTTTGGAATGAAATCTGCTTGTTGTCTGGAGAGCTTCAGAAAAAATACAGATATGTTGTATTAATTTGGAGTTATGGCTAAATTTAATAAAAATATTTACATGATAATGCAGATAATAAGTCACACATAGACATAATTCATAAAAATAGTCAAACCAGCTACTGAACTCAAACTACAAACATGGGGCTGTCACACGTGCTCGCTGATTGCTGGGTTGCCAGGTTTGCGGCCACCTCAGTGCTACAGCGGCAGAAATGCTGTTGGACTGTAAATAAGTACATATTAAGCTAACGGAGGATAATCTGCTGTGATTCAAATATATTTATGTTGTGTATATGTAGAACGCTGCATCACAAGCATGCAGCCATTTCGCAAAGTATTTGGCTTTTTATTAAAATTAAGTTTTATCGCTAAAGAGGCGGAAACTAACAACCTGGCAACCCAGCACACCTGCACGTAATTCGGTTTTAGCATGTAGAGAGGAGAGGTGCGCCGACGATGACAATTCAGCGACTTTTGATCAAACAAAGGGACAAACAGAGACTAATTTAAGTGGAAATGACGCCGCAGAAACTGAAAACAAACAGAAAAATGGCGGCAACTGCAGCAGGTGTTGGAGGTAAACTGGACAGGTACGAACCAAATTAGGCAGAAGGATATTTATTTGTCCTCCACGGATGCAAACTTTTGAGTTTAACGTGCAAACAGCCCAGTTTGGATTCAAGTAACTCGAAATTCCAGTTTAAAATAAAACTTAAATGAACTTACTCAATGAACTCCTTCCCACCTGCTGTAACCTGAAGACAGAAGGAAACACTGGACTGCTCCTCTCCTCCAGCATGAAGGTAAGCCTGCTTTTAATTAGGAACAGTTTCTGTATTACAGCCTGGTGCATATTGGAGGTTCATATATTAGTTGGCAGATCTGCTTCAGTTTTGGGACTTTTGGTGTTTTTGAGGTAAAAAGTGACCCAAGTTGGAAACGGGGCCTCCTACTGGATCATCTCTGGTTTACTGTAAACCTCTGTATTATCAACAATGCATTAATATAAGGGGAATGTTAGCCTAACATGCAAATTTAAATAGTTTTATAATGCGTAAATCTGTTCTATTTTGATCAGGTTATCTACAAATACTTCTATTTTGTGGTACAACTTGTCAAACCTACTCAGTCATTTATGAAAGTTTCACAAAAATAACTCATTTTTGTAAGTATTTCACATTAAAAGTTTTGTCTTATTTTGTTTTATTATGACACGAAGCTACATATGTTAAGAAAATCTCACTAGTTGACTTCTGCAAAATGAATTTTTAAAAAGTAATATTTAATTTGAAGTTGGGACTTTTCAGGATGGCTTCAGTTATTTTTCACATTTCAATGAGTAATCAAATATTACTTCACCTACTTGTCCAACATTGATGAGAAATAACGGGAAAAATTTTAGGCATTTATCTTTAAAATTTCCTGAGATATTGTCATTCAAATACAATCTAAAAATTTAAGGTGCAGCCAAGCCTGCTGGAAGTGAATCAAGGCCCAATTTTTTTATTTATTTGTTGAAATCTCAGCAAGGATATATGAAGATATTTTGAAAAACCACGAAATTTAAATGTTTAAAAACTGTAAAAAAAAATAGATAAAATGTTACAATAACTGCAAATACCTGTAAAATAATATTTTTTAGCTGTTAAACACTATAAAAGAAATAATTAGAATTTATAAAATTCAGTTCTTTAATGTAAACATTTTTTTAGTTGAGTTAACATTTACATTTCTTTGTTGTTTTCTAAAATTTTACTAGATCTTATCTGTAATTCACCAAAACAG
Organism: Amphiprion ocellaris; assembly: GCF_022539595.1. NCBI lineage: Eukaryota > Metazoa > Chordata > Actinopteri > Pomacentridae > Amphiprion > Amphiprion ocellaris. Next base: position 14,405,883 of record NC_072784.1, on the reverse strand, counting down.
AGACAATCTGTAAAATACCTGTTTAAAAAATTTGACCTCAATCAGAATTTTCTTTCAGATAATTACACATGCCTCTAAAGTAATGCTTGCTTTATATATTTATCTCTCTCTCTCTCTCTCTTCTTATATATGTGTGTGTGTGTGTGTGTGTATATATGTATATATATATATATATGTATATATATATATATATATATATATATATATATATATATATATATATATATATATATATATATATATATATGCGCTGATTTAAGTATTATAAATAGTGTAATTTAACAGTTATGTTACATCTCACAAATTTTTAGCTCAATCATAATTTTCTTTCCAATAATTTCAAATTCCTGTAAAGTAATGCTGTATTTTATTCCTGATTTAAATATTAAAAATAATATAAATTTGCAGTCTTAAAACCCTCTGATATCAATGCCAGTTTACAGTTTTGGCCTATTTTGTATTTATGGTTAACATGTGAATTAATATGTTTTTTTCTGTGATTTTACTGAATGTTATGTAAAGTTTTACCAAACAGGGAAAATCTCAAATAACAGTTAATTGCAAAGAATGATCTAGTTTTTTTTTCGACCGTGGCATGGTAGTACATCATTAGTTGCCTTTTTAAAAGAAAAAAATAGAATTTTACAAGTGTTATCCTGCTAATAATCTCTGTTTTTACTAAATATATTAGTGATTACATGTCTTTTTTTCCCCCCCTGCAACTTTTATAGAACACAACTACATTTTTCAACACAACCCTGTTTGAAGAGTTGTTACTCCATCAGTTAGCTCTTGTGTTGACTTTGTGCTGCCAGTGTGGCTCCTGGAAAACTGATTACAGGCCTCACCAAAGCTATTCTTCCTCTTTTAACTACAAATATCTGCAGACAACTTTATCCAACAGAGAGTAAAAACTGACATTTGCGTCTCTGCGTCCGAACGCCCAGCATGGCTAAAAAAAACTGTCCCCTTAGTGTGCTGTGATTTCAGAGCAGTTGGGTTGTGAAACATGAGTAAACCGTCTCCTTCCTGACGTCACACTGGATGATTCACGTCTTTTTGAGGTCCGGTTGACTCTTTTTGGCCATTCTGAATCTTCACTTGTAGCCGAACGCAGTATTTGATCCCCCCGAGGAGACGTCTGACATTGCTTTTCCTCTCGCCTCTGATATTCTCAATCCAATTTCCCTCCTTTTTTTGCCTTCTGTTCTTAACACCTTCCTTTGCATCGCGCTGCTCTTCCCTCACCCTCCCGCTCCTACCCAATCTCTCCTTCTGCGTCCTTCCCCCTGCCATCGTCAGCCACCTTTTCCTTTCTTCTTCTTCTTTTTTTAATCCCTATAGCATCCCTCATCTTCTCATGTCTCCATCTTCCTCTTTTCTACCATCTCTGTCCTCCTTTGGTTGGAGATGCAGGTCCAGCGAGGTGTAATTGGGTTGTGTTCCGTTAGAGAACTGCTGGGAGACGGGCTTTAATCTTTAGTCTCGCTCCAAACGTAAAGGAAAAGCTGCAGGCTTTCTGGACACTGCAGAGGTTTTTCCCTCCGTGTCGCACACGTTTGCATACTCCTTTATGAAGACACAATACAGGAACACATACAGGAGAGATCATTCAGCACGAAGCCACACCGACAAACAACCAGCTCCATTCAGAGCCTTCAAAAGACAAGTTTCTGTTCTGATTCTGCCCACAGCAAGTAAAGCGCATTAGTGCTCTCCAGGTGGTGTGTTGACTAGATAATGAGCGTTGAGGTAATTGATTGGGGGTTGTAATTAGTGGTTAGCTGTCACTGATTAATTACAGTCCACTACTTCCAGCGCTATCATCTCTGCTTGTTTTTGAGCATGTGCGTCCGCCTCACTGGGCAGAAATCAAGTCTTTTATTGTGTTGCTTTAGCTCTGACCCGGTGTTCCAAAAACGCTCTCCGTCTTCCACGCCTAAAAAAACCCATTTCATTAAAATGCCGCTCCCTTTCATTGCAGCTGTTTCATTTCCTCACCCTCGAATCATTCCAGTTATTAAAAATATATAAATAAACACGAGGCGGCGATCGGCGCTCCGGTCCTCCAGGCTTTGTCCTATTGTCATTTGTGATTAGTGCTGGTTTGTCAAATTAGCCCACTTTAATCTCACAATTAAATGATCTAATAAGTTTTGCAGTTGTATCAGATGGAACTTTTTGTGCATGACTCATTTGTATGCTGAAGCCTGTGAAATAATTTCTGTTAATAGGATAATTCCGCCGCTAATCAGCAAGTTTTTTTTTTCTTTCCCGCTCAGATGAAGTACTGCTGAGCTTCCTGCTACATCTCCAGATTACTGGCAGATAGCCGCCGCGCTGAACGCTAATATTCCAGCAGAAAGACCTTTTCGTGTGCGTGCATTCGTGTGTTCGTTCACCTGTACAGTAGTTGGGCCAGTAATGGTTGTCTGTCGGTTAATAGCCGGGTTGAGTGCAGCCTGCAGGTCGGCACCGTCATGGAAACAGGCAGCAGCTCACAGTGGTTTAACCTTCTGAGGTGTGTGTGCTGTCTGAACGCACCTGTGTATGTCTTTGTACTTCTGTCTTTGAGGTTTAAACTGCACAAGTGAGGACAGTTTTTCGGGAAAGTTCAAACATTTTTCGCAGGTTTTTGCTTCTTCAAGGTGTCATTGGAGGGTCAAAGACACAGTGAAGGAATAGATCAGTGTTTCTCAAAGTCCAAACCAAATGGAAAGTCAATCCGCACTCAGTCTGCTCCTCGTGTTCTGAATACAATGGGTTCTAAGGTGGAAGGTTTCTATTTGGGAATAAACTTTCTATTGCTCGCTATTTAGTGAACTATATAGTTAATAAATTAAGGCATTTGTAACTCATTGGTATCGGGTTTATTGAACATGAACCTAACTTTGGTCTGCCGTAGGGATGCAAGTTTTATGCAGTTTTTTTTTTTTTTTTTACCTATAATCAGCAGCATTATCAATCAATTATCAACTCAAGATTCCAAAATTTTTTGTCACATGCTCATACAGTGTGAGCAGTGAAGTGCAAAGTGACTGTTCCTTACGGATGTGCGATAACAAGACGTTCCTTAAAAATGGAAGAAATAATCATCAAAAATAACGAGAAGTCATTATGAAACTATTAACTATACTAACTATATTAAAATATTTGGTTGCAAGACTAAAATATGCATCAATCTCATATAATGTTGACTCCCCTTTTGTGGAGTTAAACAATGAGAACAAATGCAGACAAAAAAAAGAAAAAAAAAAAAAAAAAAAAAAAAAAAATGAAACTAAGCTTAAATAATTAACTGATAACATCATTGTGGATATTGTTCTTTATGCTGATGAATCGATTTCTATAACATGTAATACAAACTCTTTTAACACCTTTTTTACATGTCATTAGGCTGTCTGAACAAACTTCAGCTCAAAGTGTGAAACTCTGGCCAGGTTCACCATCGTCACAGAAGTCACTGTCATGGTGTCCCTTTACTAGCTAAACCTTCACACTGGTTACTGAAGCGTCTCAACTCAAACAATCTGCAGTTTTCTCAATAAACATTAATGCATTGCAGGGCTTTTGAGTAGTCAAGAATATAGATTCAGTTGATTTTTAATAGCTTTGGTGTACTTAAAGTAGGGCTGGGACTTTAACGAGCAGGCATCCGTGCTGTATCGTGTTGCATTGCACGCTCACTTCCGCTTTTGATGACGTATCGTGCTCAGGCGATTCATCGATTCCTCGTTAGTGGCAGCCCTATATAGCTTCAATGTGGCTTATTTCCAGAACTTAATTTGGGAATTGTGAGGTCGGGGCTCACAATTCAAACAGCAGATAGTAGACAGAGGGACCATTTCTTCCATAGGGCACCAACTAATCATGAAATACATGTTCAGTTAATTGGTAGAGTATTTAATCAATAAATTGATTAGTTATTTGGTCTACAGAATGGTTAAAAATATCAGTCAAAGCCCAGCATGACGTCCTGCAATGTCTTGTTTTGTCCACAATCCAACAATATTCAGTTTACTGTTATAAAGAAGAAAAGAAAACAAAAAATATTTACATTTAAGAAGCTGGAATCAGTGAATTTAGCCTTTCTGTTCTTAAAAAGTTACTTTAATGATCAATTTTTCAAATAGTCAAAAATTTATGTAATAGCTAACCTTGAAAGGATTAATTGGTTTGTCTCTGTTCCTCCTGAAGTAGTTAATACTGTACATGTTGTTTTCTGTGGATGTGAATTGTGAGCATAATACCAACTGTTTCTGCAGCTAAACTTTCTAAATGATTGTTTCTAAAGTAGCATCACAAACTAAAATCCATCCACTTCTTCTATCTGACCACCTCAGAGTCGGCTCTCAAATTAAATCTGGGCTAACTATCTAAATAACCAGACTCCACTGGGGCGACGCCAAAGCATTCTCATTTGCGTTTGGCTTTTTTTTTTTTTTTTTTTTGTATTTACACTTTCTGTAGCTTGTGGTAATTTGGATTAAACAACATGTTAAATGAATTTGGAGGGGGAAAAAAAGTTCCCTTGAAGCCCTGTGATGCACCAGAGGACAATAATACAACATTCCAATTATACAGCCTTTATCCAAACACACCGCGGTGGCAGACCATTTTTCAGAAATGATTACCAGCATTTGCATTTAAGCAGCAAAACTGAAAACTCTTTGTAATAATGCATTTGATATGCCTGGAAAAAAAAAACTGTTCTGAATAAACAGTTTTTGCAGGAGATAAAACCAGCTCTGATGGTGCTGCTTCATCCTGGTTTGTTTCTAGAGATTTCACAGCAGAAACTATGAATCTGAAAACATGCAGGTTATTAAACCTACGTAGGACTACAATGACGTGTCAGAAGACTGAAATAATGAATGAAATTACCTGCCGTTCCTCTGTCTGTTTAGACACACTGTGGATCAAACTGCTGCTGTTTGATGAAGTAACATATTGATGGACATCTTGTTAGTTTTCAGCCAAATCAAAGTGAAATTAGTGTTATTGATTGAATATTCTGTGATAAATATAAGTAGATTCATCAGTTTTCTAATCTGTGTTCTGTTAGCTGCAGTGCATATCAGGACCAAGTATTAGAACATATTATTGCCTTATTTCTGCATCACCAATGGTATCAATGTAGTTTCTGTCATTAGTGTGCAGCTCAACAGGTTTGCAGATGTAACTAAGAATCTGTATCACACATAAAATTGTGAGGAAGTCAACTGAACATTGAAACACTGAACAGAACCTCCCCAGAGCAGGTTAGCTGTCTAGCATCATTCACCATTGTGATCTAGCAGATCTTGCAACAAAAGAGCCTCCTTTTAATAATAAAAACTCTGACTTTCCTCTTAACATACCTTTCCAACTCATTAATCTTGTTTCATAGTGCAGCCCTCTGGAGGGAACGTTGAGTTGCATTAGTGCAGTACAGAATATATTTTGCTTTTAATTCCTACAGAAATAAGTCGTCCGCTTTGGCTTCTTGCTGCGTCGGTCACAAGAGATGCGACGCTTGTAGTGAAATAGTGGTGGAGTTCATGGGCCACGCTGATGCAGCTGATTGCAGTAGAAGTTGTAGCCTCGGATGTGTTTTGACTCGCTTGACAGTCTTGAATTTGTATGTATGTTCAATTTGATCATCATTCATCTGGACCTTCTGACACCGAGTGAAAAATCAGATGCAGACTTTTGATTAATAAGTTTGACGACTTGGTCACTTTGGTAACCCAGAAAATGGAGGAGAAGATAGAAAAATGTAGTTAAAAGGACTTATTTTTTTCCTTATCATGACATTCTTACTAATTCTAATTAAGTAATTTTAGTGCCTCAACTTTGCCTAACCTTTAATACATAAATGTGTGATATTTAGCAGTTTTGCTGTCTTTTCCGAACCAGAAAGAGAAAAATTAAAGGAAACGAAATTTAAGCCTAAAGCTAATGGTCTCTTGTTCCTATTGGGAAACAAATCTTGGCATTAGTTTGAAAGTTTTTTAAAAGTTTTGTGAGGCGTTGGATCACAGTCGACACTACATAAAGTAGCAAACACCTTAACTTCTTGCAAATGACAAGCAGGCAGCGCCCCGCCTCTCAAAATGCTACCAGAATGCCTTGCAGGGCGTCTCTCATAGATAATGATAGGAAACGTTAAAGTGACGCATCCTGTGGACTCAAACCACAAAAGTCTGGTCGCAGTCTAATGCTTCCATCTTTCCATCGTACGTCTTTACTTAGACTTTGTGGCTCTTGAATACCGGATGAATTTCAAAACGCATCGCTTTCAAACTAAATTATGCTTCCTGCAAAACGAAGGAGTTTAGTTGGGTAGGAACAAAATAAATTTCCCCCCTAAATAGAACTGAGAATGCAGGTTTATTACAGTTTGTGGAGACTGGGGTTGGTTTTCTTTCCTTTGTTGTTGGGGATTGATATCAGGGTCAGAATTAGCTTCAGGTTAAAGCGAAGATTCCGAGAATGACTTAATGTTTCGGGCTGGGGGACGCATTATGCCAACGAAGGTCCTCGCAAGTACAGTGGGATGAACGCGGCGTGTGTGTGAGAAGAGAAGGGAGTGGGATAGTAAATCCCTCATTTCACCACAGTGCACAGGAATGCCAGCATGATGTATGAGGTCACTCGTCCTTCAAGAAGCTTTGCTCGATCCGCTGTTATCAGGCTGCTGTTCACCACGCGCACACACACACACACACACACACACACATACACACACACACACACACATATTGTCTGGCCTGGTTAAAAATTCCATCAAACCCCCCAAAAGCTGATGCTGTATTGCTGCTTTTTTTGTTTATGTACTTCTGTCTTTCTCCATTCCCCCCCCCTTTTTTTTTTTTAAAGTTTTTTTTGAAAACGTTCAATTCAAAGTTTTCATTAAAATGCAAAGGATTTTGGCCTCTCTCACTTATTCCTCTCTCAATCTGCCAATTTCTCCCCACTGCACTTGAGAATTATCTCGCCTTGTAAGGCTTTGCGAGTTTGTCTTCCTCGCTGATTCGCTCTCTTTGCGCTGCTCCAGGGGGTGCGGTTATTTCTCTGCGGGGGAAATACAAATATCTCTGCTGCGCCGGGCCAATTACTCACCCCGACTGTTCCTGTGAACTGCACGTCGTCACATTACAGCAGTCAGTCATTTACCTCCCATTGTAATGATCTGCAGCGAGAGCTCCTGACCTCACAGTCGATAGTTAATTTGTCATCTCAGGATCACAGTTAACAGGAAATTAGAACAGTTAAATGACAATAATGAAGCAGGAGCAGCTGATGTGGGCGGTTTCAGATTTCTGATGGCTTTGTGGGAAAATAAAGTGAGTAGATGATTTTATTTTTTATTTTCTGGTCAAGGTACATTAGAGGTGAGACACTGATAATAAAATTCATGTGAAAAACAATATTCAAAGTGCCTCGCGACAATCAAAACAGCATGCAGAATCATTACGAGGGAGGCGGCAGAATAAGACAGAAAAACAACAAAAGTCTGCTCTCCCTCAAACACTCAACACTGAAAGTTCTTTTTAATTAAGACTTTCTCTGCTGCAGGTTTGTGAAAAGTTTAGATTTCTGCTCATCCATGACCACATACTTAATTTCTTTTATAAAATGACACCTGATGCTGTATGTTGTGTTAATTAGAACCACATCACCACGAGATCCAAAGTGAATAAATAAATGGATGAATTACAGAAGCTGCACAAAGGTGCATGTGCAGTGATGGGAATAATAATCATCACTGTGCTGTCGCTCCGGCTAATGACTCCGAGCATGATGCCTTGTACAATATGCAGCAGTGCCGCTAATTTAAAGTGTGTAATTGCAGTCTGACTGGAGTTAAAACTAAATTTACACCACAGATTAAAGCTGTAAACCTTAACTTATCATGACGTTTAATTTTAGCGTTATTGCTGAAGTTTCTTTCTGTGCAGCTAATTTTTTTTGAATTATTTTTTGTTTTTCTTGTCTGAGCAGCGCAGAATTATCATTTCTTCTTCTTGTGTTTATCCCAAACGGAACATAGTACGCTTGATTGCCAGCAAACACCAGGATTTTCCTGAGAAAGGACTGTGAAATAAAATGGCTGTACAATAAATAGGTTGAATCGCTCCTGTGTTGCAACAATCAGCGAGTAGCATGTGCTGCTCCGGAGGGAATCCATTAATAAACAGCTGACAACATGACGCACACTATAAACCACAAGCAGCAGGGAGAGATTGTGCTTGTTGATTATAATGAAGGACTTCATAAAAGGCGCTTCACAGGCACTTTTCATGGCTGCAAACACGTGACATATGTCCTTTCATAAGTAAAGAGTTGTGCTCACATTGTGCTTTTAGACACCCAGCAGTGTGTGTGTGTGTGTGTGTGTGTGTGTGTGTGTGTGTGTGTGTGTGTGTGTGTGATGGACTATTTTGAACAGCTGACATGGAGTCTGATGGGGATTCTGCGCTTTGTTCCAACTTTTCTCTCCTCCTTTTTCCCCTCTGTGCTCAGGGAAACGTGCAGCTCAGATCTCTGTTGGACCGAACATCTGTTCAGCCTCAGTGGAAGTTCAGGATGAGTGTGAAAGAAAAACTTGTGTGTGCATGCGTGTTGTGGGTATTGCATGTGATGCCTTTAGTGCACATTATTGTGTACATGTGTTGGCCTGTTGGACTGTGTGGTTTGACGCATCGGATGACGGTGGGAGTGAACCAGATGAAGTGTATTACTTTGCTTTTTAAAATCATGAAGTATGTGTTCAACTTAAGTTTTTCACTTTTTCCTTACTGATTGATTTATTTATCCTAAGTCCGTCATCTTAACCCTTTGAAGCACAGCATGCGTCAAAAGTGACACAAATCCAATGGAAAATGGGTATCGCCGGACTCTCACTGCGCATCAAAGGGTTAATATAGACACTGTTGCACCAGGGTAACACATTTCATTCCCCCGTGTGTTTAACATTTTGGAATAAATAAACTGAACTGAACTGAGAAAAATATACTGTTGTGAAAAGGTTGTATTATAACACGAAAGTGTGCTATTTTACAAAGTTTTGGTGCCTAAACATAACTAAGCTTTCCTAATCCTGATCAAATAAGTGAATAAAACTGAACTTTAGTCTAATAATAATAATAATAATAATAATAATAATAATAATAATAATAATAATAATAATAATAATAACAATAATAATACATTTTATTGGCAGTGCACTTTTCATTTCTGCAGAATCTCAAAATGCTACTCCTAAAAGGATAAAAACAAACAGACGAGTGAAATAAAAATTAAAAATTAAAATTTCAGGGACACGTTTATTTTAAAGATTTGTTAAAAAGAAAGATCTTTAAGCCTTTTTTTTTGTAAAGGCATCCACTGTCTGTGGCGCTCTCAGGTGGTCAGGGAGGGAGTTCCAGATGTGAAGGGTGGCTGAGTTGAAGGCTCTGTCTCCCATGGTCCACAGCTTGGTTCTGGGCAGGCAGAGGAAAATAATGGTGCCACATTAGACGTTAGCCCTGATCTCCTGCTTGGAAGTCCTGTATGGCTCCATTTGCAGATTTCGTTGCTCTTTCAAACTGGAAGTCTTTCTTCTTTGTCACAGTCTTACTCTTCCAGAAAAAAATACATTGATTTCAACAAATGAATGACAATGTTATTAAGTTGTATAGGAATATAATTGTTGTGAAACGGGTTCAGTATAAATTATTGCTTTTTCACCATCATCTCGACTCCACTTCAGAAGTTTTCCTCTTCCTTCCTCATAATGTGACCACCATCAAAACAAATAATGTCCTTATTGGGTCTAATAACCTGCACTTTAGTAAATGTTCCTCCTGATTGAACTGTTTGTGGACATATAATATGCAACTGTCCAGAAGTTGTAGGCAGATTGTAGATGTTCAGACTCTAAACCTTGATGTACCACCAACATGGAGGCATCTTCCTGGTCATAAATTCATTCAGCTGCCTGATGTTGATTCCACACACACAGCCAGTCATAAAGAACCACATTCAGCTATAAAGACTAACAAAGAGTCCTGCAGCAGATGACCTGACCTCCATACGGCCTTGACCTCAACACCATTGAGTCTTAGATTGTATGAAGAGACAGAACACACTGAAAAAGCCTAAATCTCTCCTTGAAATCATTGTACACAGGTTTGCCTATAAGAGAATCAGTGCAATTTTAACCCTTTGAGCTCCGTGGAGGCACTTTTTTTTTTTTTTTTACATCCCCTTCTTCTGGGTTGATCTGCTCTTGAAATATTTGTTGCAGTGAGATTTAGTGCGTCACATCAGTCAATTCAAATAAAACCACATAGTTTAACCTCTTCAGCAGTACTAGTTGCTCATCAATTGAACAAAGTGTCAGTGAGGAAAAATAATGTAGAAATTACATTAAATTTAATTGTAGTCAGAATACAAGTTTTTATCTCCATGTTTTTATGCCCGATTTAATTACTCATGAAGTTGGTATTGCATTTGCCTCGCTTGTCATCTCTGCAATTACACCACTGTATGTGAACAATTACCATTTATTTAATTGAATTGTTTGAATTTTTTCCATCAGGCCTTCAGTAAATATTTTTCCCACATTCTAAGTCATACAGTTTCTCACCGTCGTGTTTCTGGAGTTGAGAGTTTAGACCATTTCCACGATATAATTATGAAAATATATCTCTCCTGTCAGGCTTTTATAGTGAGATACATGTAAAAAAAAAAATTAGGGCTGGGACTTTAGTGCGTTAAATTCGATTTATTAATTTCAGAAAAAATAATGCGTTCAAATATAACACATTTAGTTGCACCTTTCTCAGTTCCCTAATGTCTGGCACACCGGTAACACACCAACACTTTTAATCACGTCCCACCACTAGTAAATACATAACAATTTTATTATAAAATGTTTATATGGCTAATAAGGAATACAGACTGTTCTGAAATAAAAGAAACTGCATCTGTCTCTTATAATGAACAATAAAAAAAGCTTAATAATAAAGTTAATGTACTGAGAGAATAGTCCAGGGCTTATAGGTTTAATTTAAAGGCTGCTCACACCAAGTATTGGTTTGGGTCTTTTTTTCTTTACTCCACTTTGTACAAGGTAATTGATGAAAAAGCAATATATAAATGTAGTAATATTAATAGTAATAATAATGGTTAAAAACAATTACTGCAACTATAACTGCAACAATAACAACAGCAACACTTGCAACAATAACAACGGCAATAGCAGCAACAACCACAACATATATCAGCAAGTGCAACAATAACAGCCACAATGACAGCAACAAGAACACCAGAAACTGCAACAATAACTACAACAGCAACGATATCAATGGCAATAATAGCAACAACCTCAACAATAACTGAAATGGCAACAATATCAACAGCGATAACCATAACATATATCAGCAAGCAAAATAATAATAACCTCAACAGCAACATAATAGCGACAACCCAACAACAACATTAACAGCAACAAGCACAACAGTAACTAAAACATCAACAATAATGGCAACGGCAATAACGGCAGCAACAGTAACAGCAACAATAATAGCAACAACCAAAACAATAACTGAAACAGGAACGATATCAACAACAGCAATACCAGCAACAACTTGATAAATAGCTACAGCGTCAACAATAACAGCAACGACAACCACAGTAATAACGGCAGCAACAATAGCAGCAGAAATAATAACAACAACTACACATAGAACAGAACGCAGAGAGCGCAGTCCTCCGCAAAGGCTGCTCAGTCGTCGTATCATTTCCGACGGATGAAATCTTTAAAAGATTCGTGGATCCACACTATAAGCCACTTCGCTGCGAAATCTGATCAGTTGGTCCTTGTGTCATTTCTGATCTTCCCTGATAAATTCATCCAAATCCATTAATCCGTTTTTGAGTAATGTTGCGAACAGACAGACAGACAGACAAACCACTGTCAGGCATATGTTACTCACCCTGCTTAGTGGAGTAACAATAACCGAAACAACAGCAGAGACTGAAACAATCATAACGTACAGCAACAATATCAACTACTTTAACTGCAACAATGGCAACAGTATTAATAGTAATAGCAATAGTGGTAATCGTGAAAAAATACATTAAAAAGTGAATACAATACAATACAATGACTTTATTAATCCCCGATAGGAAATTTAATTGTCTGGTCTCATCTGTTTACTGGATATGAATGGAAAGCATCTTAACTTTATCGTGTATTTCATCATAAATACACATATCAGCCACTTTAAACCACAGACAGCTTAAGTAAATAACATGGATTATCTCGTTACGGTGTCTCGTAATGGTGGAATGTATCAGTTAACGTCCACCAAAGCTGTGTTGAAGAATCACTGGCCTCCAGGTTGCATTGATATATGGGGAATAAAGACTGGCCCACATAGTTTGATCCCGCAGAGGAGCTGCTGTAGCATAAACTGCTGCAAACCTTCATGCTGCTACAATAGAAAGATGTTAAAAAACACAGTGAACTGCAGCTTCTTGTGTAGCTGCAGACCGGTCAGAGCCCGTATTGACCCTTGTTTACAGCTGAAAGCAGCTACGAAGCATCAGGACTGAACTATAGAGCACAAAACGAAGGTTGTCTGCTCTGATGAATCATGTTTTCTTCTATACCTGGAGGCAGAATATTCTGCTGGTCAGCCCTGAGTCATGTGGATCTTACTTCATGGCAGTTTTCTGCTGGATAAAGCTCCCTGTAACACTGCAAACACTGATCAGAAATAGTTTGAGGAACTCGACAAAGAGCTCTACATGTTCAAATCCCATCCAGTCCATCTACCATCCCAGGTATTGTGTTTTCTACTGCAGACAGATAGAAGCTCCTTCTCACAGCGTTTGTATTTCTGTAATTCTTTGTAAATGGATCAGAGGCCTGAAGAGTTTCTTTCTTCCGTAATTGTTTTGATTGATTCTTCCACTCTGCATATCAAACAACGAATGAATGGCTGCTTTTTAAACCAAGTTTTTATAATTTACACTTAAATCGCTCTTTAAGATCTGCTTCGACTAGAAATGTGTTATTAGACTAAATATGAATCTAACTATTGCTGCAGAGTCTCACATGCGGTGTTTTGTGCAGTTCAGGGGTGGAGGATATGAGGATGGTGTCGACTGACCCTCCAGCCTAACCGATATTGGCCCACACTGGGGGTCTTTAGTGAAAGAGGTGGTAATAAAATAAAGATGAGACTGGGCCCATGATATTTACAGAAGGACAATGCGATTACGAGATGACTGTTAGTTCTGCTATGAAGCTCTCCGGTTGTGATGAAAAGCGAGGGCAAGATATTAAACCTGAAGCGTTTTGTAAAAAGCTGCCTTTTGCCATCCACACCTGCCTCAGAGAGAACCTGGGTGTCATGTAAATAAAGAGAGAAAGGAAGGAGGATGATTGCTTTAGAGGGAGAGGGACGGGAAGGGAAGGGCAGGGGGGAGCTTAAAAAAGGAACGAAAAGGGCTGGAAAATGTGTCAGTGAAATATACAGAGAAGGAAAATGGAATCTTGTGAGAAATGAAGGATGAAGGATGGCATATTGAAACCTGGGAGGGAGATGAAAAGTGAGCCGGTGTGAGAATGACAGTCGGCTGCACTCAGTATTCGGGGCAGAGCAGAGGTTTGGATGTGGACAGTCAAACGGATCCGCCGCACACATTCAATGCTTTGAATGCAGAAAGCAAATTGCTTTGACCGAGCTCGGCCCGGATCCAAATTACACATGGACCTGCGCAAAATCCATAAACATGAACGCGGTTCTTGTGGTTCTGTAATAAAACACAGAATGATATTTTTAATATGTCCTAATGTGACGGTTCATGCTCTGATAACGCTCCAAAGCTGTGTTTTTTGGGCTTTTTGTGACCGAAAATGGGGATATTAAAGTGACTAAAGAGAGGTTGAAATATGTTAATATGTTTAATATCACTGTTCATTCTGATGCTAAATAGATGAACCCGTGTGGCTACCGCTTATCGGCTCTTTGACAAAAACGAAAATGAAAATTCAAATGACCCGCATGAAGCATACATGAAGTACGTGAGATCATAAAAGATGTTTGATGAGTTCAGGTAAAATGAGCCCTGAGTGGTTGGATTTTGTGGCAGGTTTTAACTTTATGAGTAACTGAGTGACCATCAGATTTTGCCAAGACAGTGTTTAAAAAAGATTTTACAGATTTCCTATTTTATGTCACAGATTTTTTTCTGTATTATTAATAATTATATAAATCATAATATCTAGCATTATAACATATTAATTATCTGATTAATGTTTATATTTTATAATACACAAAAGTATTAAAAAAATACTGAAATAATCTGAATTTACCTGTCTAAAATACCGTTTAAAACCTGTACCTGTAAATAACTGTTTTTTTAAGAATATTGAAATGTTTTGACATAAGAATATATTTGCAGATTTAGTGTCATTTAACAAATGATTCTTTTAATTTATTCTGGTCACACCAACTTTAATAAAACTGAATTTTCAGACCAAATGAACCTGCTGCAGTCGTTGAATTCTCTCCTGGAAGGAGAGTAGATTTAACAAGGGAATTTGTGCTGTTGACAGTATTGACAGTTGTGACTTTTTAATGAAGAAACTATCATATAAACTGTCACACCATCATGACAATGTACTATAGTTCTGCTCCGCTCAACACTTATTACTCCTACAAACAAAACTAGCTGCAAACTTTTTTTTTTTTTTGCTTTTTCTTGTCATTATTTTCCTTTTTTTGCTTTTATTAATTTTTTGTGTGTGGATTTTGCTAGTTTACATTACGTTTAATTTACAATGTTTACTTTTGCATATGGTTTTAGTAAAGATTGCACTTTTATTAATTTTCTGCACGCCTGCATAGTGTTGCTAATCTCTGAGAAGTATGTGTGCTCTTTATGAACTTTTGTTTGTACATTTGTTCAGTTTTTAAATTAACTACTGTATTGCTTTTTATTAGTAGATAGATTTTTAAAGCATTAGTTCCACCCGTTAGGGATGCATGATACTGGATTTTTGCGAATATCTGACATGCTGATGCTGATTTTGGCTGATTGCTGATATATGTGCACATTTTTTCTACCTAACTGTGGCAAGCACCAGATCTCTTGTAGTGGAATTAACACATTATGTCTATTAGGGCTGGGCAATAAAACAGAGAAATGGTGTTTCATTTTAGTAGATTTCAGTACTTTTTCAAAATATTAAATTTTTATATTTCAATTTTACCACTTTAGCCTGTTTATCAGGGTGCACGAGTAATAATTTTGTGTTAACATAACAGTAAAACACAACCACAAAAAATAAAATAAGAATGACAGAGTGATCTTAATAGACATTAAATAAAAGATAAATAAAAACAAATCTGCTGTGCGGCACTGAGGTTAAGGTTCAGAGTGAGTCAGGGTCATGTTCATCACAATGTCAGTTCCTCTGGGAGTTTGTCTCTCAGGTGGTGGAGACATAATGTAGGTTTTCTTAGACCTTGAAGTTTGTCTAACACGGACAACCGCTGCACTGATGGACTGATGATGACCTGTTGACAGACAGGACATCAGTTGTCCTGTATGTGACTCAGATTTGTCTCACAATCTTAATTTAATGTGTAATAAGGAGAGACGATTCCTTTGTTTTTAGTTGAATAAATGAATTTATTTGTGCTTTTTAGGGGTAACTCAGCTGTTAATGCCCTTAAAAAAGATATTTAATCTTTCTCGCTCCAGTGTCTGAGCTCAGCCTCCTAACTAGCTAGGATGTGTGAAAACTGCATTTTGTTGTGTGCAATGACAACTAAGTTGAATCTTGTGTTTTGTTGTTAACTGCAAAATAATATTAAAAACCTGTACCTTTAACCATAAAATGTTTTGGCACAAAATTACATTTACATGCAAATATAGCAGAATATTTATTTTATTTAATGGAATGAAACGGTTAAATTCAAGTTTAACACTGTAAAAATATTTCTAAATTTAAGTTCTGTAATTTTACAAAAATTTGTTTAAATGGGAGAGATTTTCTTTAGTTTGTGAAGTTAACGTTAGAATCATTTTATATATGTGTGTGTGTGTGTGTGTGTGTGTGTGTGTTTGTTTGTTTGTGTGTGTGTGTGTGTGTGACCGTTCAAAAGTTTTACAACACCCCATTTTGTCCATTTTTTTTATTGTAAATTATGCATGTTAATGTCTCATTGTACTCTGAGCATGAAAGCATACAACAAATAAACAAGTGACAACAACAACAAAAAAAAATTATTTATAAACCAAAATGTATCCAAAGTTGTTTAAATCAATCCAGCTGGACTTTAAGAAGGTTCCTTGAAGGTTCTTTTCCTTGAAAGGAACCTTCAAGGAACCTTCCTTTCCTTGAAAGGAAGCTTCAAGGAACCTTCTTAAAGTCCAGCTGGATTGATTTAAACAACTTTGGATAACCATGACCTGGATGAATGAGAAACTACACAGACAACCAAAATGTATTCTCAACTTTTGACTCATCAAAGTAGCCACCTTTGGCAGATACAACAGCTGAACACACTCGTGGCGTTCTTTCCACAATGGAAATCAAATATTCTTCAGAACGTTCTTCCCATGTCTGTTGCTGCTAAATATGCGGCACTTGTAGGTTGCTTTGCTTTCACTCTTCTGTCCAGTTCATCCCAAACCAGCTCCTCTGGGTTTAAGTCTGGAGACTGTGCTGCCACTCCATGTTTTCAAGCTTGTTCTTTTTTCCTAAGGTACTTCTGACATAGCTTGGACTTATGTTTTGGGTCATTATCTTGCTGTAGGATGAACCCCTGACCAACTAGGAACATACCAGTGGGTACTACATGGTGCTGCAGAATGTTTAGGTTCAGGGTACCTCTCACTCTGTACAAGTCACTGACCCTGGATCCAGCAAAACAGCCCCAGACCATCATGCTTCCTCCTCCATGTTTGACAGTTGATGTCACACACTGAGGAACCATCCTTTCTCCTACTCGATGCCGTACAGAAATCCTACATGATTTCATGGCCCAGTCAAGCCTCTTTTTCTTATTCTGATGTCTTAGCAATGACTTTCTTGCTGCAACTTCACCTGCCAAACCTGCAACTCCAAGTCTTCTCTTCACAGTTGAAACTGAGACTTGTTTACTATGACCACTATGAAGCTCTGCTTGAAGCTGTTGTCCTGTGAGCTCCTATCACCAAGCTGTTGACTCTCAGAAACTTGTCTTCTGATTCTGTTGTGGCTTTGTGTTTTCCAGACTTCATCCAGTCAGAGTTTTCCCCAGTTTCTGAGTGTTTTCTGATGGTGAAGAAAACGGTACTCACTGACACCTGGACTTTTTTCGCATTATTAAGTGTTATGATGGTCTGTCTCTCTTCTATTGTTAATGGCCTTTTCCTGGCCATTTTTATAGCAACACATTACTTTCTGCAGTACAATACTGTACAAATAATGCTCTCGAGGGGTTTGGTGCCACAGTGTGTTCCAACACTACTTTTATGCAGACAGAGGGGGTTGTAAGTGATCAAGAAAAGTTGGGACACTTGTAGGATTTAGTAGCAGCAACTTTCAAGGCTTGATCAACCTCCATTGCTGCTGAACAGCTTTAAGTGGTTAATCCATTTCTTGTTTCCTGAAAAATGTCGTTGTGTATAATTCTGAAATGTACATTATTTTTCAGTTTTGGGTAACCGTACCTTTTTTTTAAACCTCTGGCAGTTCACCACTTACCTTTGTACCATTTCAAGCTATTCATTGGGCTTGAACTACTTGAATTTCAATTAAAAAAAATGGAAAATTGGGGTGTTCTAAAAGTTTTAACTGGTATTGTATGTCTTGATAAAGTACCTAAAATGGTGAAATTAAACTTTTTTCTTCTAAAAATAGTTTAAAATGATCAATAACTGATAATGACTGAAAAATAAACATTCTATCAAGATAAATTTCTCAGATATTGCTTGTAATTTTATATTATAATAATAATATAATTACGATAATATTCTTATCACCAAGGCCTTGTTTTATGATCTGCTGGTGCAGACAAAAAGCGCAACACTTTTCCAATGTTCTTATTCACTTGGCAAAATAAGAAAACTCCTTCAACCTACATCTTAAATGGGCAATGTTTATGTTACATTTTCAACCACAACTTTAATTTTTTAGAAAGATTTTTAGCTTGATTTTTCCGAAAACAGTTCTTTCAAGTGCCTAAACCTAAGTAACCTGCTATGTACTCTCATATTAATTTATATGTTACGTTTTCAGCCACAACTGGACATGATTAGCCTGATGAACAAAGCCACTGTTTTAAGGCTTTTCTACCTGAAATTGTCTGCAATATGTGCTTTTTTCCTGTAATAACAGGAACATGCTCACAGTGAGACATACAGACTGAACTTTCATTCGTTGATTCAGGATTTAATGTGAAATACAGGAACTCACGCTGCTGCTAATCAGAATCCATTATGACTGTTCTGCCAACAAGTGCTTTGACCTCACAGAGCTTCAGAACATGTTTATCCAGCTCAGCTGCTCTTTTGTGATCTTACCTTTATATGAACCTCCATGTATGCGCGTGGCAGTGCCCCTTTAGTGCACCACGTTCTGCTAGTTTATTATAATAAAAGTGTCCGGGGTCACTGATAGTGTCTTGTAGTAGTTTGGGGGTCTGAGCACGAGGCCACTTCCAGGGGCTTGAAGGTCACGGCACTGTGCCACCGCTGAAAGCTATGCGGTCATTTTTGCCCTGCTAATAGAATTAGCAGGCCATCTGTTTTCGTGCAGCGTGCCAGCCCGGAACCCCTGCTAATTATGTTATAATATCCCGTTCAACGGCAGTCGTCTTTTTAATATTCCCCCAGCAAACACTCCGGGGGCAGGCTCCAATAAAAGCAGGTGGCTGGAGACAGAGATGCAGAAACACAAACCCACATGCTCTGTTCTAATGAAATAACACTGTAGCTGAAAGTGTATATCTTACCCGAACTGGGAAATATGTTCAGAGGCTGAGCCATGTTGCCAGGCGACTGCTGCCTGGAATGGTGTTCGTGTCTGTGGTGACAGACAGATGGAGGGAGGAAGGACGTGGTGAAGCCAAGAGGCTGGAGTTACAGTCTCTCCAAGTCTCTGTGTGCGTTACTGTGTGTTTGTTTGGACGACTGTTGTTGTTGCTGTCGCTTCCACAATGATAGCTGTGTTTGCAGTGTCGCACTTTCGCACATCAGGGGAGGTGAGCAGCGGCGTTTAATAATCTGGCCGAGTCCTCTGCTCTGTAAAATGCTATTACCGCTCTCTGCACAGCAAACGTTGTTTACAGCGTGTCCGCTATTACAGTTTAATTATTGGGATATTCTGGGCTGCCAGCACAGCCTTTCTTGTTTGCACTGTTGGTGGTTTGTAATCTATGTTTTTTCCCCTGTATTTTTTTTTCTTTTCTTTACAAGGCCTGGCTTTGTTGTGCTGTTGTTTCCTCTGCCTGCCCTTGTGTTTGCCGATTGACCTTGCTCCAGACAAAGTGAGACAGAGATTCACCCTGGCACTCACAGAGCGCCTCATTAAATTAGAGCACTGTCATAGGGGAGTTGAAATAATGCCGCTACGCCCATTGTCTGTCCCTCTCTGCCGTCTGAATGAGGCGTGTTATATTCTCCCTCTTGTTGTCTCTCCTCTCACAGATGTAACTACCGATGGCGTTCACGGGGGACGTCGCACTTTCACTCTCCAGCGTGACTCCGCTTATGAATATCTCAGCAGTCTGCACAGCTCTGCCGACACTCTCCTTACAGGTGAATGTTCGTGTCATTTTATTATTTTATTATGCAGCCATCTGGGTGTGGGAGCGGCTGCTGAGAGGAGACAATATACACGTTCAGTTAAATTAGGATACACAAAATATTCAATATAAACCACTCTCCAACTGGTAACGTGCACACACAATTATCTGCTACATCCAAATATGTCTCTTATGTTCTTTGTATTCTTATACATACTTTAAAAGAGGATAAAAGTAATAAACAAATTGTCCATTGAATAATATGTTAGGAAACTCGCCTGCATCTCGACTACATATTATAGCTGTTATGAGTGCATACTACAGCTATTTTGCTACCTACATTTTAAATTTGTTCCCATATTCGTCTCCTGTCTGCCCTGTATAAACACAGTCTGCAGTTCAACCCAGATGCCCACAAATTCTTGTCAGAAGACTGTTTGAACAAGACTCTTGTTTACAGCTCATGGCTTTGGGAGCATGAAGAGCATGAATAGCAGCTCTTTATTAAGGCACTCAAGGCTACATTTTATCTACTCAAACATCCTCATTGTTAAATATGGACCAATTAGATGTCAGGAAACTGTTGTACATTCTCAATTTGTTTCTCTTCTCGTCTCTTGCTCTGTGTAAACACTGCCCACAGTTAAGGTTAAAAGTCAAATAATGTTTGTCACTTGACTGTTGGTCACAGTTGAGTCAGTCATGAATTTACAGTTGCAAATGGTTTATTTTTGGCGAACTTTAAAGAAGGACATGGGGAAGAAAGTGATTTTTTTTATGAGATATATCTATTTTTAGTGTAGGTTTTATAATTTTTTGGGACAGAAATGCAACATAAACAGCTTTGCAAACTGGTGATATGTACACAATTATCTGCTACATCTAAGAGTATGAATAGCAGCTCCTTATTAATTCTAAATCTCCTTGTTAAATAAGAACTAATTATCCACTGATTAATTTGTCAGGAAACTGTCTTACATTCTCAGTTTGTTTACATACTTGTCTCCTATCTGCTCTGTGTAAACACAGCCCACAGTTAAGCCTAAAGGCCAAATAATGTTTGCAACATGACTATTGGTCACAGTTGAGTTAGTCATGATTCTTCAGTCGACCCAAGGAGCACAGAACTTTGTTTTTTTTACAAGATGTGGTTTGGCAAATTTTTTTTCTGGCAGATACTTATATTAACATGTTAAGTAATGCGATTTTTAGTCGAATATTCGTATCTCAAAATAAATATTCGGATGCCACTGTAACCAACGAATATTTGGATATCCAGATATTTGGGTCCATCCCTAGTTTTTTTCTCACATGACTGTTGATCAGAGTCACTAATGGCTTCCTGGTTGCACCGATGAAAGCATAATTCTTTTTTTTTTTTTTACAGGCTTTAGTTGGTGCAAATGTTTTATCTTTGGGCATTTTTTTTAATGAGACATGTCTCATTAAAAATCAAAGTGATTAGTGATTTTTAAAGTGATTTTATATGGAATAAGTCTATTTTAAGCAGACATTTCATTAACTATTTCGACGATTCAGTGTAAACAACTTTGCCAACTGTTAATTTCTTTACACAGTTATCTGCTACATGCGAATATATATCTTTTGCTCTATATATTCTTAAACATACTTTAATAGAGGATGAACAGCAGCTCCTTATTAAGTCTAAATCTTAAGGGTACATTTTATCTCCGCAGACATCCCCCCTTGTTAAACACAGACAAATTGTCCGCTGATTAACACGTCAGGAAGCTGGCCACAGCGTGGGCCTACTGTAGCTGCTCCACAATGACGCCACAAGAACAGAGAGATAAGGAAAAGAGAAAAGGGAAAATTAATATCCCTTTGAAACTGACAGCGGATGTGCCAAATTACTATGCTGCTGCCGTATCTGTGTGTCTGACCAGTTGTGTTGATTGGGATTTCTCCCCTGAGGTAAAAGACCCTCTGACAGGATTCAAAGCTTTAGCCTACCGTCAGACGCCCGCCTGTAATTTGTGATTACAGCACAAGCAGAAGGGGTGGCAGGGATTAATTCAATCCAACACACAAATCTGATTCCCCACATTTGCATATTAATGAGAAAAAATGTTGAGTGTTTTTGGCAGGTGGCAAAGCAGAAGATGGTTAAAACTTGGAAATTTGGATATTTACTGCTCTTGTGTCTGGTGAGTTGAGGTCAGTGTCTGGTTTGGCATGTATTTGCATACATTTCCATCTAAATGATGTGATATACTTGTAGATATTCCAGTGGCTTTCTGCCTCCTTCCCGGCCACTGTTTCCTGTTCAGTTATTACAGTTTATACACTGATCACTCATTTGTAAAATTCCAGAGCAGTTTGTTTCCAGCCCTGAACACAGTGAGGCTGAGAGACTGACCCCGACTTGTTTGGTTCCACTAATTAACCTTGAATGAATGACTGTAAGTGATTAATGAAGCTGGTGTTACAATTGTAAGTTACAACCTTTTACATGATGCTGTGGTTCGTAATGATGTTATAAAAATTGGAGTAGACCTATTTCTGAAAACACTGATAAATGTTTGTGAAATCTTTAACCAATGAACTGTTCTGCTTTAGCTGAGATTATTAACCCTCAGAACACAGCAGTTTCTGGGCTTTTTTTCACATTTCAACTCATTGTGGGCAAATTTTTCACTGCAATATAAAGTCTTGCACATCTATGGAAACAGAACAACCATGAAGAGGGATAGAGAACTCAAAAATATCTTCTGTTCAGCATGACACTGTTATAATGTCATAAACTAGCAAAAAGGGGGAAAAAACCCTCCTCTAAGGTTTTATGTTGTTTACACAGAAGGTAATAAGGGCAGTGAATGATAAACAAAAGTAATAGATGCAGTACAGTCGAAGTGTGCCAGGATGAAATGCCTTTTTCTTTCCTGAGTCCATTATTGTCATGTCTATCTTGGCTACGCAAAACATGCAAGTTCCTGAGCTCTGTTTACATGGCACATCAGAAGGAACAGCTGTCCTGAGACTCTGAATGTGATCGCTGGTATTAGTGTGTGGAGCTGTCAGTAAATAAACACTGGTGGCCATCATTTCTGTAATGCCCATACACGTCTCCAGGCACAGCAGTGCAATGTGTCTTTAATAGTTGGAGCTCGGTGGCACAGACGAAGAAGCTAAATCAGGCTTTGGAAACGCAGACAGTACTTGTTAGTGGGATCAGCTCGGTGTTGACTTTGGGCTTTTCTTTGGATTTGTTGACAGTAAGGAAAACTATAGAAGGTCTGGGCAGGACGCACACACTCTAAACAGCCATGTTTAAATGCAAAATAAAAGCATTTTAAATAGATACCACAGCATAGCACACTTTTGGGTAATTTGGGGCAATTAAGACAGATTTTAACATGCTGTGCAAACAAGATTAGCTTCCAGGTGGTGCTAATTTCTGATGTTTAACTCTATGCACCGTTAATTATTTAATTTATAGAAGTGCATGCATATATTTAAAGCTTAGATTGAATATTTTATATGTAAAAATCTGCACCTGGGAAAAGTAGATGTTAAAGTTCCTGCAGGCAGTTTGAAATTATGGTGCAACATGTATGTTTTAGCTAAATTACAAAATTTTCCGCGCCATCTATTCTTGGAAAGACAGCTTTAATTAGAAATGCTTGCATCTGAATATTAAATTATGTAGGTTGTTATATCATTCGAAATGACATAACAGTAAATGTCCAGTTAAAAACCTGTTTACATGGACAGAGCTGAAGCACCAGAAATGATAATTGGACAACTGGGTATGTAGAATACCATAATGTAGAGCGGGAATATTTGATATTTCATTCGAATACTTTCAAGCTTAGTTCAACCTTTACTATGTAATAGTTTTAAAATGTGTGATGAAACATGACCACATAAGACAGAATATTAAAATAACATAATTTACACATTCCTGCCATCTGTAAATATCTCAATGACTTACAGTCCTTTGGATTTGCTACACTGCTGTTTGTTGAGAGAGGAAAGCTGTCAGTGCTGTGTTTAAAGTTCCTCTCTAGTCATTGATTATACCCCTAAAAACTCTTTTGTTAGCATCAAAGTTACATGTTTTGAAGCTTCTTCCATTTAATTACTATTTTTTTCCTGTCTTAAATGTGACTCTTAAAAGCTGCTTTCACTATAATGGGCTGAACTGTGAAGTCTGAAACTGTGAAAGTCTGAATAGTTTTTTCAGTGCACTGAGAGGAAAGGTTCAGCCATGACTGTTTATTTTGCTCATGATGCCTCTTCCAGGAGACTAAAAAAAACGACATGTGGACATGCTCGATTTTTTGTAGAAAGGGTCTTTGCATACATGTTGGAAATACAGTTATTTCTTTAAGCTGTTTTTATTTACATGTGTTGCTGTTTCTGTTGTCAGACTATGGAGCAAGTATGAAATAGTGTCTGAAATGCGGCCTGTTAAGGCTACATGTTAACCAGCAGTAAATGTCAAGCTAAAACCCTGATTTTGTAACCACAATGTATGACAAACTCACCAAATACACAAGATTTAAACTCAATTGCTGCACTGAGAATTCGGTTGTTGAGAGTATTTACATTGAATTTGATGCTACTACCAAAGTCAGTGACAAATTACACAATAAGGAGCAAAGGAGTTGTTGTAACTGCTCTGGTTTACTAGAAACTCATTGCACTACTGACTTAAATAATGAGCCCTTTTTAAAAATGTATTTTCATCTTGTTAGTTTCCACTTAAACTCTACAGTTTTGCACTTTCATATACACTGACCAGCCAAAAAAAAGTTGCCACCTCGATTTAACTAAGAAAACAGGTAAGAGCCTTCCATTGAATAATTACTGCAGCGATGAATACATTTCAGCTGCAACAACTTATTTAACAATAGCTGATGTAGTGAGGAGCAACCATGTTGGAAGACATATCCTGTGGTCATGGAAAGGATGTTAATCTGTCTCAGAAGGGTCAAATTATTGGCCTGCATCAATTAAAGAAAACTAAGGAGATTTCTGAAATTACTAAAATCAGGTGAAGAATTAAAACCTGGGAGGATAGTGGTGAACCACCATCTTTGAGTAACAAATGTGGTCGATCATGTGGTCTGATGAGTCCAGATTCACTCTGTTCCAAAGTGATGGGAGCATCAGGGTAAGAAGAGAGGAGGATGAAGTGATGCACTCATCATGTCTAGTGCCTACAAGCCTGTGGGGGTTAGAGTTATGATCTGGGGCTGGTCAAGTTCGGCAACAGTATGTTCCCAAAGAATGAGGTCAGCTGACTACCTGAATATACTGAATGACCTGGTCTTTCC
Source organism: Amphiprion ocellaris (assembly GCF_022539595.1). Taxonomy (NCBI): domain Eukaryota; kingdom Metazoa; phylum Chordata; class Actinopteri; family Pomacentridae; genus Amphiprion; species Amphiprion ocellaris. The sequence goes on along the minus strand of NC_072784.1, from coordinate 14,380,799 downwards.
ATCAGGATAGAGTTTTTCTTCCTTCATGACATGGACATGTTCCAACATTACAATGCCAGGATTCATGGGGCTCACATTGAGAATGAGTGGATCAGGAAACAAGAGACGTCATTTTCACACATGGATTGTCCTCCACAGAGTCCAGACCTCACTGAGAATCTTTGGGATGTTCTGGAGAAGACTTTGTGTAGTGGTCCGACTCTCCCATCATCAGTATAAGATCTTGGTAGAAAATGAATGCAACTCTGGACAGACATAAATTCTGTGACATTGCAGAAGCTTATCAAAACGATGCCGTGGCAAACATGTGCTGTTCTCAAAGCTAAAGGTGGTCCAACGAAATATTAGTGTGCAACTTTTTTCTGTCCAGGCAGTGTATGAACCCATATTTCTGTTTTGACCTTAGCTGCTTCATACAGTGACATGCACTTTGCCATTTTAAAGGAAAAATCAATTGATTGATAGAATTGATAGAAAAATAGTTGTTTATGGCAGCCTAGACAGTCACCCAAAGAAAATGAATAGATTTCATTGATAAACTTTGAATGCTCCTCTTACAAAACTGTCCAACAGTCACGCTGCAAACTTAGAATTTCATAAAGCATTTCTTTTTTTTTTACATGGTGACCTTTCAGAGTAAGACTAAAAACCTCCCCACAAATAACGTGCAGTGCTTGATTGCTAGTTTCCTTCTTTTGCCAGTTCTCTCCTGATTGCTCACTATTACACAACATGCTCGTGGCTACAGAAACTGCATTAAAAAAAATACGAACGTTTGAGCTTTTAGAGTATTCTACTGATTATTAGCTTAGGACAAATGAACTGCTGCAGTGCCTCTCCGGCCCGCCTCGTGTCTCTGCATCACTTTGGTCCAGACTGCTTGACTTCTTGAAGTTGTGCCTAAGTGACTGACTCATGCAGAAACTGGCAGCGTTGCATCCAGAGCGGTAACATTTCTCTGCCGCAGCCTTGAGTAAAGCTGGCTCTCGGTCTCTGTTGCAGTTGGATGCGGCTGTGGTTTATGAGCCACGCGGCCAGGCCATTAAACCCGCCGCTCTTTTGTAAAGGTTGTCTGCCTCTTAAACGGTGTCATCTTTATTGATGTGTTTCTCTCTCAGCTCCTCCCCCCCCTCCTACTCACTTGTACAGAAATATGCAATATGGCCCTGGTTTAAATTCAGTTCTCCAACACGAGCTGTTTATTATGGCAGACAGGCCAGCTATAGAGCTATAGCTTCAGAGCAGAGGGGGGGAAGGAGTGTGTGTGTGTGTGTGTGTGTGTGTGTGTGTGTGTGTGTGTGTGTGTGTGTGTGTGTGTGTGTGTGTGTGTGTGTGTGTGTGTGTGTGTGTGTGTGTGTGTGTGTGTGTGTGTGTGTGTGTGTGTGTGTGTGTGTGTGTGTGTGTGTGTGTGTGTGCGTTTGTATTTATATCTCGATGGGGTCCACAACCTGACAAATCACTCACGCCGTGGGGTCCAATTTTTCCCGTGGGGCCCAAAACCGGGGCCCCACAGGCACAAGCATTGCAATCAATAGAAAATGGCCTCCTGACATGCCTGGTGCGATTTTCTTGAAAAAAAAAAATGGACCCCATGGAGTCTGACTTCACACAAAGTGTGTGTCGGACAGCGTCCCCAGTGGTCATTGGTGGGTACTGCAGTGTGTAAATTTGCATCCGTGGGGTCCATTAACGGAGAGTGTGTGTAAGTGTGTGTGACAAAAAAATTCATATTTCATACAGATTTATGCATTTTCAAGTGATTAAACTCGAATGTTATTGAATTACTTTGCCTAAAATCAATTCAGGAATCAATTTAATCACTATAGCATCCTGTCAAAGCAGTCAATTCGTTTTATTTGCAGTATGTATATGTAAATATAAATACATATTTTCATATAAATATTGTCATAGTGATTTTAGGATCTTCTCACTATCCAATGTTAGCATGGTTGTTGTGCTGTTCTACTGCAATGTGTTCGGTCAGAAACACGAGGAGATGCCACTGTAGTTTGACGTCTTTATTGAGCACTGCCTCACATATAACACATTCCATGCATATTCTGTGCAGCTCTGTATCTCCCACAGCTTCAGTCTCCTCTCCACTACAGTCAGATACACTACCAATAGCCGTAACATCCTATTGGCTGTTGGCTGAGGTGACATGAGGGGTGAGCATGTCACTCACATGGGAGAGAGGATGCAACCTGGCTCACAAGAACTGCAATGAATCCTTTTTACAAATATAATGAATGTACTAGTTAAAGGCAAACTGTGAATGTCATACCTCAAGAAAGTCCTGAGGGAATTTCTTCACATTTATGCCACACCTCAAGAATTTAAACATCCACTTAGACTTGGACATTAACTGATTCGATTTTGAAGGTCAAAGGTCAAATGATGTCAAAACATGTTTTTGTCTATGACTCAAGAATTCACATTAATTATGACAAAGCGTCAAACAAAACCAACTGAGATAAAATTATTAAGTGATGACATGTATACAAGGTATAACACTGAAGGTCAAAGGTCAGGCTCATTCCTAATAGTCAGATATTTCAAGAAAGGCTTGAGAGAATTCTTTCAAATTTGGCATAAATGTTGACATAGACTCAAGGATGAACTGAGTAGATTTTGATGGTCAAAGGTCAAGGTCACTGTGACCTAACAAAACATGTTTTTGGCTTTGTTTTATGAGATCACGTCAAATTAATTTGTTAATGATGACAAAACACACAAATGTCTGAAAGATTAAAGGTCAACAACAGAACACTGTCTCACAAAAATGCTATTTATGTCAGTTTATGGCCAACATCTCTCATGTTCCTATATCAGTTGACATGAGTGATGTCTATTTCTAAGCCTGTTCTCTTGGTTGTCCATCCTGGCTAATGCCTGATCTTCAGCTGACAGTGCCTGCTAACATGCTCCTGACACACCTGCAGCTCATCCTCACTAACTGCCACTCCCAACACCTGCAGTTTAAAGACCAATCTCTCCCTCCGCTCTCCACCAGTTTATTGTAAATCCACTCATGCTATCTGTTCAGTTTCTTTTCCTCGTGTGTTTCTTTCTGCTTGTAGCCCTGCTATTACCTCCAGTTCTGTAAATCCTCACTCAGACTGCTTCCCCATCACACCCCAGTGTTAGGATGACTGTTTTACAGTTGGATAAAACAGGAGGCTTGAGGCGAGATAAGATGCAGGTCAACCTGGCATTTGTTCACCAACATTCACATTAAAAGAACACAAATAGCAAAGGTGGTTAACTGGTGTGTTGTGTCGCTCCTTTCCTCTCTCCTCGCTCTCACTCAACTGCCAGTCTTTTATAGGCATCCCCCTAATCAGCCCCTCAGGCCTACCAACATAAGGGTTAACCAAAATAATCAAACACAAGAATTTCCCAAAAACGCAATGTCTTTAATTTTAACTATAATAACAAACATTAAAACTGGATATCCATTTCCGAAAAACGACTACCAACATCCTCATCAAGCAATACATTTATTTTATCACCTGAAGAGATTTCTTCTCACCCTCTCCTCACCTACACTTGGTTCCTCCCGGAACCTTTAAAAAGATGTTCCAGCCCATGGGGACTCTTTGGCTGGAACACCTGCAGTGACAAAAGACAGGTGAGTCATGTCACACTTTTCAATTTATGCATTATCAAAACAATGCCCCACACCCACTTCTACAGGCATTCAGTTATAAATGAAGTCCAATCAATTAATCCTTGTACTCAAACTGTTGCTTTCTGCCTTGTAGGCCTCAGCAGGGTTTTCACCCAATGTTGCAAGGAGAAGCCACCAAACAGCACATGGCTGCACATGGCAGCATATGCCAGCCTCAAACCCACACTCATTAAATCCATAAGACACAGTCATTGTTTTGTGTCTTATTGTATCTTGAATGTGAATTCCATATAGGTAATGAAGCTACCTTCATTAGACCCAGTTTTCCTCCCTGGATTTTGCCCACTGCCCCATCTCCTACTAAGCTCTGCTTTCCCTCAGTTATAGTTTTTGGTTTTTGTAATTAACTCTAAACCTGCATCCGTCTCTGTGTCTCCTTTGGGAATACATAATATCAATATCTACAAACTGAATTCGCAGTAAACAGAAAATCTGCCCTCTGTGCCCTTCTCCTCCCTGACTGAGTATTCAGTATTTGTACAATGTCACTGCTTGTCTGTCAACAATAGTCACCTACAGTGTATATCAAAGTACGTCAAAGGAAAAGGTGAATCACTCAAAAAACTAAGCTGGGAGATTTAAAAAAGCAATTGGATATATCCTGGCCTTTTCCTTTACTTATTTTTAAACTTTTACACTGATTCATTAACTGTACCACTTTAACAGGGCTCTGCTTGAGTCACACTTGTAACTGTCTGAACAACAGCAATGATTCTGTTGCCTTTTGACCAATTTCTTAGTCTGATGTGATGTTGGAGGCCATAGTTATGCCCTGTTTCCCACATATTTCCTATATGTTTGCAGACTGACTCAGACTCAGTCCCATCCTTCATTTCTATCACAGCTGATCATCATCTGATTAACCATGCCAGGATATGAGTAACTAACAGTGTTTCAGTGTGCTGTTTCAGCAGTGGAGGGACTTGAGGGCATCACATTTCTAACCATTAGCATGAGGGTCTTCTGGCTCACTTCAAGTCAGCTACCAACCTCAATTGCATGTAGCATTTACCTGTCCTTTCCTGTGCAGTAAGCGTTATGCAAGGAACCCTGAAGCATGAACATTTTTTGAGTTGTTTCTGAATTTTGCTACCAACCTAGCATAGCCTTCATCTGCCAGCTGTGGTTGCAATGGTAACTTTGCTAATGTTTACCGAAATCTGGTGTGAAGTCTTTGGTTCCTATAAAATATTGTCTAATTATGGAACATAGTGGTGGGACCTCTGCATCTTACTCACTCCATTAGATTGGGATGCTGAGCCAAACTGAAGAAATCTATTTGAAATGGCAAGATGTGCTACTTTAGCTTGAGCAGAAGCAAACTCCACAAGGACAGGGCCTAGCTGTTCAAACAGGAGTGTGGGTCATAATGTTATGGGTATGAGCATGTCAGACAATTAGGACAACCAGGAAGAAGAGCATTTCAGATTTTGAATACAATGCTCTGGTAAAAATTAACCTTGATTACAGCTAGAGTACATGACCAACTACAGACCTCTCAAAAAGGCTCCTTAAACACAAATGTGGGTTTGTTATGGAAGTTGAAATTATATGCTCACACACATATGCACTGCTTGAATTTTATTTACCAGCTATATACGTTGTATATTTAATGCCAAAGTCATACATCATAACAGTAAACTATGAATCAATTTCAATGCTAGCTTGTACCTTGTATGTATCATCTAGCTATTCATACATGTATCCAACTGTATGTTATATGTTCCTTGTTCCCCTCCCCCCCTTCTCCCCTTTCCTCTCCCTCTCTGCCTCTCTTCCTCTACCTCTACCTCTCCACCTCTACCTCTCTCTCTCTACCTCTACCTCTCCCTCTCTACCTCTACCCCTCTACCTCTCTACCTCTCTACATCTACCTCTCTACATCTACCTCTCCCTCTCTCCCTCTACTCCTCTACCTCTTCTGTCCCCCTCAACCCGTCCGGCCAGCAACAGATGGGTCCCCCCACATAAAGAGCCGGGTTCTGCTCAAGGTTTTTTTCCCTGTTAAAAGGGAGTTTTTTCTTGCCACTGCCCCATTAGGACTGCTCTGGGGGTTCAGGCATATGGTTTCTGTAAAGCGTCTTGATACAGTTTGACCTGTAATTTGCGCTATATGAATAAAACTGAATTGAAGTGAATTGAAATGGTTACGCTAATGGAGAATGACACTTTCATATCAAACACTTACTAAAAACAAGTACGCAGTCAACTAGTCTATTAAAAATACAAATGGACACACAAGCTGGGCATATTGATGAAGGTTATAGAAGTAAGAAATCTTTTCTCCAACCACAAATATGAAAATGGCAAATAGCAGAACATGTCCTTTACCAAAGAGACAATAAGCAGTGTACTGGTGTACTCCATTTGATTGCGAGATTTAAATGAAGCAACCAGAAAATTAGTTTGCACAATAGTTAGCAGGTCGTCAATCAAAAGACAAACAGAACAATCATTCTGGGAATGGCAGTGTATTGTTGTTAATTTGGGGGATTATGAACAAAGTGATGGTGTGGTGAAGAAGAACCACAAGAGGTTTATATTTTCAATAGGCCAGCTTTAACAGTTTACACTGTAAGTCAAGATGAATATCATGTAAACAAGGAGAGTCCTGACATGCCACTGGCAGAAGGGCATTCAGACATGGTAAAAAGATTGACTGGTTAATAAATTTCATCCACACCAAGTCATACATCATGCATTTACTGACATGAAAAGCCACATTAACTTTGAAGTTATGGCTATGGTTTTTACCTTTGACTGTCTTGCACAACTGGAGAAGTATAGCTTCTGTGCTGAAGTATATCTCCACTCATATTTTCAGAAAATGTTTGCATTAATCCTTCCTCTTGCAATGTTTTAAACAATGAGGTGCTTTGTGTACTGCCTTTTTGGCCAGTTGTTCGTTTTTCCACTCCATGTATGGCCATTTAATAAGTCCTGTTTGACGCGTTGAAAATACTGGTCACGTTCTGTGTGAATCTGCTTAATGCATCTCTTCATCTAACAGCTCATCCCCACTGCACTATGATCTCCTGCAATATTTAACTTGATCTGCAGATTAAACAACAGAAAATGGCCAAAAACTACATAACTAGACCCATTTTAACGTAAGTAAAGCACCAGTAATGAAGCTTTGCTAAGTTAGTGTCATAAACATCACATTTCCTGTTGCTTTCTTCATAACTGAAGTATCCCACTTGTTCCCTGATGGATCACTTTTATTGTGAAGGAATACCAACAGGAAATGTTAAGTTTTCCTTAACAGCAACTTAACACAGCTTTGCCATGTCATTACTGAGTGGAGGATGATATAGTCACCATGGGGACCACTAGACAGTAAAGGTGTGTACCAGCACCAAGTCAGAGGTAAGGGAGAAACACACACCTATAGCGGGCCCCACGCCGACCATGCCCATCCCCCATAGTCGGCATGGGGCCCGCTATAGGTGTGTGTTTCTCCCTTACCTCTGACTCGGTGCCGCAAAAGTCAGGAAGTGTGTACCAGCATCCACTCAGACATCAACTCCGCTCTGCTGTCTCTCCTCTCTGCTGTCTCTCCTCTCTGTCCTTTCCGCTGTCTCACCTCTCTGCTGTCTCTCCTCTCCGCTGTCCCTGTTGTCTCTTCTCTCTGCTGTCTCTCCTCTTCTCTGTCTCTCCTCTCATCTGTCTCTCTTCTCTGTCTCTCCTCTCTGCTGTCTCTCCTCTTCTCTGTCTCTCCTCTCCACTGTCCCTGTCGTCTCTCCTCTCTACTGTCTCGCCTCTCTGCGGTCTGTTCTCTCTGCTGTCTCTCCTCTGTCCTTTCCGCTGTCTCACCTCTCTGCTGTCTCTCCTTTTCTCTGTCTCTCCTCTCTGTTGTCTCTCCTCTCATCTGTCTCTCTTCTCTGTCTCTACTTTCTGCTGTCTCTCCTCTCTACTGTCTCTCCTCTCTGCTGTCTCTGCTGTCTCTCCTCTCTACTCTCTGCTGTCTGTCCTCTCCACTGTCTCACCTCTCCACTGTCTGTCCTCTCTCCTCTCTGCTGTCTGTCCTCTCTCCTCTCTCCTGTCTCTCCTCTCTACTGTCTCTCCTCTCTGCTGTCTCTGCTGTCTCTCCTCTCTACTCTCTCTGCTGTCTGTCCTCTCTGCTGTCTGTCCTCTCCACTGTCTCATCTCTCCGCTGTCTGGCCTCTCTCCTCTCCACTGTCTGTCCTCTCTCCTCTCTGCTGTCTGTCCTCTCTCCTCTCTCCTGTCTCTCCCCTCTACTGTCTCTCCTTTTTTCTCCTGTCTCTCCCTCTCTCCTCTCTGCTGTCTCTCCTCTAAACCTCTGTCTCTCCTCTCTGCTGTCTCTCCTCTCTGCTGTCTCTCCTCTTCTCCTCTGTCTCTCCTCTCTACGTCTCTCCTCTTCTCCTCTCTCTCCTCTTTCTCTCCTCCTCCTCTGTCTCTCCTCTCTGCTGTCTCCTCCTGTCTCTCCTCTCTGCTGTCTCTCCTCTCTGCTGTCTCTCCTCTTCTCCTCTGTCTCTCCTCTCTACGTCTCTCCTCTTCTCCTCTCTCTCCTCTTTCTCTCCTCCTCCTCTGTCTCTCCTCTCTGCTGTCTCCTCCTGTCTCTCCTCTCTGCTGTCTCTTCTCTGTCTTTACTCTCTGCTGTCTCTCCTCTCCGCTGTCCCTGTTGTCTCACCTCTCTGCTGTCTCTCCTCTTCTCTGTCTCTCCTCTCTGTTGTCTCTCCTCTCATCTGTCTCTTCTCTGTCTCTCCTTTCTGCTGTCTCTCCTCTCTACTGTCTCTCCTCTCTGCTGTCTCTCCTCTCTACTCTCTCTACTGTCTGTCCTCTCTGCTGTCTGTCCTCTCTGCTGTCTGTCCTCTCCGCTGTCTGTCCTCTCTCCTCTCTGCTGTCTCTCCTCTCTGCTGTCTCTTCTGTCTGCTGTCTGTCCTCTCCGCTGTCTCTCCTCTTTGCTGTCTCTCCTCTTCTCCTCTGTCTCTCCTCTCTGCTGTCTCTCCTCTCATCTGTCTCTCTTCTTTGTCTCTACTTTCTGCTGTTTCTCCTCTCTACTGTCTCTCCTCTCTGCTGTCTCTGCTGTCTCTTCTATCTACTCTCTCTGCTGTCTGTCCTCTCCGCTGTCTCACCTCTCCGCTGTCTGTCCTCTCTCCTCTCTGTCCTCTCTGCTGTCTCTGCTGTCTCTCCTCTCTGCTGTCTCCCCTCTCTCTCTCTTCTGTCTCTCCTCTCCTCTGTTTCTCTTCTCTGTCTCTCCTCTCCTGTCTCTCTTCTCTGTCTCTCCTCCCTGCTGTTTCTGCTGTCTGTCTTCTCCACTGTCTCACCTCTCCACTCTCTCTCCTCTCTGCTGTCTCTCCTCTCTGCTGCCTCTTCTCTCTGCTGTCTGTCCTCTCCGCTGTCTCTCCTCTCCGCTGTCTGTCCTCTCTGCTGTCTCTCCTCTCTCTCCTTTCTGTTCTTTCCTCTCCTCTGTCTCTCTTCTCTGTCTCTCCTCTCTGCTGTCTCTCCTCTCTGCTGTCTCTCCTCTTCTCCTCTGTCTCTCCTCTTTGTCTCCTCTTCTCCTGTCTCTCCTTTCTACTGTCTCTCCTTTTTTCTCCTGTCTCTCCTCTCTACTCTCTCCTTTTTTCTCCTGTCTCTCCCTCTCTCCTCCTGTCTCTCCTCTCTGCTGTCTCTCCTCTCTGCCGTCTCTCCTCTTCTCCTCTGTCTCTCCTCTCTACGTCTCTCCTCTTCTCCTCTCTCTCCTCTTTCTCTCCTTCTCCTCTGTCTTTACTCTCTGCTGTCTCTCTTCTCCGATATCCCTGTTGTCTCACCTCTCTGCTGTCTCTCCTCTTCTCTGTCTCTCCTCTCTGTTGTCTCTCCTCTCATCTGTCTCTTCTCTGTCTCTCCTTTCTGCTCTCTCCTCTCTACTGTCTCTTCTCTCTGCTGTCTCTCCTCTCTACTCTTTCTACTGTCTGTCCTCTCTACTGTCTGTCCTCTCTGCTATCTGTCCTCTCCGCTGTCTCACCTCTCCGCTGTCTGTCCTCTCTCCTCTCTGCTGTCTCTCCTCTCTGCTGTCTCTTCTGTCTGCTGTCTGTCCTTTCCGCTGTCTCTCCTCTCTGCTGTCTCTCCTCTTCTCCTCTGTCTCTCTGCTGTCTCCTCCTCTGTCTCTCCTCTGCTGTCTCTTCTCCTCTGTCTTTACTCTCTGCTGTCTCTCCTCTCTGCTGTCTCTCCTCTCTCTCTTTTCTCTGTCTCTCTTCTCCTCTGTTTCTCTTCTCTGTCTCTCCTCTCCTGTCTCTCTTCTCTGTCTCTCCTCCCTGCTGTTTCTGCTGTCTGTCCTCTCCACTGTCTCACCTCTCCACTGTCTGTCCTCTCTCCTCTCTACAGTTCTGTGTAGCTCTGTATGCACTGATTGTGCATGTTTGGTTGACATGTTGAGGACTGAAGAGATGTTGTTACAGTACTGTAAAGCTCTGTATGGACATATATAGTACTTAAACCATCTAGTGTTGTTAAAGTACCTTTCAGTTCAGCTGTTGTTGTGAAATGGCTGACTTATCACCATGGTTACTTATGAGTAACATGGGGGACAAAATAAAATCATAGCAGATTGATTTCAGAAGCCTGTCTTTTGTTCAGTAACACTTCCTTACAGAGAAGAATGATCCTTCTAATGGTCACAGGAGATGCTGTTCTCTCTGGTTCCATCAGTGGAGACCTGAAGAACTGCTTCTCTCTGCTTCTGTGAGGCTAACAGACGTAACATGACTGAGTGGTGGTGGTGGAGTTACTAGTCCCCATGGGGGGCTACAAATCTGACTGAGGTGACTGGACCCCAGAGGGGACAAAATTTCAGGTCTAAAATTTTTGTGAGAGTGTTTGAAGTTTCAAGTGATTTTCAACCTCACAGGAATTTTTAAAAAATTTAGGAGTTAAAATGGTGTCTCTAGACCATTCAGAAAGGGTGGATCCCATGAGGAGGGTCCTGGTCAGGGGGTCTCACGGGGAAAGAAATACAAGTATGTGTGTGTGTGTGTGTGCGTGTGCGCGAGGGGGGGAAGGAGGGTGATTGTCCCTGCATGAAATGATACAGCAAATTAATGTCTTCCTTTCACAGATAGCCACACAACTGCACTCGCACGTTGGGAAATACACACAGCGGTGGCTCCACATGCCACATCCCGCTTAGCCCTGACAATATAGCAGCTGTAAAAGTGGCCGCCTCTGTGATCGGACGCACAAATCACAGCAGGAGAGGTGAGATGGTGCCGTCCCGCCGCTCAGAGAGCCGGGGAGGGCCACGGCGAAGGACAAGCTGCCAGTCAAAAATGAAAAAAAAAGGAAGAGAAGTCACTCATCTTGCACTGCTTCCTTCAATGCATCAATGTCATTTCAGCGGTGCCACTTTGCTGTGCACGGCCATTGAGCTTGTCTTTATCTGTTAGAAACGGCCATCTCGGTTTGCCGATGATGCTAACCCACCGCCCGCATTCGGCTCTTATTTGCTTTTGCTTCCACATTATCTTTTATGCTTCTTTCGGTTGCAGAGTCACCTTTGACATCAATTTCACGCGGTTCATCTTGGGTGGCTTTTCAGAGCTGCCGTGCCAATACAAATGTAATACACGGAGTAATAACTCTGGCTAAGTATTGATCCTGCGGGATTTCTGCACTGTGTTAAGCACTCCATCTCATCGGCTTCAATCTTTACATGACAGACAGCGTGTGTGTGTGTGTGTGTGTGTGTGTGTGTGTGTGTGTGTGTGTGTGTGTGTGTGTGTGTGTGTGTGTGTGTGTGTGTGTGTGTGTGTGTGTGTGTGTGTGTGTGTGTGTGTGTGTGTGTGTGTGTGTGTGTGTGTGTGTGTGTGTGTGTACTTCACTGGTTATTTTTTAGTGTGCAACCATGACTGCACACACATCAAAGGGGCTGTGTTTGCTGTGGGGGCGTGGATGAGTGGAGTTCAGGGACGGAGACTGGGGCCTGATTAGCGCTGTAAGCTCTGGTCGTGCTGCTGGAGTCCGTCCCCTGCCTCAGTGCTCCCCAACCCGTCACACCCCCCCACGTTCCCCAGAGCTGCTAATGACTGCTAATTGTGGCTCGGCGGGGGAGAGATGCTAAAAACCGGATATCAGCAGCCATGCCTGGCAACACCACTGCCCGCCGGCTGGGAGGCTCGTGGCCCCTCATCTGTCAGCTCCATCTATCAGGAAGTTGACTCAACTTCTGTGTGTTTGGCAAAGCAGCCTGAAAAACAATGTTTGCACAAGTTTCACAGCTAAAGGGACAATTCGCACTAAAACAGTTGGACTTCTGCAGTCATTTTTACAAAAAGAATCTTCCTCCTCAATAAGCTGCAGATCAGAGCATCAAGCTTTTCCTTATTTGAATTTGTGGATTCAGAGTTGCTTTTCTTGTGTGTCTGAGTTGTTTATACTTCACGTCTTTGTGTCCTAAATACTGCTCTGATCTGTACAGTATTCTAAAATAATTCTGTTTGATGGATTTCCCTTTAATGGGGCATTTAATGTTGAATGCCTTGTACAGACCTCTGTTGGTCACCATCAGGGATTGCAGCGTGAACCGAACCGACCTCCTCCCACACATTTCACGACACAACCTCCACCCTCACCCCTTGCAATTTGATGCAAACAACAAATTCTCACTTTTATATCAGAGAGTAGCACAGAAAAAAAAGATCTAATGAAGACATAAGACTGCAAATACCCTGAAGCAAAATCCAATTATTACAGTTTTTTTAATATGAAAATGAGCCGCTGTAGCTCAGCTGTACAGTGCTGTTCTCTGTCTCGGAGCAGCTTAAAATGCCAAATAGGTTGAGTCGATCCATAAGCCTCTTTGGCTCTTTAAAGCGGTACAACTGTGAAAGTAATTTTGTGCGACAAACATGTCACATTAGACTTAGTTTACAGTCCCTTAAAGCAGGTAATTCAAGGGTTTCTCGTACGTTTCAAACAAATCACTGATGCTGCTGTCAGTGAATATAAACAAATCAGTATTTCCAGGAAACAGCTGCTGAGTGTTTAAAACAGGGACACTTGTGGCCTCCGTTTGAATCCGTGTTGTGTTTCAGACAACACCAAAGAGGCGTAAAATGTCATTTATTTTTATGGAAAAGCTAAAAAAGTGTGCAGATTAATGTATTTTGAGGTTTCTGTCCACAGTTGTCCTTAAATGATGAACAGTATAAATGGCATTCCTTGGTGCTCATTTCAAAGGGTGCCATCAATACATGTTCATTTTTCAGAGGAACTGGTGGAAGTGGTGCCTGTGGTGATGCGCTCGGTGACTGAAAGTCCTGTCATCCTCCAGTCTGTCATAGCCGGAGGTGCAGCGAACACAAACCCCGACAGCTTCCAGCTCCCCGACAAATTTTTGATGATGTCTGCAGCCGTGATGTGATAGATTGTATACAACTGCTAGGCTTGCACTTTGATTTACTGAACATGAAAGTAATTCAGATCACCTTGGTAGTTATGAAGTTATTAAGCATCGGTCTTTCACAACAGAAGTGAACATATTCCACTTAAAGGCTATATGACTCAATTATATCACCTGTTAACAACTGCATTACATGTCTAAGTTGACAAGTCGAGCTAAACAATCAAAAAGAAATACTTTAGAAAGACTCTATTGAAAACACAGGCTCCAAAATAGAAAATCAATGCAACAAAAGTGAATCAACCTGGGATCACTGACACACAAGTTAGAAAACATGGTTATAAAATAAGTTGTGAATGCCCAAACTTGCTCAGTTTGGGACCTATACATGTCTGCATCATGCCTTCATGGAAAATAATTACCAGAGGAACTTAAAAGAATCTGATAGTGAGACTTTTACAAGGATGGAAAAGGGTACAGGAAGATTAATGAAAAATCTGTCAAATTACAGTTGCAGCAGTGATCAGGAGGTAATGAACGAGCTGTAGTACCACTGATCAGAGCTGCAGCGGTCGTCCTCAAAATGACGCCATGGGCAGTGATGTACTCGCACAATTTACATCTTAAAACAGACGACAAGTGCTTCAGACTTTCAGAATCTGAGTTCCTGTGACAGCCCAGACATTACATTGCATCACTCTCTATGGACTGTGTGCAAGGAATAAACCCTAACTTGCTCTTGGGCATAAAACTGCAAGATGAAACTTTGCTAAAAATGAAAGAATGCTGAAAGGATGCCTATAATAAATATTGGGAGCACAAATTTGGTCAGTTTAGACCCAGATAAATAAGTTCAACTCATATGGGATCCAGCATGTTTGGCATGAACCTCATCAGGCCCGCCACAGTAAATGCATCATCCTGACAGTGAAGCACGGAGGTGGAAGTGTGATGATATGGAGATATGGAATTTTCCAGAATGATAACCATCTAAAGCAGACTGCCAAAATTACACAGACATTTCTGCAGATGACAATCATAAAAACTATGGCCTGGCCAAGTGTATCGTTTGGTATTAAACCAATAAAACATCTTTGGGGTATTTTAAAGACAAAATTAAAGCAACACAGCCCCTCCAGCAAGGAGCAACTGAAAAACATAGTGTTTGAAGAATGACAGAGCATCTCTCAAAGAATTTGGAATCATCCGTGCTGAGGAGGATTGAGTGTCATAATAAAAAAAAAAAAGATAGAGGCTCAAAATATTGGAAGAAATGCAAGATTTGAAACTGAGTCATGACTTTTGTTGATTTTTGTTTGAATTTTTAAAATAGTAAACATAAACTTCTGTTCAGCTTAGAAATAATTCAGTAATTTCAAGATGATACAGTTTTAAATCACCTGGTATATAAGTCATATTGCAGTGGGATGTTCTTCATTCTGCTATAGATTGTATGTCACCACAGACATTTTTTGTGCTGCTAGTTGATAAATCCTTTCTATATTCATAAATACTGAAAGGAAAGTTAAAAAAAAAATGGACTGACGGTACTGAGAACAACCCAAGTTTGTCAATTCATTCAGAGTTCAATGGAGAGTTGATCTCTATGTAAATCCACTGTTAAGCCCCTCCATCCTTTAGTCTGAGCAGCACCTCACTGGCTGAATCTTTTCCTTCCACCTTCATTGGTCTTTTTAGTCCATTACCTCGTCTTTGACTCGGTTGGAACCACAGCTGAGCAGGAAAAGGACTGCATAGCTGAGACCTAGAAGCAGGGATGTACATTCGCTATATCCTCATTGCATTTTCCTCAAGTGTCAGTTATAAAGCCAGTGGATGAGAGATCAGACGGCTGCATGCATCGCTGTGATAAACTTCTGTTGCCAGCTCTGTGGTGTATTTCATTTGGAATGGGATTTGGCAGAGGGGAAGACGGTAATGTTCAGGCGAAGCGCATGACCTGCTTCTTTGTCCTGCGTTAGCTCCCCTGTATCGCTCCATCTCTCATTTCAGCGAAGAAATTTCCCTCTTGTTTCAAACTCAATTTTTCCAAAACTCCCTGCGTCAGCAGCAGCACCTACATCTGCCCAGTCGAAAGCAGCGTCCAATTAAACTCTCATATCCATGCAGGAAGAATAATATCTTCCTCTTTCCTTCCCCCAGTCCTTCGCCCACTCGATCCATCATTAGTATTATTTCCACCCATTCTCAATTACCTTTCTCTTACTCAATTACCCTGCCTAGTTAGAAAAACAGACAAGCCAGAGTACAATATGAAATGCTAATTAAACTCTAAATGCAGAACACAAATTTAGATTTCACGTCGGTATCGTTTTTTCACCTTTCCACCAGTTTTTTTTCTACCAGGCGACTGCTACTTGCCCCGCCACCTCCCCTCTGCCTCCCTGCAGCAGATGGCTCTGGTCAGAGGTGGACAGGTAACAGACGACCCTGTAGCTCCCCCCAGGACACCTGAGCCCTGCCCCTGCCCCGCCTCTTCATCCTCTGTCCCCCCCGACATGATTCATCCTCTGCTGGCCCTTTTCTGCCCCTCGCTCCGCCCTCCAACGCCTCCCTGCTCCTTGGTGTCGTCCTCCCCTCCCTCCCTCTCTCCCTCATCTCTCCTCTGGGCTGTGTCTGGTGGGTCAGCTCCCCCCGCCTCCCCCCAGTGGTGCAGGCCTTCTGGACGGAGCAGATGGTAAGAGAGGGCCAGGAGGAGACGTCCTCTAACCTGGGAGCCTGGCCAGACCTGGCCCACAGCGAATGCCTGATGCCTGCCTAATAGACCTGGACAGGGTTTGCAAGAAATCGTCTCACTCCGTGTGTGTGTGTGTGTGCATATGGGAATGTGTGTTTTTCATGGGTTCAACATTGTGTTTTGCTGTTGTGTGACTGAAATGTGTCTTGTTTAAAGCCCGGTGTGTCTCTGCTGTCTGATAGCTGCACGCTGGTGGCAGAAGATATGATGTGACAG
The DNA here is from genome assembly GCF_022539595.1 of Amphiprion ocellaris. NCBI lineage: Eukaryota > Metazoa > Chordata > Actinopteri > Pomacentridae > Amphiprion > Amphiprion ocellaris. The sequence goes on along the minus strand of NC_072784.1, from coordinate 14,364,794 downwards.
TAGTTTGGGGAGTCAGAAACCAACTTGGTTCGGGTCGGTTAAATAAGAACTTTGTCAAGTTTTGCCATCATGTTTACAAGAAGAAACATGCACAGCTGTGGTTCGATGGTAGAGCAGGATGTCCACTAATCGTAGGATGGGCACTTCAATCTCTGAGCCACATACCAAAGTATTCCTGCGTAAGACATTGGACCTGAAGTTTCTCCAGTACACCACAGCTAGTGGTGTGTGTGAATGACAAATTGTAAATTGTTGTACACTTGTTTTACAGTTTTTTTTTACACTTAAAAAACTGTAATATCTTGGCATCTGGGCTGCTAAAATAACTGTAAAATACCAAAAAGTACCAATCATAAAAATACAGTCATTTTTCTGTAATAAACTACACTTTCTAGCCTAAATTTTTTGTGGGAATCACACATTTTTGCCTTTTAATACTTAATAAAGGATATTTACTTGTGTTTAAACAATTAATTACCTATCATATAAAACAATATTTAGGTATAAATGATATATGATGATATTTCAAACATGAATATACCAAGAATGACATTTTCCTATGAGCAGCATGTAATTATGACAACCAAGTGATGTTTCTGCCACTTCAACACAACGCATGTCATTTTGGGCCATTTGCTGAAATGACTCTCTCATAGGACTGCTACAAATTGCTTAACAATAAAATGTAGCTATGGATCTGCTTGCACAAACAGCCCATCAGGTTATTTTCTAATGGTCTGATATCTCTGAAATCTATTAGCAAATGGAGATGTTACATAACAAACAGTAATGGAAAATGGTATTCTCAATAAGACCAACCTAAAAACCGGCATGATCAAAACAGCTAGGATTATATATCATTGAGCTTTGTTTAACCACGACTGTTTGCATCACTTCTCAATACATGCAAATCAAAACACTTCAGACACTGTTTTTTAAAAGACAAACATTGGGAATTTTTGATTGAACAGAAAGTTTACAAATGTTGGATGTTGTTGAGACACTGATCACCCACGACATTAAAACCACTGACAGCTGAAGTGAATGAGATTGATCAACTTGTTTTAGTAGCGCCTGTCAGTGGGTGGGATGTTGCAGGCAAAGTTGATGTGTTGGAATCAGGAAAAATGGGCAGCGTGAGCATCTGAAAGTCTGAGACAAGGACCAAACTGTGATGACTAGATGACTAGGTCAGAACATTTCTACAATAACTGGTCTTGTGGGATTTTTTTTTTTGATATTCAAAATACCAAAAGTGGTCCAAGGAAGGACAACCAATTACTTGGAAACAGGGTCTTGAAGGATAATGCAGCAGAAGAGCTACCATACTACTGAAAACATTAATGATAGAAAGGTCCAGTTATGAGTGTCATAGCTGGACCATGTAGCTGTTGAAGAACGTCTTATGGTTCACATTCCATTTCCCATCACTGTGTTTCTGGGGAGGAGATGGCAGCTGGATGTACTACTGGAAAGAAGATGTTTTGTCCTGCTGGGAGACCTTGGATTACACATTCATCTGTGTACTACTTTGACATGTACCATTGACCTAAAGGTTGCTGAAGACCATGTACACCCATTCAGTATTCTCTTTCAAGAGCAAAATGCTTCCTACAGTGCAAACATTGCTCAGGAATGGTCTGAGGAACATAACAGAGTTCAAGGTGTTGATTTGGCCTCCACATTCCCCAGATCTCAATCTGAACAAACATCAGCGGTGATACAAGTCAGGTCCACAGCTTAAAGGATCTGCTGCTAAAGTCTTCAACATCTTCAGTCCTGTGAAGTCCAGGAGTCGATCAGTCAAACCAGTTTTTTTTTTTTTTTTGGTGCAAGGGTGATGTACGCTATATCAGGCGGGTGGCTAATTGCTGCCTGTGTGTGTTGCTAATCTTCAGTCACAGCCAAAAGCGACTTATTAAAACTTTTAATTTAATACGATGCTGCTTGGACTTTGTTCCGTGTGTGTCGGATTGCACTTGCATGTAATTAAAACGTATCTAAACTGTTTCTATGGTAACATGCTTGTCCCTAGACGGAGGTTAAAGATACACGGCGCGCCTCCAATCGCTGAAGTTGCATGCTGGCGGTGTTTTTGATGTTTTAATAGGTGCATCGAGTCTGTCGCTGGCCAGATAGAAGTTCAAAAAGAGCTAAAAAAAAAAATCCAACTTATACAACTGCTTATTTAGTTTTTTGGGCTGTTTTCTTTCTGAGGAAAAAAAAAACTCAATTTACATGTGTCGGTGAGTTTGATCCCTTTAAGTGCACAATATGATAGATGTGTCAGATGGCGAAATATATTGAGTTGAAAATACATGTGCCCCAGAGGAAAAGGGCTTTTCTACTGTAGCTGGTGGAGAATAAATGTCTCTATCAAATCTACCTCAGAGAGTTTTTCCAATCCTACTAAGTCTTACATCTGTCTGTCTGCTCCCTAATACCCAGAGCTGTATTGTCGGGGCACCTTCATTGCAAAGACACAGATATTCTGTCTTCCAAGCAGAGAAATACTCCCCGCTCACTGTTTTCGAAGTGTATTTATGGCTATTCCCTAAAATTCATTTAAAATTCATTAATACCACAGGGACAAACTCAATGAGCTCAGCCTAGTTTCCCTCATTTGCCCAGTGAATCCAAACGGATTGTTGTTCTCCCCAGACGCTGCTCCTCTCCAATCTCTTCCTGTTATTAAATATTCAAATCTCCACTGCAATCACTCTGTTTAGTAAACACTCAGGGGACCTCACCAAGACTATTAAAGCAGAGATGATTGCAATGGTTTGTTTTTGTTTAGTTTTGTTCCTTGATATGGCCGACATGCTAATTGCTAAAGGATTGCGAGTTAATTGTCTGACCGTAATGGAAGCGTTCCCATCACCTGACTTGATGTCCCTGCAAGTTTTATCAGCTCCTCCTCTTCTTGTTTTTTTTTTTCTTCCTCTCCCATGTTTGCATGTAGTGTAACATCAAACACACGCACTCTCAAAATGATTTCACACTCCCACGGCCTCCTTTGATCTTTTATTCTTAGGTCCTCACCCGCCATCAGATGCTATGGAGGAGCGTAGAATTTATCTGCTATTTCTGCGTTTTACATCATTTATCATTCCGAGAGCTGCTCTTCTTTACGGCAGATTGTTTCTCATCCGATCTCCAGTGTCGTGCTGTTTTCTAATAAGCGCCGCAGTAATTTTCTGTATGTTATTAATGGTGGCACGAGCCGCCATCCGGGGGAGCTCCAGCTGTGCCGAGGCGAGGACGGGCATCTCGCGGGCCCCCTCTGCGCCAACGCTCGACACGCCGCCCGCCGCCGCCACCTGGGGAGCGTGCTAGCTCGCCCTGGAGGTGATGCTAATGGGAGATTTTAACTACATTTCCCTCCTTCCTCCCTTCCTCGCCTCCTCTCCCACTGGTGCTGCGGATATGAGCCTAGAGCAAACACAGGGCACTCTCATTAAGGGACTAGTGCTGGTATTAAATTCGCTGTTATTAGAGAGGCCTGCTTTCATTTCACCGGCACAGCAAACCACAGACACCCACAGGAGAATCAGGGTGAGGAGTAGATTACACTCATACTCTCAGATGGTGTTTGTGTGTTTTTGGGCCCGAGCTATAAAGGGTGTCGAGAAGAATGGGAGTTGCTTTTTTGTGAGCGCCAACCGCATGAAGAGACACCAGTTTAAAAATAATAGAGTGTAATGTGTCCGGGCAGAGGGCGCTGCTTTAATAGCAGGGCTCCCCGCTGGATCCTGGCCTCGCCTCATTGGCTGTCTGGCAGAGAGGCTGGTAATTTTTCACATTGCAGCTCACCCCCTGTCTGACATGTCAAAGATGGACGAAATCGATATACATACACCAACAAAGACTCGGCTCCACAAAATCAATGCTGCCTATTTGATCAAAGACTGTTTCCACAAGCCGGAGTGGAATGCGCACCGATGCCTTTTCCAATGTGAAATGGCAGGTTCGGCGTCCTGGCTCCTGCATGTACAATATGTGCCCTCCAGGACAGATTCGCCGCCATTCGTCTGCCTGCCGATACCGTTCTTGTCAGCGGGCCCTCGGGGCACAGCGGGCTGAGTGACGGGAGTGAGCCAAAGTGACTGTGACAAGGGAACTCGCATCAAATTCCCTGACAGTTACCTCAAAAACCTCCTCTGATACTGCCATGTCACACGCATAAGGAGATTACTGAATGGATTTAGTGAATGTGAAATGTGAGTGAGCGCTGCATGAAGCTTTTTTTTTTCCCCCTCCCTGGCGCCAATGCCTATGTGATATGCTGCTATCTGGCGTAGGCACTTGGCTGGATCCACTCAGGAAGAAGTCGGAACAGGCGGCAAAGAGGCGACGGCAAGGCAGAGTGAACAACGCCGCAACTGTCCTGATCGCTTGCTTGGAGATTGAAACAGTCCGCACACACCTTCAAAGACACAAACAAACTTAATTATATCGAAGATTTACTGCAGGAGGACCTCATTTGACTCTGTGTTTATTGTGGTGTTTGCGATTGTAGCAGACACTCGGTTTTTCATGGTGGCAGGCCCTTCTGTTGGAGCTGTAAAGCACAGCGGTGTGTTCAGCTGTGACTGGGACTCATTAGAGGAGGGGAATGTCCGTCATGCTGCCTGGATGTCTGTGTGTTGGTCATCCAGCAGGGGATTGAGGGGAAAATGGGTGGAGGATGCAGGCAGGCAGGCCAAGCCGAGCTAAGCTTCCCTCCTCATCCAACCGCCTCCATCCTTCCCTCTTCTCCCTCCGTTTGCCCCGCTGCTCCCTCCCCTCCATCCTCTTCCATCTCTCAACGGGGGTTCATCTCTTGTGATTCACTGGAGCCCATTATCAGTTCCCCCACCAACCTCCATCCCCAGCCAGCCTCTCAACAACAACACACAACCACTCGATCAAAGCCCCGAGAGGGCCGGCACTTTGATTGATGCTTACCAAAGAATCTGTTGTTGTTGACCTGTGTTGCCATTCGCAGTCGTCATCTGCGCCACCGTTATTGCATTGGAGTGTTGTTAGCCAGGTATTGTTCCTGCTCCATCCCAAACAATCTTCAATAATAAAAGATGGTGCCGGGTGTGCCAGACAGCCATGACAGGCCGGGCTGACATTCCCTCATTTATAACTCAGTAATGCAGTTTCAGACCTTCTGTGATGGACCATGCAGCCAGAAACTCTACAGAAGCCACAAAGAATGGCCTGTTTTATAAAACATCAGAATCTAAAAAAACCCAAACATATCTTGTAATAGCTTAAAAAAATAAGTTTTACAAAGAACGCCCAAAAAATGAGATTTTGAGATCAATAATTTCACATAAAAGTTGGAGCTGTTCAGTGCAGAAAAATGTGAAATGTAATGGGGTCATTTGAAACACACAATACAGCCGAAGAGTTAGCTTGAAATGGCAGCAACAAAAGTTTCAAGGTGCCAGCAATGAGACTTTCATGTTGATTTTTCACTGGAAGTAAATTAGAGGAGGACATAAAATAACCATGATCATTTCATGACTAGACAGTTGCACGTGTAACACTATTAGCACAAATTTGTGTATCCACTAGACTCACAGGTTGATAGTTTATTGGTCTGGCTGATCCAATATTTGTGCATTTTTCCTATTAGTAATCTCATTATTTTCAACCAATTCCTGATTAAATAAATTAATTTAAAAATGCACTGCTTTGATTCTTCCTCTATCTGCAGTCACTTTGTAATTTCAAGCAATGCCCCAAAGCAAATTCTTTAAACAAAGTCTTTTGTATTCTCTACCAAAGTTGCATACTAGGATAAAACTGCTTTCTGTTATTCTGAGAGTATGTCTGAACAGTCTGACTTTAAAAAAAAAAAAAAAAAAAAAATATTCAGAAACTTTTTAGTATATTTGATAGTGAGTCAAAATTTTGCTTTGTTGTTTTGATTAGTGGAGTTTTGCTATGGGAATTTTGTATACCAGGTGTCGTCAACAAGTTCTGAGAAAACAAATAATCCATACTTGATCTAAATTTGGCTACCATGCCCATCTAAGTAGTCTCCTTGTGCAGATTTACACAAGATTTGCAACGCTTGACATGTTCACCAGTTAGGCAAACATGTCGAACACTGCCTGCAGTCAGCACTGATTCTCCTAAACTGTGTCAGATTGGTGTCATTTAAAGTCAAATTTCACTTTGGAGCTGAGGAAGAAGTCACAGGGAGTCAAATATTGGGATAAAGCTGGGTGGAGAGTGATAATTGTGTGGTTGCAGTCAAGAATCAGTGTGCAATCACGTTTGTGCCAAATGTTTTCCATCACCTCCAAATGCTACAATAGAACTCCACCTTGACAGTTGGCTCATGGGAGAAATTGGGAAATTCACGTTGCACAAGCATGTGATTGTTGCACAAAACAATGAGCATGCTTCTCACCTGATGTTGCTGTCCAGTCTTATAAACTGCTGCTTCTTCTCTTAATGCTAGCTGCAGACCCTCCTCTCACTGAGATGTACTGGCAGCACAGCTCTGTGTATAAAGTGGAGCCGATTAGTCACCATAGCCGATTGCATTAATGCTGAAAATACAATGACTTCCATCATTTTTTTCGAATATGCGTCAACTAAGGGCTGATTTTCTTTTAGTATGAATGCATAATTGTTGTGTCATGACGTCAGTTGTTTCTGGCTCCACTCACGCAATTTTAGAAGATAAATTCAACGCAGTTCAGTGTAAAACTTTAGAAAGACTTCAAAGTGTGTGAGTACTTCAAATTATCACAGAACAAGCTTGTGGTTTATACGCTGCGACTGCAAAGTTTAGATGGCAGACCAGGCAGGCAAACTTGAAGAACAAACACGCAGCTGCTATTCTGGGAAAGGCAGACGCACTTTAAGTGTTGTCTGGTCACTCTTATTAGTGGGAAGAGCTTTTTGATATCAATTGTCCTTGTAGTTCCTAATACACTCAGAAAGCTCAAAAACATGAACTCAAATGAAAAGTTCAATTAGCTTTTTTTTTTTGCAGGACAGTTAATTGCTGTCATAATCAACTAATCTGTTAAAATAGTCAATGGATTGATTGTTAGATCATATTTTAATGGCAGCTGTAGTCTAAATATACAATATAAAAATGAATGTTTTAGCGCTCTTTAATGTTGTTTACAGATTTTTCCTATTATTTCCCTTGGAAATTGCAGATAATGGGTAAGATAAAGAAAAAATATATAAATTTACTTGTTAATCATAAAAAAAAAAAAAATAAATAAAACAGGCCAAAATTGTAAATGCCCACATCAGGAATCTGGATTTTTACAAATGATAATTCACCCTTATACAGTACTTGAACATAAAATGACACGTTTATTGAATTTAAATCGGTTAAAAAACTGGTATTTATTTGCCATAATTTGAAAGGAAAATCATGTATATCACAGATTTTAATAAATGGTAAATAATTTTTTGAAACAGTTGCTAAACTGATTTTCTCTGTTTCGTTAAATTACAGATGTGATTCTCTTAAAATCACAGAAAAAAGTATAAATCTGCATGTTTAATGTTAAAAATGGTCACAACTGTAAATAATTACATAAAAAAAAGTAAGTTTCCAAATAATAATTTGTTCTTTTTAATTTGCGATCTTGTTTTTAAATCAATGAAAATTGGAATTATTTTACAGATCTTTGCCACTATTTTTACATTTTAAAAGTTAAACACCCACATTATCCCACTGTTTTGTTGTGCACATTTTTTTGGCACCCTTGCTACCAAATTTTCTCGTTTTCTTTCAGACTTTTTGCTTTAAAAATAGTGCATTTATTTAATAAAATAAAATGAAAAAAGTTCTTTATTCATCACACTGCAGTTTCCATGTCAAAATACATTTTAGTTTCTGACCGTGAAAAAACAGCAGTTAAAATGACACCTGTTCTTGTAGGAGTGACATGTTTTGTGTGTATTTTGAACAGGGACATTAAATGGCTCATCCTCTTTATTCTCTGTCTTAATGACATGTTGGAAATATGCAAACCAGCTGTTTCTTTGTATTTGACCTTGATATTAATAATTTGTGAATGAAACCTCAAGACTGTCATTTTAACAAAAGCCCTTCAATGACTTCTAGTGTGTTACATTTAAGGCTCGTTGTCAGGAGCAGTATTTTGTGTAAATGACTTAAAGTCTGTGGAGGTCAAACTTTAGTGGTAAGAACTCCTCGGGGCTTTTTAAATTAGGAAATTAGTTTATTAGTCCAGTCCATTTGAACTCTGACCTTTATTATACTCTAAGAACTTTTTTTTTTATCTGTCCTTCCATTCTGCATTTACTCTAATAAGCCAAACAGAACACATCCTGTCTCATCTTTTATCCGTCTTCCTGCTCAGACATTCATTTTCTGATTTCTTCTTCCAGAAATCTGTCCAGCCTCAATCCTCCTTCCATCCCTGGGAATATGAGAGTTTCCCAGGGAGCCACGGCTCTTTGTGCAGCTCTCAGACCAGGATGACCGGCGTTGTGTCAGTGTCAAATCTCCACTCATGTGTGGCGCAGCTCAGACACAAGCTCAGTCTATCCCAGCAACCACATCCTCTGTTTATTTTCCTCCTTCTCTTTCTCTCTGGGACTGATATTTCATTTCCAAATGCGCTCGCAGTTGTTTTACCACTCTGCTCTTCCTCTCAATCTTTGCCTTCAATGTACTGAGAGACAAAAACACAACAGAGGGAAGCTGAAAACACAATGGCCGTGTTGACACATAAGAGGAGGCGGCGTCTGAGAGGGCTGAGGCCTCAGTGGCACTCAAATGAGAAAGGACATCACTCATTTCCAACCTCAAATTGCCTCGCTCTCATCTCTGACCCTCGCTTAACAGCCTCGCCCAGGCAATCCAGCCCTCGAAAGCATGTGTGTTTACACTTCAACAGGCATAAATGTGCACGGATAGACTTTTGAGACATTAAAACGACATATAAACATGTTGTTAATTCCCCCCGACTACTGCACGAGTGGCTCCACTCTGTTAACACACATTACAGAGACCAGACAGCCATTTATATCTGGTGCCCTCTGGACAGGACCCTGTCTCCATGGTTACGAGTTCATGTTGACCAGTTAAAAAGCTAAAAAATAATGGCTACCCAGGTGGCAGTGATTGATTGTGGTTTGCCACGAGGGAGAAGCGGCTGAATTGTGGATGTTCCTGGGTGTTACAGAGCCATCTAGTTGACATTTCACCTCATGGGCAGCGATGAGCGGCTCCTCCAGCAGCTTCAGCCTCGTCTCTCTACCTTCTGTCAGATTGCCCTGTGGAAACAGCACCGCTCATATAACTTCATTACTTTTTAATGCTGCCGTAATTACTCCAGCATGTTGTAATTGGACAGAGATATGAGAACAATAAAGGATGTCAGGACAGAGAACAGGATTTTAATTGTGGGTTAATGATATTTATTTTGCAGCATGCTCTTTTTCTTCTGAGTCACGGCTCAGTTGTGTGGGCTAAGTGTTGGATCTCTGGGGGGGAAAGCAGGGAGGGTGCCTGCTTCTCTGAGATGCTTCCTCCCCTCCTGCGCTGCTTTTGTCATAGAGAGGCAGCACATTAACCTCGGATCCGATTAAGGGCTGTAGCAGAGCCAGGTCGCATCGCGGCCAAGCAGGGCTGCGCTCCTCTGGGCTCAGATTAGGCCTGACCCCTGACCAATGTGTCAGTCGCAGATAATGAACTTAGCTTTATCAGCCACATTTGTCTCCCCGAGGGTCGGCGTGGCAGCCTCGCCCTGATATGCGGAGCGGGTGTAAACTCCGGGAGCAGTAGCGGGGTTAATGCTCAGATAAGAATCGCGGAGCTTTATCGGCTCTCACTGGAGGCTTCTCACCTGAGAGCTGCTCGAGAAGAAACAACTATTAATTTACCCAGAGGGGCAGATACTGTGTGAGGATGCTCTCATGAATGATGGGAACACTATTCATAAAGCGATAATTTTGTCTCTTACAATTACACCCATTCGTTTGTTACATGTGATATGTCAAAGTGCCCTCGCTGGAAGGCAGAAAAAGGATGCATCTGACCGCTGCATCAATCCTTTTATTATTTGCTTGTTTATTTTTTCAGGTTTTTTTAGATGATGTCTGACTCTTTGCCACATTTTCCCACTTTATAGATTAGTCCCTGGACTAATTATCTGCACTTCTGTCAAGAAAAGTAATCTCATTCAAGCTTATAATCAGACTATTTCAACAAAATCGCTGAGTTCCACATGTCTCATTTAAAAATGTGTCAAAAATAAACCATTAAATCTAAAAAGTAGGCACATCTCAGTGCAACTAAGAAGCCATCAGCTACTTGGCTTCGACCAGCAGTCATGTGACCAAAAATTCAGGGACTTTCTATTTCAACTATAGGCAAATAGGAGACAATCGGAAACATTGAGAGCAAAATCAAACATACTTGATCTTTAAAATAAATGCAGTTTGGCTCCAAAGCAGCATACAGAGGAGAAAATGTCCAGCAAGTTGTTGAAAGATACATTTTGCATGGTGAAATATCTTTCTAGAGCTGATGTGCAGAGTTGTAGAGCCTACTTACTACTGTACTATGCAGCACAGAAGATATTTCAGAGTTCTTTTGCCTTCTAGCCATGGTTGTACTGTTTCCATAAATGTGCGGGACTTTATATTGCAGTGAAAAATGAGCCTACAGTAGGTAAAAATGTGACATGAGCAAAGAAAAACTGATTTTAGATACCATAAACATGAATTATACTCAAATTAATTGAATTTAATTTGTGATTTAACATTTAACTGTACACGAGAGTTGATTTATTTGGTTTACTGGTCTACAAAATGAGGGGAAAAACACTCAAATGTCCACAGGTGTTACAATACTGCAAAATCAGTAACTCTACATATTGTCTCCTTTATTTTTTAGGTTTTGTAATGTCTGAGTCACTGCTACATTTTCCCACTTCTGTCAAAGTGCGTTTTTTAAAATGTTATTGATCAGCCTCAGGAGGGGAGCTGTAATTACAGATCAGAACAAGGTGACGCATTTGTTTCTGACAGTCCCACGGGGAGATGGCCTCGTTCTCAGGAAACAGGTTTATTTTCATCTTGCAGTTGTTTTAGATGCCTGTAATGATCACCAGCACGTAGAGAGCGGTAATGAAAGGTTTGAACATTGTAGTTAACTAAGGATGTATGAGGTTTCGTGAACAAGTGATGTTAAACTGAAACTTGAAATTCAACTGCAGTCAGTTCTAAACTGATTCCTGTCGTGGAAATGCTGCCATGACTCTTGCTACTTTAAATAATAAAACAAACACTGTGCTGGGCGGTTGGTAAATTTATTCCATTGCAGCGGGGAGAGAGACAAAGTTTTTCCAGCTTCTCTTTCTCTCCCAAAGAAAAACAAAAATAACAGCTTATTTGGAAGATGACAGTGAACAGAAAACTTGCTGTAAATTGTCTGTGAGTTCAAACTTAAAGATTCTTCTTGATCGTATATAAAAATCCCACATTTCATAGATAATACAGCTTCCTAGAGATGTCATTGCACAAAGCTTAGAATATATTCCATAAAATGAGCAGGGAGCCTCTTTAGGCTGAAAGTCCGTACAAAAGGAGGCATCACGTTCCTTTTTAGGATCTTAGTCGTGTAACAGAGACGTCTCACATTATTAAAACTCTAATTTAATGACCGCAATAGACACATAAGAAATTGATAATTACTATTGATTCTGATTGTAAATAAATTATAACCTTAGAGCTAACATTTAGGGATGTCCACATTAAGCTTTTGTTGCCCCACATCTAATCTGAGTCATTTAAGTATCTGTTGATGCCGATTTCCCTAAATACACAAGCACATAAAAATGTTAAATTAAATCCAATGTACATGCTTGCTTACTGAATAGCTCAACAGTGCTTTAGGAAGAAAAATGTAATTTCTGCTTTCAAGCTGTTCCTTTATGTGCCACAGGTGATTGCAAACGTTGTTGTAAGGCTCCGGTCGGTACCTAAAATGTAGTGCGTAGAGGGCAGTGTGTACTATGGCTCCACAAGCTCCAAACGGTAGTGAAAACCTGTATTCTCAACATGCATGTCAGAACTGTATATTTTAGATTATCTGTAGTACCCGATTGTGCCACCAGGTGGAGCATCACACTGTTTGAAGTGGTAGTAGTCTTGTTTAGCTACAACATTCTGCAATACCGAATGGTCTGGCTGAACCTCAGTATCATTTTGCTATCCCGGAAAAAACATTCAAGCTTGTTTGCTTTTCTGTTAACTGATCACAGTCATTGTGGTCAAAGCTAATTGAAGGATGCAGCTGAGGTGTTCAGTCAAAATAACAACCGGTGGAACAGTTTGCATGCAGGGAGATAAGCACTGTCATTAAAACTAGCAGGGCTACCTCACTGCACGATCCAAGTCGTCTGCAAAATTGGAAATGTTCAGTGTTCAGGTTGTTGCTCTGAGGTTGTTGTTGTTGTTTCCTGTAGTGAAGCGGATTTTGAATACGGTACCAAGCAGACGGTATTATAGTTGGGTTAAATTAGCAACCGTTGCTGACCTATCCCCTGCATCCTACATTTGGTCAATCAGACTCATACTGTCACTTGATTTACAGACAGTTCCATGTTGGTAAGCAGTGAATATTGTTGGGGTTTAGCTAGGAATGGACACCATGACGAAGACTTCTGTGATGTTTAATGATCTCCTGCCAGAGCTTGTGTGTTTCGGACAAACTGGCATATGTAATTATGCAGATTTTCCAACCCATATCACGTCTGTTGATAACAGAAATATCAGCATATCAGGATAAATGTCCCCTGTGCTCCATTTGTGCTATCAAGCAATAGATTTTTGCTGCTGAATGAGAAGATTATTGAAAATTTACACCCCTAGTGTCCTACCACAAATTGTACCCTCCCTTTATGACACCTGTGTGACAGCGGTTGACACAAATGATCAGGCTTTGGTTGAAACTGATACTGATCAGTTGTAAAAAGCATTGATCGGCCATCTTTGAGACTGAATCAAGACATCCTGAGTTACATCTGATTTTACTTTCACAGCCTCCCTTTGACAATAACATGAAAAGTCACTTCAGTAACTCGCTATAACTGATTAAGGATCCACACCTCCGACAATAGGCAGAGGGATTGACAAAAGGGAAAAGAGCCGAGCAGAGGAGAGGTGTGAGGGGAGTTTCACATCCTAATCAATTACTCTCCGTCCACCTGTGGTTTGCATATGCTGTTGATGAGGAGGGGATTATCAGCGAACGAGAGAACAGATGAGAAGATGAGTGAAGCCGCTAGATTAATATCCTGCCACGGCAGCCCAGGGAGAGATTAATTTCCTCTTTACCTCCATTTAAAAAAAGGAAAAAAAAGGCACAAGCATTAGGGTCGGCAGTTGCTTTAATGGAGAGAAAGTGGGCGATCTGTTCTGCTGCATTCTTCACTCACATCGCTGTGCAGGGCTGATGGGTAAAACAATGGATGTCATTGGTCAGGTAGTGAACTTAGAGCAGGTCCATGCAGCCACCTTTGGCCCGGTGTGCTTGTGTCTGAGCAAAGCTGTGATTGATTGGATCTCTGAGTGCTTGTGCCACTGGGATGAAAAAGAAAGAACCAAAGTGTGTGCAGGCTTACGAGGAGACTTGGATATGTGTGAAAGAAGTATGTTGGGGGTATGCGGCGTGACACGCTTCTCGAGATTTAATTTGATTAAATGAGAGTGCTGTCACTGTAACCAATGGGAAAGATGATCTTACTCCCATTTCTGCAATATTAGGTTGATGAAAATGATGGTATTTTCAGATGTTATGCTCCGTGTCTCGCAATATGTGGTGGAGTTTGAGCGCAGAAGTCTGACATTACCGCCATCCTAATTGGAAATGTAGGAAATGGAGAACTAATTGGACAATATAGGATGGTTTCTCCGAGCAGTTTATTTTAAAAGACGAGGAAATCTTCCAGTCCATCACCGCATCAGTCACTGCATACAACAACATGATGGTGTGTATTTCACTATAATGTGAAACTGAAGATAAAACTAAAAGAAAGCAAAATTATTAATTCTGAAACCCAAAACCCGCCGGCAGGTTTGAAAGGCTTGATATTGTAAAAACTGTCACAATTACACCATTTGTTAGAGCCAGAAACTGTAAAAACTAAAATAATCATTGGATTTTCACTCTCCTCACGTGCTTTTCCATTGAAAAAGGTAGCCAAACCTAAGCTTAAAACCATAGTAATTCATTAAAATCATTTTATTCTACATGTCTCATTTTAAAAATTATAAATAAACCCACCAGCTACTGTATGGAACAAAAAATTCTGCACTCCTCAATGCAACCAACATGCCACGACTGAGTCAGCTGCAACCAGCAGTCATAAATTTGGTGATTTTTCATTTGAACTGATAGGAGATGGATGTGGAAATGAATCTGAGACACTGACAACAAGATAAAACATAGTTGATCAATGAAATAAATGCAGCGTTGCTCCAAAGCAATATACAGAGAAGCAAGTTGCAGGATGATGCATTCAGCATAGTGAAATATCTTGCTGGAGTTGATATACAAACAATGAAAAACACTAAATTTGTGGAGATGATTAAAAGTTGTGTAGTAACACATCTACAGCATTAGAGTTATATCTGTGGATACTTGATTCCGGGATTTTCAGTTTTGCAAAATAAAGGAATTCATGCTGATTCTTGCTGTTTTCACAGTTTATGGCTCTGATAAGTTGAGTAATTTTGGCAGTGTTTTTTTATTCCTAAAAGATTTCATGTCGTAGAGCTCTGTGTTTATGGCCCCACTAACCGAAACTTCACAAACGTATTCGCTCTGTTAAACATCCCAGCGTTTACAAAGCAGTGAACTAAATTTCCAGTACATGCTCAGCTGCAAACATGATATTTTGATGAGGCAATTTTCACCCTTTTATGCTTAGATTTGGTTAATTTTCCCAACATAACACTGGATTAGATCAAGGACCACTATAAAGTTGAAAAACAGACCATTCTTTCAGTTTTTACGGCTTCTTGCTCTGACGTAGTGTCATTTCTGTCTAATAATTCTTTAATTTGTCTGTTTTTCAAGATGTACCTGCATTCATAACTGCCTTAATCAGTGCATTGAAACACTTGCCATGAGAAGAAAAGTGAAATCTGAATTCCAGTCTTGTGATTAGGTTTTTGTTTTCTTTTTGTATTACGGTCGCTGCCTTTGAGATCCTCATTGTTCCAGAGTGAGCTTCACTGCATCGGTTATCACAGTCTGAGTGTCAGAACACCATTCAAGTGCTCAGTCATTAGTTAGCTGCCATTATAAATCTTCCCCCTTATTAGAAACACAGAAAACTCAATAGCTGGAAATACAGCCACTCACAAACACTCTATCAAACCATTGCCTTATTGATCGGCCTCTCTCCCCTCATTCACCTGGGCTCAGATGGATGCACCTCCGAGTGTCAGTCCGTCCTGTGAGTCAGACGCCTTCAGTATCTGCCTCCTTACAGTCCCTTCCTGCGGCGATCGCTCTGCTCAAATGTCACAGTAAATGAGCTGGCCAGGCTGTGCTAGCGTATGTGCTCATCAGGCCACTTTCTCCTCCTTGTTTGTTGCTATAATCTGATATCTCCAGCCCACACGCACACCTCCGCTCCCCCCTCCCATCCGCCTTCAGCTCTCCGGGGGTTCAGGGTCATTCGCTCGCTTATAGGTGTAATTAAAGGCCTGTTAATTATTTAGCCTGCCCCATCCTCGGCCCTCAGTTTGATCAGTTTGTGACTTGTGTAGAATGTAAGAAAAAAAACAAAAAAAAAAAACAGGGCCCACAGCTATACATCCGTTTCTCACTAAGCCTACGCTCTCCACAGGCTGAACATGTGCAATGTAATTTATTTCAAAGTCTATACTGCTGCCTCTAATGATTGCTTTAGTCCGTCATTTATTTTTTAGACTAATTAACACATATTTCTGCTTTGCCGAAGTTTTGGCCATCATTTCTCTCGGTTATTATAATATAGCACCCAGAAAAGTAGCCCCTCGGATCTGGGAATGCGGCCACAAAACTACAAAATTAAACAAACCTACAAAGTGTGTTGGGTCGAAGTTGAAACATACAGCTGCGATGGACCAACTTTACACTGACATTTTGGGTATTAATTCTCCTGTAATCTTTATTTTTGGACTATATTTAACTCAGGTGCAAGACAAGAAACAGAGAGGAGAAAAAAGTAGTGTGTGGGCTTGACAATATTTTGATCCTGTCAATCTTTACCACAAATTACGATGAAATATATTCCCTAAATTGTAACAAGATGAGTGTTTTTCACCTCACTTGTCAGTGGTATTAATGTTGTGGTTGATTAGTGTTTGTCTTTTTGCAACACTTATTTATCTGATGAAGATCTGTTGAGGTAGAAAAGCCTGTTTGTAGTCTAATAAATCTTTGTCAGCTATAATTCAGTGTGCAGACAGTAATTTTATTTTAATTTCTTCTAAGTAACCCCTGCTCACCATTGCTGTCCCTTAAGCTTGAGGGTATTGGCCTTGTTTAAAAGCCAAAGAGTTATGAATTATTGTTTGTCTTATGAACACTGGCCAGGCAGACTCCTTTTTAGCAATAATTTGGGGCAGACTGCTTTTTCTCCTAAGGAATATCTTTCAAAATTAGTCATTTACAAAGCATTTTAGAGAAATATCATACCGTAGGAATAATATTTTTTATTAGTACACTGACTAATGTTTTGGATAAATGTTTCTGGCAAGTAGCAAATTTCATTGCATACTATTTACAGTACATATTTACAGAAAATGATCACAGACAAGATATTTATTTCCCAGTGTTATCTGCTTTGGCATTATAATATGAGACCATGGCTGAGAAAGAAGTGCAGCTCATCTACTTATAGCATGGTTGGGTGTTCAGTCTTTGGCTCTGTCTGCTGCATTGTGTATGTGTGGATGAGGGGTACTTGGAAAGCATTTGTTAAAGTAGAAATACACAGTGTTACTTCAGTAACTACTATAGCAACTACAGCAAACTTTTAATGTTTATGTTTAGGCATCAACAGCCCTCACTTAAAGGCCCTATATTGTGCCTCTTTATAGGAAATGAATAAGTCTCACATGTCCCCAGAATGTGTCTTATGTCTTGTGTAACATTTTGAGCTCAAAATCCCACAAAGATGGTTGATGTCACCATGGCTGCATAAGTGCTGATTTTAGCCCTGCTCTAAACAGGTTGTTTTAGTGTCTGTAGATTTAAATGTGGCTGAACTGCTGCTGCCCCCACCCCCTTCAGGAAGAAGACTCTCTCTGTGTCTGTGATTGACAGCATGGAGATAAACAATTGACCACATGGCAGCTTACATACATAGATAGGTATGTGAGACTGGGACTTTTTATCACTTCTTTCTCTCTGATCAATCATTTGAAGTGGAAATTTCTCTGAATTCAAAGCGTGGCCATTTTTAACAAAATTGCAGTTGTAAAATTTGTATTTTTGCAAGTATGAGTAGCTTGAAAATCTCTCTAAAGTGATCTCTCTCTAAAGTGACTGCTATAAGTTATGTAGTCTCAATGAGTTGCATTTAAGTTGCTATTTCATGCTTGTTGCATTGACTGACAACAGAAACAGAAAACATACATAAATGAGAACAGCTTTATTTGTAATTTAGCCGTATTAAAATATATGTAATCTATGTGAGCACAGAGAGCAGGAGAGAAGCACCAATTGAGTTTAGGTTGCAAAAAAATACAAGAGGCAACATTAAAACACAGGAACCCACCCAGTCCTCATTTATTGGTTTTAAAATCGGTGTTAAATTTTCCACTGTCTTTGAATGTCCACAGAGACTGAGACTTTTGGCCATGCAGTCAAAGCTAATGGTAATATTAGTCACATTAATCATACAACTCGCTAAGATGAATGATTTTCCTGACAATAGACGTAATCCACTGGATGTCTCATTCTTCAGATGCTGGGAGTGCATGAGGACTCTTGTGTTCACTCTAACAGCAGAGCATTTGGTTAGCTTTGCCCATGGTTGAAACACTTCAGAGTTAGCAAGATTTTTACCCCTTTTGACCTTTAAGCACTGAAAAATGAACTTTTTAAACTAGTTTTTTATTAGAATTTGTTCCTTTACCCAAAAGTGCAATGGTTACATGCCCACAACATACCCTGACTGTTACCCTATGACTTGTATAGAATACAAATTACAGCTTTTCTGTTGGAAAAAAAAACCCTTGCTTGCACGTTTAAGCAGTGATATTTAGCCTTTTCATGCAGGATGCAGGAAACCAGTGAGTGGAGGTGAAATGCATGAACTGTAGCACACCAGGCTGTGAAGTGTTTTGATTGCTGCTGTCCCATTCTGCTCAGCCTCTGACCGACTCCTCACCTCCATCCCTGGGGGGGATAATGACACTAATACCTGTAAAAGGCACTCTGCCTTGATGCCAGCCTGGGGAGGAGGTGTCGGGGGGGCACCAGGCCATTTAAACCAATTTCAAACCCGTCAATTAAGCTGGTGATTTGTGTTGGACAGAAGTCACTCTGGCACTGCCACTTCTATCCGCGCACACACACACTGGTCCTCCTCTATCCCACAATCCTCGGGGACTCAAAGAGCCATTGATTGGTTGAGCTGTTCGCCCCTCAGACAGATCGATAATCACTGTGTTCTCCCGGCACTGTGCTGCAGGGTGAGGCGGGGTAGACGCTCATTCCCAGCAGTTCCCATGGGAACTTCTCTGAATCCCAGTGGATGTGTCGCGTCGAAAACCAGCTTGATTTTTTTTTCTTAAAGTTTCTGTTTTGGAAGTTTTTGCTAAATCAACCATTGCGGCGGTTCATTTTGTGCCAAATGATAGCTAGACCCCTTAAATGGCGGTAAAATTAGAACAAAAAATTGGTGGCCGTGTTAGTGGGTGTCTTGGTTATTATTCTTATTCTTGGCTCAGTTTTTTAAGAAAGATGATAGCGGTGTGAGAGCACAGTACGGTGAAATAATGAATTTCTCTTGATTAAAAAAAAAATTCTCTGGGAGAGCGAGTGCTGAAGCCTTATTGATTTCCATTAAAAGTAATCAAACTTTTCATACTACAAGATGGGCGGGGGGATTTTTTTTTCTATTGTGAAAAAGTATTTGACTTCTGCTTTTAAAATGGCCACCAATCTGCACAGAAGCGTTCGAATCATTGCATTCATCAATCAACCCTCATGTGCCTTGCTCCAATATCAACTGTTGAACCCTGAACTCGCAAAGTATTGGCAGCGTGTTGCCGAAGCCGTGGAAAGTTTCGGGCTGTATCTTCTGATTCATCAGTCTCTAAACCAATAGCTCTGAGTTGTCTCGAGCATGAATCTCCCCTCAGTAGCAGCCCTGAATCGTTTCAACCATCAATCTCTGCTCTATTAGACTTGCACTGTCTGCTCCATGGCCACGTCTTCCGGTTGGAGTTATGGGAGGATGGGTGAGGATGGGAGGAGGGGGCAGTAGACGGATGATAGAGACATGTGGGGGAGGAGTGGAGTGTGCAAAGGTGAGAGATATGCACAGTGTTTAAGCAGAGATGCATGAGGGATGGCTGCATCTGTCACTGGCTGCCCTCCCGTCTCCACCCGGTGGTCCGTCCGTTCAGGCCCATGGCTCATAAAAGAGTCCTGTGCGGCCCTATGTTCAGGTCATAAAACTGAATTAAAATATTAAATCTGTCACGGCCTGTCCTCGTAAATAAAGCCATATATTACTCCCCTATCTATAAAAGTGAGAAAGGGTCGAGGCGTTTTACGAGGAGGAGAGGAGCAGGGCCTATTTCGGGTCGGATCGCAAAGAGCCGCCGCATCACTGCCCCCACCTGTGGACCGAGCTAATTATTCAGCAGAGTGATGGAGAGCAAAGAGGAATCGATGGAGAGGCTGAGATGTGGATGGTCAGACTCCGGGACAATGTGGCTGTTTTTAATCTGCATCACCGACTTGATGATGTACAAAAAAAGGGGGACCAAAAAATCTTGAAATATTTGCAAGTCTGCAGAAAATGTTTCATGAGTTTTTTTGCATGAAGAAATATACATTTTGCTTCTGTCTTTTCTTACTAATGTAACAGTTTACACTGTCAGTTCATGAAAGGTTTTATGTTCTGTTATACATTTGATGTCAGGTCTTTGCAAAGAATAGACTAATTGCTTGGTTATGTATTGTAAAAATGTTTTTTTTTTTTAACTGACATGCTTCATTGCTATTTTACAGAATTCAAAATTTTTTTAATTACAAATTCTAACGAGCGGTATCAGAGAACGATGTATTCATTTGTGTTAACTGTAAACACAAACAAATCATAGACCAAAACTGTAAATAATGTCTGCATTAAAAATCTGTGTTTAAAAAAGGGGTAATTTCTCCTTTTACAGCATCTGACCGTTAAATTATACAATTTTTAAACTATATTTTAAATCAGCAAAAAAAGCATGATTTGGCAAATTTGCCATTATTTGAAAGAAAAATTATATATATCAAGAACTGAAAAAAAGTATTAAATAATTGTCAAATCACAGATAACTAGTTAAATTACTTTAATCAATTCATGTAGACTGTAAAATTAGGCCACAACTATACAAAGCCCTCATCAAAAATTGATATTTTTGCAATAATTGTCCAAATTCAGATCCTTTCTTGGCTGTTGAATTACTCTTGCAGCGAGATGTAGCACATACAATAAAACTGCACGAAAAAATGCTAGTTGCTTCCATGTGCGGCAAAGTGTTGGTGAGAAAAGAACCTGGTTGAATTTACGTCAAATTTAAGGTACTTTTGAATAGCAACTATGCATTAGATATTATTGCAGCAATACCTATGCAGTGCTATGTTAATAGTATATATCTCAGAAACAGCCCTGGAAACATGCTTATTACATTGACCAACACTGAAAAAAACACAGGCTTTACATACTACAGATATTTTACTGCTTGTGTTTTTAATTGGTTTCCATACTTGTCTCCCATCTGCTCAGTGTAAACACATCCTGACTCACTAATGGCTTCATGGTTGCCCCAAGGAGTGCAGAATTTTTTGTTTCTTTTCACAGAATCTGGTTAATGCAAATGATTTATTTTCTGGAGAATTTTTAGAAGAGAAAAAAATGTTTTGAAATAGAACAATTGTAAGCTTAGATTTGTGTAGGTTTTGTGGTAGAGCGGCACATGGAAAGTAGACAATGTGACTGCTCTTTTTGAGCACTGCCTGCAGTTTAACAATGTTCGAAGAAAAATGAGTCGTGGGTTCTCAGTCGGGCTAAGGAGCACAACTTTTTTCTGTTTATCCAAAGATTATGGGTAAGTGTTTTATTTTTGGACATTTTTTAAATAAAACATGTTGAATGAAATAATTTTGATGACAAAATCACATTTTCCGAAAGGACAGTATGTCACATATGAGTAGTTCAAGAATTGTGAAAAAGTTGAAAATTCGGCAATTGTTTCTGTTTTTACAGTTTCTAGCTCTGATAAATTGAGTAATTTCTGTGATTTCTTTTGGTTAAAGATAACATGCGAGTTCAGAGGGTTAACCCCAGACAAGTATGGCTCTGCTTTTATGGCAACACTGACTAAACTTCACACGTGTCTGGCTAGTGGAACAGCAGGAGTCATACTAGACAGCTGGACTGTACTTGCAGTACACAATGGGCTGCTACCCACTCAATGGAAACACCTTTGTGAGGCTTGAGATGGACCTGCAGTGATATCTATCCACAGCTGACCTGCCACCCCTGGCGGTCCAGTCCGGCGGTCCCTGAGATGACAGCCATTAGCATTAGCAGGTGGTGGGGATGTTGGGATGGACGTCCACCTGCTACTGGGCAGCTGCTTCTGCCCGCTCAGCTAATTGGCTGGCAGGTGGCCGGGACAACGCAAGTGTGTCTCAGCCAGGAAGAAGAAGAGCGAGGACATCAAGTCTCCCGGTATCCTGGACCAGAGATGAAAAGGCTTCTGCAGGAATGAAAATAAGTCATGCACGCACAACCACACTGCACGCACTCGCCGCTACCAATTACACACAAGCTGCAACACACTCATACATGTGCGTGTATACACTCGTCTTGCAGCATTTTGCTCCCGACACACTCTCCATCGCTTCATTTCTTTAACACACCAGCACACGCACACACACACACACACACACACACACACACACACACACACACACACACACACAC
The DNA here is from genome assembly GCF_022539595.1 of Amphiprion ocellaris. Classification (NCBI taxonomy): domain Eukaryota; kingdom Metazoa; phylum Chordata; class Actinopteri; family Pomacentridae; genus Amphiprion; species Amphiprion ocellaris. Next base: position 14,342,580 of record NC_072784.1, on the reverse strand, counting down.
ACACACACACACACACACACATATACACACACACACACACACACAAGCACACAGTCTTTGAGCTTTGCAGAATAACCTTGGCACCAGCGTGGTTCCTGCTACGCCAGTCTGGTAGATAGATGGTCCTCGACACAGGCTGGCACAGGCTTTTCATTATGTTCAGCACCATTCCATAGGACCTGGCCTCAACTTTTGGATTTCTTCCCTTTTTACCTCTTTCACATTTACTCCTGGCATCCCTTTTACTCGGCTGTACTGTAACTGCTCTAGTGTTTTTCTGCGTCATCACTGACCATCCTTTCCCTTCATGTATTGTCCTCTCCTCTCCTTTCCTCTCCTCTCTCCTCTCCTGGCTTAATTAGGATGTAGGGGAGCTGGTTGTCGGTTGAGTAAGCTCAGTATCAGATGATTAATTGCTGGAGGGGGGTACAGCAGCCCAGGGGCAGTATGGCCTGGGGAACACAAGGTTACAGGATGGTGTAACCACCTCTCCACCTCATCCTCTTCCCTCTCTGCCTTTTAGTCTCGGTAACTTCCCTCTTTTCTCCTCCTCTTCATCTCTGTCTCGTTTACCCTCTCAGTCTCCCCTCTCTCCTTGTTTATGTGCTGTAAAACAAATTCCCCACGTTTCCTTGTCTGACCTACACATGTTGCCGGAGAGAGCGCCGGCCAGGGCCGCCTCAGAGTGGGAACATCGTTGCACATATGTGTGCCGTTAATTAAGATAAAAGGCCGAAGGCAGACGAACGGCAGCACAAACCAGCTGTTCATCACTGCAACGATCATTAACTCCGTGTATTCATTAACAAGCCTGATTTTTTATGCATTTCAGGTGGTCAGGATGCTCAGCCTCGCGCCGGCTCCCCCCGCTGCGACCTGCGGAGATTCTCGGCTCAGGTTTGAGCTGCGGAGCTCGGTGATCGGCTGACCTTGGCTGCCAGCAGGTTGAAAATGTCAGACTGTGGCTATGATTAGTTTGCAGATAGTGGACCTTGTCTTCGGTCGACCAGAGGGCAGAAAATCTATTATGTGATTGGTTGGTTGGCATGGCGCTCCGCAGTGGCAGCATCAAGCGAGAGCTTAGTCTAGACTCTAAATTTAGATTAATGGAGGGTAGCTGGCTAAGTTTGTAATTAATAGCAGTGACCTGCAGAGGCTATACGTATTACTAAAACCTGAACACGGCGGACACCTCCCTGACCCACACACACCTCACACACTCTGTCACCACGAATGGAGACCTCATCTATTTTCCTGGCGTCTCTTTTTATTTATGACTGGTTTGACTTCACTGCTTCCTTGAGAAATGTTGTTCGGCAGGCAGCGTGCGTTTGGTTTATTATGCAGAATCACAGAAATTCCTGAGTAGGGGACAGCAGCCCACCTTGAAAGAAAAAAAACCCAGCATATTCAGAGACAAAATGCTGCTTCAGCTCTTCGCGTTGAGCTCATCTTCGACCATTTTGTTTGAAAGCATTTTCTCCATTCGGTGGCTGCGACTGCATTTTCAGCTGCATTCCACTTTTTTGCGACCTCTTTTCTCCCTCTTCCTTTTTCATTTCTGAGTATTTTCCACTTTTTCTGTCCCTCCCCTGCCTGATGCCGGCTTTCTCTCCCTCCATCATAGCGAGCTGTCCGTCAGTGTGGGGCCTCGTGTCTTTCGCTCTTTGATGGATGGGGAACACGTAGGAGGAGCAGCCGTCCTTAATAGACACGGCGGATTGAAACGCCGGGGAAGTAAATGTTAAGGGCCTCATAAAACATCCACTTCCCCGCCCTCGTCCTGCGCCGCCCTCCCCCACATCACCCACACACCTCACTCCCACAATCAACCTCCCCTGCCTCCGTAAATCTCCACCTACACACTGCTGCCTTATCATCTTCCTGCAAGTGTCTCTGCAGCTCTTTCTGACATACCTGTATGCTGAGATGTAAAGGAATTTGTCTGTTCCCCTGCATCACGTGCGACCCGATGCGTCCCTCCTGTAGCGTGATAATAGTGATGGATGGAGTCACGGGAGAGCAGACCACCTTCCACCCCAATCAGGCGTCCCTGTGAGCCGTATATCAGACTGTAATGCAGCTTCCGACAGCGACATGTCACTGCGTGTATATACAATGACCGAGGAGGCCCTTTGCCCCTGACCCCAGCTAACCGTCAGCTCTGACTGGGTTGTCGAGATGTTGGGAGAGGATTAAGAAGGCACTAGTAAAGTCGATTTATTTCCTCATGCCTCGGGTGGAGACAAAGGAACCATGTTAAAGAGCCTCCATCAATAAGCCCGCGCTCCGGCTACCATGTTTGCAAGAGGTGTTAAGGTCAGCTTTTAAAGTTATAGCTGCAGGGTGATAGCTGTACCACTGAATAACTCAATAGCTGCCAAGGTGGAAGGATCAAGAGGAGTCAAGGACAGTGGAAAGGCGGGGATGGCTGGAAAGTGAATTTAGCGAGAGAGGAGAGGCTCGCTGTTTCATCTGGAGCACTGACCCCGGTCATAATTCCAATCGGCTGACTTGTTTGATTCACAGAGAAATCCCTCAGTGTGAAAAGAATTGCCTTCCGCTACCTTACATCTGCACTATGTCTGTGTGTGTGCTATATAAATATATATTTATAAATAAAGCAACGACAGATGAAGTTATTAGGTTAATTATCTCGACGCAATGCGGTGTTCTTCTACGAAACCTTGGGTCCTGCTATTCATGTGGATGTTGTAAGGTGGAGATTCACCACTTAAAGAATCCAGAATAGAAATCTGTGACAGAATTTATCAATGGCAAAGATAGTGGTTGTTTTAAAACATGTCTTGTTCCCATACTCCTTTCAAAAAGCCACCAGAATGGAAAAACATCCAGTTAGTTGTATTGCTGCACTATCACCATATGGTGGTCGTGAATCACATTTTAAACCTTATTTTAGGGGAAAATCACTAAAAATTTTTAAGCTAAATTTATCATATTTGACTGATTCTATACCTTGAGTTTTTATGTCCTGGTGGTCCATTGAAATAATAGTTCTAGCTCTCTCCATTTATTTACATAGAAACTTAGTCTTATTAGCCGAAAATAGCTGCCTGCAGACATTTTTAAGATGGCTACTGAGTGGCGAGGCTTGTTCTAGAGGGACTTTGGTTAATTTAACATGTAAAACCCACCTAAAAATTGTTGCAGAATAAACATTCCCTCAATGCAAGCGCCTTTTCAAATAGTGGCAGCTTCCCACAGCAGCATGATGTGTCCTGCCACGTTGAAAAAATTGCTCAGGAATGGCTCGAGGAACATAATCAAGAGCTCAAGGCCTAGTTTATAAAGTGATTGAGGTTTTGTGAGATGGTCCCATGTTTATTATCCTGCAGGATAGAGCAGTTTTGACAACTTAAGGCAGATCTACACAATAATCAGCGGGTAGTGTTAATGTTGTGGCTGATTTGTGCATATGTATGTATAACTCAGTCCATCAGTTCAATATTCTTAATTGGTGTTCATTCCTTCTTCTGGTCTGTGTATTGATCTCCTAACATCCTGCCTTGATATCTGACATTGGACATTGTTAATTCAGGTGACATTCGAGGCAGTTTGGCTGTCATATTTCTCTTCAACCCTGTTTCCACAAAATATGTTCCTATATCAGTAAACTTCATGGATTATGCTCTGAGATTTATGTAATTTGTCACCTGTGGAGTTGTAAGGAAGGGAGGCAGTTTGAAAGAATCACAATCTGTGTTGAGATATGAGAGGGGAAGAGCAGGGTTCACATCCTGTGCTGGATCAGAGACCATCTGCCCGAAATTCATTCATTTTCTATTGTTAATTTTTGCTTTTCACTTGCTTTCTGGTTAAGTTCAGCCCCCAAAGCTACGCAGCTAAGTTTAGGAAAATATCCTGCTTTGGTAGACACACTGTTAGAAGCTTGGTCTCGATTATGCACCAGAATTACTTAGGGTTAGGAAAAGTATTATGGTTTGTGTTAAACTACAACACTTTTACTACAATTTTGAAGTTTTTCCTCCATTTTCTGGGTCACCATGGTGACGAGTCCCACCCAGATCTAATATGGAATTTTTCGGCTGAAAAAAGCAACATTAAAATAATAAAACAATTGGCAGTTGATTAGAAATATATTTGTGATTTTCTGCAAGCACACATAATCTGACAGAAAATGTGTCCTTTAAAACTTAATTGATAAAGCAGTTTGGTTGTATATAAACATCATTTTGTGGAGACTGGGTTGTCCAATTATAAGCCAATTATCAGATCCAGTATTCAACATTTTTTTCCAATTATTTTTGCTTTTTTAACCAATTTCTGCTAAAAAATAAATAAATAAATAAATGAATTTAAAAATGCTATTCTTTGGCTTTCAACACTGAGGGATAAATAAAAAAAATGTTTCAATTGAATAGAGAAAATTTAAATAAAGACATTTCACAGAAGTTTATTACCAAGGTTTGAGTTTTTTGGAATTTAGACACCAAGATCTGTTCCAAGTGATGGCTGTCGATCCCTCTGATTTCTAATAAATGCTATCTGTATCAGCCAGGGAAAAAACATAACGATCAATCATTAATATCTTGATCAACCTTGTTCAGTATCTTAGCTCAGGTTCTGAGGAAGGCTTGTTTAGCATTCAGTGTCTGGCGTCCTGGCTGGGATTTGAATTTGAAGACTACGACTGTGTGTTTGTAGGTGTGTGTGTGTGTGTGTGTGTGTTTGTAGGTGTGTGTGTAGGTGTGTGTGTAGGTGTGTGTTGGTGTGTGTGTATACATGATGGTTCGTGTCTTCCTCAGGCTCATAAATATATATACATATATATTAAACTGTACAGTGCCAAATATTTGAGACAGTATTGTATGTATGTGGCTCAAAAGACAACCCGAAGCCAATAAGAGAACTCTGCAGATTCAGCCATTAATCATCATAATGCAGGAGGCATCCAGCGATGAATTAGAATCCCTCGGCCCATGCAACCTCAATAATCCAATCATTTAGAAGCCAAAATAGAAGTTATAGTCATATACTAAAATCTTTAAGTTGAAGGTCGCAGGCTGGAGACATTGGCTCCCTGGGGTGCTGTTATTCCCTCGTGGGTGCACTTTGGTCGAAGCTTCTTCTGTTGTAGGACAGGACAGTGAATGATGTCATGTTTAGTCATAGTAGGTGAGAAGATTTAATAACTTACAAGCTGAATCCAGTTGAAGATGTAATTTAGTTTTAAGCAGAAGCCTAAGAAGGTAGAGGAGATAGAGCAGACATTGTTCTACAGGTAATGAGCAGGAAAATATTTGCTGAATGGAGATATCTATCACTGGAATGAGTGCGTCAGCACATTACACAGAACAGCCTGAATATAGAAACAATGGCAGTTCTCTCCAGCTATAAATATTTGAATTAATGCCAGTCAAAGTGGAATGTACACATGAATTCTAAGGGGTTTGGCTGCAGAATTTTATTGACATCTTTCAATTATTCAGTTTACTGTCTAACCAAATGTACCTTTGATTCATATGAATATCTGTGTCTTTACCACAGGTCAGGTTTGACTACTTTTAACAAGACAATATTGTACATTTTCGTCTATTTCATCTACTGCATGTGAGAGCTGCTTTGATATTTACTTTGCAAATGATGACTAAAGACACAAATCATTACAAAACTGAACAGTTAACTTGCAAAAAAAAGCCGCTGTAATTAATTGCAGTATATTAACAATATAAAACAGAATTACTTCTGATTAAGTGTATGAAGCTTTTCTGCACATTTCAGCTCACTGTTTTGACTTCACGGCAGCTTTGACGGTATCACCCATAGTCACAGCAAACAGTTGTTTTCAGTGAAAAGCCTAAAACAGACTGTTTGCTTCATACTCAGCAGCACCAAAAGTCAGACAAACAAAGTTAAGAACTCGCTGGTGAACATAGTTGGAGTATTTAGCCACTAAAGGGCCATATATTTCCCTCAGGAGCCGGAGGAGAGCAAAATAACACTAAGAGAATTGTGAATATTGGGTTTAGATTCATCCCGTGGGTACAAAAGCAGCTCAAAATAAATGTTACTGTTGTCTTACGGCTGCTTGTGGTTGAAGTGAGCCACTGTTAGCTGATATTGCTGCAATATGAACTTAAAGAGATAATTTGTCATGGTTGTGTTTAGGGCTTATTGCAACAGCACTAAGTGGCTAAAGATCTATTAATGCAGTTTTAAATAAGACTTGGAACACAGAGTTCTTGTTGAATACTTGGTTTTTGCTGCTCTTTCTTAAAGCCACAGTGCAGGATCTTTAGATATACATGAACAGCTGTTATATTGGCTCCAAATGAGTTCACACATTCTGATTAACCCTATCAACCCCAGGCAAACGTCTCTGTATGCCAAAGTTTTAAATGTGGTGTCATTCTCACTCTGGTATTGAACATTTTACATTAACAAGCCGAAGAAAAGAGCAATTGTCTGCGACTCCAAGTAGCACCATTGCAGAACTCATGTCAGAAAAAACAAAGAAGCATCTAAGAAAGCTTCTAATGCTCCAGATACAAATGAAGCTATGCATTCAGAGGAAGGATTGCAGTCAAAAGCCCCTTTTCAGACCTTCATTGCTTTTTGTTAATCTGAAAATGTTTCCTTCTTATCTGAATAAGCACTCTGTTAACTTCATGATCAATTTTATGAGGTCAGACTTAGTAAAATTTGCAATATCACTTTCAACATGGTAGAAGTCTGAACAGCATGCAGTCATGTTAATGGATAGGCCTGTACAACCAATGCACTTGTAGTTGTGTGAAACGATGTGCAGAAGCCTTTTTCCGCATTTTAGCACAAATATTTGGCCAAAAACATCAGAGTGCAAAAGACAGTGTTTGCAGCGATGATCAATCTTGCTCACTTTGCTCTATAGTATGACATCTACATTATACAAACTAGAATGTCCATAAGTAAACTTAATAAGTAAAACTTCACTGTGGCAAAGACAGGAAGTGTAATAGATCAGATTAAGACTCACCAATAATAAATACAATGCAGGGTTTGACAAACTTTAATCGGAACTGAAGTTTGTTTGTTGCTTCTAGCTGTTTGTTGGGGTCTTTCCTCCGAGTTTACTGAATATCAGCAGCATTGGACAGCAGCAGGACCCATATGAGTGTCTCTAAAGAGTAGTAACTTCATTAAATACTTATAATTAGAAATTATCCCAGATATGGAGACAGGATGGGTTAGGATCTAACAGCAGCTCACACTGTGGACTTCTGGGAGCTTTCACACAGTGTCACAGTTTATCAGTTGTTATTTTTATTTTTTTATGCAGCGTCCATCCTCAGGTCGAGTCCTGAGCTCCATTACAGCTATCGAAAAGTTTTTATTTTACTGCTGGTGAAGTAGTAGTGAGATTACTGTCACACATGGACAGAAATATTAGCATTTAGGAAATTATGAATAAACTAGAATGTAAATTATCGGAGCAGCTTGATAAAGTTGATATTAGGTTAGATTTACCCTTTTGTTCATTAGTGCATTAATATGCATTAAACATCATTTGATATGCTGTCCAATCTCTTGAATGACAAATGTGTTGCATTTTTCTTTTTCACTTTGGTAGGTTTGTCTGAATGAAGCTGTAAAGAACATGAAAAGTGACTTGAATGCTGTTACTTTAACAAAGTGATGAAGCAGCAATGTTAAGTATTTCATGTTTGAAAATTGCTTACATCATAATCACACATCAGCGGGGTTTATGTAATTACTGTCACTGCCAGAAGAACAAGACAAAAGTTCCACTGTGCAAGTTTAAGTAAAGAATAAGAATCATTTTATCAGCACTATTTTCACTTCATTCCCTCTGGAGGAGCTGCATAGGTGCTGTTAAACTGTTGCCCTTTTTAAACCAGCATTTTAAACACTCCGACACCGTATATGAAATAATTAATCAACAGCAGGCTTTGATCCCCTTATAATTTGCTAAAATGTCAGACTGTGACTTACTGCTTGACCGTCCTTTGTCATTGAGAGGTCACATTAAAGCCTAGTCCTCCAATTACCTCCCTGCAATGATCCCGCTCTCCATCGCGGCTCTCTCTTTTTACTGAGTAATAAACGGGGAAGCCCAGCCGCCAGTTCCACTTCATTCAGGGCAATAAAAAGGAGCAAGAAGTTTATTCAGACATTTTATGGAGGGATCATGACCAAACTTTTCCATTTCATATGAAAAAACTCATTTGTTGCCATGTCTTTAGAGGAAAACTCCTGAGGTGAACCCACTGTTTGTCCATCGACTGCGTTTTAGAGTTGCGGTGGGGGAGCTTTACTTTCTGCAGCATGTGTGTGCATGTGCCAGTTGCAGTGAGTGTCTGCAGGGGGATGTGCTGCTGTTAGCTAGCTGTTATTCCACTGCCTGCGGCTCAGTCCTGGTTTTCGGCAAACCTCCCGGCAGGACTCGGGTCTGGAACATGTTTCACAATATAACTTAAAAAAAATAAGGAGCAAATAAATTCTGACTTGAGAGATCTCTCTGTTTTCTCTCCAAATGAGAAGGCAGGTGGTAATATATTACACAGAGAAGGAGGCAAATGAAGACTGATTAAGGCGTTGTGGCTTGTCTGCAGCTGAGTCTGCACATCGTTGGGTTTGTGATGAACTCGTGCAGGAGAGCCGATAATGATGTGAGCGCAACATGCTCCCATGACAAGACCGAGGAGGGGGATTGTTTGTGTATGTGTGGAGTAGTTTCTTGTGAACAGCCCCAAAGATAACAAGAAGCATCGAGGCCCCCCCCCTCTAACTTATCAGGCTACAACCCTGCAGCACTCAGGACTGGACTGTCAGCAGAAACGTGTGCATGTCGGGGCTATTTGGTAGCTCAGGGGGCAACAGAGGGAGCTCCAGGGAGATGGAGGATTGCCAGGAGGGAGGCGGAGAGGATGTGTTCGGAAAGATAGAGGCCAAAAAAAATCCATCAGGCTACAGTTTATGAAGGACATTTTTCCAATGAGAGGCTCATCCAGTCAACCCCTGGGCCGGGCTTCTGTCTCGCCTTGGTAGGAGAGAACTCCTCCCTCCTGAGATCCCACCGCCTCCGGTTGAAGGTTATGGGGAAACATAAAATGGACGGGAGGAGACAACAAGCTGGTGCGAGACAGTGATTGAGAGGTGGAGAGCTAACCTTTACCAACTCTTGTTTTATGTCTCCCTCTTTCTACCTCTTGGTGTTTATCGCCAGATACAAGCCCTCAGTCAAACTCCCTTTCTCTCCTCTGAAGACTTTGGCATAAACACTTCTCCGTTACATGAAAAGAGGAGAAACTGTAGCATTTCACACCTTTCCTCGCTCCCTCACAGACAGATGCACGGCCACACCTGATCGTAGTCGGAGGGGAGTGAATAATTACTTTGCCAAAGGGCACAACTGTGATCCCTGGCTGGTATTTAAAGCCTTGTCACTGAATTTAAATCACCCCTTCTCTCCATGGCTTCCTTTAGTTAAGTGGAAATGTCCTCTTTTCAGGCTAATACAGAGATCACGGCCCCTAATGTCTTCATCGTGTCCTCCAGCTAATACTGCCACATTGCATGACAGGGAGCTTGAATTTCCACTTCGGAGTAGACATGTGAAGCCGTGTTATTGTGTTAGAAGATGCAGCTCTGAGCTCTGATTGTAGTATTTCCATCTTAAAGCCTTGTTTTCACCGCATACGAATGATTATAGATAATGCACCTTTTTCAAGCGGAGGTAGGGAGTGTTGACTCGATGGAGGTGCGTGTGAAATTTCTGCCCTTCTAATTAGTTTATTCAGTTATGCTTTCTTCTTCCCACCATGTTGTAGCCCTGGGCCATCTGTGCTTTCTTTTGCAGCGAGCTCTCACATCCTCCACTACCTCCCCACTGTTTCCTCAACCCCTTTCGCTGCACTATCATTTTCCAGCCTCCCTCCCTCTCTGTTCCCGGCCTCTGTTGAGCATGTGTCCTGCATTGTGTGAGCAGAAATACAGTGCACTGCAGATAGGGGTTGTAGTGGCTCCCTCATGAAAGGATCTGGGGGAGGAGGTTGATCTTGTTATTTGTCCTTGTCTGATGTAGCCCGTCTCCCATGATGCTCAGACGTGGCCCACCTGCTTGTCCACTCGACTCGGGGCTTGTGATTGGCGTGGCGGGGCACTGAGACTATTAAGATGCTGCAGCATGAAACCTGCTTTAGGTGTACACGTGTGTGGGCAGCGACTGCATGTCGTACATTTTACATTTGTGCCCGTAGTAAAAGCGTGACCACACCAACACACGACCCAGAATATCAAAGAACATCAAGTGTATTTGAATTCAGCGAGTGCAGCGAGGTAAAGTATGATAATAAATTGCATCTAGATGGAGACGGTATCCAGGTAACAAAAGCCCTAATCAGTTTCTATAAGATCTGCAGTCCTGGTGTCCAACATGAGGTGGAAACAGATTACAGAAATAGTAGACTAGGTTTGTTGTGCAAAATATAAAAGATAGTGTTTTTTTTTCTTTTTAATTAAGCATATGTAGTCTTGCAAATGTAACTCGTGCAAATATGTATTTCATATTCTGGAGATTTTCATTTTCTCAGGGTGAAAAAGCCTCTGAAACGGCATTTACAACATAATGAGACACCAAAATTTCTTAAACCCCACACTAATGAAATTTCCAAATGGATTAGCAGGCTGACCCCATACACATATTCAATACAAGGAGAGATTTGAGGATACGTAACTCCTTCAAATTAAGAAATTGCTTACAAAAAATAGATTAAGATAACAAAACGATGCCAAGAAGATTATCCTCATTCCTCCGTTTACACTCTGATTTCAAGTGAGCGTTGTCAAGGAGAAACCTGCATCATATTAGTAACAGATGGCTGATGAAATCAGATTTTTGAATAGAAAAAAGCCCTCAGTCTCACTCTGGTTTTGGTGTATCAACAAGCTGGTATCCCAGTCTAATCCCTGCTGATGATTTCAAAGTGTGAAGAAATGGGAGCGTCCTGGTTGAGCGTTGACTTTGTCAACACTGTTAGCGAGGGGATGATGTTGCAGGGAGCAATATCTCCTGGCAGAGCAATACTACACTTTGTGGTGTAACATGTCATGGAGGAAAATGACTCATAATTATTACTCTGCAGGATAATATTGTAAACCTGATGGCCTTGTTATTCAAAACAAAGTGCTAACAAGGAGCCAGCTTCATCCCCTTGTGCCTGCACTCATTCTCCTCTTCTCTCATTCTATGTTTTGTCCAATTTTTTCCTCCACTCGCATGTTTTTGTAACTCAAGGTTATTTTCTGAATGTCTATTTATCATTTTAAGCTTATTCTCCCATCTCCTTGTGCTGTGACTAGTTATTTTCTCAATTGACCATAGTCCAGTTTCCCATTACTCATGCTGAAATGCCCTTTCCTCTTTGAGAAGCGAGCGCTCTCTGATTTGCGGACCACCACAAGGCTCTCTCATGTCCATCATTCGTGATTGCTGCCTTCATTTTTCCCGCTCTGTGCAGTCTGCGTATCCTTGCACATATTTGACCCAGAATGCTGCTCTCACAGTTTTCACATTAACCTCAATTCTGCCTTTTTCCTCCCAAATAAGATTTCTATTCTTCCCTCTCCACGTTGACTTATTTGCTTCCCTTTCATCATCTCCGGCAAGGTTATCCCGAGGCAGGCAGCACTTTTTGCGGGGAACAAGGGAGCGTGGAAGGGATGTGGCGGAGGGGTCTAGCTTTGCCGCTAGCCATGCCTTAATCGATGGTGTTTAAGGGGGATGTCGTGAGCTGAATGTTTGAACCCATCCCCTCGTTAACAGTTGTCTGGGATTTAATTAAGAACTAGAATGAATTCGGTGTCAGTTTGCATTTTGACATGAACAAGGAGCACGAAGATGCACAACAAAGAAACTGAGAGTGACAGAGTTAGGGGAGGGGGATCAAGAAAGAGGAGGCTAATTAGGGGATGAAGTTGTGCATCACTCCAGTTGAAACATTTCCTTTCTCTCTCTCTCAGCCCCATTTTCCTCCCTGCTTCCTTTTCCCCTCCTTTCTATTTCTCTGCATGTATATCTGCAAGAGCCCTCAGCAAAGGGAATTTTTTCACATCTTTTCTTTGCCGTTGGCACACAGTATGGGTATGCAAATACAAGAAAACAGAGACTTCAGCATTGTTGACACACTCTTCCTACACACTAAGTACAACCAGATATAAGACCCGAGCCTGGTTCTCTACAATTGAAGTGGCTTCAAGTACTTTTGTGTACTTTATTGATTTTTAGAATGTTGAAAACCACAGTTAATGCCATCATATCATCCATACAGTATATCATCCACATGACAGAGAAAGAAAACCATGAGGAACAAATTTTAAAAAAAGGTAAAACAGACAACCTTCACTGCATGACCCACATTTAAATACAACTTTATTCAGATCTGAGGACTCTTAGCTTTAATATATATATACTTTTATATATATATTTCTTTTAGACAGCCTGATTTTGTTACTATTCTTTGCAAACGTGGACCAGTGTTGTTTTGCAGTCTCTAAGGCCAAATATCCACATGTCTGTTGGCCCACGATGGGGTCAATGATAAGGCTGCTGCTGTAACAACACTGCCCATTCCTCAGCAACATGACTGTCTCTTAAACTTAGTCCAGCAGCCTTTGTGTTTAAGTCGCCCCAGAAAGGCGGAGAGGGTGGAGTCTTGGTGAGAGTATTGCTGTAAATCTGAGAGGATCAGTAAGGAGCAGGGAGCGGGGCTTCTTCTCAGTGGGCAGCCCAACATGTGTCCTTGATTTTTCTACATGGGTACAGTGCTCTGGGCTCATGTTGCCCAGCTTTGATTCCATCATGTGTCGAGCATCCAGCTTCTCTCCAGACGTCCTGCAGGACGGGGGTGCTGGGCGTAGTGGTGGGGAGGAGTATTGAGGTTACTGGGGCGTATCTGTGTTGGGCACTCCGTTGGCATGCTCTCGAGGAGATTTCACGTCCTCCCAATCCAGGGGCTTATGTAAGATGCTTTGAACAGGAGAGAGGAAAATACCTAAAAACCGGCACATCCTAAGAATGTGTGCGCACTCGCATTTGTTTGATGGGATATAGATACAGAGAGAAATAGATAGAGAAGGAGAGAGGGGAGTTCTCACTGCTGATGTTCGCTTGGCTCGGTGTTAAGCTTGCAGAGATTAGCCAGCTCAGCTCAGCACTGCGTGCAGGAGGGCGGGCGGGGCAGCTATGAGGAACTACCCTCAGCAGGGTTCAACTCCGGGGTAAGGGAGGTAGAGCCGGTATGGAGGCTGAGGCCAGTCAGCCGGGGTCACACAGGAGGAGAGGACGACAGCGGGGCGGATGACTGAGTAACATGGACATCTGGAGAAGGGAAGGGACAGAGAGAGCTGGAGGATGAGGAAATGGATGAACAGAGCAGAAGGCAGTGGTTCATTCATGCTGGTTGATGCATTTTAAGCACATTCTATTTCCTCCAGCAATAGAGCAAAAGTACAAGAGTCAGGCGCATAGTTGGAGCTGCTGCCAAACCTATGCTGTATGTTCCACTGGGACTTTCAAATAAATACCGTACAAACTGTAACTGGAGTCAGATCAGTCACTGCTCACTTTCTCATAGCTTTCTGATTCATAGGGAAAAGATTCTTGATTGTGAAAAACTCACATTGTGGTGTTGTCAGTAAGCAGGGCATCCAAGCATATATAAAACATGAGCTGAGATAAAAATGCAAAAGGAGATGGAGGTTTGACTGGTCTGGCTAGTTGCACCTCACTATCAGTCTGCTATAACAGTGTTTTGTTTCTTTAAAACAGTTGCACATCTTGGGTGTTGTTAGACCATGAATGTTCTGACTGTAGCTCTGTGCAAATCACACATTTTATAGTCTAAGTGTGTACTACAGCTGCTAATTCTTGCAGTACTCATACGGTTGAGACATAGTGCTTTGTCATAACATTGTGCCTAAAACTTTGACCATCGCAGTCTTATCTTCTCTGTTCACTCTCAGTTCAAGCTTGTTTACATTTATGTGAGTCATTGTGATGTAACGGCCGAGATGATTGGTGGTCAGCGTGGCCAGAAAAGCATGTTGGCTTAAATACTGCAAAATTTGCAAAAAAAATTATCTACATTTGTCAGACTATGCATTAGGATATATTGAATGTTTTTTTATGGAAGTATGGACATTGGATACTTGTTTTGGCAGAACAGTTTCAGTCGTAGCGATGAAAAGTTTATAATTACAATTGGTTCCACCCAAATGACTGCACATGTGCCCATGAGTGGCAGCAAGTTACAGCAGCCTCGGCTTTCTTCCTGTGTTTCTAATGTCTTTTTATTGTTTGTCGTGTTCTTTTCTACACTAATCTCAGATGTACTTGTGCAGTTATGCAGGTGCAACTAGTGTGATGACTTAAATGTCTTTTGATGGTTATTTTTTTAGTAAATGTATCTGCTGAGGGATTAATCAAGTTTATCTTAAATGAGAAAATGCCACAAAAACCAATTTGTGATCAGACTTTTACCAATAATTTGATATTTGGTGCCCAACAGTTGAAGCCTGTCTATACTTTAGCTCTTTGTAGGATTTGCTCGTGGAATGTGGCTTTAGTCTGGCTGTAGCAGAACTTTATTTAATTTATATTGGTGAAATGTGTCAGTGCATTGGTCAATGCTGCTTCAAGAGTTAAAAGATTAGTCAAACCAAGTAGGATTGACGACTGCTATCAGAAAACGGATCAACATTGGAGTTCTGTGAGATGGAATCTGGGATTTAGGTCCTAAAACTGTAGTAAAATCAGATTCAGCAGATAGATAAACTAAATTTAAGACTCATATAGTCCTGTCATTGATGACTACATAAAGGTTTATGACCAGACATACAGAGGGTTGTTCCATGATATTTATGACCAGTTGCCTGGCAAAAAAAGCTGTGTTGTCCAGAAATGTATTAAGACGACTGATTCAACCTACAAGTGGAGGAGACCCTGTCGTCCTCAACTTGTCATTTCCAGCGTAGGTTGCTGCTCAGATTGCTGCTGTTGAGGGAAATTGTGACCATGCAGAAAGCATAAGAGGAGGAGACCACTTTCTGAAATGAGTGGTTAATAGCAGTCCATACCTGCAGCCGGTGAGTCAGACCAGACAGAAACAGATGAGCAGCGTTTCCAGCGACTGCAGGTGCTGCAGCTGTCTGTCCCCTGCAGACATGTCGGTGCACCGCTGCTGCTGCTGCTGTTCGCTCTGGGTCACAAGTTGCTTCATACAGAGCGGAGCTTCCCCTCCTCTTTAACAGCAAATTAAAAACTAAGAGCTTTGATGTGCAGATTTACAGGTCTTTGTTGCTATCTTTAGCCCTGCGACTGCATTTTCCCTCCTACTCCTGTTCTCCCAGCTCGCACAGAGCAGCCAAAGCGATGCATTTACGTCTCGTCTCCCCACAGGGGCGACGGCTTTGTGGTGACCGTTCACTGCCGCCGAGTCCACCTGGGACGCCGGCGTGCAGCTTCGGCCGAGTGCGTCCGGATCTCAGCGATGTCACAATACATCAGCGTCAACGCGGTGATCTGATCTCGCTGTTTAATGACCCTTCACACCTGTCTGGTGACTGTTAATGAACCAAGAAGTCATCGTGTCCTCATAAACAGGACAGTTGTAACCTCTGCGCTTACAGAATGTCAGGCCGACTAATTCACAGCTCCATTGTGGCGCTGCTCTCAACTGATATTGTTTGTGAACGCAACATGAGACGGGCCAGCCAGTGGCCATTTATCTTAATGAGAGCAGTTAACTCTGGGCTTGTGGCTCGGCACAAAAACACAACAATCCCCGCGAACGTCCTCTTATCCTCCTTCCCCCTGACTTGATTTTTAGGAAAACATTTTGCCCTCTCGTTGAAACCTTAATTAGTTCTAAAGGAGATTAAATTATATGTAATTATTATGATAATATTTTCATTTATTCAAGATAACGGGGCTGACTTTAGTGAACACAGTATTTGTCGGGAGAGAGCAATCTCCCTCACACAGTCAAAGTTATCAAGGCGTGAAATCAGGAATCCTGACGGCAACAAAATGTAATCTTTTTCATACAGAGGGGACAATAGAAGGCGCTGCATACTTTCCTTCTCCACTTTAATTAAACGAGCTCACTGAGTCTCTCTCTCCCCCACCTTGCTCCCTCTCTCTTAAGTGTGGAGGGCCAATTCTATCTCCATGCTGAATCTAGTTATTTCCCCTCATTCTGAACTTGTCTTAAACCCCTGGCCCTGAATCTCTGTTGAGCAATCTCTTTCTTTGTAAATCGTATTATTTTTCTTTCCCCCATCCTCCTCCATCTCTATATTTTTATTCTCTTTTGTTGAAATGTAACTGAAGGATATATTGTGATTAGTTTTGGATGGTAAACACTGCATATTGACAAGGACACAGGAGAGGGGGGTGGGGGACACTTATGTTAGAAGAGAAACTGAGTAGAAAGAGAAGCTTTCAGCATTGTTCTGGGATGGATTTTTAGTTCACGTAGAAAATATGCCCTTTCAAAAGACTGCGAGCGTAACCTGAATGATCCTCCGGTTGGTTACACTTTACATTCATCTGCTCTTTGTGAGGAAAAACAATGTTTCATGTTCTCCGTGGTACGTTTTTTGCCTTTACAGTGGGAGATGAGGTTCGTAATCAAACCTGAATTCATATGCAACTCTCCAGTGGATCACATCGGAGCATTTAAATGCACACTTTCACCTAAATTGCTGCCTTTTGCAAAAGAAAAGAGCGACAGTGTAAAGGGTGATTAAAAGGACATTCAGACAACATTCACAAATGGCTTAATGGAAGAGAGAAATAGCTGGCGAGAAGTTGGCATTTAGAAACTGGATTGAGGTAAGAATGTGCATGTTGGCGGTGTTTGACTTTCACTACCAGTCCAGTTAATGAATGCTGCAGTTAAGCATTTCAAATGCCTCATTATCTGCATACTGTAGTTTTTGTTTTGCATATATGTTTTTACATCTTACAGTAATCAGGCTACAAAGAGGGTTTTTTTTTAAGGTGTCTCGCTGCCACTGTGGCTTAAGGACAATTCACAGCCCAGCAGTCGCTCCCACTCATCCCCCTTTTCCTCTCTCCTCCCGCCTCTCCTCCCTCCCCCCTTCTGAACAGTCTTCTAGCCCGAGGGCAGGTAGGGCATCTCGTTGTGGTAGTTGTAGTCCGGGCAGACCTTCTGCACCAGGCGGTAGTCTGTGCTGTAGAAGGAAATGTAGATACAGATGACCTTGAAAGGCTTAGAGCAAATCCAGGACACATGGCTCTGGATCTGCTCCTGGAAGCAGGTCTTGGATGGGTCGTAGTTGCACAACGAGGTGCGCTTGCTGCGATCCACTTTCTCATAGTCCACGCGGCAGTTGAAGATCTTGGAGTCCTTGGGGTAGACAACGCTCTGGCGCTCCAGGTCGAACTCCACCGCCTTGACAGGAGGCACCAGGCTGACGGAGATGTTGCCCTGGCCCGTGGAGTTGTGCCGGAAGTAGACGCTGAACGTGCCGTTACCGTGATCCACAATCTTGCCAGTGATGAGCAGGTTCAGCCTCACCGTCTTGATGTTGGAGTAGAAGTCACCCCAGCCGAACATCTTCTTGAACTTGCCAGTCTTAACAATCGGCCGACGTTTGACCCTGGAGCTGGAGGCGTCGGGTTTGAGCAGATCGCTGCCCAGCATCTCCCAGAACTCCTGTTTAGAAAACTCCTGCTTGGAGAAGGGGACCGGGGAGCGGTAGGGCAGCTCCAGGGAGGTGGCGTTGGCCGCTCGACTTTTACTGTGCAGCATCCAGCGGCTGAGGGGCGAGATGGGAGCCTGGCCGCTCAGGAGGCCCACCGTCTTGGAGGAGTCGTCCGGGGAGCTCTTGGGGCCGGAGGAGTCGTCTTCTTGACCCAGTGCCACCTGGAGAGAATCAGAGGAGGAGAAGAAGATCGAAGGAGAAAATAGAGAAAGAAAGTAGGCAGTTATTAGCGAGCTAGAGAGAAACGTGGACAAAAACCAAATTACAGATTTAATCGATACTTAATTTACCGTTCATACCTCCAGTGGTGTTAACCGTGACATTCTATCAATGTTATATATATAAATAAATGCTTGAAATTTTTACAGGTATTGCTATTATTACATTCTTTTGTTTACCGCGGTTGCGAGAGAAAATACTCCCTTTATGTCTAGTTTCCACAGAGCCGATGTAATTCCCTAAGCTCGCACGTAATGGGCTCATATGCCTCCTTTGAGCTACTGGTGAGGCCACGGGGATCAAAGAACAGATTCAAACAGAAAATCCACACCGAAAACCGAATTCACATGAAGTGTTCTCGAGCAGTTTAATCAATATTTGTGAGGGCTGGACAATTTTCTACAAAGGCTGTAAAACAATAAAGCTGTGTCATTAAGAAATGCTTGCTCAAGTCTCAAGTTGGAGGTTGATTTATGTGGTTATAAGATATTTCTACGTTGCCAACTTTATCCGAGTCCTCACTCAAACGATCTCATTTTTACTGGAACTAAATAAGAGGATCATCCAACTGGAAAGAAGTTGTTCTTACATGAAAAAAAAACCCTTAAAGGAACAAAGTCAAAGAGAAGAGTAGACGTAAGCTGTGTTTCTTGTTTTAAAGTGAGCTTTTTGCTTCTTAAGCACAGCGGTGTGAGTGCAGGGGAAACTATTATTGCCTCCAAACATTTGGTTGGAGGATCAAAGTGTTTGAGGAAAGGGAGGTGGGCAGGCGGGAGGGCTCGAGAATAAAGTGTAATGTCCAATTAAGACTTCCAGTGTTTTAATTAAAGAAAAAAAAATTTGTATCGGCACACACGCACAAAGCTGTCAGATGTTAACATCAACGGTGGGGAGGGGAAGAGGAGGGAGGAGATAAGATGGTGTTGCTGTGCTCAGCAGGAGCTTTGTGAAGAGTGTGTGAATGTGAGTGCAAAGTAATGGGTAATTATTCAATGGTAATGATCTATTAACAGGTAGCTTCTGTCTAATGTGCCATGGAAGTATCCTGCACCATCGTGTTCTTTGGATTTCGTCGGCAGAGAACACAGACACACAAACATCGTCGTTTGTGAATTTTGAGTTGTGGTAAATGCAAACAATAAGTGATGCAAATGCTGTGTTGAGTTTGTGTATGCGTGTGTGCGCTCAACCCGGAGAGATTTTACAATGATGCATAATGCATGCATCCCTGTCTGCGCTCTGATCCATCTACTGTCTTGACTGCCAGGGCTTTCTTATACAGGCTTAGTCAGGATTATTAAGTCTGACTCATTTTTATTCCATTTTATGCAGGTTTTTCAAGCTCGCTCAGATTTGTTCACTCGCACTGCAGTCAGTCAGCGATATTGATTTTCTGTCGCTCTAAAAACATGTATTTCCTTTCATAACGATGTGTATCGCATTTCAACTGCTTCCGAAGGATTCCCGCTGATGTGGTTGTGGTCTGGTGTTTGGACTCAGACGAGAGGACCCCCCCCTCCTCTCCGTCCTCGACTTGCCTTAATCTGGCTCTGCCCCCGCCGGGGTGTTACAGGCCGGACGCCTCCTGCTCTAGTTACCTGTCTGCTGCTACGCTACACTGCTGCTCAGACCCTGCAGCCTCCCCACAGGGCCGATAACCGCCTCGACAAGGACTCCTTCCTCCTGAATCAGATAGTTCTGATAGCTTCTTTGAGAATCCCGAACTCATTAATAATGAACAAAAAACTGAAAGACGTATTGATTTTAATCTTTTCAAACATGTCTTTTCTCAGAGTTGAGGGGGGGGATCGGGGCCAGACAGGGTGACTTTGATGACACACCGTTCCCCACGGCTCCTATTGAAGGACTAGTTTCTGTTTGATTTCTCTTCTTCAATGAGCTGCTGGCTGCTGGGCTCAGAGGGTAGCGCTCTGCCTGCCTCCCCAGATAGCACTTAAGAGCCCCCGTGGTGTCCTACAAACGCTCCCTTTAGGGTTCTCGAAAAAATATGTCACACTTGATTCCTACTGAAACTGCAGCTTGGTTTTAAGATGCTGATCATTTCGCCAGCGATTCTCAGATGGTGCCAACACTCGTATCTGAGCAAAAACATATTGCAGTATGCTTTGTTGTAGCTCAGACATTAAAAATCCCTCCCTTCTCTGCTTCCCTCTCTTCATTAGAGAGCCACAGACGCTGGGCTGCAGGAGAAGAGATGAACTGAGTGTTGTGCTATTGTTGAGCAGAAGATTTAAGTGTCTGGCACCACTGGAGGTGTCGGATTCAGAGCACAGCATCATTGTCAAAGACAAATGTTGGAATGAGCTTAATACAGCGGGAGTGACTGCTAAAGTAACAGAACAGATCCGGTACAGCCGTCCAAGCCACCATGCCTTTAAATACAGCTGTGTGTCTGCAGGGAAATGTGTTTATCTGGTGAATGATGCATCTCTCAGGTCGCTGAAGTCCCACGTTATACAGCCGCACTCAACACATTTTTCCTCATTAAATAACAAGCGCTACTTTTCCACTTCCATTCTGAAAAAGTGCACACTGCTACAACTCTCTCGCCACTCTGCATTTAACGAGCAAAGTATATGAGGTGTAAGATCTAACAATCAGCACGCTACCAACTTTGACTTATGCATTGTAAGCAAATTGAAACAGAGTAAAATAACCTCAAAGTTCAGTGTTGTTTTTCGCAGTGGCAAAAGATTAATAAAGTGCTTCACTTCAGTGAGATGTTTTCACATTTTAGCTCTCATACCTGAAAAGTCAAGTATTAATGTTGTCTGCTTGGGGTATTTATATTATTCATTTGCTTTCGCATATATAACACAGCGCATGAAATCATCCTGTGATGATGTAACTCAAATAATATAATGTTTATTGGTCAACAGTGTTGCAAAATTAACTCTCTGAACCCCAAAACCCACTGGCGGGTTTAAAAAGCATGTTTTGTTTTAGAAAAATCACCCAAATCACACTGTTTATCAAAGCCAGAAACTGTAAAAATGAGAAAAATGAAGAAAGAAAACCCAAAAGAGAACCCAGAACTGATTCCTCTGCTACCAACAATCCTGTGACTATAATATAGGTTCTTGTGGCTGGACTGCAGGTTGTGTTTACACAGAGCAGATAGATATAAACTAATTAAAAATAAAAGTTGCAAAGTATCTATAACATGTGGGACACCTATTTTTCGTCCAGTATTGGTAAAACGTGTGAGCACTTACTGCCTTTAAAAAATCAAAATGACACCATTTGCCAGAACCAGAAAATGTAAAAACGTTAAAAAAAATAGTTTGTGTGTTGAACTACTTTTCGGTGAAGCACCGTTCTGTTCAAAAACTTGACTAACTCAAAGCTGAAAATCACAATTTTTGATTATAATTACAGTATTCTAACTGTCTGATTTAAAAATGAGCCAAAATAAAGCATTATGTCTGACCAAATTTTGTAAAAAAAACGCAATATTTTGTGCTCCTCAGCACAACCAAAAATCTATGACTGACTCCTCTGTGCTAAACAGTTATGTGACAAAGATTTTGAATTTCTTTTGCCTGAACTGCAGGTTGTGTTTACACTGAGCAGATAGGAGACAGGCACGGAAATGAATTAAAAAAATAAACAATAGAATATATATATATAGTATGTGGAGCCAACACTTATGGGCTCTTAGAACACTTAGAAAAATTTTAGGCATGTCGATTGCAGGTTTTGCCAATTTTTGCAAAATAAATGATCAAAGACGTACAATTATACTTTTCTTATGTTATTTATGGCATTATAAATTTGTCACACTGCACAAAAGGCTTTTCTTAATTCTCTCCACTGTCTCCACTATTGTGGCTTAAGCATACTTGAAATGTGAGAATAAAAAAAACATCATTTTTTAAAACAAATTAATAACTTGCTGAGAATCTTGCAATGTAAACACCTGAATCTTTACTGAAATGGGGATGATAAAAGGAACTATGTGTCAAATTTTCTGTATTGTCATGGTTGTGCTGTTTCCATAGAGGTGAAAAATGAGCTCACAGTGAAGGAAAACGTGACAGGAGCAAAAAACGCCCACAAACTGCTTGGAGTTCAAATGGCTAAAGACGTGTTTTAAAGAGTTAGAAAAACTGCAGCTTTAAAGTCCAAGCTTTACTGGAACTAGGTGTAAAATATGCACCTGGAAGCAGCCACACGGTGTAAAACGGCGTCATCTTGCTGCGAAAGGCTCGGAGCAAGTTTCTCTCTGTAAGTTTGCTTTGTTTCATGAAGCTTGGCGAGATGTACCCCGGCTTTAAGTACTGTAGGCAAAGTGTGGGCGACGGGCAGTCAGGTCTGAGCGAGGGGGCGGAGGTTCGAGGTGATTCTGTCATTTGTCATGTGCGCTAAGTGAGTCAGTGAAACGGCTGGAGAGGATGGGAGGTGGCTGCAGGCTCTGTCACTGTGGTAATTGTGAGTCATTCGGCCTCAGTGAGCAGCAGCCCTGGGCCTCTCTCCCAGCAGGGAGTCGAGGGGAGGGGAGGCTTCCTCACCAGCCAATAATCAGCCTGTTACTGTGACAGGTACCACGCTTTAACCCCTTCCCCCCGGTGACAGCAGCACTCTGTGTCCGTAATGCAGCACAGAGGCCCGGGGTGGAGGGTCCACTTAGCTAAAATCTGAGCCATAACTCAAGGGACTGGTGGCAGACCAGCGTGGAAAAGAATACCAAGTCCACGTGCTGCAGATGTGCAACATAATGTACTTCAGAGATGCAGAATAGTAGAAATAAAACAAGCAATGCACTTGTCAATTCAACAGCTACTCTGATTATTGATTATTTCACTCCTTTTCTGACGTTCTTTCTGAGTTCCGGCTTCTACAGTGTGAAGTTTTGCTGTTTTGTATAACAGGAAATTGAATATCTCTGGGTTTTCAACTGTTGGCCAGACCCAGAAAAAGAAGAAAAAAAAAAAGCAATTTCAAAATCTTTCCTCAGCTCTTTGGTGACAGTGACATGTTCAGATATTTTATAGAAGAAAAAAAATGTAATTTTAAAGCAGCTGCTGCAACAATAGCTGTATGACAATACATCAAATAACTATGTAAAACTAGAAAAAACACTTATAACAAAACCACAGAATTCTGAACTATCTGCGCTTCTGTCCTCATCTTTACATTACAGCTGCAACAATTGATCGATTCAACTCTTAATTAGAAACTACTTTGATAACTGATTTATACAGTTTGAACAATTTTTTAAAAAGAAAAAAGCCTAAATTCTCTGATTCCGGCTTCTTATATGTGAATATTTTCTGATTTATTTTCTCCTCTATGACAGTAAACTGAAAATGTTTTGCATTGTGGACAAAACATGACATTATATGATGTCATCTTGGGCCTTGATTTACATTTTTCACAATTTTTGACATTTTTAAGAGTGAGTACACTGTAAAAAAAAGAAACAACAAAAAAACTTGTATATACTGGCAGAAATTAACATCTTAAATAATTGAATACTTTTCCATACTTAAAATAGATTTTCTCTGTTTTTAACTGCATTTTTTAAAACAATTTTCTGTTAATATACAGATTTTCCTTGTTATGCTAATGTACAGAAAATATTTAATAAAATCCCAGAAAAAATATTAATTTACATATGCATCAAGAATATGTACTTTTACAATTAGTAATTTGAAAAAAAAAAACTATTATTTTGCAGATATTTGCCATGAGTATTATTTAATTATTACTGTTATTTTCCTTTAAAAAAAATCTGTATTTGAGCGTCATATTTTCCTAGATTTATTTTAAAGTTTTTTTTTTAACTCTTTACGTAATGACAAAAAAATTTGGATATATGTCAAATATTTTTAGATGTTATGCACTGATGAAAGACTTCTATACAGCATATTATACAGGATATTCTCAATTATCAAAGAAATCTGTCAAATTATATTAATGGTTTCATATGTCATAGAAATTGCATTGTATAGAAATTAATTGACAGTATTAAACTTGAATTTAACCTAATCACCTATAAATTAAAAAATATTTGTGAAATTATACATTTGCATTGTAAAACAATGGAAAAATGTAAATTAAATTATTAGTTACTTAATATTATTTTACATTAGACATCTGGATTCTTTAAATTCATGTTGTAGTTTTATGTAATTTTTGGGATATTTTTCTGTATTTCCTGGAAAAAAATTTGTAAACTAAAAAGTGACAATTATGCAAATGTACTTTTTTCTTTTCTTTTTTGTATGCAGTGTAGAGCAATCAGATCCAGAGACGACAGAATATTTGACTTCATCAGCTGGACACCAACACATTCACACGTTGCTTTGTGTCTATTGTGTGTTAACAAGACAATTGTCCACTATATTACATTTAAAAGTGATAATATGAAGATGTTGTGTTCGCAGGTTTTTTTTGCTGGCCCCAAGTGGTCATAAATCTGTCACTGCACGTCTAAATAATTTCTATGGGAACACCTGAGCTAAATTTAGCTGAAATGTGACTATTTTGTAACATGTAGCTTCCATACAACTGATTTGTTCCGCCTCACATGGATGCATGATCTGGAATAATGTAAAGTGATTGATTGATACAGAGACTCTGCCCACTGAGCCGCCCAACAGGGCTTAAAGCACATGCTTGTCCTGGGGAGCTGACAGGTTCAATAAGCACTCCACTTTCCTCTGGCTGTTGAGCTGAAATCTTCATCTCTAATATGACATCAATTTTTAATTAAAGACCCAGGCAGCTCAGATTTCTTAAGTGTCCGTCAAGGCTTCATTCTTTTTTCTCCGCTCTCTTTCTCCAGATGTAATATGCTCACTGCAGGAGATTTCTCTGTTACATGATTAAAGCCTGAAAATGGCTGTGCCCTTATAACTAATTATTCTTCTGCCTAGTGTAGATCCAAGAAGAGGTGAGGGAGAGAAAGGTAATTTCACAAGAAACAAGCCATTTGACTCTTAATGAATAATTTACTCCAGCTACTCAGAGGTCATCAGAGCTCAGATCTGCAGTACAAACTCACTGCACTGAATCTTTGCATTTTAAACTCTTTCTGCATCCTTCACCCTTTTCTCCCAGCTCATTTTGGACAGGTTCAGTTGTGCCGTCCCGGTGGACTCGGACTCATTTTGTATGCTCAGAGTGAAGCTGGGCTTTGAATTGGCTATCAGATTTTTACATTATAAGATATCGACAAGTGGGCAGCGCGAGGAGGATGGAGAGCAGCGGCGGGGGACGGTTTCTCCCCGGTTCTTCCCTCCAGGGAGTCGGCAGCAAAGCGTGGGCTGATGGGACGCAGCTGATTAAAGCTACAGTGTTCACACCTGTCTGCTAAAAAAAATAGAAGTCGTCTCCTGCAGGTTCAGGTATAAAAATGCCTTTTCATCAATAGCTGTTGTCTCACATAAACTACCATTTTTTTGGTTAAATTTTGCACCCTAATACCTGCACAGCTGCAGGTTTGACTCCCCAACAACAAGAAAAAAGCCGATAAAAATGCTTCTGTCATTGCTGCACAACTATTAATATGCTCTTGAGCAAGACAGTTGAATTGGTGTTAAAACAGACAGTGGTTGAGCTGAGCAGCTCCCAGCTGGGAATGTGTGTAACTGTGTGAATGCACTTCGTTTACACTCAGAGAAGCTCTAAAAGGTATTGAATCGTGGGATTCTCTCATTAGTGGGCAGCTGAAGGGACACTGTCACTTCACTAACATGTAGAGGAAGAGCTAAATATGTCCTCGGTGAACACAAATACACTCCTGGTTGCTTTGTCTTGCATTGCAGGCTGCATATAGAAGTACACACCTTCCTAACACGCTTCATTAACATGTGACAAACAGCTCAGACACTCAGAAGTCTGAAGTTCCAACTGCCTCAGCGCACTTCTAGCTGAATTTGGACTTTTTGTGTGTTTTAAAACCAAGTGTGAGCAGGAAAGTGAAATCCGACCACAAACGCTTGCTGCTGAGACATTTGACACTCAACCTGACAACAGGTTTTAAACTGCAGTTCATCTCAGCTGGATCAGACACGATCTGGAAATGTCACCTGAGAAGCAAAACAGTTGTTCAGACTCCTGCTTTGAGTTGCACATGACCTCCAGGAATTCAGGCTAATGAGAACTTTTGTTCAAAGGACTTTGCTAACCCTAAGGAGTGATTTTTTGCATCGGTCACAGTTTTACTCACTGTGAGCTCATGTTTCATTGCAAAACAAAGTCCTACGCCTCAGTGGAAGCAGCACAACCATGAAGGAGAGACTGCAAGCATCTCTTTTGTGCAGTATGATAACAGTTATAATGCCTTCAAGTGCCCACAAAAAAAGAGAAAAAAACAGAAATTATCTGGTGCATGTCTATTTTTTTAATATTGTAATATATCATAGTGTAAAAAAAAAAAAAAAAAAAAGTGAAAATCTGATAATAAGGGTGCCAACAAAAAATATGATGAAAACCGGTATAGATAACAGAAAATATCTGTAAAATAAGCCCGTTTTTAGCTGATTTGAATGTAGTAAAATTGTGGTATTTTTCAGTTACATTGTGTTTGTAAAAACAGATTTTTGATGCCGACATTATGCACAGTTTTGGCCTTTTTTTTTTTTTTTTTTAACAAGTAACACTTTTTTCTGAAATTTAACTAAACACAAAAAACCTGTAAATTACCAATTAAAATTAATTTAAAATTTTAAATCCTTAATGTACTAAATTTTTCTTTCAAATAACAGCAAATATTGATAAAATAAGTATATTTTTGCAGATTTAAATACTGTAAAACTGGTGTAGCTTTACACATTTTAAAAAGACAAATTCCCATTGATAATAATACAGATTTTTGATGTGGACATAATATGCTGTTTAGACCTATATATTTTTTTAAAGTTAAAATGTAAATCATTACATTTTACTGTAATTTTAATATTTATTATATGTTACATATGAACACTGCTTGCATTTCAAACCAGTTCAGCCAAACACTCAATGAATTTTTGTCATGTGACTGTTAACTGAGTCACTAATGGCTTCATGGTTACACTAAAGAGTACAGAATTTTTAGTTTTTCTTATAATTTGTTTATTTCAAACAGTTTATTTTGGGCAATTTTTTAAAATGGAACATTTAGAATATATTAAATACATCAAATATCTCAATCAAAGCTACATTTGGATAAGTTTTCCAATGGAGCGGCACATCACAGAAAGGTAGTTCAAAGACTTTTTCAAAGTTGAAAATCCAGTGATTTCTCTGTTTCTGCTGTTTGTAGCTCTGATAAATGGTGTAATTTTATGCAATTTTTGAAAAGAAAAGATCATTTTGGAGTTCAGAGTTTTAAATGTCAATAGCATAAGAGGAACAATGTGTGCTGCAACAACAAAAAATTTCAAAACAAAAAGACTTGACATTGCAGACTGTTTTTCTTTTACCTATGCGTGCATTCTTTCCTTCACCTTAGCAGCTACAGTTGTTTCAACCTGCAGCAAAAGTTTTCGTATGTGTCATTGTTGAAACATTTGCGCCATAGGCCTGAGAATCTTTGCTAAATAGAAAGAAAAACGCACAGTTCTTCACAGGGTCACAGTGAAGTGGGGCTTTTATAAGTGCATGGCAGCTCAGATTGATTTTTCCTGGAGCAACAAAGGTTAAAATAATTACTGTCCTATATTCTACAGCAATGCACTCTGAGTTCACTCCAGAAATCAATGTGCTCTGCAAAAAAACGTCCCCATTATCCATTTTATTGTACTCAGCCAAAAAAAGGAAGAAAAAAAATTCCCTCATCCCTGTGGCTGTGCACCACTTTAATTGGAAACCCCTCTAAAGACCCTCAGCAGGCCTCGTCTGGACATGTGCACCACTCTGACCCTGAAAACCAGTGTACCGGTGCCGGCCGGGCAGCAGGCCGGTGAGCTACACGCTACATGTTCATCCATGCAGAACAGGCTGTTTACAGACCTGAATTGAGAATATAAATGGAGCTTTTGCTTGCAGGGTCTCTGTCCAGTCACACCACCATGAGGTCAGTATGAACCTCAGAGCATCGGTTTCCTTTGCCATTAAACTGCACTGACAGCTCCCTCTTCAAATAAACTCCCATCTCCTGCTCCCACATCACCTTCTCTAATATTGTTGACACGTCTACAGATCTCGAAGCAACGAGGCTCCATTCAGTCTTGACACTTTGCATCCTCACAGTACCTTAAACCAACTTTTACTACCGTCGGCTGCAGCAGACGCTCTGTGAAATTAAAACGTCTGTTATGGATTTTCCCATCCTTAGTTATTCCTCTGTGTGAAAGTCAAGCGCATCTTTATCTGGATCCCTCGGGAGTTACACCCACTCGTTCTACCCGAGGCTGCGAGTCATTTTTCTTTAAGCTGTGCACTGTAATCCACCCTTCACTACCCGAAACCGCCAGACAAACCTGCAGATTTTTCTCCTTCTTCTTGCAGGGGCTGCTCTGTCTCCCAGAGAGCAATGCCACAATAAATTGTGCTGGTTTTGAGGCAAACAGCGGATTGTGTCTCAGGACAGCTCGGCGCTTCGCTGTGAAGGGCTGTCAGTGTGTCAGGCAGCGCTGCAGACTCCCCCTCCGTCTGTGGGGGCTGCTGGAAGCCTCACTGGGTGGTCAACAGCTGCACCTCTGGGGTCATTTCCAGCTGTGGTTGTACAAACTGTTTCACCTCCACAGGCAGGTTGTCCAGCCGCTGCCTCCTCATGCTCATATAGTGCTTCTGTGACTATTTGTTGGGTAATGGTTAAATGGAATAGGTTAAATAAGATATACTGGTGGCTTCCCTTCAATTTTAAGGACACATTTAAGCAGCAACAGTCCTAAGATTATCTGTGCAGCTGCTTTTCTAAATGCATTCTCAATGCAAGGGTGCCAGCAATCAGCAATGACAAATTACTTAGCATGTTTTATTTAAAATGCTCTGGAAAAAATGCAAAATTAGAGGCAGATTCAGAGGTTCATGAAAATAAACAGAAGCTGACTGATGTGAAATAATAACTGAGCAATTTGGTTTTAGTGAATTCGGAAAACTAGTGTCAACGTCAGAACAGTTACTATTATTTACAATTTTTCACGATTAATTAATTTCAGTATTCTGTCTCATGCAGTGTCCAGCACCTGAAGATATCAGTGTTGCTGTAGCAGAAGGCTGCACAGTATAATGTTTTAGCATCAACATCATGACATACGGCATCACAATGCGTGCAATATGAAGTAATATTATAAGTAATATTAATGTAATCATGCTGCTGTTTGCAATTTGTCTGCATGAAAACTCTGTCTGCCAGAACATTATTTACTCCCGTTTAGGGGTTTTGGAGTTTTTTAAACTTTATTTACGAGACACAGAGTTTGTTGGAACAGGAGAGAAAACACTGAAAAGGGAGATTTGATTGTAAAAAGAAATCCATTGTGTGGAAATATTTCAGCGACAGAAACAATATCTGAAAACAGGGACTCTGTCAGCAGTGTTTGCTGTTGTTGCCACCACAGGAGGAAACGGTTTGTTTAGTGATTTAAATCACAAACACAAAGCTCTGCATGACAAGTATCCAAAACTATTCTGGATAGTGTTTCCAGTGTTCTACAGTATGAGAAAGGTTCCCAATAGCTTTTTTAAAAAAATATATATTTTCAAAATTTTCTCAACAGATGCATTCCATAACAAAATCAGCCACATGAATATAGAATCATTTATTCTTTCAAAAAGAAAATCATCTGGTGTAAATATCTACTTTCTCATATTGTAATAGATATCATGCAGTGTAAAAAATATATAATTTTTTTAATTTTTAAAAAAAATTTATTTATTTTTAAGTGGAAATCTGGTAACCAGAGTGCCAGAAAGAATCTGGTAAAAATTGTGGAATATTGCAACATTAAAAACATTATAGACAATAGAAAATATCTGTTAAATAAGTCAGCTTTTAGTGAATTTAAATGTGCTAAAATTGTGGAATTTTTTAATCACATCTTTTTTGTATGATTTTTTTTCTGAGTTTACTTAATATTATCCATAATTTAGGAAAGCATGGAAAACCTGAAAAATAGCAGTTATTTAATTTTTTTAACAATTTTTAAATCCTTAATGTCCATATTTTTTCTTTCAAATAGCAACACATATTTCTAAAATTTTTTTTTGCAAATTTAAATACAGTAAAACTGGTTTAATTTTACACATTGTAAAAAAACACATTTCCATTAATAATGATATAGGTTTTTTTATGTGGACATAATATACTGTTTAGGCCTGGTTTTTTTAACATTGATATGCAAATTATTACTTTCTTCTGTGATTTTGCTAGCTAATATATGTAGTTTAACAAAACAGAAAATCTAGAATTGTTTCAAGAAATAGTTTTTTTTAGTTTTTGCAGTCTATAAAAATAAAATATCACAATGTGACTTTTTTTCTGACATTGTACAGCCTTGTTGTAACATAACATAGAGAATAACTGTGACAGAATGTTCTGTTGAAAAGAAAAAAACTGTTTTCATCAAAGTCGGGTCATTCTACATGTCTCATTTTAAAGCATCCCCCAGATTTTCAAATTCTGTGAAAAACAAAACATTTTACCATCCTCACTGCGACCTTAAAGCCATCAGTGACTCAGCTGTTCAAATTACAAAAATTCTGAGACTTTTTGTCTGAACTGCAGGTTGTTTTTATGCAGAGCAGATATGAGACGAGTACGGGAACAAATTCAGAATGTACCACAGTCATATATATCAGGAGTTTGTGAGTGAGATGTAAAACTTTGGCACATATAATCAATTGTGTGCATGTTTAGGCACCAGTAAGAGAAAGAAAATGTGCTTTTCTAACATTGGTAAACTGGGCCATGAACCTTCTGAGCGCTAAAACCTGCTGTAGGCTTTAAAAAGCATGTTAGCTTTCATAAAAGCAGCAAAATGACACCATTTGATCAGATCCAGAAACTGTGACAACAGAAAGAACAGTTCACTCCTTGACCTACTCTTCTGTTATGTACTGTTTTGTCATAAAAGTTAATTAAACCTAAACCAAAAAAAAAAAAAAAAAAATCAAGATATTTCATCATAATCACATTATTCTGCATGTCTAGGTTAAAAATAGCCCAAAATAAAGTGTCTCGTCTAACCTTATTCTGTAAAAAAGGAAAAATTTGTGTTCCTTAATGAAATCAAACAGTCATGACTGATTACTCTGTGATCAACAGTCATGTGACAAAAATTAGAGAATTTTTGGCCAAACTGGGTTGAACTGCAGGCTGTGTTTACACAGAGCAGATAGGAAATGGTATGGAATCCAGTTAAAAATATAACAGCAAAATATTAAAATATATAGTATGTGAAGCGTCCCCTTTTTTTCCTGTATTGGTAACACACATGGGCATTTATTAAATCATTGTAAATGCGGATTCCAATTTTGTTCGGTACTTGTAAATCATAATCAAAGAAATTCAACTTTTGTTTTTGCTTTATGTATGATTTATGGGTTTTTAACTGCACAGAAGACATTTTTCAGTTGTCTCTACTTCTAGTCATGGTTGTTCTGTTTCCATAGAGGTGCAGGACTTTATATTGCAGTTAAAAATGAGGACACTAAGTAAAAATGTGACAGGAGGTAAGAAAAAACTCCAAGAATCCGCTTGTGGTTGAGAGGGTTAAACCGATGGCTCATAAAAGCAGTTGCATATCGAGCTACACTGATGATGAAGATGCGACGTTGCGATAATCGTCCCTCTCAAATCGGCCCCTTGTGATCTTTTCTGTTTCCACTCGGGGGGGGAAAGTACAGGACAGATGTCGTCAGCACGGCAAACTGTTCAGTCTGCTCCCACTGTGCTTACATTTCCACACCCACCCTTATGATAGAAATTTGACAATTATGAATGAGTTTAGTGTTTCCAGCATCTGCGTGGGACGCGAGGTGGAAAGGGGAAGTTTATGAGCTCTGACATGCAGATTGCAGCAGCGATGGCAAAGAGGACGAGAATGAGAAAGCCGAGGAAAAAAAAATTAGTATTCAGTCTGCTGCCGCTGCTGCTGTCTCACATTTGTGACTGAATGCAATATATGCACTATCAAACTGAGCTTCTTTTCTTCTTCTCTCTCTCTCTCTTATTTGTGTTTTTTTCCAGGTTTGAGGTGGTATTTCTGCTCATCCGGGGATGAATCTGCTTGGACAAGGTCGGCGACCCTGGGAGGCGGACAGGTATCTGAGAAACATGAATATAAGAGTTTGTGACGGGTCAAAACGAATAGATGTGGTTAGAATTAGACAGCCTCTGCTTTTTAACCTCGCACACAAATCTCCAGGTTAGTGTGTCTCGCTGTCTTGTGGTGTTCCAGGAAAACTACACAGGCAGAAAGCTGGGATTTAATGCCTTTTGTTGTCTGTGTGTTGTGCTGTTATGCCATGATTCAAGTCTGCACTCTGTTGTGTACAGTCCCTTTGTTTTGAAAGGGATTTTTCTCTCTGTGAAGCTTTTAAGACCGTAATTTGTTTTTAATTGATGTGCTGTAGTTATATAAGTGTCTCCTTGCTGGCGGCAAAGTCAAATGGAGGGTGATGGTGGAAGTTTAGAGGACGCAGACCTCGGCGGATCCTAATTTCTCGGTGCGAATTCTCCAAAGTGCCATGTTTTCTTTTTCTTTTGCACAGAGAGGAGTGTGGCGTACGAGCCTTGGAATATGTATGAATGTCTCCACAGAAATTCAATCTGCAGAAAAAAGTGACATTCTGTGCTCGGCTACAGAGGTGAAATTCAGTTATCAAGCGTGATGGCCGGCGTCTGCATCTGTGCAGAAAGCAATCAGATGGAGTATAAAGCGGTTCTGTCTCTCACGGCCGCACAGAGGCTACCTGAGGCGATCCCTCGCAGAAAAAAATCTCGTGAGAAAGAGCATCTGTGAACTCGGCGTGAGCTTGTACGAAGAGCCGAGCTCCTGCATCGCTGGCGATCTTCACTACATGAAGGTTGCAGCATAGAAATGCTCAGGAAATAAGCTCTTTTGTGACTCTGCAGCTGGAATAAAGAGTAGAGATGTTTGTCTCCTTGCGAGCAATATTATATTTGAGTTGTGTTTGCATTTTTTTTTTTCCAATTAAAATAACACTTTAACCTGGAATGTAGAGTAAAATTGGATTTCTGGGTGGAAGTGGTCTTGAAATAATTGCAGGGGAGGAGGGAGGAAGTGTGCAGTTCAGTGGAGCAGCTGAGTTCAGAGCAGTTTGAGAGCTCTTCATCCATCTATTGGTAGTTACTCAGACCTTTGAAAGAGAGAAGAGCTCCTCCTTGACCTCGCCCTTCCCAAACTTAACCAGACTAGTCTGAGGGATTCAGATTGTCTACCTTGTGTTGCTGCAGCTGTGATTAGACGCAGATTAACATGTTTTCTTGGATGTTTTCTCTGCAAAAAAGACGAAAAATATCTGACTTTGAGTTTGCTCTTTGCATCTGTCTGTACCTGTCTGCTGCAACTTTCACATTAGATCTGAAGCAACGAGTCCATTAATCAGTAAGCTGACTTACAGAAATGATTCAAAAAACAGCTTTGATTGTTCATTTTTCATGCAAAATGTCAAACATTTGATGATTACACCTTCTTAAATGTGACATTTTGCTGCTTTACATTATGATAAACTGGATGCAAAAGGCCAAACTGCAAATGCCAATGAGCACATGTCACTATTTTCTCATCTGTGAATTGTGGGAATGAAAGAGCCGAATAATCAGAATAATTTACGTCGCCATTGCTTGCTGTCCACTAATCTCAAGGACAGTAAAAGGACATAAAAAAATCACACCACCATCCCCAATCCTCCTCAGATTATTCTACTGATACGCGCACACACCAGCTGAATGCAAAGCTTCACTGATGAAAAATAACCGCTGCCAAAAATGAACATAATTTCTCAAGCAAGTCAATTATACAGCTGAGCTTGTGTAATATTATTCCGAAGTCCACATTCAAAACGCAGAGAATAATTAACATTTGAAACACATCATTCATCACATCAACAACAACCGGAGTGGCACCCGGAGTTAATAGTCGTCTATATTAGTAGCCATTTGCAAAAAAAGAAGCAAAAAAAAAAGCCTCCCTCGAGACAACCTTCACCAAGAATTGCGTAGCTATTACAACAGAAATCAAATTTTTAATGCACAGTAGGCTCATGCGAGTATTAATCACTGCTCTGTTGCATATAAAAAAGTTAGTTAATTTATTAATTGTGCTGTAATTTATCAATGTCACAGGGCTAATGAATTAGCCAGGATCTCCTGCTGAGGGATGCCATGTACGTTTTTCATGGATACATGGCCTGGCGAGGCACAGAGGAAAAAAAAACCCCAATTAATTTCATTATCATCAGCCACAGACCTGGTGGGTTACAATGGGCTGCAGCCCTGCAGCTCCCAAAATGCTCCCAGAACCAAGACAACAAGTGAGTGTTAAGCCTATTATCCCCACTCTTGTATCTAGTTATACAACGGCTGAAAAGGCGCTCATCCCCCCATATTTTAAGACAGCGTGTGGTCTCTCGTCTTCCACAGAGAGCCCTAGAATCTGTTTAAAGAGCTCAGTTTCAGCCAAGCATATCTGTGAGCTACAACTACTCGACCTGAAATCACCAAAAGGGCTATTACTTTACTCTGAGCGCCGGAATTATACCTTAATACCAAAACCACAAGGTCATCCTTGAAGAGGTGCCGTCACAAATGGATGCATCCAGCTTGAATGTTTCACTCGCTTGTGTTTTTATTTTTTATTTTTTTACTCCCTGGGCCCTGCAATGATTGAGCTCCATTCAAGCCCAAGGGTTTCCGAACAGAAGGATGTTTTCAAGTTTTCTCATGTGGATCCCGAGCTGACTTCTCATTAAAGGCTGCTTTTTAATAAATCTGCAAGCGTACATGAAAGAGGGGAGTGGGTGATCCAAATTCGATTGTAAGGTTATGTAATGCTGGAAGTACTTATTAAGGCAACACATTCAGCTCAGTGTTTTGCACATTGTGGTGTTGTAGGTCAGGGGCATCCCGAGGAACATGTAGTGGTTTATTTAGGTGAAATATGCACTGGATGTTTTCTGTATTGCCTCATTTGCTCAATTAGTAAACAGAAAATGGGATTATTTCACAGTTAATCCTTCATTTATGGTAGAAACTCTGTCTTTCACCACATTTAACAGTATGTTGAGAGTCATCACAGTCAAAAAAAAAAAGAACTTATCTTACATTTCTGTAGATTTTGACAGGGAAAAACATTTATCTCCACATAGTGCAACCACAGGCCCTGAATAGTGCTTGTAGTAAATGAATGCCACAGTAAAAATGTGATAAAACATCTTGAGTTCTTTTTTTAAAGCCTGACATGTGAGCTACTGGCTTCTTTCTTTAGTTTACATGCAGTTTCTTGAGTGCTTTAGTATCCTAACACACGCTTTATGAAAGAAACCATATACAGCTAATTATTTCTATCGCTTTTGCAGTGTTTGTTTTGCCTATTTTCTTGCCTCCCTGCAGTTTAATCGATTCCTGCCACATGTGTACCTTCTGTTTAATCAGTCAGGAAGTAATTATCACTTTCATGTGCTGCTGCACACTTGAAGCGGTCCAACAACGCGGAATGAATGACAGGCAGGAAGTCTGAAGTGGCTCCATTTACGCACAGAGTACCACAGACTGGAGGACGAACACCGACGGCGCGGTGCGCTCCAGCAACGAGTGCGTCCTGGGAATAGAGAGCACCGGAGCCACACGGGGGAGTCGGAGGGAAAGTTATTCTGTTAATATTTAGAGGTGAGGTGCAAAAAATAGCAGCAGCGAACAGAACATAGCGACACAGAATTATGTCCGCACAGAAACGACCTGCTGATTTCTCATCTGTGTGCACACACATATCCCATATCTGCGAGTTTGGAAGTTTTCGCAGCGCCTGACGCACACATGGAATATGAGGTCATTCAGAGCAAGATATGTGACTTTATCCCCCCCCCCCCCCCCCCCCCCCCCCCCCAACATTCACACTTTATTTTTTCTTACCAAACAAGCGGTTCCGTTGAGGAGGAGCAGGATGAAGCCGCGGTTGGGACGCATCATTCCGGCGCGTAAAACCCACAGCTCCCCCCTCCCCGGTCGAACGAGCAAATAAATTTGAATTTAAAAAAGGAAAGAAAAAACTCCCGAACACGGGCTTCTCCTCCTTCAAGAAGAGGCTCTTCCTGATCTCTCTCGGCTGACGCACGGTCCCATGTCCAAGGCAGACTGAGCTGCTTCCACAAACCTTAAAAAACCGCTGGAAACCACCTGGTGTTGCCTCCTTTTTTTGCTTTTCTGTCTTTTCACTTTTCACCAATCCCGTGTTTGAGTCAAATTAGTTGTGCTGTGGGAAATCCATGAAGGCTGGTATCATCCATGCAGAGCCCAATGAAGAGATCCCAGCTGAGAGTGAGGCGGGCGGAGTGGGAAGTGATCATGTCTGGACGCTGGAGATCCTGGAGGGATGGAGCTGCAGCCTCCTGCACAAACCGAGCCGATGCTGAGGCTGGAAGGAAGCGAGCAGACGTTTTAACGCTCCCCTCTCTCTCTTTCTGCCTCTCTGTGTGGGTGTTTGTGTCTCTCTCTTTCCTCTCTTCCCCCTTTTTTCCCTCCCGCTCTCACCCCCCCTCCCTTATCTCAGTATCTCCCCACATATCCAGCATCTCCCTCTTTCCCTTATTTCAGCTACTTTCTCTAATCCCATCCACTCGATACAATCAAATAAGAGACAATAACAATACATAACCAGCAGCTCCACAACAATAAACATCTGTTCGCTCACTTTTGCATCTGCTTAGCAGTATTTCTGGCAAGTTTTGTGGGCAGTGATCTCCAGTCACTGCTTATAACCATTACTGTGGGAGGAAGGAAGCCATTGGTTGTGGATCTGATTTCACTTTGTCACAACAAAAATGCACAACTGTCACACGAGGTAGCTGTCAAAATCTGGTCACATCATATAGTCTCCAGAGGTGGATCGACATACAGATTGAACCAGTGGCCGCCACCTCCTCGCTGAGGTGTGATTAATAAAGACTTTCCCCATAACACACAGTTCATTAGGAGCAGGTTAATGGACTGAAATGCAGGATATCACTATGCCAGTCCCTTGACACCCAACAGCTCCAATTCTGCTTAATTAGACTCATAGATGAGCTTTACTGTCTCTCCTCTATCTGACAGGCAGCAGCAGAAGGAGACCTGCTGAGTGTTTTCAGTCTCCAGGTCACAACCTTGTCTATCCGTGTTGTTTTGTCTCCGATCAAGCCCTTTGTCTCCTGTTTCTCCTGCACCTGCTAATAGTGCTTGTAAAGGGTTAATCGATCTCAGTTCGGGGGGTTAATTGGCTCCAAGGGATGTGACCCCTGGAGGTGGGAGGTCAGGGCCTGGAGGAGGTTCACCTGAGGAGAGGGAGGCCCTGTCAATCCACCCAGACATCAAACAGTTTTGTGAACAAGAAACTCTTAAAGTCTCACATCCAGGTCTGCTGCTCATTATGATGCAGGAGATGCTGATGAAAGGTGGGAATGAGCTCATCGACTTAGGAGATTGCTTGATCGCTCCTCGTCTCTCTCCCTCTCTCTCTCTCTTTCTTTTTATTTATTTTTTTTATTAGATTATTTCAAACGACCGAACGTGTCTCTGTATAATGCGAGCCGGACTCTTCAGGGTACCGGGGAGCTCTCCGGGAAGAGAAAAACAGCAACCTATAAAGGGAGATCTGCTCCCCGGCCCACAATCTGAAGAAACAGCAACCATAATAAAACTCCTTCTAAAACGGAGCACGTTCATTTATACACAGACTTTCACTCCTGCACATAATTATAGGGCCATAACTCAGTCTGTAGACTCTCTGGGGAACAGCCAGACAAGCGGCTGCTATTTTTTACTCACTTGAAGAAAAAAAAGAAAGAAAAGGAAAGCATTGTGGATGCTAAGATACCGATCATTTGACACCAAGGATCGACTTATCTTAATGTTGTTTCACAGACGACTCACATCAGCATGACAAATAGGAATGTGTGTTTGTGTATTTCCTTTTTATTCTGCTCTCCTGCCAAACTCCAACAATTGTGCTCAATCATTGCATTGCTTGACACGTAATCCTATTTCACAGTATAATTCAGTTTGAATGTGGAGCTGCAGGCAACAGACTGCCTGGTGAGATGTCACAGACCCAGACTGCAGGCTTCATAGCCGAGCATCGGCTGCCTCCTAGTGTCTGTGATCACCTCTGCAGCCTGAGCATGAAGGCAGAGATTCAGTCTGTGGGTGTCAGTCGAAGGGTCGCTTCCTCCAAATGTCACACTGAGCTGTTTTCTCACTTATTTCTGGTGGTATGTGGATATTTTAGGCTTTAGGTTTTGTCTTTTAATGGCATGATGACATTTCAAAGAAGTACTGTTAGTCTCATGAAGAACTCTTGTGGACTTTTTAACCCTTAGTTGTGCTTTGGATCAGTTTTTTTCATGAGCGAAGTCCAATTTTGTTAATTCGAGGGGTCACACAATACGGGTTTTCACCAGTTATTAGTAATTTAAGTAATGAGGCCCGTAACTGATGTTTAGAAGTAATATAATTTACAAAAAACCCCGGAAAATCTTGGTGGTCAAGATTGAGAAATTTCTACGTAAAAGTTAATCTAAATATCTTAATTTATGTTTTACCTGTGTTAAACTAAAAGAGAAGATATCAGCATTGACCCTTGAGTTTTAATAGACTTTCACCTGTGACGTGCGTCATATCTAATTTTCAGTTATTCAGATCGTGTTAGTTTCTTCTCTTCCTGTATAAATGACTCCTCTTTTATGGTTCTTGAAGATATTTCACCTCTCATTTAATATACCGTTCAGATAAGATCAGCCTTTATTAATCTGTGGGGAAATTTGCAGTACTACAGCAGAAAAACAGAAAATAGACCAGAAATAAGTATAAGAACTGTTGGTGTTGTACAGATTCTTCCATATGTAGAAATTCCAATTTTGTAAAGATTAGTCTGAATCTGGAAACAGTGATTTGCACAGCTTTATTCTTTATCTAGAGAAATATTGATATTGCACAGATTCTTCCATGAGAAGGAAAGATTGATATTATAGCAAGGAAAATGAAGATTTCAAGTTAGTGCACATTAATGTAAACAATGCATGTTTTTTAACCAATCACTTGAATCCACTTTAGTTTAATAAGGAAGGAAATGGATTTAACATGATCTCAAGGAGGCAGCAGTGTACGTTGGTGCGAAGCCTTAGAGACCCCCTTCAGTGAAAATGAAGTGTTTTACCTTGTAACATATCCATGTGGTGGTTTTTATACGCTAGAACACAGATCATGAGCAAATTAAGCAGTCAACACCGTGACCATGATCAAATGCAGGACCTTCCAGATTGTTTTAGGGCGACCTGAACTTCTGTGTGACTCCAAGAACCGTCCCAGTAGAAGCTTTTTGAGGAAGAAAAAGACTTCTTTGACCTTTCAGTGTGGGGTCACGGTCTCCAGTAATGTACCATTCATCATTTAGGCTAACATGACAAACCTAAATGTTTCTGTTCACTTAGAGTTAAAGTCACAGAAGTTGTTGGATCTTTCCCGCTCAAAAGGCTGATTACAGATTTGTTCTGTAAATGTTTGCAGCTCTTCGTACCTGTCTGGACTTCCTGCAATGGAAATCCACTTAAAGATCTGCATATTCTCGAGGAAGCACCAGTGTAGAGTTAAAACAGTCATTTTCGAGCTTGAAGGAATTATATTCATGCAGAACACTTTAAAGTAAGGAAATGTGATACTTGGAGATGAGTTTTTAGAAGTTTAATAAATGACCAAAGAGAGACTTTGACCCTAATTTTTCACTGGGCACCTTTCATCTACATGTAGTATGAAATATCGACTCCAAACTTTGCTGACTATCGAAATTTTCCTGTCAAGGTGATGCGACAGACAGTTTGGAGCCCTCACGCTCTCATACACTTAGACCTTAAAACACAGGGATTCTGGGGATACCAGTGAAATAGACTTGTATGTTCACGTTAGTGTTGTAGCACTCGAGATCGGTCTCGGTCTCGAGACTGGTCTTGAGACCACTTTTTGAAGATCTCGGTCTTGTCTCGCACTCGACCGCATTTTTACTCGGTCTTGTCTCGGTCTCGGGCACAGAGGACTCGGGATTTTTACTGCGAGACCAGCCGAGACCATGGCTTCACCGACAGCACTGAACTACCTCTCAACTGTCTCATTTGTTCAGTAACAGGCCTTGATGTTTTTAGTCAGATCTGAGCTTTTTTGATTCACACTACAGGAACATTCAATTTTGTAAGTGAATTTTTGTGTTGTGTATGCATCAACACCACTGAGCTCCTGAGCTGCCACAGATGCACACATTTAACAGAGAAGTGAGACAAATGTGTGCATTAGGAACAGCAATAATGGGATTAATGCAACAGTGAAATCTAGTTCTATAGCAGTGCTAATTTACAACAAATTTGAAACGTCCTCGTGCCTCCATTGACCTCTGTTGCTGCTGTTTGTTGCCCTTGTCCATGTTTACTTTTCCTGTTCGGTGCCAACACTGAATGATGCCAACAGGCAAAGTGAAACATTAAAGTTTGTCCCTGGTCATTGATTTAACCTCTAAAAACTCATTGCTATGTATCCGTTATACATTTAAAAGTTTTCTTCAACATGAAAATAAACCCTTCCTGCTTTAAAATGGCCTAAATGTGACTCTACACCGCCACACTCACTACAGCTCAGCACACCAGCTCACTCCCAACTCTGCTTTAACAACATAAAATCTTCTCTGCACTACACAGTTGTAAGTTGTAATATTGCTGGAATTCAGATGTGCATATGTGAACTGGAAAATGATTCAAAAGAAGAATTATGATGCACAAACTCCAAACTTGCAAGTTGAAAGGATTGGCCCCTAATTTTTATGACTTATTCAACTCTGGAAGTCTGAATCTGTGTTTTTTAGACTTTTGTCAGTGCTCTGCAGACTGAGATGGAAATGCTCAGCCATGGTGTGAACTGTTCATTCCACTCCTGATGTGTCTTCCAGCATATAAAAAAAATACCATATTGACTTGTAAACAAGGTATAAAACTGAATTTTTACTGGATGGATCTTTGCCAAACACCATCTGAATTCCAGTCTGACTGTTCCAGCACATTACTAGTGATCAGATATGATTCATATCTAAGATCACATATGCAGCTGAGATCTGTAAGAAAAAACTGCTTTGATTTATTCACTTTTCTATGAAAAAAAAAAGTCAAGATCTGAGTCACTAGGAGGCGAGAAAATCAAATTTGGGCCGCTTTTTCCTCTTTGTCCTCTTTATTTTCTCTGTGTGAAACTGAAGTCAGTGAGGATAAACAAAAAAAAAAAATTAAATAGCACACTAGAGACTGTTTCATGTAGAAATTGCAGAAAAAGAAAATGTTTCACAACCTGATTTAAGACTGTCAATAGTAACTCAAAAGTTAGGAAAGAATAAGATGCAAAAACATGATATTTTGTGACACATTTTACCTTTCTAAATTAAAATGCAGCTCCAAATGACATATAAATATTGAAAA
Source organism: Amphiprion ocellaris (assembly GCF_022539595.1). NCBI lineage: Eukaryota > Metazoa > Chordata > Actinopteri > Pomacentridae > Amphiprion > Amphiprion ocellaris. Next base: position 14,300,970 of record NC_072784.1, on the reverse strand, counting down.
TTTAATGTTATGCGATTTCATTTTCAGCCCCACCAAACATTTTTATTTAATGACTGGGAAACTCATGTTGAGGTTTGCAGTTTCTTTTTGAATTGTTTGTTTTGTAATTTTTAAAATAACTAAGCAGGACAAATTCACTTTTATTTCATTCATATGATATATTTATGTTGGTGTAACTTCAAACCCTGGCAAGAGAGAACCAGAAATGTGTGGATCCATGTTTTCTTTTCTCATTTCTGTTTTTAATTTGTCATTTAGATGAATCGATCTGTTAAATGCTCCCAAATGTTGCAGTATTATGTGGTTCATATATTTATATATTTGCAAATTGATCTCACAGTGCTTGTTGAACTGTTGAATGAATCCAGATGTGCTTTAGGGATGAGCAGCAGCAGCCACTGGGGGGCGCTGTAAGCCAAGCTAAGTGTGTTGTGGTTGTGTCCGGGCTCCACCTGCCTGGATATGGAACCCATCCATCAGACATGGCAGAGTGATGTCTGACACTGTGAGGAAGGTGTTGTGTCGGTGTTTGTTCACTGCGACACTTTGCTCTGTCGGGAAAAACACTTCAGCTGAGAGAAATCTGTCTATTTGTGGCTGGACGAGGACGAGCAGATCGTATCGGGCTTCAAGTCTGGCACATAGTTGAGCCTCTATCTTGTTTCAGTTGGATCTGTTTGTTGAAAGAACAGAATACTGCAGAGCCAGCAGGAGGATAAGGAAAATTTGCTGTAAAAATCTGCAGTACAAAGAGTTTTCTTCTTTCTTTTTATCTCCTCATTCTTAACTGCCGCTCCCCTCCTCAGTTTCAATCTTTAATCTTCAGAAATTCAAACATATGAGGCACTTGAAGCTAACAATAGACTGATTGAATCCCGTGAGCAGCTCGGCGACAGTGCAGTCAGTCACTGTGTCCCCTGTTAATCAATATCTTTGTGGAGGAGAGGAAAAGGCCACAGCGAAGAGAACAGATTGGAGTAGAAAAACGGGATGAAGGGAGGTTTAACTGTGGATTGAGGGATGAAAACAGGTCTGGATGGATGGAGGAGAATCAAATGTGCAGCTCTAGGGAGGTCCAAACACTGACGATCCACTAATCCCACACAGATCCCTCTTTTCTTTATGTTTCATTTCCTCCTTTTTCTCAAAGAATAAGACAGGAAAGTTTCCCATTTATGGGGCATTCCCCTAAAATGTCACTCAGTTCAATTCAATTTTAAATATGCTTCTGTATTTTAATGCCAGTGTGTATTTTTCTCTTTTCTCATTTCCGCTAAAACATTTTCACAAGTTGAGCGTCGTCCTTCTAGCTGCGTCCTGAGATCTGATGTAAACTTTAAATGCACCATAGAGGATTAATTGAGCTGCAGAGGGGAAATTATACACATTTGGGACTTGTCAGCTTCATAATTTTTCATCTTTTCTGTGTTTTTTTTCCCCCATATTGAAGAGGAGTGGATTACTTCCAGACCGCGACAGGGAGACTCAGATGCTGGTTCCATCCAAATGTTCTTCCAAATCTTTTTAGCCTCACTCGTGGCGTAGCTGCAGGGAAGGATTGTTTGGCCGATGCGTCTTTCCAGCAGTTCGGTCCAGAGTGAAATTGCATGATAACTGAGGTTGTTATGAAATTTGGTGCAACACATGATCCCCGAAGAATTGCTTTTTCCACTCCACTCTTCTTCCAGTGTCACAAACAGGTCAACATTTCCACTTGATAGACACTTGAGTTTACTAAACGCAGCTCCAATGAAAATCCAGTTTTCTACCTCACTTCATGAACATATAATGTTTTTTTTTGTCATGCTATAAGACGTATTGAGTGAAATAAGCAGCAGTTGCCTACTCCTTCCAACAATGAAGCTGCAGGCTCAAAAACATGGATTTGGATTTTCAGCGTTTCTAAAGCCAAGTTACTTTCTGTTTTGGCTAAATCTGATCCATTTCTGGTAACAACCGCCCATCCGGGGCACACAGTCGTTGCATCAGTACTTTGGCATGTTTTAACCAGTCTCAGTAGCCAACATTGAAGGCAATGTTGAAGTATATACACGAAAATGTACTTTGGATATGCAAAAACATTGAAACAGACCACATTAATAAACCAAAGAAGCTGTGTTTGATAGTGGAACTTTCCGTATCTTTGTTCTTCTGCAGAAATTGTCTGGGCCGAACATGTTTGGTTGAATTACTCCAATATACAACTTGCCATTGTGTTGTGTAGAGTAGTTGTACAGTATTAGAGCAGAGTTGTAGGTGAGCTGGTGCGCTCGAGCTGCAGCGAATAGCGGAGAAGTGGGTCGAGAGAAGATTTGTACTCAGTATTGAGTTGCATCTCAGCTGTTTTAAGCTAAAAAAGGGTTTATTTTCATGGCACAAAACTTCAAAATGTGTAATTTTCTTAGGAAGAAATTAATTTTTCAGGTCTTAATCATTGACTGGAGAAGAATTTTAAAAGAAATGTCCTTCTGATCCAAAAATGTGAAGGAAAATTTGCTCTCAACTGTTTCTGAACAACTCCAACTGTGATGCTGTAGTTGATCCCAACTACTTTTTTGGCAGGAAAAAAAATGCAGATTTCATAAGTGGTTGAAAAGCAGAGCTGGAACCAATGATTATTTTCACTGTGGATTAGTTTGTCCATTATTTTCTTGATTGCTGGCTGGATTAATTTCACTTTTACTTTCCAAGTCTACTTTTCAAGATTCTGTCAACATTTAGTACATTTAACTTAAACAAGTAGTGTTGATATCATAATTTAACTTAATTTGAATAAACCTGATGCAAATTTGTGCCACTAATTAATGCAAGCTGGTTCAACAATTCTCTTTTTTTCAGTGTAGTTGAAATGAGTGTTTAAAGAATAAAACAACAACCAGTAGGAGACTTTAATGGCAATATCTTAATCCTAAAAGTTTAAAATAATTTAGCTTTATAACATGCAGTAGCTATTAACATAAATGTAAACTAGTCTGTCACAGGTGAGCTAAGATGAACATTTGCCTGAAAGCACAGTTTACAGTAACTACAGCTGAAGGCGACAAAGTTTAGTCTAGAATGAGAATTCAATAAGGAAAGATCAGCTGTGTAATGTTTCAGATTACACTTGATTTAATTTTATTGACTTCTGAGGTGATTGGATGTGATAAATAGGATGCATCTCCACAAAGTATTGGCTCATGTAGAAAAGAGATATGACTGGACAAAACACAGACGCTGCTGCTGGAGAGAGAACTTAGTTAAATCTTTCAGAAATTTGTGAAGATGATGGTGAATTCTGGGTTGAACAGGCCTAAAGGACAAGAAAGGAAAGTGTTGAGAATTATGTGTTTCTCTGAAGGCTGAGAAAATTTCTTAAACCTTTTAGGCTCTTCTTTCAAACCCAATTGGAAAAATGCCTTGTCATTAAGACTAAAGCCAGACTGTTACACAAGGTTTTACCAAACATTGCTGGTGGAACTATACAGCTGCTATGCCAACTTATATACAGTGCCAACTATCCAGTGGTAGCTCTTTTAAAATGTTAGAATTAAAGAAAACAAACAGCAAGGAGGCAGTAGTAGTAGAGCCATGCTTGCATTGGATGCCTCCTGATCTGTGTAATAATGCTTGAATTATTTTCCCACTTTGAGGCAGGATAAGTCGTCATGTGCTGCAGGTTTGTCGTGTTTGTCTGCAGGCGAGTCTGAAGGTGTTTCTGACTCAGAGCTGTTTGTTTGGGTTCTGTCTACATGGGGGGTGAGAGTGACTGAATTTTAACACCGTTGGATTTCAGCTGTGACACTTTCTCTCTGCCTGTAATGTTTAACCTCCCTCTAATACTAAAAATAAACATCTGAGGGAGCCCGGAGGGCCAGCTTAGGATTTCCCACTGAGAGGCGTGACGCTCGTTCACACTCCCCTCTAGTGTCTATCGAATGACACAGTTTAAACCAATCCGACTTTTTACGTAACCTTTGACCTTAAACAAGCCAGTCGGTCCACTCGTAAACATTTCCTGGACCGTTACTGCAGCCATGGATCACAGCCGAGCACCTTGGGGACCTCAGCCTGAATACATTTGTACGTTTGTCAGAAGCCCTTCCATTGCTGATCTATTAATGCTGGGGTTTACTTCATCAGCATGAATGATGGCCATCACAACCGGTTAAGCACTGGAGAAAAATAGAAGCTGTGTCACGAGGTCACGCTCCGCTGTTCCCTAATGAAGGCTCCTTTTGGTGGTTTGTCTTGCTTAACATATCCATCACCTGCAAAGTGTGAGATTAAAGGAGAATGTGAGCCGTATTTAGAGTTATGGCCCATTAACTTGTAAATCTGGTCTACATTGCATCCTGCAGTGCCGTCGCTGAATGCAGTTAAACAGCAATAAAACAAACTTTGAAGTGATAAAATGAAGATTCTAATTTAACAGTGATTTAATATGTTGTTGTTCATCCTACATGTCAATGTAAATAAAGTAATTCTGACTGCATGTGATAGTATCAGATTAAATAAACATGTGCACTTAAAACACACAGAGAAAACCCACACTAAAAGTCATCACATAATGGAAATCTGTCATCTCACCTTTAAAAGGACCATCAATCACCAGACCCTCTCACATGCATAATGATAACACAGAGAACAAGCGACTCTTTGTTGTGGTCACTGTATCTTCCTCTTTTTTGTCCTCTACACTGATAACGGAGGCTTGCAATATGTCTCAACCTATATATTATATAAGAGCAGCCTTTTAAAGACAGTGGAGCCACAGCAGGTTGTTCCATATGGTCTATACGACTCTATCGGATGGACTCCCGAGGTCCTGATATGGCGTCCTCGAGTTACACTGTGTTTTAGGGCAGATCAAAGTGGAGCCACCATCAGCTGAGATGCTCGACTGCTGGGACGGTGTCCGATTCAAGGCCTTTGAGCTGGACCCGCATCACATGGGCTGGTCAGTATGTGGAGCCACAGCGGGGGAACAGCAGGGTGCCCTCAGGGATAGTAATGACAGGGACCCTTTGAAGTGGGTTTGGTTGCAGCTCTGTGGCTGCTGACCCTCCCAGAACCCCACCCAGCTTCCACACATCACATATGGACACCTCCGAAATCGACCCCCGGGAGCTCCGAGGCTCCCAGACCATGACGGTGTAACCCGAGAGCGTCTGTAGCAGCCTGTCAGACCGCTGATGGAGGCTTCTCATTGGTCCAAACAGGAAGCAAGCGTGACCCCTCGAAGCCCCGAGGTCGAACACGTTTCTTAGAACAGTGACAATTGGATTAGTGTCTTATGTGGACCAGACGACCTCAAACACAGACACATTCACACAGGTAGAAGTGGCCTGGGAGCACTCACACTAGCAGATACATCGTCTTCCAGCTGCTTGGCTCTGAGGAACTTCAGGTTTCCTCAGTATGTTCCGGCAGCAGCAGTGCAACTCATCAGAAACATGACATCAGCAGCTTCATTTTTGTTTTATGACAACAAATCGATAATTGAAAGTGTACTTATCTGTTATTAGTGACTGAGACTTCCAGTCCGCCCTGCTGCCATTTCTATCTTTAGCCCTGCATTTATTCTTTTGCTGTTTCTGACGTGAACAATCCAGAGAGACACATGGAAACAATGTTTTATAGCTTTGCTCGCTGCTGCCCTTTTTCCTCCTCCCTGTCTTTCTCTTCATCTTGCTCTTTTCTTGCTGTCCTTTCGCTTTCCTCCCGAGTAGATGAGGGCACGCCACCATCGCTTCGGCAGACTTGAAAAAAGCAATGATTAGACAGATTTAATGCCACTGGAGCCAGTTCGGTTGTCTGGTCAAAGCATTTTGCGCCCACGAGTGCATTTGTATGCACATGTTCATGTCTAATGTGTGCACATCTGTATGTACAGTACATGCATGTCTGTGCGTCTGGTCATATAAGTGCATGTAAGCATGTGGTTGACTCAGAGGAGCAGCGGTGCATACACCACCATCAGTCAGAGCCCAGAGCCAGCACCGCTTTAATGGCTGCCATAATTAAAAAAGCTTTTAAAGAAGGGTGTGCCACTAAAGGGGAAAGGTGGGGGTGGTGCTGAGCTGGTTGGAGTAGCAGTGTGATCAGTGGAATGGGTATATGTTGGCATACTGCAAAAATGGAATGTCTCCTGACTGAACGCCTACCTGTCAGATTCATACTGCAATACCGAGACTAGACTACACCTTTCAGGTTAGTAGTTTACAATGATGGAAGCATGTAGTTTGTACATCACAACATTTTGCTTAAACCTTAGGGGCAGTAGAGAATGTGAACAAGCTAAAACTTCATATAATCCCACTCCCTCACTGTTTCCAGGGGTGTCATTCGAAAAGAGCAGCTGTTTCATAGTCATCCAGATTAATTTACTTTCTAGAGCTGCTTCTGTTAACTGTAAAATATCTCAGCCACAAGCAAAACTCCCCAAATGTTTTGCATTTTGAGCTAAAAATTGAAAGACATATTGTGGAGACAAGTGACTTTGATTATTTTGCTGAAAAGGGGCACAATATTATGGAACCTTTAAGGTAGAGTCACATTTGTGTCCATCTGATAAATGTGAGTCCACTAGTCATTTTCGTATCTCTGCTTTTGGTCCTTGCCAGCTCTTCAGAGAAATATCACTTCAACTGCTAAATGTGCCACCAGCTAGTCTCTAACTGTGTCTGTGCCTTTTGGTGCTGAGCAGATAATGTCCAGTGGGTCCAACTTTTTTTTTTGTTGCCTACTGCAGCCTAGAATATTGGAGCTGGGAGAATGAACCAGCATAATTAAATTCGAGAACAGGAGGCTAAACAGTGAACTGAAACTCATTATAAAGCTATGTGAAGTTTCCATAAAGGGAGCTGCAGATTTAGGTGGTGATTCTCTGCAGGTTCATCACTACAGGCAACCCCTGAGGAACAATAACCACAATGTTCTGATGGTAGAAAGGCTGGCAAGGGTTGAGATTTCTTAGCACAGTGAAAGGACACAGAAAGCACAAGAAGCACAGACTTCTGACAAGGAAGTAAAAACATCATGCAAAAATGTCAAAAATATGAGACAGAAAAGACACAAGACGAGTAATTAAATGTTAATGGTTCTGAAGAGAACTACAAATACAATATATAACAAAACATTTTACTTTGAAGCTTATCCTCGGTATTAATCATCAATCAAAATGACTATAGCAGTCATATAAATATTGTGGTGTAAAAAACACAATATATTCCTTTAAAATGCAGTGGAGTAGAGAGATATAAAGTGCATAAAATGGAAAAGCTGCTTTAAAACTGTATGTAGGCGCAGTTACTGCTTAAGTATGTTGTACCTACTGTAGTACAGAGAGAGTAAAAATTGCCGGCAGATGTCCTCATGCATGACCAGCCTGCTTTAGTATAATGTTGTTTTAAATACCATGAAGCGCTCGGGGAGAAACAGGAAACTCCTGCTGCTGCATGGAGGAACATGAAAAGTGCTTCAGGCTGTTTGCAGTTCAGACTGTGACCTCAGCGAATCTATTACTTAATATTACCTGGAGGTCATGATGGCGTCCACTGGCCACTCGAATGTGCAACACTTTACTCACTGATTGTGCTAATTGTCCAAACTGTATCTGTGCTGTACCTTTGTCATGTAATTGCACTGCTGCTGCTCTGTCCTTGATGCTATTAGCTGCTGTTTACATGTCCACAAAACATTTAGTTTGCTGGCAAAGCTCTGAAAAGTAAACACCGTGGACGTGGATGGAAAAAATTACACAACTCGGACATGCCCCCACTGATAATAGAGTTAAAAAAAGCCTAATCTAAACACTCTGGGAACTATAAATATTCATAAGAGCCAGGGGAGAGGCTGGATTAGATGCTGGTATAAATGGGATTCAGGGGTTTCTTTACATTTGTGGAAGGATAGCTGCTGCTTGAGATGTAGTGTAGGAGTTTGTATTATATTACACACTGGCTGCAGCGAAATGAAGAAATGAAAGGTTTTGACTACTCATCCAAACAAGATTTGTGAACCAGGTAGTTTGCACTAGAAAACTATGGTTATATATAGTACAGGCTGTACTGTAGACCAGCGTGTCGGGTGTGTAAAGTTCTGGACGTGTGGTTGTGATTAACAAGGTCCTTAAACCCCCCCAGGTTGTGAAAACATTCGAAAACACTTTTCATTTCCTTCGCCAGAAATGAAGAGTGTCCTGATTCTTTCACACTCTCCCCCCATGAAGGTAAATGATCCCACCCTCCCAAAGAAGTCCAGCGGAGCAGACCAGCGTTATTGTGGCCTCTGGGGTCAAATAGACGAGGTCAGAGAGTTAAAGAGCTCTGAGCCCGTCGAGCACAACTACTGTGCCCCTCAGTTTGTCTCCACCGCACCTATTGAATATCACCGAGGGGGAAGAAAACATCCCCCGTGTTTACGGCTGCACCCAGAGGTAAAGTGCAGCGACTTGGGGGAGACGTTGTGAGTTTTGGGTTCAGGTACAGGTCAGAGTTAAAGAAAGGTTGAGGTTAAAGGTCTGTGAGCTGAACTACTTCTGCCTCCACTCTGATTATCTTTACTAACATCTTATTTCCATTCAAGTGCAGCTGACAGGCTTGCAAATATACCCATTATGCAAATCCTCTGTGCGGATAAGGAGTCATAGTTTTTTCTTTTCTTACGTGTATGTAATGGGCATGTGTATTAGTTGGCATTCTACAGCTGCTATATGGCATCACTTGCTGCCAATTACCACATCATATTCTTCACCACACATACTTTCAATTTGTACAGTTTGTTTGACTGTAATTTGTTAAAAAAATTTAAAAAAATACTGGTTGTGTGTGCTGAACTCCAAGCACTTTTTGTGTGTTTGTTTTTTTTGCTTAATTTATTAATTTACTCATTTTTAGACTTGCAATAAAAAGTCCTGTACTTCTATAAAAACAGTACAACCATGACTAGAAGGAGAGAGAACCAAAATGCGTTGTGTATAGTTTGAGAAAGTTATAATGACATAAATTACAAAAAAAGAGAAAAATGAAAGTTGATTTTCTTTGATTATTTGATTTTCAAAAATCGAAAAACCCACAATCAACATTTTCCAAATGCCCATGTGTTCTTAATACTGTAAAAATGTTAATTCTACCTACTATAAATATTTAGTATTTACATTTTATATTTTTTCCATGCTTGTCTCCTGTTTGCTTTATGTAAACACAGCCTGCAGTTCAACCAAAAGGCCTTAAATTTTTGTCTTGGGACTGCTGGCAATGGTTGAGTTCCTGATTGCTTCACAGTTGTGCTGAGGAGTACAAAATATTTACTTTTTTTTTTTTTTTTTTTTTTTTTTTTACACAATCTGGTTAAAGCAATTGGTTTATATCTGGCTATTTTTTAACTGAGATATGTAGAATAAATTAAGTTTGATGAAATGTCATCATTATAAGCTTTGATTTGGTTAAATTTCCTGCTGGAATAGTGCAGATTAGAGTTCAAACACTGTAGAAAAGTTGAAAACACAACAGTTTTTTTCTGTTTTACTGGCAGATAAATGGTGTCATTTTGGGGAGTTTATGTCTTTCTAATATAACATGCGTATAAAACCTGCCATCAGGTTTGGGAGCTCAGAGGATTAATACTGTCTTATTCCTACTTTGTTTATTGAATGTTTAGGCATGTGTATTAGTTGGCATGCTGCATAAATTCCTGTTTTTTAAAGAACATTTTTATGTGTTCAATTGAGATTTTAAATTACATATTTTTTGGTCTCAGCCTGACTTCCACAGCTGTTATGTGGCATCGCTTACTGTCAATTTGCACATCATATTTTTCACCACACATATTTATAATATGAGCACTTATTTTTTTTACTGTAATTTGTTGAAATTGCTGTTTGTGTGTATTTAATCCCACTTATTACTGTAATACATGTTATTGTTAGTGTCCTGTTTTCTGCTAATGGAATGACCCTAATTCCCAGTGGAGACCATTAAATATTTGAACTGATGTTGCTCAGTGTTTGGCATGAAGTCGGTGAAGTGGACCACACCGTCTTGCTCCATAAATGAGGAGTGGGTGGCTGAGTGTGTGGAGGTGGAGGTGGAGGTGTTAAAGAGCTCGGGGCAGACCGAGGCTCCCTTCCTCAGGCCCGGGTGGAGGCAGTGGGAGTTTCCACGCTGGTTCGCCTGTTCAGTAAAAAGGCAGGCAGCGGCGCAGGATCTGAGCAATTACACTATTTGGGTTACAGGGGAGCTATTTATTTGCCCGGTTTGACGTGTTTCTGTCGACCAGGGGAGCAGTGCGGTATGGAAAACCGATAGCGCTGAAGTGTATTTATTTGTTCTGCAAGCAAAGCAGCCAAACAGAACAAGGCTGGGAGGAAAGAAAAAGAAAATTTGCAAAGTTTTTCAAAGGGTCAGGTCTGTAAGTTTGGTCCCGGCATGCTGTGCACCGAGTCGTGTGGAGTTGTGGGTGGTGGAGAGGACACGTCCTCCATCTGCCTGAGCAGCTTCCTGGACCACAACACAATGCTGGCAACTAACCAGCGTTCACTTGGGTTATTGAGTGCACAATAATCATCAACAACTTTTAAAAATGCCCAAACTTTAGGGCAACAATACACTTGAAATATGAGTAGAAATCTGAAAAACAAGCAGAAATCACATCATTCTGATTCTTTAACCTGTGACTGACTGTCTGTTCTGAACAACAACTCGAGTTGTTGTTCAGACTCTAATTCTTAGTAAATTCTTATTTTTTTTGAACAATAGATCTTTGATTTTCAACACAAGTAAACAAAAGCAGGTCTTCATTTCCAGCCAGCACTTGTTGGTTTTGTGAGCTACAAAAACAACTTAATTAGCTACAGCTAGCTAATTGACCGAATATTAGTTCCATACATTGTAAACACTTTATTGTTTCCATCTGACTTGTTCTGAAAGTAGAATCTTATAAAAGGATGTAAATATGTACTTAATGGCTCCATGCATTATTTGTATCACCAGACTTAAGCCATGTGTCCCAGTCAGCAACCTTTTTTCTCTCAGGTGGTAAAGATGTGCCTCTCCTGTCATAAATATAAGTATGAATAATTTATTTTTAACATAAGCCTGTTTGGAGTGGAGGCAATGTTTAGATTTCCACTTTAGAAGTAGATTTGCTGTCATGGTCAAGGTTTGTTTTAAAGTAATTTGTAGCTGTACAAAATTATCTTCTACAAAATTAATGCTGAGTTTACTTGAAACATTTATGCTACAAGTTCTTAAACTGCTTTTCATTTTTGTTCTCATGCTATTTTTGTTTTGAACAAGATACAACACTAAGGCTCCACCACAAATTATTTACATACAGTAGTTGGTAGTCAGTACTACAGACTATATATAAAAGATGAAAGTAGTGACCGTAATATCACCAGCTGGTTTGTGGACAACTGTTTTAAAGCCGTGAGTTTGTAATTTGGCCTTTGCAGTGGTGGTCTTTTGAAACCAGACATAAAAACACAACTTAAAGCATACCCTGCCTAAAAAAAAATAGCTTGCTTTGTTGTCAATTTTATTTCAAATAGAACCATAATTTTCAAAATCAGCACCATATTGTATTGAAGGAAACTTGAAACTAGGGTTTAAGACCATAAACTCATTAGGAAATTGTTTGCTCAGGTAACAAATCAACATAGAAGTATAATCATTTTCTCATAGATGTGTATACAATCTCTTCTCTTTTTCCAACAAGAGGAGTTGCCCCCTGCTGGCTGTTGGAAAGAATACATGGTAAAAACACTTCCATGTAGCCTTCATTTTTCAGACACAGATTCTATAAAGTCAATGTTTGGCACCATTACTACTGATACCTTCTGATTCTCAATACCAATTTCAATCCAACAGCAAAAGACAAACCTATGAAATGGAAAAAATGCAGAATGGAGTTTGTTGTTGCCCGATATTTGACAATTACATTTATGGACAGCTTTATTTCTATGTACAGACCTCAATGTCTGTTTTGAGGTGCTTCAATAAGTTTAAAGAGTTTCTTCCATTAGCTATTTGTATGCTGTCTTTTATTGGTCTTTAACTTGTCCTTGATCCTCAGTGCAAACACAAAAAATCATCACAGACACTTTTGAGGTTTTTTGGCACAAATCTCAGTGGACCTGTTGCAACCCATATGCTTACTGATGCTATCTCGGAGAAATTTCAATCTGAAGGATGGTTACCTTTGACAGCTGTGGTACTTCCATGGCCCTGAGTGCCATACAAATTGAATAAATTCAGAATCTAGGTATTAATGTGGTACTAAGGTATTGTTTTTCATGACATCGCTGGTACTGAATATGACTCACCTCAGCCTTGTTAAAATTTTTGTCTTGGTGGCTGAATTGTTAGTGGCATTAAAGTGGAGAATCAAAGTAGAACAGCACTGAGTAAGTCAGTCCAAAAATACCCAGTTCTCCTCAGATTGGACATTTGGTTTCTGTAAGTGCTTCAATCCAAAGCATGCAGGTAACCATGGGACACATAGAGCAGCGTGCTACTGACTTTTTAATGACTTTAAACAACAGGATTTCAAGAGAAACTCCAACTGCTTTTGAGAAAGTTTCACTGCTACTTGTAGCTGTTGACATGACAAGCTGCCCAGTGCAATTTTAAATACCACGCTGTTGATTTTTACTGTCAGCGCAGCGCCATCAGCTTTCAGTTTATGCGTGTATGTTTTCACTCTATGCACAAGTTAACCACCATACTGTAATACAGAGAGAAAAGCAGAAATCAAAAACTAAAGAACCGTCACTCTGTCCTTTCATTGTCATCATTATCACATGCACACACACGCAGACTTCCCTGGCAGCGCTAGTGTTGACCATGTGTAGTATCTGGCAGCTGTTTTAAAATCCAAAACTTTGCCCTTGAACTGTACTCGGACAGTTCCTGGGTAAACTCGGCTAATCCAGCACTGCGTACAGAAGACACAGAATCAATACAGCAAAGTTCAGTCCAGCTTAATCTCCAATACTGAGAGATTTTTATATTTATTACATTTTTTCTGTGGTCAGATGAACGGGTTGTGTTTCTCGTACGGTGGAAATGGCCGTCTGCTCTGCATTCCACGCTATGTCAGGCATGAAAGTGGCTTGAAAGATGGACTCAAGCATGACGACTGCATCCAGATCCTGCGGAGACGGCCTCCTGATGGCTCTCAGCACCAGATTACAGGTGTATTACCTGCTGAGCGACATGACAGGATATGAAATCTTGCAGCATAATGTCATTCCAGGAATACTCCTGTTTCTTCTTTTGTTCATGAACAGAACCCGACCATGAGGAGCAGCAGAGTCTTTCTCCTTCATATTACTGCCTATTTTAGTGCGTGTATATACACTGTGTGCGTGCATGTAGCTAAATGCAGGCTTGCAGCGCTACTGATTAAGCCATTTCTTCGTGGTGACTAATGGAAAAAGTTGTACGTGACTAGCTGTCTGATAGGAGTTGAAGTTGTTACCGAGGCACTTTGTCACCCCGAGACTCATTAGGTGCTAATGATGCTGATGGTGACTCACGGGTATGATTGATTAATCCTCACAGCAAAAATCAACTGCAGTGTGGCTATGTTTAAAGAATATGAAGAGGCTTCAGTGTCATTTGATTGCATTCGGGCCATGGGGCCGGTTTACCGCTGCAGACCAGTCCTATCAACATAATTCTTCTGTTTTGGCAGGACGTGCGTCACATAGACCCCAGTATACCAACTTCTGACCTTGAATCCTTCTCATCATGATTGCTTTATCCTCTACTCCTGCTTGAGTCAGTTTTCAGTCTGCAGTCCCTGTCCAACTGTGCAGCAGGGTAAATTTGTTGCTGAAGAGTGTTGATCCTATTTTTATTTACTCTGCTGTGTGCTTACAGTCTACCCAAAACTGTTAGATTTTGTAAGATGAACCTTAAATCTCCTTATTTGACCCCTTTTCAAGTAAATTAATGATTCTTGCATGTGCACAGAATATGTCTTTGAATTTTCAGTTCAAAATGTAGCAAAGATGGTGAATTTTACCATTTTAGTCTTGTTCTAAACTGGTTGTTTAAGTATCTTTAGCTTTAAATGTAGCATAGATGCTGCTGTTCACGCCCCCTTCAGGAAGAAGAGTCTCTCTGTGTCTGTGATTGACAGTGATAGCAAACAGCTGACCTCACAGCAGCAGATATAGATTAAATCAGAGGCATTTTGCTGCTTCTAACTTTCTCTCTGACTGATTATTTCATGTTGAAATATTGCTGAATTCACAGCACAGCCACTGTTTGTTTAAATTCATACGTCTGGTGAGTTTGTCTGATGATATTACAGTTATAAAATCTGTATTTTACCTGTGGAGCAGCAACTTGGTAATAACTGGCTAACATGTAGTCTTCATGAACTGTGTTTCAGGGACTATTTCCTACTTAACTTCCTACATAGAAACGGTATAAAATTCTCACTGACTTGTACAGCTAGAGGAATGTCAATAACAAACATCTTCATACTTACAGAGCTTTTATTTTAAAGTTTTTTAAACTTAGAACAAACAAACTGATTTTCAACATCTGGGACCCTTTAATTTCAATTTCAGGTTACATTTGACTGGCATTGACCGATGGTTCTTACTTTTTGAAGCATAAACAGCCCCTAACATCCAGCATGGCATCTAGGTATAACATCTGTGGGATCAACATGACTTAGGACTGTTGCTGTGCGTAATTTGTCATAATTTTTTGTCTATATTTACTGAAAAGTGCAAATATTTATACAGATCTCAGTGGGAACCACCACTGTGTTGTTAGTTTCAGTAAGACCCCAGAACAAGCTGTCTGACTGGTTCGTCTTAGCTGACATCTATACATAATACTACAACTGCAGAAAGTTCAACATCTTCTTGAGTAGTGATTGACCTCCTGTTGCTGACAGACTTTATGTGGTAGATGTGAATGCCTGTCAAGGTGACACAGATCTTATGTATTTTAATGTGACTTAATGTGTCTTCAGATATGTGTCCTGTTCTTAGGGTAGAAGAAGAAGCTTGGATGAGTTGAAAAATGCATTGCTCTTATATGGAGACATGTTTCATTTTAGTGTCAGCTGGAAAACATTTACCACAACACGCTGAAATATAATGTGTTTGTGTCTCGAGTGCTATTCAGGCTGCTGGTCTGGAGCTGCGATTGCTGCTGGCTTTAATTCAGGTGAGCAAGTAGGAGTACCTCCAGCAAGGAATGATAACTGGCAGTTTACATTGACTTGTTAGCCTTTTCCTTTATCTCACCTGATAATTTCACTGCAATGTGTACACCTGGTTGTTCCAGTTCTCCGTTTTTTTAGTCTTTCCTAGTTACTTAGGTGTGTGTATAAGGACCTGTGCAGTATCACTTAACTAACAAAATATTCAAAATCACTTGTCAATAGTTGCATTATGTCTAATTTGACACGAACTGTGCTTAATCTTATAAACAAAAAATTTAATGCTTCAGAACTATATTGAAAGTATGGGCCCAAAAGTATGGGCCCAAAAGTGGAAACTCAATGCAACAAAAGTAAATGCACTGGTGATCACTGACCCACAAGGTAGAAAATCCGTAATCACTGATGCAAAGAGTTGATTGAGTACACATACCATTTTTGACTTATGGGCTATATCTGATTACATGTCTGCATCATGGCTCCACATGGAAAAGAAGCTTCATGGCTGCACATGAATGTAGTTATGAGTCTTAACAAAAATGAAAAAACATACAGGAGGATCAACTAAAAATCAGCTAAAATGCAATTGCAGAAGCAATCAGGAGGTATAGAAGGAGCTGTAGTACCACTAATCAGAGCTGCAGTTGCTGTCCTCAAAAAAAGATGCTATAGAAAGTGTGCTATTACTACTAGATGTGAAAAACAGACAGGCAAGTGCTTCAATGCTTCAGATTTGGCACAGGGGTTAAAATGGAAATTGAAGTTTCTGTGAAGTCTAAGGGATTACATCAGCCTATAGATGGCATCCAAGAAAAGAAAAACCCTTGCTTGCTCTTTGGCACTAAAAATTAAGATAAACCTCGCTAAAATGCATGAAAAGAAGCCTCATGAATAATGGGAGCACATTCTTTAGTGAGATTAGTTCGAGATAAATGTGTTTAATGCAAATGGGATCCAGCATGTTTGGCTTGAACTACCACAGTGAACACATAGTCCTGACAGTGAAGCATGTGCAAAAGGTGTTGGGGAGAAGACATTTATTGATGGAACCATGGATGTCTGTAGCTATACCAAAAATACTGGCTGACAAGATGACTCCCACTATGCAGAAACTTGGCAGAGCATAAATATTCCAGCTTTTGCCAGAATCACAGAAGAGTTTCAAAAGTAGAACACAGTGAAAACTACGACCTGGTCAAGTACGCTGCCTGAGTTCAATCCAGTAGAATGCATTTTGGGTATTTTGAAGAGAAGCGTAGAGCAACACAGCCCCTCCAGCAAAGACCAGCTCTGAAGAACATCAGAACATGTCTTCAGAAATGTAGCATCCTCTGTGTTGAGCAGGGCTGAGTCTGTTCTCAAAAATAAAGCTGGACACAAAAGTATTGAATAAAAACACAAAATTTAAATCTAAGTAATGAAATTGTACTTACTGTTGTTGCACTGTGTTCCTACGCTGCAGCCTGCTGTTTTAATAGATCTAAACTGTCAGTTTTTAATTTGACAGAAGAGCTGATATCTACTGCGCTATTAGAAGTAATGCAATTACTGTAAGGTGTTACAGTCGAGGCTCATTTGACAGTTAAGTCATATTACACAGGGGTGCATTCACTTTATCTACTGAATACCTAGTGCCTTGGTGCCAGAGATTTAATTAGCACTTAGCGACTCTGGTACTAGATTTTTTTCATGCCGTGTTCCCTTTAACAAAATTACAGTTGGAAAAAAAATACAGAAAGCGCAGGTACAATTTGCAGGTGTCTTTTTTTAAATCGACACCAGACACAAGTTGAAGTTAGTTACTCTGTCGGCACAAAGAGTCAATTTGACAAATGAGCTAAAGTTAGGAGGAGAGAGATGAGCTGAGGGATGAAGTTTTATTTACAAACAGAGAAAATCACCATTTTAATGTAGAGGAGCAATTTCACCAAGGTGATTCATCAAGAGCAGGACTCCTTCTGCTTTCTTATCTGGTGTTACTTGGGTCGAGGCCTCTGCTCCGCTCTGGTGGCCTTGGTGAACTGTCCCATGATGGATAGTGTGGAGGGGCAGTGGTCGTGATCCACGGAAACCAAACCTTTGTGAAACAAACCTCCTGCTCCTCCGGCGCCACTAATCCACAGGATGCTGAGGTGTAGCATTAGCTATGTTCTCTGATACGTGCTGTAACACAAGCTCTCGTTACTCACACAAATGTAAATGGCCCTGAGTGTAGGATTTGTCAATGTCACATCTTGGAGAGTTTTTAAAAGTCTGACTGGTAAAGCAAATAAAACCAGGAGAGTGCAATTAGAGAGCTATAAATGAAGCCCTGCTCTGTTGTTGTTTATTTTCACATCCATTTTCGCTCAATACACTTCTTCTCACCTATTTGTTTTTCCATCAGTTCAATTAGGTTAACGCGACCTTGACTCCATCACGGTGAGGACAGCTATAGTCGATATTCCACGGCCGAACACGGGTGGCCTCAAAGTGGGAGCGCAGTTAGATTAACAACTCTGGGAGATTTGTTTATGAACGTCAGTGAGAGAGTTTCTGTCTTTGCTTTATGAAGGCACTGAGGCCCTAATTTGTCTGGTTAATGCTGCTAATGCTGCTAATCCTGCTCCTGGAGATCGTCCGGAGCCTGACTGCTGTAATACCTTCCAGGCTGCTGTCGACGGGAGGAGAAAATTATTTTTATTAATCTGTTTTTAAAGTCTCACAAGGTTGTGCCGTGGAGGGCCATCAGAGTGAACGATGATCAGGCCGAGACAATAGGTTTAGGATGCGGATCAGAGCACCTAATGGTCCTCTCCGTCTTCCACACATGCAGACTAACGCACACCATGCACACGGTAAAATCAAACAAAAACACGCAGCTGTAGAGTGTGAAAATTTTTTTCTGACAGCATTGGATTTCAAATGACAAAAAAACCAGAGTGAAAAAAAATGACATTTCATGCCTTTGTTTAGCAGAAAGCAGCCAGTTTCCATTACAGGCTTCTGTTTCTGTTTAAACCGAGCCAGGCCGACATCCAAGACTCAGCAGAACACAAAAAGAAAGAAAGAAAAAAGAAAGAAAACAAAACCGTCGGCTGGCAGCAGCATCTATTGTGTAGCTGTTTGCGAGAAATCATCATGGTGCAGTTCCTCTGCTATATAATAAGCTTGCTTTGGGTTCTAAATACCTGATGCTGCACAAAAGTGGAGTTCTGCTTGGGATGGTTGTAATTGTCTGCTGCTCTGTTTACTGCGGTGACCCTCAGTTCTCCAAGTTTGCTGCTGAATAATAGATTTTTATGACTTTTCTTGTTTAATTTCCGGGTCTCTCTGTTGATTGAAACACAGCAGTGTGTGGATTAGTTGTGTTACGACTCAGGGAAGCTGTTTGATGGAGGATTACTCTGATTATCTCCGTTTAAATCATCATGTTTCTGTACGTGGCTGCTTTACAACATACCTTGCACATTTCTCGGGTGAAATAATCAAAAGATGTTTCTGATTTGCTCCCTCCCTCCCAGCTGTCTCCCTCTCTCTCCTCCGATCCCCTCATGCTTTCACTTTTCCTCATAGGAAGTGATTTACTGTCAAACACATTCCAGCAGCCACCCCCAGCTACTCTCACTGATCCATCCCAACAGGCCCTTTTATTTTCCCAATTTCTAGCCTCCTTTCTTCCCCTGCCATCGTTGCGCATCGTGACTTCAATCTCTATTTTTTCACCTCTCTTCGTCGTGCAGTCACAAGCAGTTTGTTTCGTCGTGTGTTTGTCCTCATGGCTGTTCGTATGCTGCTTGTTTGTTCTTGTCTTTCTGTTTGTTCTCACATGACGTGGATGTTGAGAAAACCTTGAAAAGTTACGCATCAACATGTTCAAATTTACATTTCTGCCTTGAGCATTCTTTATTATTTTTCCATCCATATCTAAACAGCAGCGTCGGAGAAATCTTGTGTTTTTACGCTAAGAAATGTGGCATCACACCACAATATTATGGTATTCTCTGTGCTAGTTGTTTCAAAAGGGTGAAACTTTCTTGTTGTAACTTCCCCCCCTTTTTTAATTTTTTTAAAAAATTTTGTCCTCTATCCTCTCTTTGTCTCGACATGTTTTCCTCTTCTTCCTCATCTTCCCTCCTGCCTCCGCGTCCAAGTCGGAAACATCCTGTTCATGGCTGCATGTTGACAAAGACACAGCTGCTGCGGGTCTGCATGTGGGCCGGCTGCTGCAGCTTTATTTATGCCTCTCTCCTGGTTAGGCAGCCCAGCTCTGGACCAGATGGCTGCAGCGTTCAATTGGACTCTGCCATTGTAGCCCTTCGTAATTGGTACTTGGAAACAAGCACCTCATTAATTATGCAAAAGGGCCTGTTTTAATGCGTAGTGAGCTGGTCTTACTGAAGTGTAATACTAATCAAGTGAGTACTTTGCTGCATTATGCATTAGAGAATTAGATTTATTTTAATTGTGGGCTTGTAACCAGATGGTTTCCAGAATCTACACACAAAAGGCAGGTGGAGAAAAAAAAATGAATTAGTAGCATTCCTTATCAGTGTCCTTCTGGCGCCTTTGAGAAAAGTGTTTTGTTTTTTTTTTCAACATGCGAGCCTGTTGGTACACTGTAAGAAAAAACCTATACTTAAATGACTTTTTTTTTTTTTTTTTTTTAAATTACTGTTATTTTATAGATTTCAGTGGCATATAATAACTGGTAAACTCACAGAAAAAGAAGTATTAATTTACATGTCAGCTGTAAAAGAAATAAACAACAGGCCAGCAAAGCTGTATATAAAGTCCACAAAACTTAAATTCACCACATCCATCCACAAAAATTTGTGTTTTTGTAGATGGTAAGTTGTTCTTTTACAATGTTTGAATGAAAGATTACATTTTTTTTATTGTATATAAATCAGCAAAAGATTGGTATTTTACAGGTATGTGTTGTTAGTTTAAAGAAAAAATATTAATGTAAGGATTATTGTTTTTCTATTCTTGTTTAAATAAATAATAGTTACTGCAATCACAGAAAATACCATTTATTAAAAATTAATTGCTATCATTGGTGTTATTTTTTTTTAGAATTAATTAATTGACTTTTTGATTATAGAAAACCAGGCCAAAACTGTGCATAATGTCCAATTGAAAAATTTGTATTTTTGCAGAAAAGATTTACATTGTGTGATCATAAAATCACGCTTTCTGTATTTAAGTTTAATTTTATTTAATTTTATTTTAGTGCATTTAAATCGGCTAAAATGTCATTATTTTACATATATTTGCTGTTATTTGAAATAAATCTATATTAAAGATTGAAAACAGTAAATAATTTTAAAAACTGTTATTTGATTTTTTCCTGTTTTGATAAATAACTACTAAAGTCACAGAAGTATTAATTTACATATTGACTGTAAAAAAAAAGAAGAAAAAAAATGTCCAAAACTGTGAATGTGTATTAAAAACACCCCTATAGTTTTTTATTCTTTTTACAGCATGTGACTCTTATATTACAGAGTTGTACTGTATTTAAATGAGCTAAAAATATCATTATTTACATCTTTTTGCTGTTATTTTCACATATTATACTGCTTTTTAACATTGTAGTTTTACAACATTTTTAGCATATTTGTTCAGGAACTGTTTCTCAGTAGCTTTTTTTTAAAAGTTTTTAATGTTTTTATTGTTTTGTCTTTTTTTTGCAGTGTATGTAGGTCTAAAAACTTCTTTTGAACATAGGTTTGGTCAGGAAAAGGAAAAAGGATTGAATTAAAACAGAAATTTGGGGTTTATGTCTGCCTCCACCAATCTGTCTTTTAGCCTTTTTGTCAATCTGCTATTGATCCACTGTGTTTTAGGATTCAGCAGAGTTTTGTAGTTTGCATGTGCATTAGGGAAGGAAGTCAGAAATTGGACCGGAGAAGATGATTGTGTTGGACATGCTTTCAAGTACATGCATAAAGAGCCAAGCACAGAACTGGGTGCAGCTTCAGGGGATTTTAAATCCAACTTGGCAAAACTGTTACCGATGATAGACTCATTTGAGGCAAAAAACAGAGATTTATCCTGTGATTTTTTTTTCAGTGTTTGCAAGTTAAGATCGCTAAAACTGAAGCACTAAAACTCGCTGTGGTTTGGACGCATTTTCTTGTGTATGGAAGCAATTTTGTACTGGTGGAAAAAAAAAACACCTCAGAAATGATGTGAAGTTCACAACCAGCTAATCAGCTCAAGTGTGAAAACGCCTCCAAACCCTCGACAGGCCCAGTGTAGCTGCTAGATGATCGACTCAAGTCTGCGGCTGCACCGAGAATCATCCAGTCGGTGCTTCTTTGTCAATGTGAATCAGGCAGCTGTTGGAAATCAGCCGACAGGATGGCCTGACCTTCCCTGCATGAGTAAAGTCCAAAAAAAAAAAGGTCAAGCATGCAATGGCAAAGTCAAACTGCCTTTTATTTGAACATACATGCAGAGTTTTGCATTGTTACGCACAACCATTTCCCTACACAACACATCTGCTGGTTGTCACAACAGCCAGCCGTCCACTCCGAACATATGCGTTTGATATTGCAGTAGATTTAGCTGGTATGTAAACGCTTGTCGCTGGTGGTTTTTGAGGTTGCGACCGCAGCTCAGACTGCTGCTGCTCAAGGCCGAAACACAACACCGCAGCCTGCAGATTTGCTCGATGGAGCCGAGCAGCTACCAGCTCTGCACAGTTGGCAGCGCTGGGTGGTGGTCTCCGGAGGTTCGGCTGGTATCTCCACTCTGTGTGTTAATCTATGGTAATTAGAAAGATCCATCTGGGCTGCAGCGAGCCGGTGGAGTTTGCCGTACACATGTTCATGCATGAAGCTCGGATCACTGAGTGCTGGACTCGGCTTCGTAATCGCATTAGGAGAACATTGAGTGTGTGGTGTTGGGTGGCATCAGGCTGCACCTAAATTCATTTATGGGGAAAGCTAAATCTATTACTGAATCTCTGTGTGCAGGTACACTGCACATGCAAATTATACACATATGCACTGTAACTTGGTAGTATGTGTTTAAATTTCAGGGTTTATTTATTATACCTGATGCAGTCTCAAATACATACACTGTAAAAAAAAAAATTGATGAAAAATGGTGAAAATCCGGCAGCAAAGATGCCAGAAAAAATATTTTTAAAATGGTGTAATACCATCATGGTCAAAAACAGAAAGTAGAGAACTGTGAAAAAAGCACCAAAACCTGTACAATAATGTTTTTTTCCCAGATTTAATTAGAGTAAAAGTGGTCACGCATTGCAAAAGAACAATTTCCTTGTTTGTAAAAGTACAGATTTTTTGATGCACACATTTATATTTTTTACAGTCAACATGTGAATTAATACTTTTTTCTTTTCTTCTTTGCAAGATATTACAAAACAGGGAATACATACACACTATAACATTTTTTTCTTCCACAAGATATATGTAAAATCTAGATGTTTTAAAGAATAAAAATAGTGTAATTTTATGGTAAAAAGTTATGAAAGAATGAATTTTTAAAAAACTTGTTAAAATACAGTTGTTTTTTAAAAAGTGCAGACAACATATAAATGAATCCTTTTTTCTGTAATTTTATTTTACATCTGTAAATTAACAAAACTAGAAAAAAATCTGGAAAATAACAGTTTCTAAGAAATTACCATTTTTCCTTCTTAATGAACAGAATTTTTTAAAAAAGGCAAACATCTGTAATTTTTTAAATTTATTTATTGCTAATTTAAATGCCATAAAAATTTGTCAATTTTATCATAAAACAGTGACTTATTATTGATAAAAATACAAATTTTACAGAATTTACACTTTTGGCCTGTTTCTTTCTTGTTCTTATTTTTGCATTTAACATTTAAATGAAAACATTTTTTTCCTGCAATTTTACTAGATACAGTATGTAATTTGGAAAATCTGTAAAATAACAGTACATTGATGAAGAATTTACAGTTAAGAACTGCTAAAAAAACATTTTTTACAGTGTATTTTACATTCATGCCTCTGTATGTTTTACTATTTTACAATATATTTATTTTCCTTGAAGCAGTCTCAAATAAACTTCATAGGCTTGATTTGTTAATGAAAGTGAAATTCTCTCAGACGCTGCTGTCTCCTACATAATGAAGCAGTTCGGTAAAGAAAATGTCAACATTACTGAATAATCCATCATATCATATTAACAATGTGATGCTTTACTGTAATATTAGACAGTATTGATTCCCAGCAGAACTGCTCTTGTGTGTGTGTTTGTCGCCAAAAAAATACGTGTGTAGATTTGTGTACTTTCCAGCATCGGGGTGAATGTGTGTGGTTTCGACCCAGTGAAGGTCCTGCCAGGATCACCTCCTGTGTTTATTGTAACATATGAGGCCCAATTACAATGTTGGAGCCGCTAATGTGAAAAACCGTTTAGTAGACTGAGCTCAGCCTCAACTCTGCTCTGAAACTCTCTCTCTCTTTTTTTTTTTTAGGTTTTCTAGCATTATTGCCTTGTTATTCCATCTCAAATCATCAGAGACTTTCTGTTCCATTATCCTTCATGTGCTTGAAACTTCTTAATCATTAACAATGAATATATAAAACAACATCTGTAAAATCCTAAACTGATTTATTAAACACTGTCTGGGGTGTTTTTTTCTTAAAAATGGCCTGTTGGAATGACAATATCTCAGGAACTATAAAAGCTTTTTAAAAATTCACTGTTAATTCTCAACAGGACATCATCATCATCAGTTTGGAATCTGAAATATTGGTCTAATATATCAATTAATCTCTCATTTGGGAGTTAAAAAATGAAAAAAAAAATGAAGCTCTCATGAAAAGTCCCATCTCAGAAATTAATAATGCACAACTCAATTTGTAATTATTTCTGAACATATGTATAATTTTATTTTGGAATGTATTGGCTATATCAGTCTAAACTTTTTACAAATATCTGTGTAAATTTCAGGAAAATTAGAGAAAGTGTAACATGAATGAGTTGAAATTTGATGATTTGTGATGAAATAATGTTGTTTGGTGTCCAGAGATGTCTAGATCCAATCCAGTATCCACAAAATGGCATTCCTATACATCTATGCTGCATTCTCCAGTATGTTTTGGAATAATTTCTCTCTTGTGACGTCGTAGGAAAGGCGATCAGTTTGAAGGTGCCACAAACGCTTCATCAGGGGTATTTACCCAGAGGACTATAGTTTATGTCCCATGATGGACAAAAGACCATAGATTTTAGTTCTCTCATTGTGTCTTGTTGGTTATTTATTAGGTTGCTTGTGAATTGTCGGCCTTTGTACTCAGGAAATGGAAGAGAAGCTTCGAAAATGTTGCCAAAAGGTCCCATTTGATACCAAACTGTGCTGACAGCGTTTGGCTATAGTGTACAGTTGTGTATTAGTCTGCAATATCAAATATCTGCACATTAAAACCAGATCCAGAAGTTGAATGCAACATTCAGATGTTGCCACGGCAACAGCATGACTGTTTGCTGGTTTCAGCTGGAGGAATTAGTCTGATTTCTGCTTGGGACCCCGATGACGATGATGCAACATGTGTGAGAGCAGCTCTGTACATCAGATAATTGTAGCAGCGGCGTGTCTGTCCTCCAGGTCACTGTGAACCGATACTTCACTGACTGCATGTCAATTGCTTCTGGTCGGAAGCCAAATTTGAGCTGATTTCTATCGACAAAGCAATTTCTCGGACAGACTGTGCTCAGCTTTCATCATGCATTATTATACTTGTAGTTTCCCCAACAATATAAAGAAACATTTTTCTGCATCATTTATATTTTCTCTCTTCTTTTTTTTGTTCACTTTCAGCTCGACTAATTCAGCGCACTGTAATTTGCATGAAAATACAAAGGTGGGAACCCCGGCTTCTGTCTGCAGCTCTCTCTCTCTCCTCAGTTATTCTTTCCTTGTGTCTGCAGGCAGTGACTCATCCCTGCGTCTTCTGTGATATCAGCTTAAAAAAAAAAACAACACATACAGGGATGATTACAGCAGCAGATCAGGTATAAACACATCTTCATTGTGCTTTTGGGATGAAGATAGAAGATGGGATGTTGCGATAATTTCTCCAAAAACGTGTCTCCTTGCAGGGCTGAGACTCACCTGGTCCCACTCTGGGTAATAGAGACTTTTTTTGTCATTCGCAGTCAGATGAAACACAAAAATCTGTAATGATGATGGCCGTAATTGCTGCTCAATTTGTCTGCCTCCACCTCCTCCATCACCTCCAGTCCAGCCTCCTCATGTTCCCCAACAATCTGCCGTCGTCACACTTTTACTCGAGTTTTCTCATGCAATTAGCTAGAGCGCTGTGTTATTGGTTTCCACGGTGACTTTCTAAGATAAACATCAAAGTATGTGATAGCGGAGTGGTTTATTGATTCAGGAGATTTCAGGGTTGCTCTCGTAATGTGTCCACAGTTGACCTTTGACTTGTCTTTATGTTCTCTGACAACAGAGAAGATTGTGTTTGAGCCGAGGAAACGGTTGGCCTCCCCCCGCTGATCATCCCGTCATCCTTCCACCCCCTCAGTTCACTCGACTCTCACCGACATCATCCACGTTCTTCACAGTCCCGGTGTGCATTCAGAGCGATGACATATGGATTTTTTTTCTCTGCACGACATTGTGGGAGATGTTTGAAAACTCACTGCTCAGGTTGAAAGATTTATAGTCACACGTTGACCACACAGCTCGGACTTTATTTGACTGATCCAGAACATACTGCATAACGAATCGCAGTTCTGTGGCCGTAGCGAAGGCTTTAATCATTTTCTGTATGAAAGAGCACATTTATTTAGGTAGACGTTTTTAAAACCAAAAGTTTTTCACGAGTGAAATGTGTTTATTAGAACTTGGGTCTTGTTTTTGTAGCTTTGGTCAGAGTTTCTCTCACTTGTAACAACATTACACTTATCAAAGCAATCGCTGCGATCTGGTGACATTTCTACAACCAGAACAAGAAACAGGAGCAGCCGGACCTTCAGAAGTGGTTGTAGACAAGCAGTTTATCCACATAAACCACTGTATTAACCCTTTGAATCTGAAAAACCCACCAGAGAATATGAAAAATATGTTTTCTTTACAACATCTCCAAAATGACACTATTTATCAGAACCAGAAACTATAAAAACAGAAAGAATTGTTGAACTTACCAATGGTCTTGAAAATACTCATCTATTAAGTGTCATTTCATTGGGAAACATAATCAAATGTAAGTGTGAAAGCTTGATATTTATGCACATTTATATTATGCACATTTATAGGTTCATAATTTTATTTTTAGGAATTGCTAAAATGTGTTTACTTGCTATAGAGAACATATTTTTCTTCTACTGTATGCTGTTTCAGCATCTCCTCTCACACTCTGTCTGAAACGCTTAATTTTAGCTCCTGTCCCTTTAAAGGACCCTTGACAAGGACTTTGATTTTTGTAAGTTTGCAGAATTTTAACATGCACCAAAAGAACATTTATAACACCACCAGAAAGCAAAGAACACAAAAAAGCATCACATAGGCTCTGTAAAAGCTAAGATTCACTAAAATGTTGCTAATAAATACAGTAAACATCAATGAACAAGAAAGGTTTGTGCACTTACAGCAAGTGCAGTGAAACTGGGAACTTGGTCTGTAAACTGTGAAAGGCTCTAATATCAGGGGATATGAAAGACTGCTTGTGAACCAGGTAGGGAGCATAGGTAGAGTTAGTTAATTTAACCCAATTTTGCATTTTCATTATGAGTTTGCAGATATTGATGACAGCAGGCTAAGCAGGACTTTGCAGATGTCCGTCCTCACAGCAGTGTTTTCCAGTTCCTCCCAAGGGATCCAAAAGTGTTCCCAGGCTAAATGAGACATATAATCCCTCAAGCTAGTTCAGCAAACTGGGAAAATCACTAAAGGAAGGCACCCAGGAGACAACCTAATCAGATGCTTGAATCACCTCAGCTGCCTGCTTTCTATGTGAAGGAGCAACGACTCTACTTGGAGATCAATCGAGGCAATTCATTTCAGTCACCTGTATTTGCCATCTCATTTGTTCAGTCACTACCCAGAGCTCATGACTACAGGTGAAGGTTGGAATGCAGGCCGAGTGGTCTAAAGTATCTCCTTTAGCTCCCTTTTCACTAAACAATGCCCACATTAAAGCTAAACCTGCACCAGTCCGTCCATTCCATGCTTCATCTTCCCATAACTCATGACAAAGACCTCGAAGAAGAAGAATCCAGCAGTTTCCCATGTCCTCATAATTCTAGGAGCTGACCCTCATCCCGGCTGCTTCACACTGAAAATGTCCCAGTGAACGTTAAATGTCACGATTGGATGAAGCCAACAAAACAATACCATCAGAGTTTCTGATGTCTCCAAACTGAACACCCTCTTCACCTTAAGATACAGTCCATGCATGTCATTAACAGTGTAGAGACACTCTGGGGCTCCAGACTGCAACCAAAATGGTCACATTTGTGGCCTTTTTTGATAGTGCCAGTTAAAATTACAAGTGGTTGCATTGTGCTAGTGCATGATGATCATCAAGATGTATTTATGTCACTCTAACTGGCAAAGGCAACTACTGTGTTAACCACAGGGGCAGAAAGAAGTACTTAGATGATTTCGGTGTACTGTGGTATTTACTTTAAAAATGGGCCTTCTTGTGGAACATTGGTAAATTGTAGTGTCTATCCATGAGAGAATGTTCAGCCAGTGATGTGTTTTGAATGTGACAAGGTGGGAAGTGCAGCCAAGTAAGAAAGTGGGTCGCACTAGTGCTAACGGTGAAAAAGTCAGTCTGGAGCCCTGCTCTCTGGTCTGCACTTATATAGCATCTTTCTACCTTAGTGGTCCTCAAAGTGCTTTACAGTGTGTTTCTCATTCACCCATTCACACACACATTCACACACCAATGGCGACAGAACTGCCATGCAATGTGCTTGCCTGCCATTGGAAACAATTTTTATTCAGTGTCTTGCCCAAGGACAGTTCGCCAAACAGCTTTCTTACTGCTGTTGATGGATTGTGTATCACCAGTACATCATGTTATGGCCTAGACCTACTGTACATATCTCTGTTGGGCTGAGACTGAACTGAAAAAGCCCCTTCACAACGTCTGTGGTAAACTAAAACAGCTCTGACCGAGTGTACGACCTCTGAACATTTCTGCGTCTTCCACACAGTAACACATGTGCACTTCTGTAATGTACAGAAGATAACTACAACCCTCCCAGAGGCAACTCGCCACTTATTCATCGCAGCAAAAATTCCCCTTCTGTTTTTTGCGCACAGAGAAGCCGCGGTCTGGATTCTCTCGGACAAACCGATCTCTTCATGCCGCCCTCTATCTCCCTCTCACGCTGTCATGGTGGCTTTTCATCACTTTGTTTGTGATCACAGTGATGCTCAGCACCACCAGAAGCACTCTGCGGCGGCCTGGTGTGGTTTCAGCCTCCAGAGACTGCCCTGTCTTGTCATGTGATTTCCCATCTGGAGGTAGCGTGGGCGTCGGCGGAGGAATGAAAGGAAAAAAAAAGGGGCGCAACTGGGTTAAATCATGCAACCTGTGGGTTGGCTGCGGTTGGGGCATTGTGAGGGAAGGGTTGTTAAATTGACTGCTTCGAGGAACTTTTTATTCACACTTGTCTGCCAAACACAACCAACTCATGCCTGACCTCCACTCCCACCAGCGCTCCCTCGCTCTCTACCTTCAGCTCTGATGGTGGGGAGACCTTAGTGTAATTACCCTGACTGCATCTCCCTCATTAGAGTCCTGCGGTGGAGCCCATAAACAGCTGCAGCATGAAGCCTCCAGTATTCACCCTGGACCTCACCCACACATCATCAGAATTCACATCGCGTATCCAGATATGAGCACAAAAAAGCTGCTTTAACATCACATTCAAAGTGAGCAATGAACCATGATTTCATCCCGATATTTCGTATGATTCACATCCGAGGCCTTCTGAGTCTCGAATCAGCGACTGAGATGCGGCATATAAATGTGTTCATGTATTGATGTATGGTTTGTTTCTTTGTGCCGGGTCACCTGCAGGCTTAGTCGGTGGATTTAATCGAGCTCCGGCTTTGTTCGGAGCCCCCTCAGGTTCACTATCCCTTATTTTCATAATCACCAGACATTTTGATTGCGGAGAGCCAGTGCCTTCGACCATAAGTGCAACAGACTGAATCCATTAATAAAAAGTCAATGAGCTTGGTCAATAAGGCAATTTAGCCAAATACATGAATCAACAATAGCGTATTAAAGCTCTTGCCAGTAAGTGGGTCCAGGGGGATGGTGTTTTTTGCTGCACGCTGTGAAAAATCTAATGCAATTATGATCAGAATAATGCCTGGTATTGACTTGGTGTGAGTGGCCACGAGGTGCAGGGGTGGGGCTGCTCTGGGGATGACCCCTTCCCACTCCGAGATTGATTGGGTGTGTCGGAGCAATTCCAGCCCAAATGATTCAGTGTGGGCCTGCTGTGGAGCTGCGTCCAGCCTGGACTCACGTTATTAACTTACCCAGGAAGAGGGCACCGTAAATAGCCTGCAGTGGAGCCTCGCTGGGGGACACTGCAGGAATAAAGAGGGGTGGAAAGCAGCCCTGCTAAACTCAATTTGTAATTTAATCCAGGGTGCTGCCATCGATTGAGATCTGCTCCTGCAGTAGCAGCCAACCTGCAGCGGGGCGACAGATTAAAGCTTGTACCGACTTATCATCGTCGCTGCTGCTGCCCTCACAGTCAGCGAGCTTTGTTATCTTTTCTTTCTCTCTGTCAAGCGAACAATATCGCAACCCAAACAGATACATAATGCTGCAGATCTGAGAGAAGAAACCTAGACAGCCTGCTCCTCCCTGAAAACATCCTAGAACCAAATGTCCATGATAGTATGTAGAATGTATTAAACAGTTCTTTGAAAACCTGTTCAAACTGGTAATACAACATATTTAAAGCATCAGTTACCCCACATGAAAACACATTTTTCCTCGTATCTTAAATGCTATCTGGCCTTGCAGACACTTTTGTTTACTCTGTTTTTAAGATATCCATCTCTGAGACTTCTGCCGCCTCCCCATTGCAGTGGGAGAGAATGGAATTTCATTTGTGGTTCTCAAAGTGTTATACAACTGGAAATACACTTTGAAAATGCTTTCCACTGAGGTATTGTGTCCATGAAAACAATTCATAGAGATACCTTTAGATAACCCTGAGTTCCCACGATCTAGCGAATGTAGAACGAGTTGCTTTGAGTGTAATGTGTAACTTGAAGCAAACAAATTTCAGTTTATCTTCATTGTGTTGTCAGTCAGATAACTCAAACTAGAATCACCTAGAAATACCTAGAATCAGTTGTTTGTCTGAATAGGTAGCACCAAAAGTAGGAAAATGTTTGCTTTCTCTAACATTGGTCAGCTAAGCCTCAAGTCCTCTAAACCTGGAAGATTTAAAATGTATGTTGTCTTTAAAAAGATCATGAAAATTACACCATGCAAGTGTAAAAACAGAAAGAATCATCAGATTTTCAACTTTCCAACGGCACATGAACTACTAATCTGTTACCAGAAAATAAATCATAACTTCAATTTGTGATATCTCATCAAAATTACTTTGTTCTACAGGTCTCATTTTAAAATTAGCCAAAGGTAAAGTGTTTTCTCGAACCAGATTCTGTAAAAAGCAAAAACTTATCAGCACAAACATGAAGCCATCACTGATACACCTTTGGCTTACAATCACATGGCAAAAACTCAAGGAGTTTTGTCTGAATTTGGATGAACACTAAGATGTGTTTTCCCAGAGCAGACAATACACAAGTATGGAAGCAGATGGGGGAAAAAAGGATTTCTTTAATAAAATAGAGCTGTCATATTTTTTCCCCTGTATTGCAAACAAGTATGGACACTTTACAAGTGAAAAATATGTTTTTTATGATTTATGGCATCATAACTTTGTCACACTGCACAAAAGACGTATTTGAACTCTCTCTGCTTCTAGCATTGACATAGATCTGCATCTTTATAAAGGGGCAGGACTTTCTGTTGTTGTGAAAAATGAGGTACATGTCACAGGCGCAAATAAACACCCAGAAACTCTTTCTGGTTTAGAGAGTCAAATATTAAATCATTTTGTATTTTATACATTTTCTAAACACTGAAGCCAAAAACTCACTGGTGGGTTTGACAGGTATTTTGTCTTTCTAATAAATCACCTAAATTCATCAGAGTAAGGAACTTCAGAAATAAAATGAGTCTGGTTTTCAACTTTCTGACAGTTTAGTTAGCTTTAGTCAATCATGAGTGATGTGCAGTTCTGTTAAGTCCAAGCTTACAATTGTAAAATCTCATCAAAATCATTTAATTCTGCATGTCTCGTTTTAACATTAGCCAAAAATATAGTTTTTGAAATGACCAGATTCTGTATAAAGCAAAAAAAAAATTCTCAGTGCCATGACAGACTCAGACCAACCAACAGTCAACTTTTCAGTTGAACTGCAGGCTGTGTTCAGCAGAGGAAGACAAATATGGAAACTTGTGCAATATGTAAGTCGTACATATCTGTAGTATGTAGAACCACCATGCTTCTTTCCAGTGTTTGTAGCCCCTTATTATTATTATTTATAGTAGCACAACTGTGTCATACTGAACAGAGGACATTTTTTCATTCTCTCTACTAGCTACGGTTGTGCTGTTTCCATAGAGATGCAGGACTTTGGTTTGTCGTGACAAATGTGTCCACGGTGAATAAAAATGTGCAAAAAATACCCCAGGAAACTGCTACTGGTACAGAGGGTTAAATGTTAAAAACATACATCTTTCAGTGTTGGTTCAGAAAGTCCTCTTTGCATCTATTCAGCGTAAAAGTGACGCCTGTGCTCCGTCTGACCTCTAGGTCTTTGTTTCCGTGAAGCCCAGAGAAAAGAGGTTAAGTGTGGTCCTTTTGTCAGCTGTATAAAACGATGTCATGGCAGGGAGGCGCTGCTCATTCACCTCCACAGCGTTTGATCTGGGCTCAGTGTGCGAGAGACGATACCTGTGTTAACTACCAGCTGTCAGCTCGGACCGGTAGCTCCGTCTGCACCATGGTGGAGGTTCGCATCAGTCATGGATAATCTTTTTCATCCTCTGCTCGACCACATATGAATGTGAGTCCAGAAAAGCTGAGAGCATTGTCGCAAATGAGCTTGGGAGGTGGGTTTGATGGATGCCTCTGTCCTGTCAAGACGGGCGGCACCGACAACTCCCTCTAAAATAAACTCCTCTACCCGACACCCTTTAGTGACAAAACCAAGATCAGAGTAAGCGTGGTAAGATAAACTACACATCAGCCTGATTAGACCCTACACTCCAGTTGAACTGTTTGCCGTATGGAGCAGTGAAAGGCTTTTTTATTTATATGTTTGAGGCCAAAGGGAAAGTGCATGACAGCATTTCTGTCAAGCAATATGCTGAATTCCCCTACAGAATTTTTATTAGTTGCGTGTTTTGCTTGCAAAATCCTATATAACGCTCTGAGAACATGGTGCTTTGAGTTTTATGACGGCGCCCTTTAATCGGTTGCGTAGATTTATTGTTTTAAATTCCTTCGTAAAGGTTGCATTTCGTATTTCCCTGGCTAGTTCTGTGTAAAAGGTGATGCATTATTGACTGACTTTCTGGAAGCTCCTGCTGTCACTGACCCCATGCAAACTCTCTCATATTTATTTCCCAGGGTAGATAAGGAGAATAGGCTCGAGATATCCGTGAAAGACGATCCTACCGTTTTGAATTAATAGACTTCTTTCCCCTTCCCCTCCGTGATCTCTCTTTTCTGTAAGTCTCCCTACATGTAGTCCGTGTATGTATACCGCATGACTCTCAGGTTTTTATCGGTTCCATGTGTTTCATGCCTAGCCGGGGACTAGGAGGGAATGAATTGATCCCTAAAGAAACAGCCCGCTTCAATTCTCCGCATCGCTTTAGCCAATCAGCACCCCTGCTGCTCCCACTCGCTCCCACCAAAGTCTTACAAGGGTTGCGGTAGTATCTGCAGGAATGCTTGCAAACACACACGAATATTATCACTTCATCTTTCCACCTCTCATGTACAGAATCAAAAAGTCATCAGCTGCCGGGCTAACGGGAAACAGATCAGTTGGTCAGTCACGACGTCATACAATCAGGATGATTTGCAGCCCACCGCTCTTATTTATTAGGCTTCAATAACTATGCAACAATGAACAAAAACCATCAAATGAGTACAATGTTGACTCACAGTCCCCAGATCTCCACACTGAACAGGATGCAACTCTGTAGGTCCTTGACTGAGGCCAATGAATCCCTGCACGACCGCGATGATGTAAAGCTGGCCCCTGCCCTGGATTTATATGTCACTTTTATGATTATAGTGAGCATCCGGAATTAGCAGCTGCATAAAGTGTTGGGGGAGGTGGTCATCTTAAAGACTGGGTTGGGTCTCTGCAGGTAATTTATAGCGACGGCTGAGATTTCTTCCTGAAATTGAAAAAAATGCTTCATTTCTTAAGGGATTTTGGTTCAGCTACACTCCTGTTAAAAATAAAAAAAATAAAAAAAAGTTGGCTGGCAGCAAAGGTTCCAGAAAAAATCCATGAAAAATGGTGGAAAAAGTTCAGAAACTGTTACAAATTATGAAAATAATGGCAAAAATCTGTAAAATAATGATGATTTTAAGCAGATTTAAATACAGTAAAGCAGTACAATTTTACAGCCACAATTTGTG
Source organism: Amphiprion ocellaris (assembly GCF_022539595.1). NCBI lineage: Eukaryota > Metazoa > Chordata > Actinopteri > Pomacentridae > Amphiprion > Amphiprion ocellaris. The sequence goes on along the minus strand of NC_072784.1, from coordinate 14,267,067 downwards.
AAAAAAAAACAACAAAAAGCAAACAAACAAAATGCTAATAATAGTAATATATTTTTCATGTTCATTATGTACAGTTTTGGCCTGTTGTTTATAGTTCATATTTATTTTTTTGAATGGTTTTAGTAGTTATTATGTATAATAACAATACAGTAGCTAACAATTTAAAAGAATAAAAAAATAAGAATTAAGAATTATTTAACAATTTTCAGTCCCTAGTATACATCAATTTTCTTTCAAATGATGGCAAGTGTCTGTACAATAATATTATTTTTTGAGTATTTTAATACAGCACAAAAACACAGATGTTATTTGTGAAATAAAAACAAAAACAAAAAAGATTCTTGGAGCCGATACTAGTCACAGTTTTGCACAGTTCATTGGTACATTAAAAGTTTTTTTCAGTGATTCTAGTAGTTATTGTCTGTAATTTAACAAAGTGTAGTAAAAGATAAAGACATTTTACAGTAAAATGGTGTAAAAGAAAAAATAACTATTTGTAAAAATCAAGATTTTAGTAAAATCTCTAAAATAACAGCACATTTTTTATAGCTATTTTTAATTAAAACATATTTAAACATTTTTTTCTGTCAATTAGCTGCAGATCTCTAAAATAATATTATATGATTATTTTTGAAACAGAAAAAATTGTGTAAATTTTTCATGAAACTGCTGCAAAAGAAGGAATCACTAATCGTAAAGTCATATTTGATGTGGATGTGACAGTATTGGTCTGTGTTTAGTGTGTTTTTTAGGGATAACTAGTAAATTAAAACATTCTTTTTGTGATTTTATCTGTAATTTAACAAAACAGGTAAAATCTGTTAAAATAAAATAAAAAAATTACACTAAATCATTCAAGAAATTATTGGTTAAAAACACATTTTCTCCAGCACACTGCCTCTTTTTTTCCACCAGACATTTTTCTTGTGACACCATTTAACTTCCAGACAACTTTTCTTTATTTTATCTTGTGATTTATTCAGCAGCTAATCAATCACAATCACAAGCTGGGAAAGATGTTTTCAGCACCATCGCACGCTGTCAGGCCAGGAGGTTGTGATTTAGGGCAGGTGGATGTGCCGCCGCTGTGCAGGGAGGAAGAGCTTCCAATCGGGCACGGTCCGTTTCGACACGGGTCAGCGCAGAACGTCGAGGCCCTGGAGGAAGCTGGAAAGACTTTTTCGGGGTTTATTTTTCTTGGTGTTGCAGGATGGAGGGGAACCTCTCGCCAGGTTTCAATCGAACATGATGGATCAAACATGTTGGAGAATAAACACACACTCTGAGAGACTCACACTTTGTCATCCCCTTAATTCTCATAGAGTCATTCACTCCGCCAGCCGTGCACATGTGAACACACAGTCAATTACCACCAGTGCTCAGTGTGCAGCAGCACTGCAGCTCCCCTGACGCCAACTACACTCTAAACAAGCAGCCAGATGAAAGCTCTAACTTTGCTCTGCTCTAATTAGCTGACCAAAGGTAATGGATTACTCATTACTGCAACGTTAGTGCCTGGATACTTTTAAAAGGAGAAACTTTAGCCATGATTCACTGTCAGTGAGACCTGCTGCTGCTCTGAAGGCGACCAAATGAGTTATAGGATGTAAATGAGGAGAGTAAAGGGCTGTTGGAAGGGATTCTGTCGTTGTGATTCTGCGTGAGATGATAGGAATGTGACAGATGTGAGGATATATATGAAATATATACAATGAGCCCGAAGATGTAAAAGAACTGCGTCCATTAATCAACTAATTGTAAATGACTACTTATGAAATGTCAAGTGAAGTCACTGTTAACAGTTAAAACAGCAACTGTTGAGCTAAAGTGCTCAGGCAGGGAAAAAAAAAGACTACATTTATGAATAAACCCGACAAGTTTAAATATTGAGGTGAAGATCCTTCAGCTTTTGTTATAATAGAATATAATATTCTATTATAACATTAAAGATTAAAACCCAGCAAAAAGTGTATAAAATACAACTTTACCTGACTGTAATAAATATCAAGGCTGAGACCCTGCAGTGTTATTGATTATGGAGAGTAATCCGACTGATTTAAAACTAAAGCTACAGAAATATACACAAAAACCCACCAAATCCAAGGACTCCCTGAGAGCAAACTTTCTCTTTCTTTATTATTTTTTCCTCCTTTTGTCTTTACAATAAAATACATCATAAAAATAATAAGAACCAGAACTTAAGATGTAAACAGGACAATGTAATTTAAATCAATACAACATTTACCATCAGTTAAGGAAAAAGCCAAATGATTAAAGTGAGTTTTACGAAGAGATTTAAAACACGATATGAAGTTTGTTCCTTTGAGATTGACAGATGAGTGACCCAGTCACCTTTGGGGACCAGATGAATATCAGGAACCATCACTAAAACCCTGCCAGCAGCTAAAAATGATGCTCCTATACAACTAAACTACATTCGATGGACGTCTATTTTCTTCATGACTTCACAAATAGGTTTCAAATCAACAAATCTTTGGCAACTATTTTAATGCTGTACTATCATCTCTTTTCAGCCAATCAAATATCTGTTAGATTAAATGGCCCTGGTTACCCTAATGGGGGAAAAAAAACCCTGTCGTGTTTATATTGTTTGCATTAACTAACAAAGGACATACAGATGTTGGTTTATAGAAGGAAGGATTACTCATAACAAGAATTCTAACATTTATCCTGTGGAGGATGGAACCACTTGTACCAGGCTGCAGAATGTTCCAACTCCAGTGCAGATGAACCTTGTTCATCACAGAAAGGGAGCTAGTAATACCTCTTATGTAGTTCTGCTAACAAGTTAATGTTACCATAACACTTTATTATTTATACTGTAGTTATTTCAACATGACCTGCATGCTGCATACGGTAACATGAGACATATGAACAGTAATAGTACCAGTGTTTCTGAAAAATAGTGACCCATTGAATTGTTTTGGAGGGACATTTGCATACATGGGGCATAAACCTAACGGAAAAATTAAAATAGACAACAGGCAAAAACAAATCCTAAAATCTAAGAATAATGGTCCCACACTGAATGCAAACCCTGGTCTCCTTGGTGGAAGTTCTGTTGCTGAATTACACCTCCAAACTCTCATCCTACCTCCCTACGTTAGCTTTGTGGCTCTTTCACACTTCACGTCACAGTCTCACCTTTCAGTGAGAAAATCTGTTTGTTTCACAATGAAATTACTGTTTCTTTGACAAAGTAAATGTTTAGTTTAGTTGTATAAGAAGGTAATTTTTGGGAGAGCAGGTCGCTGCCAGGGGATCTCAGGCTCATAGGCAGCTTCCAGACCGCAGATATACGCAGCAGCCAAAGCATTCAAGGCTTCAAAAACAAGCAGTAAAATCTGAAAATCAATTCTGAGACTCACTGGTAGCAGCGTTTGGAATCAGCTGCAGTCTATGGATGTTTCACTTGCTGGTACCAGAGTAAAGTGTACTGCAATACTCAAGCCTGGAAGAGAAAAAAGCTTGGTGACCTTTTCTAAAATATGATATATGGCAAATACGATGGGGAGATCGAGATGAGACACATCAGAAATTAGAGAGGAAATTAAAATGAGATATGTTGGATGAGATATGATATGAGACAGGATAGATAACATAAAAGGTGATATGAGACATGAGATATATCAGAAAATCTAAAAAAGTAACTGCTAACAGGAAAAAACTATTTCAGAATACTGAATAAATGAATAACATCCAAAAACTGTGGTTCATTTAATATGTGACGCTGAACTTGATAGTCACAGCAGTGAGCGACATAAACTGATTTAACCAGTCTGAAACTAACCAGCAGGGACGTGACAACAGACAGTATAAACTGCACTGATGTATGTCTTTATTATCTTATAATGAAATGCAATCTGGGAGAACAACCCTGCAATAAAGCTCATGTAAAAGTGAGTCAGAAACATCCATCAGGATGGTGCTGGATTACATTAAACTGTGCAGCTGCACCTTATAAAGCCATGAATCATTGTGTATGTGAAGTTTAAAGACAGTTTACTGACTGATTTGCATGCAGCCTAATGCAGGCCGCCCTAGTTACAGTGTTTGTGGTGGTGACGCAGCTTCTTCAAATTCTTTTATTCGGGAGTCCTTTTATTTATGAAATTTGGTTTATCCAGAATGATCATGATGATTGGCGGATGTGAATATAATCACTTGTGGATTCCGCTGTTGTCACTGATAGATAGGCAATGGATATTATTAGAGTCAGCTGAGCCGCCCTGCCTTCCCTTCAGGTCGATCCTCGGAGTGTCGGCGGGAGGACAGCTCTGTCATTCAGTCAACACCAGCGAAATGAGAAATTCCTTGTCGTGACCTCAGCGGTCTCCACAGTGCCGCAATCTAACACCTGTTCAGTAATGAAAGATACAACAAAAGATGGAGGTCACGCAACAAACCGCAGTCTTTGATGTCGGTGTGCGAGCCGAGTGGACATGTGTCTCGGACGTGATGTCAGTTTGGCCTGGTTTGCATAGCTGTCAGGTGTTAGACATTACCGTCCCCGAGCCACATCTCACATGGTTCATAACACTTTCTGACACACATTTCTGTGCCCACTACCCTTCCTTTCTCCTATAAAGCGAGGCCGTCACGGCTGACACCTGCCCAGGAAGCGCTTAAAACAATTAGAACTCCCTGGAAAGCTGGAAACGCTGCCTGCCAAGAAGAGAAAAAGAGATATAAAAGCATAGCTCCCTTTCTCAGATTAAAAACCCTAAATTAAATCAAGTGTGCCATCAGAGCGTGCCGGGGAGGGCCCCTAATGGCAGGCTTCTCATTCTTTTATTTTATTAATTCCCTCTCCTTGCTCCTTGCTTCCATCTCATACTGTAACAGCCTCTCTGACTCATCTGCTGCAGGAGGGAAGGAACGGGAGGAGAAGCACCCAAGAGTGGAGGAGTGGGGGTGGGCACAGTGCCCGCCGGAGGCTCGGTGAGTCACGACGCACCGCAGGACCCATTCATCACAGTGTGGCTCTGGCACCGCCTGCACCTTGGCACTGTCCGTCACAACCAACCTGGACAGCCATGAAAATTAGGCTGCTTTATCTCTGGGCTCTTATGTTATTGTTGCCTCTCAGCTCCCACTCCTACAGTCCTGTGATGAAAGGACACGAGCACAAGACCCCCATCGGCAGGCTGTTTAATACCAGGGTAATGGTAGTGGATGTGTACTCTGTGCACTGAGAAAGGATGCACTCTCACACCCTAAATTAGACTGTCAGTTACTGCTTTTGTCCAATTCAATATCAGGTGTGGTTGTAATAGACCATGGATCATGTTGCCAAAAATTTACACAATATAAGATTGTCCTTAAAGGTGCAAAATGTCAGATTTTGGACATAAGTATTGCATGAATCTTGCATCAAGCAAGTGTCTTGTTTGCCAGTCTGTATGTTGTAATCACAGACTGTATATAAAAGATGGACAAAGCTTCTGGGTCTGAAAAGTGAAGCCAATAATGCAAAAATGTCTTAAATCTGCATTTTTCTGACAGCCAGCAGAGACTAACTCATTTGGTTGCAAAAAGAAGTCCTACTGCTTAGAAGTTGATGAGAGAATGACATTATTTTCACAGAATTTGTTACATCGGTTAACATTTTTATAAATAGTTCATGGTCTCAATTGATAGTTTCTAGACATTTTGAACACAGCATTATGTTCGTTTTGTAAATTGTAGTCACATTTAGAGGTAAATAGACAATAAAACAGTTTATTTTAGGGCTGGGCAACCTTCTGATTGACAGGTTGCTACTGTATCGTTATGCATAGTTTCCTCGAGTTCTCACTATATACAGTCTCGTTTCAAAAGAGCAAGATGGCAACGGTCAAATTACTAACTAGCAGTGGGTGACGTCATTGTGACTACGTCGGTCTTCAATATACTGTGCTCTGTTTTGGCAGCTGTTTCAGGTGTGCATGCGTGTTTGTGCATGTGAGCCCCGCCCTTTGAAACTGTTAGCACTTCTAAACAGAACAAAAGTTTTCTCCCACAACATTTTGGAAAACCAAAAGTGCGGTCCAGCATTTAGCCAGTGCCCCACATATTCCAAGAATTTAAAATAATGCATTTTATTCATGTTAGTTACTTCATTTCTGTGCACTTGTAAATATCGAATAAATTCAAGGTTTTATGCTTTATTGGCATGAATATCAGGCTAACAATATTGCCAAAGCGTCAATGATGGTTTATTTAAAATATTAAAAAGAAAAAAACATTAAGTGGAATAAAGACATTGATTAAAATGGTGACAAAAACAGGACAATGGATAACAAAGAAGAAGAAAAAAGAGTCGATACAACTGTTTTGAGGCTCTGCTACTCTTTCTCCTGTTACACTCCAGTCTTTATGTTTCTGTTTCCAATCAAAACTCCACTCTGGTCCAACAGACCATGAAAGCAGCCACAACAATAGAGAAGGACAGACAAGTGATGTGGAGATAACATTACTGGAATTGACAACAACTTGCTCCAGCCATTCAATGTTTTTCACAGCACTTTTGTGGGAGAATTGCCTTTTGTTGGCTTTTGTGTACAAAGCTTTTCTGGCTGTAAGTGAAAGTGAAGAAAATAGCAACATCCATTGACTCTGAATTTTGTACACAGAACCCTTAAATTGCTGCAAGCTCTTAGTCTGGACATACTTATCTTGAAGAACTGCAATCAAGCTAACAAGAATCATGTTTGTGTGTGGTCTTTTGCATACAATTCTATAATTGCTAATGTAATGTCATTTCATAGGGCTGCATAGTGGCTTGGTGGTTAGCACTTTCACCTTGCAGCTAGAACATCGCGACCCGGCCTTTCCGGGATCTTTCTGCATGGAGTTTGCATGTTCTCCTTGTGCATGCGTGGGTTTTCTCTAAGTACTTCGGCTTCCTCCCACAGTCCAAAAACCTGCTCAGGTTAATTGGCAACTCTAAATTGTCTGCAGGTGTCAATGTGAGTGTGATTGTTTGTCTGTATATGTAGCCCTGCGACAGACTGGCGACCTGTCCAGGGTGTCCCCTGCCTTCACCCTAAGTCAGCTGGGATAGACTCCAGCACCCCCACGACCCTAATGAGGATTAAGCGGTGTGTAGATAGTGGATGAATGTCATTTCATAGAATTTTTTTCAAAGTGAAGTTAATCATCTGTCATCAAAAGTTAGTGACGTGGTAGACGAGAACAAATATTTTACTTCTGGATTCAGCTGTGAAAATGACGCATTTTATTTGACGTGCTTCGTAGTGCAGAGGTGGTTCAAACTTGAGAGTTTTGAAGGTGAAAAACAGCCTAAAGTTACTTTAGATGTGTGACATCAAATGATTTCTGTAGGAGAGGAGTCAGACATTTCAACTTTAAAATTTCAAAGACTTGTAGCTCATTCTGTCTACCTTTTGAGCTGCAACAGTGAAATGTTTTCTTGTGCCATTTCACCTTCTTGTTATAGTAATTGCAACAGCATATGTTGCACAGATTGGAAAAGGATCAAGCAAAACTGAATACAAGTTTTAAGCATAAACAAAGAGTTATGTTTAACTGTAAAATATGGCCTCAGTCTAAATGAATGGAGCTGTAAAGTAATTGCTAAATGACGGAATTTTCAAAAAGCTGAATACACTGGAAAGTGTGCATTGTAAACACATCCAAATACCTGCTTTTATGTGAAATTGAGACTGAAATGTGCATGTGGATCTATGTGCAGCGCAGTGGATGTATGTTGATATGCTCAGTGCTTCTGAACTGCTTCCACTGCTTTACCCACACAGGACTCCAGGCCTCTTTAAAGGCCTTGTAAAACAGTTGCAGCTGTTCTAAATAACTTCATCTAACATGTTAAATGCACTGCATGGCAGATGCTGAGGAAAAGATAGTGTTGAGGGATGAGACACTAAAGGCTCGTTGTATTTTTTCTGTGCATCTCAGTGTACTGCGGGCAAGTGTGTGTGTGCTACTCATTAGTTACTGAAACCACATCTGCGTTTCCATCTAAACAATGTTCTTGTAGGGGATTAAGAACAATACAGAGATGGCATTGATCTTCTCCCATGAGGAATGGTTGGAAAATAGATGCCTTTTTTATTTTTTTTTCTGTCTCCTAAGCTGCAGACCGTGGGATTCTTTGCTGACTGAGGCATGTTGATTTAATCTTACCTTTCATACGCCATCACCTGGCCATTTTGTTTATTCAAATCACATGCCAGCCATATGATGTTACATCTATATATCTGCTTTCTGTTGTCTTTGATCAAGCTGTCACGGTCAGTTTCCTCATTTTATGACGCGTATGAATAATGCATCACATTGCAATCATCACCATTTGTTTAAGTCGTCTATGTTAATTCAGACAGGATTGGATTTGTTTCATAAAAATGATTTACAGTTTGTTTTTTAGCTGTCAGACATGCACATATATGTAGATCTATTGTTTACTAGTGTTCTCATATTCTTTTTTAATGACTGTCTCAGGGTCACCTCAAACAATGTGTGGGCCATATGTTTCAGTCAAGATTCAGTTTTTTAAGGATGTAATGAACTGATTTCCAAGATGGGAATCGTTGCTGATTGCAGCAGATTTAAACTGGCATCAGGTATTTTCTAAGATTAATCCATCCTTCCTTTCTTTTTTACTGCCTATAGAGCGTCAGCTTGTGGAGGCAGCAGGTGAAACAGGTCATTCCAGACATCGCTTTCTTGAGCCATGCTCTCCAGTTCCTCCTGGGCATCCCCATGCCAGATGGGATATGTAATCATTTCACTGAGTTCTGGGTCTACCTTGGGATCTCCTCCCAGCTGGAAAACATCTAAAGTAAGTCACCCAGGACAAGTCCAATCCTTTCTTTACATCTGTTGTCACACACGTCACAATAAGTGTAAATAGGTTGTGCTGAGATGCTTAATTTGACTTCTTCCAGCTTTTGCCAGAGAGCATTAAGTGTCATTGATGTCTCTGTCATGGTGCCCCTTACTAGCTAAATTCCTGCAATGCTCTTTGCTTGCCAACTAAACTACCTGTAGTTTTAGTTACCTGCTTCTTAGGTCACTACAGTATAAAACACCTAGTGGTGCAACAAGGTGTTACAACTTATCTACACTACAAGTTGACGTGGATGTAGAAATTACAGGTTTTTGCCATCTTTTGGAGTTTATAGAGCTGATGCAGGAATGCAGTTTTTCTCTTATTGCTTTGCAGAGTTATTCAGATGTCAAGCCTATATCCTGGATTGATATGAATGACTTTGAAGGACTTGAAGTATGTATTATTCCGGGAAATGGGAAAGCAGTCAGTATTGGCAGAGATGAAATATTAAAAATCTCAGATCTTGAACATCCTTAGTTTGAACCCTGAAGTTTGTAACTAATCTGGTCATCACACACATTGGGTTCCACATTCCTCTACAAGCTGCGAAGCCCTCGGGTGGTTTGGTTCGTATAAAATTATGGACGGACATCACACGTCTTTAGGAGCCTCCACGGCACATCACGGCCCTCATAAAGATTTCATTTATGGCTGTTGAATCACCCTTCTGTCTCACTTGTTTTCCCCCCATCATTCCTCGTCGCTGCCACTGTGCTGCTGCCCACACCCTCATTGTAGATGACAGGGCTGCCTACCCGAGGCCGCCGTATTACTCATCACTCAAAAAATGGTCGATCTGTACTGCTTCAACCCCCTCCTCATCCTCGAACGCCACATCCTCCTCCTCTTCACCCCCCATTCCCTATCTCCTCTGGTGTCTGCTCCACCTCCCTCACTTTAATCTCATAAGAGTGGATCTCTGATATAGCGAGTGAGAGGGCTTTTAAGTGGATGGTATTGAGGTTGGTATAGATGGTGTATGATGGGTGAGAAGCAGGGGGCAGAGTAATGCAATGGGCAGAAGGCAGGTGGTTCCTGTAATGGGTTCTGCCCCTCCACCTCCCACCCTTCCTCCCCATCAGCCACTAATGAGCCTATATAGACACCCAGTAGTGGGTTTATGATGTTGTGGTGAAAATGAGAGCTGGACACTGAGAGAAAGGGGAGAAAAGAGACTGCAGGTCCACCGAGCAGCGCAGCACAGCCAGTCACTTACTGATATCGATCCGCATCCCGATCCATCTCAATTTGCCTCATATGTAGTCACATCTGATTATATTTTGCCCCATCTTGAAAGCAGCGTGTTTTCAGCACAGGCATCCAAAAGCTGCATGATCAGCTCACATGTAGAGAAAACTGCACAATGCTCGGGGACTCGGGCTTTGGACACAGTGAAGAAGAAGAAGTGCACGCCTTTTATGTGTACAATCCACTTTCCTCTGTCCAAATGCCTGAAAATCCCTGGGGTGAATGTGCTGCTCGCTTTGTTGTAACATCTCCATTTGAGGAGAAGATGAATGCATTCCCTTCTTCATTTCCCTCCCCTCCTTCCCCTCACTCTCCCATATTCCCACTAGCTGAAAGCTGCCGTCTGGGTGGTAACTCTGTGGAGATGCATGAATGTAGGAATCTCTCTCAAACGGCTGTCATGTACGTGTGTGTGTGTTTTGTTTGGGTTTTTTTTGCGTGCATGCATGATAAATCTTGTGTACTTACCGAACAGTAGTTGTGTAGATCCGTCCTCTGGTTCTTATTATACTCAAGGATACACAGAGAAGGAGCCTCTTTGTCTTAATGACAGCAGTTATTTCAGTAGAGACAGAGACCCTTGAAAAATAAGATGTTAAAGATATAAGTGCTCCTTACAGACTAACAATCAGTTGCTTGTGAATCCTATTTAGATGCACTCAGGGAAGAACTTCTGTGTTAACCTAATGAGTCATTTTCTTTTTATCCCTGGGTATGCAATGGTTTTTTAGTTGATATTTTCCCTTATTTATCCAAGGGTAACATCTCTATAAACTTTTTAATAATGAAATCTTTATAGTAATGCATTTTACTCCCCTTTTGTGGTTAAGAGGCCTATATACAAAATTTAGATACAATTAGTCTTAATGTTATTGCCAGAAAAGCCTTAAAATTATCAGTTTAAATTATATCTGTAATACTATAAAGTATTCAAATAGAAAAGTTTCTGTATTTGCATAGCTCAAAGCGTTTGTTCCACAAAAGAATAGTACAGCCTGTAATGCAACACCATCTGTCCTTAGACTTTACACATGACTGGCAGCAGAACTACATTAACTTTCTGAACCCCCAAAACCCACAAGCGGGTTTGAAAGCAGTGCTATCTTTTTGAAAAATCACCAAAATGACACCATTTATCAGAGCCAGAAACTTCTACATGGTCTTTGTAATTATCATCTGTGATGTGCAATTTTGTTGAGAAAATTAACCAAACTTAAACTTAGAATAGTGATATTTTACCGAAGTCACTTTATTCTACATGTCTTGTTTAAAACTATGACCAACAACCATGCAACAAAAATTCATGACTTTCCGATTGAACTGCAAGCAGTGTTTACACAAAGAACCAACTTTTATTAATGTGTTGTAAAATAAATTATGAAAGAAGTTTTTATTTATACGATTTATGACATTCTTAATTTGCTATACTGTACAAAAGACATTTATTGAAGCCTCTCTCCTTCTTCGTGGTTGTACTGTTTCCGTAGAGGTGCAAGGCTTCATATTGCAGTGAAAAATGAGCTCACAGAGAGTAAAAGTATAAGATTAGAAATGCAAGAATTAATACAAGCAATGACAGCAAAGTAGTGAAATAACATCATTCAGGAAAATGACACATAGCGCATGAAAATTGTTTAAATTCAAACCTGGCTTTATCCATCAGTGATCTTTTCCAGTACACAACGAAAACTAGATGATGATACTCGACTGTAATCTAAACTAAAAGTGAACCATGAAGACTGATGCCTGAATCTCTCCTAACTGTCTGGTTTTCGTCTGTCAGAAGGTGCCTTTAGACTGTGCAGGTTTGCTGCACACAGAGCGAGATGCAATCTACAATCTTCTCTTGCAGTCTGTATCAAACTGTACAATATCAACTTGAAATCCCACAGAGTGTGCAATGAATCTGTGATGAATCTCAGACGGACCTGTAGAATCGGTTCCTTCTGTTGTGGTAAAATGGAATACAGCAGGTGCAGATATGTCTGTGTTAGGATTGTTGTTTGTTTTTTCAGGTGTAATGGTGTTTTTCTGCTACTTTGCATTTCATACATTTGATGCATTGCTTTGCAACTCATCTATAAGGAGGAAAAATCACTTGAGAAGAGCAATAGAGAAAGGATATCTCTTTGAAGAACGTTATCTTTATTTTTTTATTTGTGTCTTTGGGAAGAGCAATTGAGTGAAGCGCAGACTGCTATCTATTTTAATTATTGTTCAATTAATGCACCTATCTAAACCCCTTAACTGTTCAAACCAGGCCGGAGATTTGGAATCTAATTTCACTCCTTAATTCTTTCACAATATGTTGCTTCATAATAAATCAAAAATGCAAATTCTCTGTGAAGCCCAAGCAGGTTCTGGGTGTTTTTTTGTTTTGTTTTATTTTGTTTTTTTTTTATTTGCTCCCATCAAGTTGCAATAAAGCAGGCAAAAGAAAAAAGTTGACTGAATAAAAAATAAATTTTAAAAAAATGGAGTCAACATGTACATAGTTTCCAAAAATCCCACAGCTGTTACCAATACTGGAAGAAATGCTGACTGTAACATTGCTCAGGTATCTTCCTACTTTAATTTTCAGTTTGCCTCTATACTTTGCTCTTGTCTGTGTAAACACAGCCTGCAGTTCAGCTCTGAAAAAAGTAGCCCGAATGTTGTGAATATGAGTGTTGATCCGAAATGAGCCACTAATGTCTTCACACTTCTGTCAAGGACACATTTTTTTTTTTTTTTTTTTTTTACAGAATATGGTTAGTGCAAATGGTAAATTTTTGCTGAATAAATGAGACACAGCATAAAGTGATTTTGAAGAACTCTCATGATGTTAAGCTTCGATTTCATTAAGTTTTGTGACAGAATTACATGTGACATTTTAAGCAACCGGAAAGTTGAAAATCTGAGCAAGTTTATACAGATTCTGGCTCTAATGAATGGTATCATTTTACAGATTTTTGTAAAAAGATAAAATACCTTTCAAAGCTGCTGGCAGGTTTTGAGGTTTAGAGGGTTAAAGAGTTCGAGAGAGAATAAAAGATGTAATTTCAGTCATATTTCACAGTGTAACCTTATCGGTTTTGCATGAGTGGGGTGAATATCCTGAGTCTGATATGAACCTTTTCTTCTTCTTTTTAAAGAAAAGATTTTTACAACATTATAGGAAAAGGAAACTTGATTGAGAGCTTTTGTGCTTCAGTTCAAGAAAGCCTGTTGTGAGATGAATGATCTGTAATTCATCTCGGTCATCTGGGAATAATATGTGACACAGTTTAGAGGACCTCAGTTACTATGAACCCATTGAAAGCCTGACCTCTAGCATGTGACAGTCTATAAAAATTCAGTCCGAAGTCAGTGCTGTAAAGTATGTTTTCAGAACCAGTTAACTGATGGAAAGGCCTGCTTTGAGTTACATGACATTCTCAGGTAAGTTTCCATAGCGTCTGCAGATTGAGGCCATCTCTGACTGGGAGTTATGGGACGGGACAGCCGACAGTGATGGTGCTGGGGGAGGTGTTAATGGACTGAACATGCACTTGGAACTATCCCAAGATTTTAACAACTGTCCCAAAGTCTAGTGAGGAAACCAGATGAGTCGAGGAGATCTTTATGCTGCAAATAGCAGCTGTTCAGGTCAGATTTGTGTTTCTAATGTTGGAACAAAAATATCAAATTATAGCCAGTGTGAAGACATCTGTATAGTGTAAAGCCAAATGGATCTAGAAACCAATCTTCAGATGAATGAACATGGTTCAGTGTCTCGATACGGGTGTTTCCATAACATATTTTTTGCACAATTTGAAGTATTGCACTTGATAAAGGTAACAGAAACTGCAAAATTTGAAAAAACCATCCCCGATTTCACCAAAAAGCTCCTTTGAGGTGTTTTTTCATGTCTTCAAAAAAGAGTTATTGCGAACCTTTAGCTCAAATATTTGATCAGCTGTTTACACTTCATGCTTTGTCTTTGAAACATGGCCAGTACCCATTTACATGAAGGAATAATCACAATGTTCCCAATTGAAAACAGTTTCTGAGGACTGTTTTTCTCTCATAGGTGGCCAACATTTTGTTTGTGTCGTCTTCTTCTTCTAGCTTTTTTTGGCAAACAACCGGCTTTGTTTCTGGCTTGCTCTTCTCTGTTTATTGCAGCTATTTGTGACATAGTCTATCCTTCTGATGACACTATGCAGCCTAGTTTATTTAGTCCAAAGTGGTTAATGGAAACAAGCCTACTTTGTGCTGTCCTTTTGAAATTATTCTTCACTTTCACTTGACAAATATATGGAAACATAACTAGTTTTACTGTGACTAATGCAAGTTATAAGAATTTAAAAAGTTCTACAACTCTACTCTTACACTATACTCAAGTCCTCAGATACTTTTACCTGTATTCATATTGTGTATAGTGCCTACAATTAATATTCACCCCCTTTGGAAATTTTATTGGCCATCAGATTGCATCAAGCACTGCCCATCATCACAAACACAGTCTGCATTGTAAAGCATGGTGGTGGCATCATCATGATGTGAGGTTTCCTCTCTACATCAGGACTTTCCTGACTAAACAACTGAATGTTGGACAGCAATTGAAAGGAAAAACTGACAAATGGGCTTAATAGGTTTTATCAACACTGTATTAGATAGGTGCATGGTTGCCTTTCCTGTAGCTTTATAAAATGGCTAATTAAATTATGAATTCTCAGATAATTATAGTAGTGGGTTTATGATGTTAATAATTCTCAGAACACAGGCACAGTAATCAGTTTTAACATGTTGGGTAAAAAAGGTTTAAAAATCCATTAATATCTGGCTTTGTCAGTTTGAAATAAAAAAAGAACAATACCCTTACCTTTTCCATTCACGATTATAATGATCCTTAATTGAATGAACCTTCATAAAACCTATAATATCCAAGCAAAACGTGGATGTTGTAGGTTCAATTAAGGATCAGTTAAAGTCAAATCAAGTTTTTTTGCCTCATCACATGTCCATATAGAGTGTTTTTATATGTTCAAGAACACATTATGAATGAAATAAGCAGTCAACACTACAGTTGAGCATTTCCACCTTGAAACTTCAGTGTACGGATGACGGTCTCAAAAACATGGATTCAGACTTCCTGGATTTCATACATAATAAACTGAAGTCCTGATACTTTCTGTATCATTATTCTTTTCAGGTTTTCCTTTTGAACATGTACTGTATGGCTGAAATGCTCCAGTGTTACACCTTTCTATTGTGTAGTCCAGAGTAGTTTAACAGTGTTTGAGTAGAGTTGTAGTTGAGCTGGTGCGCTGAGCTGCAGCGAGTAATGAGGGGTGAATAGTGGGTGAAAGAGGAACTTCATAGATCCACACATTCTAGAGGAAGCACTGGTGCATAAGTACTGTTAAGCCATTTTAAGGCAGGAAGGGATTGCTTTCATGGCAAAACTGAGTTTTTAGGGGTTAATCGTTAATCAGAGATTTTAACTTGTTAAAATGTAACTTAGGTTTTTATTTTTTTTAGTTTGAAATGATAAGAAGTCCTTTTTTTCCTAAGACAGATCTTTTCTTGTATGTAGTATGCTCAGTGGAACACAGCTATGTGAAATTTATGGGGAAGGATTTTTCTATGTCAAGACACCTCCCAGTAAGTACGCCATATGTATGTTCGTAAAATGCTCGCCCATATTGATTCAATATTTTTCATTCTCAATCATCCTCGTAAGTGCTTAGAATTGGATTTTTCATGTAATTAATCACCCGTGGATGAAGCTATATTTTTCCTCTTATAATTACTCCATTACTACCCCTCCAGGTGGTAGATCAGTTAAAAAAAGTGCTCCTGTTCCCACAGTTTCAACATTTATGGATGGCCTAAGCTAATCTCTAAGTGAATCTGCAGTTGGCATTGATAAATCCATCCATTAACTCAAAAGTCCCTGAATCTCTGGTTCATGGCTGCTGTTCTGTGGTCAACCCTGACCCTTAACCTGTGAGGAGAAGAGTGTATCTCCCTTCAAAGATCAATAATGTCTCCATTAATCCCGTAAAGCATTTTGTCATGCATGTCATCTAATATATGTCCAGAAAAGATGGTCAAAAATGTTGATGTTAGAATTTTGCATTACCTTTGACAACTTTCTGGCACGTGAAGACTCTTTTTGGTTAATAAGTGTTGGCTCTGCTGTTCGATCGAGCCTTGTTTCGATAGAAATTCTCCAGTTTATTGTCAGCGGAGCTTTTCCTTGCTGTAAAATCATGACAGTGTTAATCTCTGGAAGAGATTTGTCCACATTTACAAACACTGATTAAAATGTCCCTGGTCAATTGTGCTTCTTTTAAGTTTACTCTATTCCCATTTAACTGAGACAACACAACTGCAACGGATATCGAGTGCTAATGAGTCACAGCAGTGAAGCATGTGTGTCCTTAATTCCTTCTATGTGTGCGTAGGTGTGTTTCTGTGTGTGTTTACATGCAAAAGAAACTGTTGTGGAATTTGCTCAGTCAGTGCTAACTCTACCCGAATGCCATAAACATGCGTGCTCTGCAGTGGGACACCCACAACTGTGATGGAATAAACACCCTGAACACTAACCATCACCTCTGGTTTTAACAACAAACACGCACACAAAAGATCCTTGACAGTGTTGATGTGACGCTTCACCAACATCAACACAAGTGGAGGTCAGTCAAAGCGATTTGTCGAGGGTTTGCAGACACATGTACAGTCCCACAGGCAGGCCTTGCTTTACAGTCGACCAGAGAAAAGAGGGGGATGTCATACTGGATGGGGTCCAGGTTTGCCTCTCCCACTTCTGTCATTAAACTCCAGGCCTGTGGGAAGAATGGATTACTGGGCTCCGCTGGGCTTTCTGACCCCGAGATGAAGCCATCAGGACCGCCTCGGGTTACTGCTAACATCTCATCACCGTAACTCCCCAACAGTCAGATGCTCCAGAAGTCACGACGAGCATACTGTATTTATTGCTCACATTCTGCTATTAAATAATAATTGCTCAGGTGTTTCACTGCGCGCATGTCCCAGTGATGACATGTTTATTTCATCTGGCAGCTTACGCTCAGTTTGATATACTTACTGCCCAGTCTCTGGACTTTACCAACAGCTGTGGGATTGAAGGGACTGACACTGTGACACTTTGATCAAAGCATTTGTTGGTCATAGCTGTCCATAAAAGGCCCTGCTCATTGAGGTGCCTCTCAAAAACCCACAGTAGTCATGTGAGTTTTGCTGGGAGAATTAATGTCCGAGTTATGTCTGTTAAGAAGCATTTTTGCACAATGTGGCATTTCGGAAATCCAAATATAGTGTAAAAAGCTGCCTACCAGACCAGAGCATGAATCTTATTATTCAAATATGGGAATAACAACACATGTTTTCAGACAGTCTCTCTTTAAAAGGCATCCACAGTGCTGCACGCAGTTGGCATTAGATGAAAAAGAACCAATGGTAGAAACAGCTTTACCATCAAGTGACTTCTGATCGAGTTTATTGCTTATTTAATCCCTTCCAAATAAAAAACACAGGAACTTTAGATAAAAGTAAAGTCAACAATACGAGGCGCAATCAAAAAGCTCCAAGATTTTGTCTATAAAAAGCAAAAACCTACCTGGTTTAAAATTGGAGCAATTTCCTTTCAAAGTTGTGCAGAGATACACTGTTCCCAGTGCTCCTGCCACATTTGAAACACATCAGTAGAAGTTCTGGAAGTGCATCAAGCATCATATGTTCACTTGATCTTCTATACCATGCCAGAATGATGAAACTTCAAGTTGAATTTTAATTTGTGCAGGAGGCAAATCTGGCAAACAGCACAAAATTGCTATTGTTGCGGCCCAAAAGCTTGCAGACTTATGTGGCATATTGTCATGATGGAGTATCCCATTGCCGTCACGGCAAAGTTCAGTGAACGAATATTCTCCCCTGACAGCAGAACTTTGAGTTTTGGAAGAAATTCATGGTGCACAACCCCGTGAATGTCGAACGAAATGATGAGCATCCTCTTGGTCGCACTTCTGATTTCATACAGGATATTTGGATACTGCATGCTCCTTCTCTGTAAAGACTGCTGTTTGGGCTTTGGGTGGTTGCAGATCAGTAGATTCAACTGTCACCAGCGATGTTCCCCAACATGAATGCTCAGTCATCCTGACCCTGTTGAAGGATCCTTGCAGATTTTGAAACGTTGCTACTGCTGCAGATCGATGGTGAAATTACGAATGAGCACCAGCAAATCGTCCCACGAAGTGACTCACAAAAGTTACTGCTTGCGCTTGTTGCATATGCATGACCATGGCAGCTCATAGCACATGCTAACACAGGGAGTAAACTGGGTTTGGAGAGTGCTGTGACAACATATCACCAAAATACCAGGAAAAAGTTGAGTAATATACACCAGGATTAAATATCATTGGATGTCTCTTGTAATCTGGAGTGAACAGAAAGCTGTAAAAACTACTGAATAAAAGGCCAAAAAGTCATATTAAAGGTTATCTTGCCCTGTCAATCCCACTGAGAATCAACACCCACTCTGCTGCTGCTCAGTGCAGCTTACAGCCTGTTGTTTCAGTTTACCATAATCAGATTGCTTCAGTTCTCAATATTCTCTCATGTAAAACATCTAATAACCATCCAGGCCAAAAAAATTTACAGGTTAGTCTTGATCTTGGGAGCACCATTTGAAAACATAATTTTTCACTCAAGTAGTCCAAGAAACTGTCAAACTCAACTTTTAGGCCAACATAAACATGCTCAGAAAAATGGAGACTTAATATCTACACCATAAAAATAAATCCATAAATCTAAGTTGAATATCTGACAGGAAAGGTGCCATAAAAAATAGATGAAAAATGTATCTAATATAATGTTCAAAAGTTGTAAAAAGGGTGAAAATAACAACAAATGTCTTAAATAATATTTTAGCAGTTTTTTGGGGGTTTTTTGCTATTACAGTTTAATTTTAAGGTCACACACTATACGTGAACACATTTTTTAAAATTAAAAACACATTGTTGGTGTGTTCTTTTTACAGTTCACAGTTGTTGTTTTTTTTTTAGCTTTTTTTGTTTTAATTTTTTTTCTGTGATTTTACCAGATATTATTAGTAATTTAACAACAAAGGGAACATCTGTAAAATAAATTAAACACACATTTTTCATCAATTTTATTCCCTAATATACAGAACTTATCTTTTGATGACTGCATTTATCTAGAAAATTATACTTTGAGCTGATTTAGATCCAGTGTAATTTTAAATGTTCGTCAAATGTTAGACAAGAACAAATGAGTATTTTTTAAAAACTCAGATTTTTGTTATGGACATCATTTACAGCCATACACATAAATGAACAGGTTTTGTGTGTGATTTTACTATCTGTAATTTAACAAAATGGAAAAAATCTGTAAAATGACAAAAAAAAAAAAAATTCTTTACAGTTTTGTGAGACTCAATATAATCAACAGCTGTGAGACAAGTGCGAGTGGATTTTGAGTTGAGATTTGTACCTTCTGTTTGTGAAGTCAGGAATGAACCAGTCAAGCTCAAGTTTTCTTAAAAATGTAACCACAAGAACTTTAAGATTTTATACGTTCGATTCTAGAGTTCTTTTCTGAATCTGCTAGTTATTTCACTCACATATGGAGCATTAATAATGATGTATGAAAAAATACAGAAGTAATCATTTTGTATGAGATACTGAGAATCTCAGGTGGATGAGTGTAGATGGATTCTGTCTGTCAGGGGATGAGTCAGAAAAACCAACCCTGGTGTTGACACCATTAGCCGGCCTGTGGGAGGTGGGTGGTTGCCTTTCCTGTGCCTATCAGACACTCTGGCTGTTTAATCCACCCTGGCAGCCGGAGGTCCAGTCTAAAAGAGTTTTCTCACTCTGCCGGCAGACAGGTGAGGTTTGATGGCTGCTGGGTCTCGGGAAAACGCTGTTATAACCCAGTGAGCGGGCGGTAATGCAGCAGAGTGGACTTTAACTTTGCAGGAGAGACTGGCTGCTGGACTTAGTGCCCCAAAGTAACGCAATCATCTGTGAAGTTTTGACGGATATGCTGTTGTTCATCTAGTGAGATAAGAGCAGTGTGTAAACCGTACAGCATGTGTTCAGGCTCATATCACTTGTAATCGATTTACGATGGTTACATGAGCTACAAATACAAGCAAAACCCCTGTAAGATAACTGACAGTGAAGAATGGCTTTTCCCACATGCTCCATATGGTGGGTGAAGCCATGCAGGAATATTACATATAAAACTAATTTCATCCATTTCTATTAAGTCCTCATGTCAACAGTGATCCTTATGAATTGTCTCACTCATGTCCTCTAAGTAGCTCCTTATTAAATGGGAGTTTTCTTGTTCTAGTTCACTGGTGAGGAAACCGATGCTGTGAAAACACTCTCAGCCACAACTCCTTCTTCTGACATGAGAGAAATTGGAGGAAACCAGTCGAGGCTAATGGTAATTCCTACATTCCTTGCTTTGATAATATCTGCATGCATGGTTAACCCTCGTCACTCAGCCGGCGGCTCCTGGGAGTGTTTGACAAGACGGTTTCCTCCGTAATTTGATGTGTTACTGCGGCGACTTCTCCCGCTCTCGAACTTACACTCATCTATAATGAACAAAAATACAAATGCGGCATGAATTGTTCTATTAAATTCAATTCAGTCTAGGGGAATAAGTGTTTAGGCATCTCTACAATAGAATGAACACATTAAAATGATAGCATGCAGATGGAGAATTGGATGATAGACCAGAAATTACAAATCAGTAACAAGTGAAACATTTGTGAAGCATTTAATGATGCTCCTTGTGCTATTTTGTCCCACTGAATCTGAAGGACTCGGTGAAGTTGACAGACATTTTCACGGACAGGATTGCGTTGTCGGATATCCAAAGCTGTCTGAAATGAAATGGTAAAGTTGTGGACTTGTAAGTGTCTGGTTGTTGCCATGACTGACGTGACTCTTGTCATCTGTGGCATCCTGTCATTTTAATAAAGCTGCTTTTAAAGTGGCCTTTTATAGTCACTGGTCAAAGGAGTGTCTGGCAACTTGTGACGCTGATCATTGTCCTTAACTCAGTGATCGAGAATTTGTCACCAGTTTAACAGCTTTTTTCTTTTTGTGCACAGTTGACTAACTCTTTTCTAGTCAAAAAATAGAAAAAGTCAGAAAAGAAGACCATTAGCAGGCTGTGTTTGGATTTTTGTTCAGTGTACATAGGATAAGATAAATTACAATCAGCTAAGATGCAACTTCATTAAACACAAAGGAGACAAGAAAACACTCACAGTGTGCAGTACTCTGCCAAGGCTGCTCAGTCGTTGTATCAATTCCGACGGATGAAATCTTGAAAAAAATTGTGGCAGAAATCACGGCACCGTAGAATGTGGCCATTTAATATAGATTTACCCACAAACAAAATAACCTTGCGCTGAGCACAGGTATGTGTTACGCATGTGTACGTTATGTACGGATACCAAATCATGTGACCTAAATATGTAGTGGCCACTGTTAATTGATGGGACTAGGAAATACTCCCACAATTTAATCAATTGTTTCTTGTATGTTTTACGACGAATAAGCCCACAGTGGTAGATTTGTAGTAGGATCACAATCATGTGATCGTCAGCGTTCAATTGTTGTCATAGTTACAGTGACGCCTTGCCGCTATCTCGCAACAATGCAGAAATCTTTAACAAATCCATGGATCCAGACTATAAGCCGCATCACTGCCAAAATCTAATGAGGTGGTCCTTGTGTGATTTCTGACCTTCCCTGAAAATTTCATCCAAATCTGTTAGTCAGCTTTTGAGTAATGTTGTGCACAGACGGAACAATTAACAGAGGACAAACGTACGCCGATCATCACATAACTCCACCGCATTCCTTGGCAGAATAATTAATGAAAAGTAATGTGCAGAAATATAGGAAAAAACTGAAAAGATACAAATACACAAAGAGCAACTCTGGCTGGCTGTCACTCAGTAGTAGATGAGACATATGGAAGCATATAGGTAATCCTTAGCGTATGAGATGTAACTACTGTCACCATAGAAAAGCACGATGGCTCTGAGGACTGTCTCTAATTTCCTAAGGGAGCAGCAGTACCTCAGAGATGCAGATTTGTTTATTGTGGCTTCTGTCAACTGAAGGTTAATGTTTGCAATAAAACAGCTGTACGGTATAGACAGATTATTAGATGTTCAATAGTTTTAATGCATCAGATGCAGACTCCCATGAAAGCACATAACAGAAACCCTCAGCATACTGCATCCCTGTTTGTTTTCTGTATTTACTGTGCCCTGAAAAAGGGAAACTGTTGCAGCAACTTCACTGAATTGCCTCAAATAATATACACCGTTGAACTAAGTTTAGCCAGTTTAAGTTAACAAGTCATTTCAATGTCACTGGTTTCAGATGTACTGAAGATGTACACTAGATGTGCTGAAATAATTAGTTTTATCTCAACTGATTTAATTTTAAATCATTTAATTTTAAATAAAATCTACTTGAAGCTCCAATTTTCCAACTTCAGTTTATTGCTTTACCCAAATGTAAAATGTAAAACATGAGTTTGTCATTATAGTTATTAGTCATTCCTTTTCTTTAGTCTGTCAGTCTACTGGAAGAAAATAAGCAGAAAAAATGTAAGAAGTGCAAAAGGCATGACAAGTACTAAAATTTTTGTGCTTTTGCTGACAATACCAGTTTAGGGGGACAGCGTGGTATTTCAGAAGTAAACTGCCATCACCAAAGCAGAAAGATAAATGACATTTATTGTGCTTGACTTCAACTACAGCTCAAAGACTCGTTTTAAAGTCAGCATCGAGGTGAGATCATGTTTTAGCCTTTTTTAAATTTTTGTTTATGTAACTGAATAGAATGGAATTTCTTGAATGTCATTGAAAACTTGCAACTAAATTAATCAATAATCTCTTAGTGCATTATAAATAAATACAAAGTACATAAGTAGGTAGCATGAATTGCTGGCAGCACTTAGGTTCAAACAGAGTGCACTTATGTGAGCACAGTTATCTATTTGTGTGTTTTTACTGTTGTGATTGCATTAAAAATATTACCTTTGTGCCTTGATAAATAGGCTAAAGTAGTTCAATTCAAATTAAGGCTTTCTTCTGCTGCTTTTTGTTAAAAAAAATAATGATTAAAATGAAAAATATTGAATGAATTGACATATTATACTGTGGTAAACTTTGTGTGTAAGCTGTCTGACTGTAGATGCGTTCCCTCTGGGTCATTTATCGTCTCCTTCGCTCATCATGTTTCCATCATCTTTTCTCTTGTGTATATTAGTGGACGACATGGGAATAATGGTGGTGATTGGTTTGTTTTAAACTTTCTCTCACCGTATTCGTCTCCAGGCGCTGCCGTGATTAGAAACAAGCCCCAGTGACGCTGACATATGGGAAGCATCAACTCTTTCTCCAAGTTGTCGCTTCCTTCCTCTATATTTTCTCTGCTGTGATGGAGGACCGAAGGCGGCGTCCATCCTTCACTGCCCCTGCCCATTAGAAAGGTCACCTCAGGTCATTACGCGAGTCGCCTGAGGGCCTGAGGAAGACTCTGGACCAATTGGAATGCAGCAGGAAGTGGATTGTGAATATGAGCGGGAACCTTACCTGTATTTGTAGTTGATCTTTACGAGGAAGGAAGGGCTCAGTGGTAATGGCTTGTTTACTCGGTTGATCTTTTGATTCATGTAATTGGCCCCCGACTCGATCAATCAAGGTATCAATCAGCACTCTGAGCTTTAAGTAAACATATTAATTGTTTTCTGCTCTCCCGATGTGGACCCAAAGAAAAACAAGTGAAAATAGCGTAAAGAACCTCACTGGAGGCGGTTTTACATCATTAAAAAGAGACAAAGATTAGTGAAATAAGCAACATTGCCATGTAGAGAGCAAAGACTGTGTTTCTTCCATGGAGGCAGGAAGTGGCAGGTTATAAAGGTAATGGCTCCCAAAAGAGTTTGAGAAGTGAATTATCTGTTTCAATCAGCAAGAGGACCATTTACCAGAACTACATGTGGGGTTCTCAGTTTTTGGTGAAGAGTCAGACTCTGCTCCATTGCTGGTGAATGTCGGATATATCTTACTGTTAAAGAGGAAGAAAAGAAGTTGAGATTTGGGGAATTTAAATGCAAAAGAACTGGATTAAAGGAGTTCTTGAGCTAGTTTTTTGATGGTAACTTTACTGACACAGCTTGCAAGTAGCTATGTTTAAGTCATAGCAATGCTCACATTCATTTTTTACATTCTTACCTGACAGAAGACCTTAAAAGTTAAAATTTATCTTGCTAAAAAGTGATCATTTTTGCTATGCTTACGGCTTGGCTCTCAGGATGTGACTAGCAACTTTTTTGTCAGACTTTGGTTCAAATTGAAATGTCACAACAACTACTGAGTGAGCTGCCATGGAACCAGAGGATGTTGACCTTATTCTTCACCCTCTGAACCCCAGAACCGGTCGGTATGTTTGAAAAAAAATCACCAAAATGACACCATTTATAGGTGTTAGACGCTATAAAACAGAAAGAATTGTCAGATTTTGTACTTTCTGACAGACAAAGATGAACCATTTGTTCTAAAGAAATTCTGTGAAAAGAACTAAGATTCTGCACTCCTCCATGGAACTGAGAAGCCATAAATGGCTCAGCAGTGATTGACAGTCTTGTGATAAAAATTCTGGAACTTTTTGACTGGATTGAAGGCTTACACAAAGGGTTTACACAGACTGGAGAGAAGATAAGCATTGAAAAAAAATGTAAATAGCAAACTATGGATAGTATGTAGAGTTACCATTTTATTTGCAGTATTGGTATCAACTGTGGACACTTGCAAATAATGTTTTCCATGTTGATTAGAGGTTTTTTTTTTTTTTTTTTTTTACATTTTTGTAAAAGAAATTCCACTTTGGTTTTTTGTTTATTTATGATTTATGATGCCATACCTTTGTTTCACTGCACAGAGGTTACTTCTGAGTTCCCTTGCGTTCTAGTCATGCTTGTGCTGTTTCCATAGAGGTGCAGTGAAAAATGAGCCCACGACTGGTAAACATGTGACAGGAGCAATGAATGCCCAGAATAGCAGGGGGTTAAGTTTCATTTTCACTTGTGTTTACTTGCTGTTTGGTCCAGTTTAGGCAGAAAAGCAGCTTTGTACGGTCGATTAAAATATAACTCTTTTGGTTAAAATATACCTTTTCTTAAAATGTTTAAAAGTTCTATGTGGACATTGTGATCAGTCTGCATCCTCTCAAAATAAGTTTCCCTCTAAAGATAATCGAGAATGCAGTCTAATTGCATCGGAGCACAGTTTTTAGGAGGCTTTATTGAGGATAAATCTTACTGTCTTTGGTGATCCTCTGACTTTTCCTTTAGCGCCTCTGGTAGACTGACATTTGTGGTTCAAAGTGGCACATTTTCACAGCTACTAGATGGATTACTGTGGTACATGGAAGCCTAAACGACAGTAACCAGAGCAGAGTCATTTCTTAACTGTGTGTTGTCCATGACAGACTTCCAGTTTGTTTGCCATGACATAGCTGCCATCCTCTCTCTGTCTCAACCCTCTGAGATTCAGCTGTTTCTCCAGAGCACCTCAGCCACCCAAAAATGTTTGTACGGCTCAAATTGCTATCTGCCTCTCCCACTCATTGTCACTGCTGAAGTCTTTTTCTCAATGCTTTACATGCGTGGCAGCTGAGCCGCCCCGGTGGTCTTTCACTCCACTAATTGTGACTCAGCCCATCCCCACCTCCTCCATGCCCTCTTTGCTGCACCGTTCCTCCAATCACCAGTGGATCTGCAGCCCGATCGCTGTTGCCATGGACTATATCATCTTGTGCAACAATAAAACAAGTAGTTATTATAATGGAGGCTCAAGCGGTCTGACCTTACAAGCTGAGTGAAGTGTTGCACGTCAGCGACCTGTCAGCTCTGCTCAGTGCAGTCAGTCAAAATGCGGTTCTTTATAAGGATTTGTCTCTGATGTGTTGCACTTATGTCGGCTCCATTGGGGTTGAAAGGACACCTTATAAAGTCAGGCTGAAGATCAAGTCGCTCCTGCTTCATTACAGTGCACAGACAGGCCGCTCCAGTCATTAGACAGATCCCAGCACTACTGTAACCGCACTGAGGCTGGCTCGGCTCATACACACCTCCTAATGGCTTTCCCAGAGCGGCCCCCGGCTGGAACAAACTCCTGTAATAAGAGGTTGGGATTTTAAAATAAAACAGACATGCCATACCTCCAGCTGGGCACAGCGCTGTAGAGTACAGCAGAGCAGAAACCAGGGATCCGTTGGGTTTAGTGAGCTTATAATGGAGTACAGTAACACTGCAGGTACACTGTAAAAAAAAAAAAGTGATATTTTAGCAGCTAGGGAGCCATAAAAATACTCTGAAAACAATTGGAAATGATCATCTAAAAAAAGGGGGGAAGATCTGTACATTTCCAAAATTAAAATAAAAATTCAAGCTATAATTTAACATGAGATCATATAGATTTTTATTTATTTATTTATTTATTTATTTTTACTTTTTGGTGTTTAATAAAGCACATTTACACGTGTTAAAAGATTGGAAGTGCCTATAATAGAGAAAAAACAGTGATATTTCAGCAGCTGGGGTGACAAAAAATGCTAGAAAAGAATGGAAAATAACCATTTCCAAAAGTCCAATAATTTTACATGAGTAAAATATTTTTTCTAGCCTTGAATTAACATCAGTTCATGAGTATTTTTTGGCTTTTTAATGTTTACTCAGGAATAATTACATGTAATAAAACAATGAAATTGCCTATAATTTACAATTTTATATATATATAGTGATAAATGATATACATAATGATAAAAAAATGTATTTGTGTTTTGATAGTTTTCATGTTAAAACGTTAAAACCTGGATTATGTATTTATGTATATTCACAGTTACTGGTTTTAATGTAGTTTTGTGTTAGTGCAATATTTCATTATTATGTGTAATATTATTTTACTACCAGTATTGCTTCTTATTTTTGAATTTTTGTTGTATTTTAGCTTATTTCTTTACATTTCAGTCTTGTATCCTACTTATATCTTATTGCTTTCCACTGCATTTATTCTCATGTTGTGTAATTTTTTTCTGAGCAATAGCTGGTACAATAATATCTTATCTTACATATAGATTCACAGTCTATTTTGTAATTCTGTAGACATTTTTGTGCATAAAATGGTGTAGAAATTGGTAAAATTAGTGATTTATTTTTACAATGTACTGCAGGGGAGTCGTGGGAATCGTCTCTAGATGCTACTCATGAGAGCAGAACCTTGGTGTCCGTCCAGACATGCACTCCAGCATTTTATCCCCACGTTCACTCCCTCCTTCTCTGTTTCTCTTGTCCCAAACGTCTTGGTGCTCACTTGCAAGGTTAAGAGTTTGTTCTGATTCCTCCATTCTTTTTTTTCCCTTTAACATGGGGTGGTGAGGCGGGTGGACATCAGGCATGTGCCACAGAGAGGATTTAACACTCATCACCTTCTCCTCCCCCAGAGCTCAAAACACTCGATCACACAGACAGCAGGTCCCAGTCTTCCCGAACTCACAGCCAAACACATGCCAGACAGGGCAGAGACAGACAGGTAACCCCTCGCTGAAACGCAGCGTATGTTGTCTTGCTTCCAAGCTTTATGTGTGACTCAACCGCCTGCTTCCCTGCATATATAATATATATATTGGACTTTGCTTTATTGGACTCCTTGAGCACGGAAAGCATTGACCTCCCATCAAACTACCTCATAAATTAAAGTGTTCCCTTCGACATCACAAGTGCACTTAAAGACCAAACCAGCCCTTGAAAATGGAACATATTAAGATCATTGTTTTAATAAAAAGAAAGCAGCTAAATTTAATTATGTTGAAGCAATCGTGCTGGACTATAATAACGGCCCCGGGTCTTTTCTTTTCATGTGACCCGTTTGGTGCAAACATTTGAAGCCGAGCCTTGAAATAAGCAACCTTCACACCTTTTTCCTTCATGTCGGTGAGTTTTTCCCCAACACATTTCCAGACCGCTGTAATATCAGCGTA
The DNA here is from genome assembly GCF_022539595.1 of Amphiprion ocellaris. NCBI lineage: Eukaryota > Metazoa > Chordata > Actinopteri > Pomacentridae > Amphiprion > Amphiprion ocellaris. The sequence goes on along the minus strand of NC_072784.1, from coordinate 14,238,846 downwards.
CATTAACTGCTCTGTGGTGGCATGACATTGACATTTCCCATGTGTGCATCATATTGCCATTTAAATCAAAGAGACTGGAAATGAGCTGTGCAGGAACTGACAAGAAAATCAAAGGAAAATGGCCTCTAATGCTTAAATTCTTCCTCAATCTTCATTTTCCACTATGAGCTCAAGAAGATATGTTAAAATTGGGCATCCGGCAGCTTCGCACAAGGACGGTGGTCATGATTCTTGGTGCCCACAGCTGGAGATTACCCACAAAAATTCCAGGAGGATTATTTTAGTTAAAGCGAGGGTTTTTTTTTTTTATTTCTTGTGGGGGGTCCTGTCTGACAGCTGTCTGGATTCTTTACCCTTTTCTTACTTCAACTCGCTTTATAAAGTTCTTCACTGTTTTGCTTTCCTACACTAAATCCAGGAAATACCCGCATCCAAGAAGACGAAATGACCAAAAAGATTCGGGAGTTGAGTCAAACAGGCTTGTATTGAAGCTTGTGTCATAACTTTAAATCTCAGGGGAGTGAAAAAAAAAATGTTTTTTTTGGATGGAGATGCTGCATTATGATGACAGCAACGTGTTCGGCCGGGATTCGAGCCATCTTGTCATTAGGTTTTTGGTGCAAAAGAAAGAAAGAGGGAGGGAGAAGGGAGAGAATATATTAATGTGGGAAAGAGTGGAGAAGCAAATAAAAACCAGGACTGCTCATTCATGTGCACAGCTTTTACCCCATTTGTTTAAATGTCACAGTCAAAAAAAAACAAAAACATATCCACCCACAACCTGCTATATTAACTGTAGCCAAGCATGAATGAAAAGGCATTTCTGTGAGAATATGAAAAGAAACACCTCGGATAATTGTTGTTGAAAACCTGAAAAATACTCTGGAAAATAGAGAAAACAAGTCTGTCCCGCCTAAGTGTTTTTAATGAAGGTAAACGTGGATCCTGAGAGCAGCTTGTAGCAGCGTTTAAACACCGTTCAGGGTCAGGAGGAGAAAATCCGATTCAGAGCGAAGGGTCTCTTCTAGGGGGGTGAACGCATGAATGTGACACGAAGCAGGTTTGGCCTTTCGCTGAGGTTTAACACGGTTGTAACCACTGGCTGCATGTTGGCCTGTCTGCCACTTTTATAAGGCAATTATATAAACTTAGCATTTTAAAGGGAAAACAGTATGGCTTTAACTTTGTTTCTGCTCTGTGTTGGGTGTCTGGAAATTTCTGTGGCTCTTGTAAAGTGGCCAAACGCTGAAACATTTCTCAGAAGAATATGGAGGCTTCTGACATCATGAAATGCATTGCAACATGCATTTTTCATTATTCCGGCTGCAGTGGTGGGAGTCATTTTAGATATACAGCATTTGGGAACGCTTAGGTGATGGATATTCTGCTGCTTTATGACTTCTTTTGACTAAAAACCAATAATAATCTTACAATATGTCGTCATATATATATATATAAAAGATACAACTTTATTAATCCTGAAGAAACTTCTTCTGCCAGATATTGTTCAGAAAGAAAGAGATGACATAATATAAGAAATGTAGTACTTTAAAAGTAAGAAGCAATAACATTTGAGTATAACTGAAATTACTGAAATAAGTGAGCTAAAATAAGTCTGGAATAGAACAGTAAAATGTAAAGTATATTTGTGTAAAGTCTCTGTATATTACTTTTTTGTGCAGAAATAACTGCATTTATTTTTGACCTCCATGTTAACAGGTTTTGGTTTATAGTGTCCATCGGATCCATCATTGTCTATGTAAGCAGCTGTGCAATGCATTCTGGTAGTACAAGTTTGCATTTTTAAAGGTGGGGCATCACTTTGGTGGCTCCTAATTGGAGTAAATTTGGCATCTAGACCACTTTTTGCAAACCTGTTGTGTCCAAGGTGACTCACCACTTCTGGAAAATCCCATAAAGCTTCTAAAGTAATTGTTGTCGGTGTAAAATGAAGACAGATTCAGCAGCTACACAACCTATTTCTCCCCTCAAATGTTTCCAGAAACACATTCAGTGAGCTATTTTTGCAATATACATTCCTAAACAAGCTGCCAAGTTGGTCCGGGTTGAAATCTGGGAGCAGACAGCCTATGAGGGAAGTGTTTGTCCAGTCACATGCACACAGTATTTGCACAGTTGTAGGAGGCTGTAGTCTGCATTAGTCTTCTGTTTCAGGTGAGGAACACACCTGTCAATCATCTGGCTAGTCACACGTCCATCAAAGATGCAGTGTGTAGCAGCACGACCCCTCATGTCCAAAAACACCCCTGTGCACCCACATCATGAGAGGTGAAGCTTGAGCCTCTCACAGAGCCGGTTTTTACTCCTATGAGACACGAAGTTCAGCTAAAACAATGGCAAGTTCGGTTTATAGTTGTTTTGACATCACACCTTTCACGAGTTTTAGTGCTTATATTTTTTGAGTAAGTCACTTGTATGAACTTTATATAGCCATTTCCTTTTAATTTGTTGGATCCCTTTCAAATTAAAAGCCCTCCGGATTTCTGTGGTCAGAGTTCCTTAATTTGTCTTTTATTGTTTTGTATTATGAATGCAGAAATAAGAGGTTAATTTCACACTGTGAGAATCTTCAGTGCTCCATTTAAACACAGTGTGACCTCAGTGAAAGTGCAGTAAAGATTCCAACATTGAAGTGGTGCCTTATCCAACAATCAGTTTTTCATTTAACAGTTATTAGGCAAAAACAACTCACATTGCAGCTTCTGGACTAAATCAATCTGTCTTACAACCAAAGTCATATCAAGCTGCAACAAATGCAGTCCTTGTTGGTGAAAGAAATCAAAAAGCTCCACTCCCAGGATACTTGCCTCCTAGAAATTATAGTCATATACTACTGATTTGTGATAAATAAGTTTTTAATGAAACTTAATGCTGCCTGGATTATGGCTTTCATTAACATAATGAAAAACTGTGTCGTAAATAGCACGTTGCAAAATGCAAAACATTTTAATGGTTATATTCAGCCTCTAGATCAGGAAACAATCATATTTAATCATTGAATATTGGAAAAAGTCAATACTGACATATTAACTGGAAGAAGAATCTTTCTCTCAATGTGACCAAAGTGAGTAAATGTAACCACAGACAACTTGAAGTACAAACTTCAGGCTCTCTAGTGCCAAATTCCTGAGCTTTATGCACCAACATTCCACTTTGGCCACATTCATCCAACTTGCTTGTGTCGTATAATAGCTACTCCTTTTGCAAAATTGGGAACATAATCGTGGCAGCAATAGTCCAGACTCATAACCTGCAACCACATCTACTTCAAAACATGCATTTACAGTAAGTGCTACAACTTGAAGTACAGCGACTGAATATTGCTAACAGAACGCTTTCACATTTACTTTATGAGACTGATCAAGCCTGTCACAAGGCAACAGGTAACTGGTATTGACCTCTTGGTTTTCCTCCTCTCCGACTGCTGGCTGAGATGTAACTGATCCTGTTAGGCTGATATTGACTCCGTTGGGCTGGCGAGCTCGTCCTTCTCCTCCATGCTGGAAGCACTGCTCCTATTGATCTCATTCTTTAAGTGTTACCATAAATTCCCTCCCCATTAGTTTAAAACTGGATGGTGTTTCGTCCACACTGTGATTCATGCAGATGGAGAAAGAAGCATCCTCCTGTATGCCATCTTCCTTCAGCTGCTCTTCATGCCTCCTGCACTCCCGTGTTCCCTCCTCTTATGTTACCTCTCCATCAGCTGCTCTTTCACTTGTCTCTTTAAGTGTTATGCTTCCTGGATTCCTGCAGTACAAAGAGCCTCTATTGGGGAGATTGAATTCACCCCTGATTTGGTTTTGATCCTTTTTATCTGTGTCGTTTGCCACTGTCTTTGCTGTTGATACCTGAAATGGACTCGGTGTGCTTTTAAAGCAAGAAATTTGTATAAATCTTAAAGGGGAAATAGTGAGTTTACAGCAAACAAGCTCTGACAGAAAACCTTTCTGTGAAACTTAAGCACTCCTCCTGAACAGGCCGTTTTAATGGACTACAGATGAGTTTCAGCGGTGCACACAAGAGCAGGGTGACATTGCATTTGCAGATATACTTTGTGGTTTGTGTGTTTGCACCAGATATGTGTAGAGCTTAGCATTTAATTTTTGTTTTCTGTTATTGTCAGTTTACCTTTCACTATCTGGCTTTCCTCTTGGAATCTCTCCCGAAATATCTTTGAACAACTGCATAAAAAAAGTCTTAAATTTGACCCGCAGCAGCAGAGTCAGCAACAAACACCCCAACCAAACATCCACAACGATGCAAATGCTGTCAGATTTTGCTCCGATCGCATATCTCATGATTGCCTTTCTGCAGCTTCTCAGGTGTCGAGCGAACACAAGAGCCCCGGGTTCAATTCCCCAGGTCAGTGTTTCTGCAAATTTATTCGAATTATCCCGCCTAAGTGTTCGGAGTTCCTGAAGTGTGAAACTCCGGGTTCGCAAATCATCCGCGGTTGAAGCCATATGTGAGGCTTTTAAATGCAAAGAGTGCGATAATAATGTTGGTCCGGAGCCAACGTCTGCAACAGAGGAGCTGTTAGATGGATGTCTGCATGACGCACCTGAGTTTCAGTAAGAGGATGAAATGCAGTGGTGTTTTCTGCAGTGCAGAGCTCAGACCCTTGGGAAAACAGTCCATGTGGTCTCTTGTGTGTAAGAAAGTTGATCTTGAGTGTTTTGAAGGGCTTTGTGCAGCTTGATTGTGCGTTTCCCACATGCATCTTCTTGCATGCACATATACATGCATGTGTGATCTGGCAAGGAGAAACTAATTTGGCTTCAGAAGATCAAAGCAGTAATCTAATCTTAGTCTTTCAAACACACTGCAATTTGTGCAGGAAGTTTTGATTAAAAAGCATCAGTGTGAGGAGCCTTGCCCACCTCCATGGCAGCCAGTTAGCTGATTAATACCCCAGAGGACCCAATAACCAGCGGCAGACCCATTACTGCTGCTGCACTGCTGTTCAGGAGGGAGGGGAAGAGGGGCGGATAGAGACCTGAACTGCAATAAATCAAGCTCCATCCAGCACACACATGTACACATTAATAAAATTTGTGTTTCTAAAAACAACACCCGGTCGAACATAAATGCGAACAACAGTGCAAAGCAACGCCGGGCCCTGTGGTTTGTCACAAAAAGGAGCACAAAGAGCAGCACCTCCTCCAAACGTCAGGAACTGCAGAGAAAGAACAGAGACGCTAAAGTGGTTAAAGGAGTCTGTACATCACACTCAGCTCCACTGTAAACCTCTCAGCAGCAGTTAGACAACAGTTAAGACAAAGTCAAATAAACCACATCTAGCGGTAGATTTGCAAACCGAGCTGATGGTACTGGATGTACTGGACTGGCCATTTTAAAGGCTGCAACTAAAGTCTATTTGTCATTATCAAGTTACTCTGATGGTTGTTTTTCCAATTTATCCTCAGAAACCTCAAGCAGCTTCTGGGCATTCTTGCTCCTGTTACATTTTTAGTCACCGTTGGCTCATTTTTCACTGCAATATAAAATCCTGCACCTCTACAGAAACAGAATATGACTAGAAGTACAGGGAACTCAACAATGTCTTCTGTGCAGTTGAGAAAAGTGATAATGCCAAAAATAATCAAAAACTGAATTTATTTGATTTATTTTTTTTCTGCAAAAATTAAAACAACAAACAAACTGGAATCAACATCCATCCATCCATCCATTGTCTATATACCGCTTAATCCTCATTAGTGTCACAGGAGTGTGCTGGAGTCTATCCCAACTGACTTAGAGCGAAGGCAGGGGACACCCTGGACAGGTGGCCAGTCTATCACAGGCCTACATATACAGACAAACAGTCACACTCACATTCACACGTACACACAACTTAGAATCATCAGTTAACCTCAGCATGTTTTTGGACTGTGGGAGGAAGCCAGAGAACCCGGAGAAAACCCACACATGCACAGGGAGAACATGCAAACTCCATGCAGAAAGATCCCAGGTCCAGGCCAAGATGCAAAAAACCACAGATTGCACATGAATAATTCAAGAACAGTTGGAAAGTTGAATTTCCACTGATTCTTTATGTTTGATAAAAGTCAACATGACTTCCAAAGCTGCTAGCAAGGTTTGGGATTAACTACTCTTAACTATTTTATTATTATTACAGGGTGTAAAACTGTGAAATTCTAATAAGATGCAGTGATGACTTAATAATTTTCGTATAAATCATGGTAAAGGAAATACGACAAAACAAAGTGTTCAGTTTTTGAACTTTTTCTCCAATCTTTGACACTGATTTATTGAAAGAACTCACAGACATCTGATATGTGACCCCTACTACACACTGCTATATGTGATAAGCCAAAAACTAGGGATCTTCTAGCTGTAAGGCAACGGTGCTAACCACCGAGCTACTGTGTAGCCCTGGAATCAACATGTATAACATTTAACAACTAGAAAAAAAGGTTCCTCCGATAATAGCAACAACTAGATACCACAGTTTCCTACAATCCAATGTGAGATGTTAACATGTTTTATTTTGTTCAAACACCACTCCAAAAAAAAAACAGATCAACAATTGAACAAATTTACAGTGATATAAAACCAGAAAAGCAGCAAATCCTCACACTGGAAAATATGTAGCTGTGCGATTTTTGCTTGTGAAAAGTATAAAAACAGGTGTAAACACGCTTATTGCGTCTATATTTGTATAAAGCCAGATTTCTTTCTTTCTGTGGGCTAATTTTAGGTCGATCTCTTGTTGCTGGTGTCTCATTTTCCAATTTGTCATCAGCCTCTGTTGGTTTTAAACATTGGCCATAAATCCAGTCCTGCAGAATGATCTAATCCATTCATTACAGAAACAGCTTCTGTTATGAACCGGTTCCTTAAGACTGAGCAAAACTATAATCTGCCTCCAAATAAAAGAGAACATTCAACTGTCTGCTTCTACTTACATCAATAAAAACTCGGGGAGAATTGGCTGCTAGAACATTATTTTTTTCACTGCTTTCCCATTAAGGGTGTAACACTGGAATGCTTGTAGGTTTTCAAGGAGAATAGAACACACTGAATGACCTTCTGTCCCTAATGCTCCAAACGTCCACCCGCCCAGTGCTGCTGTGCTACATATCCACCTCATTAGCTCCATTAATCCGTTCTTCTGGCTCCAACGCTGCTTGTATGGACCTTTTTCATTATCTGGCTGATTTACTGCTCGGCATCACTGTCTTGAAGAGCGTCTTGAATGCCCTCTGAAGTGGACGAAGCAGTTTGATTCCTGGATTCTGAGTGTTGCTCGTCTACTGTACGAGTGCAGTGTGGCAGCAGTTTGACTCGTGTTGCACCAATCAGAGGTCACCGGCTTCCTGTGATGTGATCTAAGAATTAAATGTCAATGAGTATTTAATCTATTTGGTTGTGCACCGAGGTGTTTCTGGATAAGGTCGAGCCGAGTGTAATGATGTGTTAGGTTCGGCGTAATGTGTTTTTTAGTGGGCTGTTCTTGCACTAAAACTACATTATTACGCAGCGCGCAGTGGAAAAATGATTTCTACCTTCATGAAGAGCAGCGGAATAGCTGTTAGATTCAAAGTCATTTGAAAAATGAAAAAGGTCGAGATTTAATCACTTCACTTCGCCCATCAGCCACACTAAACACTCCACTGTTTTTTATGAGGTTAATCAAGAAAATGTGGCACTAAGACACTCCAATCTGCTGTAACATCTCTGTCAAATAAATGCTTCACATTGATGAGATAACATATCAAAGTGGAAATTTTTTTTATAGCATTTATGCACTTAAAACCCTGTTGTTCAATCCGTAATTTGCAGATTGAGTTTTATTAAGAAAGGCGAGGCCGGTGGTCCATTTGAAAACATAAAAGAAAGATCTGACAGCTGCCTCCGCTGACTGCACACACACAGTCTGAGTCCACCCAGTGACCCCGTTCACCAGCATCTCCATTAACCAGAGCAGTGTGATTTCATTACACCGGGCTTAATTGTGTTCACTGCATCTCAACATGCCCTAGTAGAAACAGTGGCGTGAGGGCTGCTGGAGGAAACAGAAGATGGGAACGGCTGCAGGGCTACGGGGCAGAGGGGATGTCAAAGCTTTTATTCACAGGCTTTTAAAAAGCTCTCTATTCCACGCCACTGCATTTCCCCCTCCGCAGGGCTGAGAGCACTGAGAAAATAACCTCCAGCCTCTGTGCCGCCACTCAAACAAACCACAATGACAATATGTGGATGGGTTTCTGCGCTACGGGCCCAATGAGAGGCTGTGTGTTTTCCAATTTAGTGAGGCAGGAGAGAGAGGTGATGGTCGCTGATGTTCATCAGCTCATATTGCTTTGTGCTCTTTATTCTGGTGATGCAAATTAGAGAGAAAGCAATGCTGTAAAAATGTGAGAAAGCTTACCAAGAACAAAGGTAAATGGGTTCAGAAAACAGAACAAGTGAAAGCAGGAACTACAACATGATAAGAGGAGCAAAGGTTCTGCAAACTCATTTAAAAGAACTGATTGTGGGCTTTGTAATCCTTTCACATAGCCTGCTTCAAAAAGCTTGATTATGCACTTATTTCCTTCTGACAGCTGGTGCCTATTTACAGCTATTGTGTAATCAGTTTGGACAGCTTTAAAATAAGAGCAGTGAGAGCAGCAGCAGAAAGAGACCTCACAGTTCGGTAGAGAAGGAACTGGCCCCAGTGGGGATAAAAATTAAGGTATTTTACGGGCAGGTCTGTGGTCGACACCGGACGTGGTTTGGTTTCTTTCTCCCCCCAGCTGGAGTTGAAACACCTGTTGTGATTTTGTGGAGTTTTGTTCTCATGTCAGTCCTCTCAGACACCCGCTGCTGTTTCAACTGTCACAACACAGCAGACACTGAGGTCCTGTCCACTGATTTCATGTCAAATAAGTTTCACAGGGGTTTGAACCTTCGCTTGCATGTGCTCACATGACAGTATGTTTATCTAATGGGGTATGTTTTGCTTTTGGGAATAGCATTACTTTGGAGGGGAAAATCCCGTATTGGATTCTGCTTTTTAAAAATAAAAATGTTATTTTGGTAGTGTTTGGGCATCACCTGATTGCATAGCATCAAGACATTCAGCTAAGGCTTTGGAAATAGTAAAAATTATACATAAAGCCAAAGTAGTACACTCCTGTGCAAAATCACTTAGATATCAAATGCTAGCACTCAATGCCTGCATTATTTCTATTTTGACAAGTCAAGTATGTCTCTTAGGATCAATTTACAAAACATATACTTAAGAATCCTATTTTTATCTATTTTTCTAGCAGCCAAAGTACAAACACAAAAACAAGACAAATGAATATACCAGTCATCACTGAAACATAATTAGGTATACCTGTGATTTCTAATCACCCTAACAGCATGAACATCGTTATAAAATGATCTGTGGACAGCAGAACTTTTTCAGTTTTGGACCTTTCGGCTATGTCAATCTACATGTCTGCATTATGGCTCCACATGAAAAAGAACTGCCAAAGAAGTGGAAAAATCTGACTGAGACGTCACAAAGATGGTAAAGGATACAGGAGGATCAGTGGCTAACTAAAAATCAGTGGAAGCAGAGCAGCACCAGTTATTAGGAGGTATAAAATCAGCCAAAGTACCACTAATCGGAGCTGTAGTGGCCATCCCCCTAAAATGATGCAGATGGATAAGCGCTTTAGACTTGGCACAGGGGTTATTGGTTGAAACTGAAGTTTCTGTGACAGCTTAGACACTTTGTAGGAAATAGCATGAAATCATCATGCATCAACCTGAATGGACAGCATCTAAGAAAAACACTCCTGCTTGCTGTTCGATGAAACTTTGCTAAAGAACATGAAAAGAAGCCCGACTGATGTTAGGAGAACATTCTTTGGTCAGATGAGATCAAGATAAATTTGTTCAGATCAGATGGGATCCAGCATGTTTGGTGTAAAAGTGGTCAAGACTACCACAGTGAATGTATAGTCCTGACAGCGAAGAGCTGAATCTTAGTAATGAAAGGTGGACTGACTTTTGTTGCGTTGAGTTCCTACTGTATTTTTAATATAGTAAATCTAATTAATTGTACATAACAACAAATAACCGACTGCTCAACTTAGAAGTAATTTGATTATTTGAATGTGTTTACTGTAAGGTCATACAATTTGGAACTGATTAATATGAAGTGACATTGCACACATTAGTTATGCACTCTGTATACTGAACAACCACATGTTAGTAGACTGATATTGCCATTTAGCTCAGCAGAGTCCCACAAACCAGCTAATACCCCTGTAGACTCTTGTTTAAATTTTAGACTGCCAGCCTTTGTGGAAGCAACAACAGTAGCGCTAATCTAGATCCAACTTTATACCTGCAACCTTTGATGAGCTGATCCGAGGCACCTGGAGATCACTTTGAAATAATATGGAAGCACTTCACAAGTTAAATGAGCAACCCCTGTAGGAGGAAAAGACAAGTCACAGGTGTGAAAAAAATCCTAGAAGATGTAATAAAAAATGAGGTGCAAAGAAGAGAGAGAAATAATCAGACTTCCCTGCAAAGTGCAATGCTTTCTTAAACTACAAATATTAAGTGGTTTGCAGCGTATTAACGGAAAAATAAAGATAAAATCTGCACATCCTTTCAGCAACTGTAGGGTCTCTGTTCTTTCAATTAGGCTTTTACGGTAAATATACTTCCTGCAGCTGTTTGTGGGATCACAAACTGTTCCCTGATCTGCAGTAAGAGAGGAATCTACCTCCAAACCAGTTGAAAGGCCTGTGGTTAGCCGATGGCTTTGAGTGCACCTCAAGCTAATCTAACGCTATAAACGTTTTCTACCAGATTTTAAGTTTATGATTCGGAAACTATTTGACTGAAATTGCATCCAGGCAGGTTCGGAGCATCGTACCTTTGAAGATAAGACTCAGGAGATTTTATTGTTCCGAATACGGTGTTGAATTGAGGCAATAATGAAACAATTACGGATAACAAACACTGTATTTTCACATTTCATTTGAATACTTTATTGCTTGTAACCATGGTCGGATTAAAGACATCCGTGGGTGTAATTAGAAAAGACTCTGACCTTTATTAACGTGGCACGTGATGAATGTTTTGCAGCCACATTCAAGTAACGGTTCCCACTGATACTTTTAACCTTTTTTTTTTCACCCACCCTATAAAACCCCTTTACGTTACACCAACGTATTAGACAAAACATTTACCATGAACGTGTGTAAAACACCACTTTTAGACACTTTAAATAAACCAATCACAGCTTTTGTTTTTCTTCAATGTTGTTGGGTGAACATGTATTTGAAATGGGTTCCCATGATGCCAGATTGCTATTCGTAGCCATGTCAGTAAGTAGAGTATACAGCAGAAGTGATGCTAACAAGTGGATATTCACTATATGCAGTGTACAACAAATTATCCGATATGACCTAAATGTCATATCATTGAAAATTGTGTCACATCTCAGCAATTGCATCACTTCTACGTTGAGCACAGGGCATTTATTCTAATGTAAAATTAATACCAAGAGATTGGATTTACAAGATAAAAAATACAGGCCTCACTTTCATTACTGAGATTCAAATCTTTTCGATTTTCGATCCTTTGTATGTCCAACTTTATCCCCGGCTTGGAGGATACCAAATATCTGGAGAGATGTTCTGCCATTCTTCAGATACTTTAAGCAGCTGATTTGTGCTGGAGGCATGGTGTTGCTTTAATGTTCTCTTTAATATACCCCAAAAGTGTTCTATTGAATTCAAGTTGGGCGACATATCTGATCAGGCCATAGTTTTCAGTTTTTCCGATTTTAGAAACTCTAGTGCGATTCTGGCAATGTGCTTTCAATGGAAATCATGGTGGAGTATTCCTCTTTTTCAAACTTGTGGAGACTGGGAGTCATCTTGTTTGTCATTATTTTTGGTATTGCCATGAACATTTATCTTTAATTGTCGTCTACCAAACACCTTTTGCACCCATGCGTTCCCATATCATCACACTCCTACGTCGGTGGTTCACTGTCAGGACGATGCATTCACTGTGGTATTTCTGGTCAGATTTACACCAAACATGCTGGACACCATCTTAGCTCAACAGTCTATTTTGGTCTTATCTGACCAAAAAATGTTCTCTCAGTATTCATCAGGCGTCCATTCATGTTCTTTAGCAAAACTAATCTAATTTTGTGCCAAAGAGCAAGATAGAGTGGGTTTTTGTGGATGCACTGTTCTTCACACTGTCAGAGCTGAAAACTGCTGTGACAAGTATAAAGCACTTGCCCACCCTTTATTCAGAGCTAGACTGTGCAAGTAGCACCCTGGCTGTGGTGTAATTTTAGAAAGATGACCACTGCAGCTCCGATTAGCGGCGCTATGACTCGTTCTATACCTCCTGATTATTGCTGCCACCACTGACTTTTGGTCGCTGACTTTCCTGTATCCTTCTCCATTTTTGTTAAGTCGCACAATCAGATTTTTCCATTCCTCTGTCAACTCTTTCCCACATAGAGCCATGATGCAGACATGCAGATAGACAGTCCATAGGTCCAAAAAAAGTGTTCATAGGTCCATTTAAAAACCACATTGATGCAATTAGGGTGGTAGAAAAAAAAACAGGTTTGCTCAGTTTTATTATAGTGATCACAGGTTTTCTAAATTGTGTGTCAGTGATCACAGGCATATTCATATAAACAGTGCTTGACAAATTTATTCGACCACCTGTGATAAAAACGAGAAGACGCAAAGATCTTAAAAATCTGTCAAAAACTTGTTTCAAACTAAAAATTGTGTTGTTATTTTTTATTAGGCAAATAACAAACTGGACCAACTAAATAGTTCTTATTCACATATATTAACCAAAAAATCTTAATATTTGGTATGACCTCCTTTGGCTTGCACTCTTGCTGGCATTGTTTTTATGTACTTTTCGACAGTCTATTTTGTTCCAAATACTTTCTAGCTGTTACCTAAAGTATGCAGTATTTTTGCTTGATGGAAATTACAAACCAAATGAGTTTAGACTAACTTTCGAGAGATTGCTTTCATTCATGTAAACACTTTAGATTTGTGTAAAAAGATAATTGGGAGTAGATTTAAGAGTGGAGCAAGAACATTTTCCACTAGTTTGAACACCAAATTATCCACTGAACTAGACTGAAAGCAGACTGACTTCCACCGCTGCTGCAGCTCCATTCCTTTTTTGGCTTCATATCTTTTACTGCCCTTTTTAGTGTATTAAAATATTGTTAAAGCTTTCCTACTACTTGTTTATGCTCCCCAGTCAGTTATACAGTCGTCACTAGACCTTGATGATGTTTGGTTTACAGGTGGATGTCATGCAATAGATGAAGGTGAAGATGAGATTTCTCCACAGAAGAGGCACCACGCAGAGGAGAGCATCTGCTGTCTGTAAGCTGCAGAATCCATCAGCCGTGACGACAGCAGTGGATGCAGGAACCTTTGAACCACAGAATACTGTGTACATGTGCAACACGTGCACCATGGCTGAGGCTGGATGTCCCTGGGAAGAATCTGTAAGTTCATACCAGAAGACAATCCCATAATACATTTTAATGCAAGAGTTTGTGTGTATACATCATATTTTCTGAGTTTAAATGGTTAAAGTTTATGGCTCCAAATCCTCAGTGACCTTTTCTTGTCTTATAATCGAACATCTGAGCCGTCCTAATTATAGACCTACAGTAATACAAACAGCTGAATGACGCCAAACAGAAAGTGCAGTTTACATAACTAACGTTCTTAACTTTGCTATCACTGAGCTCATTATAGACCGAAATAGAGAGCTCTATGCTGCACAGATGCTTTCATCCGAATCCATTAATGCACTGTTTGCATTTATATCTAAGCTCGCTGCGGAGACGGCGAGCTATCTGAAGTTGTGATGCATTCGAGTGATATCTTGAGGGTGGCATTTGTAATGAACATGTCCACTCTCCCGGACGGCCCAGCAGGCAGCAGCTTGGGTCTTTGTTTTTGATCTTCCCCCGGCTGTTTGATGCATTAACTCATTTCTTTCAGCAAGATGCACTCACAAATGCGTCACGTCATTTTTCACGTTGAGGAGCGGCTCTGTGAGGCTCGTTGTAAAATCTGGCCTTCGCTGCACAATGTTACTCCACAGTACATTAAGACACCCATCTCCACACAGACATATTTAAAGCCAGACGCGAACATATTACCAATGTTGTGCATTAGAGGGGCATTATGTTGCTCTCAACACATAATGATATTGTAGTTTGTGCTGAATACAAATTAAGTTTGAATGTTTGGCAGCATTGAGGTGCACAGGTTCGGAGCATGTCACTCGCTGGGAGGTGGGTTTGATAAGATGTGTTGCTAATCTGTCACACTGTACCCTGCTGGTTTTGACTCCTTTTAGGGTTTCATGCTGTGAAAATGCAGCAAAACTAAGGACAAGTTTTGTTAATAGAGTTCTGCCATCTCCAGTGTCTTTTTGTTTTGCCTCCATCTTTCGTGCTATCCAAGTGCTTCAAGCTTACAGATGTTCTTCTCTCTAATCTCAGACATGCACACATAAAGTTGGAAAACAATGCTGCATCACACATCACAGGATACTGTTAAAATTATTGTGAAATCCACAAAATACTGCAACAAATCGCTTGATCTCATGGGGAAGCAGATGTAAATAAAACAGAGACTGTGGTGCAACAACTTGCTGTGATGTTAATAATACTTTACGCTAAAATTGCCTGGATAAGAAACTGTTTGATGAGATACATCTAACATGGTTTTTCTTTGCTTCACTGAGAACCTGAGGTGAGTTTTTAATCAGTTTTAATATCTTTAGCTAACGTTAAACTCAAGGGTGGTATCATCCGTGTTGCTTGGCAACAGCATCCCCCGCCTCAGGCTCTAGCATGATAATCTTAACTATCTTAGTTTTTGGGAGGTTTAAGGCTGGATCTATAATCCTCTTACAATACAAAATAATCTGGGCTGAATATCAGCTCAGACAAAGATCCCAGACCTGATTTCTTCTCCGATTGTCACATAGGATAATATGGGGGTAAATTGGACCAAAACTCATAGTCTGATCTGGTGTTACAGTGTCGTAGTGTCCAGTACATTGTGTGATTTTCTACAGAATATTTCGAGTTGTCACTTTGTAAGAATTTGGTCTTGAATTTCTGAATGTTGATGCAGGCTGTATTTGGGTTCCAAAGTTCTGAATTGCAAAGTCTATGAAAATTCACCAACGAAATGTGTTCACTGGGGCTGAAGCAAAAAAAAAAACAAGAGTGTCTGTGGATCTTAAAGTCTTCTTGGCTTTGTCCATGATAATTTATTTCTATTGTCACTTACAAAGCTTTTTAAGACCTCCTTTAGTGACAATATTTTTTTTTTTTTTTTTTACTTTAACATGTCCATGTGGTGTTTTTTGGAAGACATGGCAGCAATGCTTGACTGTTTATTTCACTCAGGAAATTTCACTTGACTCATGGCAGTTTCAGAGTTTCAGGAACCAATCCTTTCCACTCGCAGAATGAGGCTTCCTTCATCATTATTCTTTTTCAAAATCAGTTTTCACTTCAAACATGTGGCTGACTTGCTCCAGTATTACGACTTTCCATTGTGTAGTGTAGTTTTCAGTGTTTGTGCAGAGTTGAAGGTGAGCTGGTGTGCTCCAGCTGCAGAACGTTGCAGAGGTGCATGAGTTCTAGAGGAACAAAGGTGTAGAGTTACACCTAAGCCATTTTTAGGTGTGAAGGGACTGATTTTATGAATGAAAGCACTTGACCTGTAACTTTGATACACAGAGATGAGCGTTTAGGGGTTACATCACTTTCAAAATACCTGACACCTTCATCCAGATTTGAATCTTAATACTGTTTCTTATTTTGCTTGATCTCAGTCAGAGTTGGTTCAGTCCGACCTCAGCGACCTTGTTTGAAATAAATCTCCGTGGCCCATGAAGCCAGTTGTGTTGTTGTAGGTTGCAGACTGTGTGCCAATACCACCAGTGCCATAAAGCTAACAAGTGCTCATTTAGTTACTCTCCTCGCAGCACTTAGTGCAATAATGCAGTTTTAATGACTCTCTCTAAGCACAACTTAACTGTATATCTCGTGTGCTGTGAACAGGACCTTTGGGTATTCCAGCATAGTTACTGTTACAGAGTAGAGCATCCATTCTGTCCCTACAAACCCTCACAACCACTAACTAGATACAGACACTGGGTTTGTCCAGTATTACTGCTTCACTGCCATCATCATATACCAGACGCTGCAAACAGTGTGTACTGAAACACCGTTCAATTAATCAGCTGCTCTGCTCTGACAGTACACCGTAAAAATAAAATTATTATTATTATTATTGTTGTTTTTGTTATTTGATCAATTTTCTCATTTTTCTTTTACAGATTTTTTGCTGTATTTTTGCTATGAAATTACAAAAACAGACTATAACGTTGCATGTCTAATGTAAAACAACACTAAAAACTGCAACTGTAAAAAACTACAGCAGTTAAATGTTTTTAAAATAAAATTGCATTTTTTTATATGCATAAAGAGTGTTACAATACACGTGTAAGTCTACTGTAATTTTAGAAATAAAATAGTAATATTTTATTGAGAAATATTTCATTATTATTTAATAGTTCAAACTGTTAAATTCAAGTTTAATACTGTAAATATATTTGTAAAATTAGGTACAATTAGTGAATATTAACAGAAAATTCATCATTGTATTAAAGAAAATGTTGAATGAGTGTGGCTTTTTCAATTTAAACATCATTCATCATTATGTTTGCATAATTGTATATTACTGTATATAACAAGTAATTTCATAGCTTGAACACATTACCTTAAAAAGTGCCTTAATTAAACATTCAAAAGCCAAAAAACTCACAATAGCCTATGTATTTAAAAAAAAAAAAGAAATGCTGATTTTATTAAGATGATCGTTTCAATTTATCTTGTGTAATTTTTGCTGTTTTCACTACAAAATGTTGAATGAAAGTGGTTTTGTAAATGTAATATCTAAAAGCATGGATAATTTTTAAGATGCATTTTTTTAAATGATAAAAACAATTTATCTAGCTATGATATAGATAAATTATAAGATATTTTTCCCAATTTTCTTGTTTTTATTAGACTTCTACAAATTCTGCATGAAAAAATATTCATAAAGCCCCCCAAAAAACACATGATCTCATATAAAATAAAGAGTAGAAAATTCATTTTATGCATGGAAAGCTCCCGTATTTATATGAGATTCTTATTTTACGTTATTCTGCATTATTATTTTGCCGCGCCAGCTGCCAAACTATTACTGCTTTCTTTATTTATTTGTTATCTTTGTACTGTGACTGGTGTTGCTTGGCCAGAGGGAGTAATAGACCAGGGAGGAAGGGAGGGGAGGAACGCCGGAGTCTAATATAATACAATTTAGTGGGAGCATTTCCATAAAGATGGTGAGTGGATCCACGTGAGCTGACTAACGACAAGCACAGCTGCATCTGCACATTTCAACTCGGCACAAAATGACCGTCTGGCTGTCGGTGAGCGGCGCTGCTTCAGTTTGAGGCAGCTGGTTGGGTCTTGTTAGCTTGCAAATTCTCTGTTTTTCTTTCATTTAGAAAAACACTGTGTCTATTCATGGTCTTTTTCCAAATTCGTGTCAATAGCAGAGTAATATATTCATCCAGTGGAGTGGAATTTCCAAAGATATCTCAGATTCTGGCTTGTGGTGAGACCTGTTTCTGATATTTTACTGCAGTGCCACGAGTGTGTTGTGAATTCTTGTCGATAAGTTCACCAAGTTGCACTATGTGATGGCGTCATGGCATTTGGAGGCCATTAGTTTTCCATCTGTTACAGGGACTTTATGTTTTAGAGATCCCACAAAAAGAGTGACAGACTTTAACTTAACAGATGTTCACCGACTTTGTTTATAGATCAACCTGTTCATGCAAAGTCAGCTCTGCTACAGTGAAACCCAGTGTTCCATGTCCCCCGTTCATTAGCTGCCATACTATAACACCAGCTCTGCCTGATCAGACCGGTGGGGTCTCTGCAGGTTAGCGGCGGTTAGTCAGGGGTCTTTAGTTTCACACAGTTTTTCTTTTCTGGAAGGCCTGGAGGGAAACGGAGAGCTCAGAGGGCTGTTCGGGGATCCAGTGACGCTTTAGGAAAACATGGGGTAAAAATGGATGAGAACACTAACTTCTCCAGACAGATGTGTTGATAAGACCTCAGAAGGAAAAGGCGGCGAGAGGCAGCAGTAGAGGAGGAAGGAGCGCAGAAACACCAGAATAGGATGGAGATTGAAAATGTTCTTTTTTGTTCTTTTTTTTTTTTTTTTGCAGCTCGGTCATATTCTCTCTCTGAATTAGCGGCTGTCAGACCGACTCGCACAGCAGTGCTGATTGATGACCTCATCTGGGAGTTAACATGACACACTTTGTGTCGAGCGTTCAGACTTTTAGTCAGGACCTTGAACCATTCATTACCTTTCTGCAGCTTATTGTTACCTGATCTCTGCCGTGCAGCATGTGGCGAACAGACAAAGACACTTAATGCTTTTGGCCAAGTAACAGATTAGAAATACTTCACTATGAAAAATGAACTTCAATTTAACTGTAGGTTTTTGAATAATCTGCTGTTATTTTACAGATAATCCCTGTTTTATAAAATTACAGAACCACCAAAAGGTATTAATTTTCCCGCAAACACTAAAGAACAGAATCAAAACTGTGAATACATTTTATGATAGTTCATTCATTCATTTACAACCATGACTGTAAAATTCCACAGTTTTTTGTTGTACTTTCACATATATTTTCAGTTATTTAAAAGAATTTCCCTGTTTTGTAAAATTACAGATTATATCTACTACGTCCCAGAAAAATAATGTATCAATTTATTTGTTAAATTAATTAATACATGCCAAGGCTTGGTTCCAATGTTCTGGTTCTCCATCCAGCCTTTAACTGACCTTGCCTTGGGGCATTGTCTTGTTGGAAAATCCAGTCATTGGAGGCAGGAAAGAGTTTTCCAGCTGATGGAAGAAGACTGTTTTCAAGAGTATCCCTGTACACGATCTGGTTCATTCATCCTTCACACAATTGCATTTGCTCTGTTCCACTCATACTGAAACAACCCCAGATCATCACTGATCCACCCCCATGTTTTACTGTAGGGGCAAGACAGTCTGGTTTGTAGGCTTCTCCAGGCTTCCCCCTAACCAGTAAGCTGGCTGGAGTGGGTATCAACCAAAAATTGGATCCATCACTGAAGAGAACCTTAGCCTAATCATCAACAGTCCAATCCTTGTTATCCCCAGCAAAGAGTAACCAGGTTTTCCTCCGTCTTTCATTGATGAAGGGCTTCATCAAGGCCCTGTGGGACTTCAGACCAGCTTCAAGAAGTCGGTTTCCAACTGTCCTTCCCAAACAAGTCACATTTCTCAACAGTGCCCACTTTTTTTAAGATCCCTGGAGGTCTGACGATGATTCCTCCATTCCTGACACAGGAACGTGTCAAATACACATGTCAAATAGGACAGAAAATATTATGTAATCAGCTGCATTTTTTGTCGTGTTCATTGTATTCTTCAGGTAATGTACCTTTAGTGATACCAGGCATAAAAATGAACAAGACATTGAAGAAAACAAGGGTGGTCTAATAACTTTTTCCATGACTGTATGTTAAGGATGGAAAAATTGTATATCATTATATAAGAATGAAAAAAATAAAAAAAATATAATAGTAATTTATTCTTTTACTGTGTTTGACTATAAAACACACTATTACACTGTACTTCAAAATACAGCTAAAAATACCATTATTTTACATATATTTGCTGTTATTTTCAGCATTTTTGCAGTTTTTGAGCTTTTCCAGCATTTTTTCTGGCACTCCTGCTGTTTTTCAGAGTTTTTTTGCAGAATGTTTTCTGACAGTATTGTAGAAGAAACACTGTTTGACTCAGTAGGTTTCAGTGAGGAAGAAGATTGAGCCATCCAGTCCCTCCTAACACTCCCACATCCTCGTGGTGTTGATGAAACGGCAGCTCTGATTGATGGCTTCACCTTTACTCTGCACTCTGGGCTTCATCTACAGAATGTGGGTGTCCTCTGAGTGGAACCTTTTATTTCCTGCACAGACTCAAGGGTGTGCATGCTTTCTTTTAAGATTTTCCACTAAGTAGAAGGACTTTTATTTTAATCTCCTCTTTGTATTGTCTATTTTGTGCCCTGTAATGGATCCTGCAGCCGCTCTTTGTTTTAATCACCACTTTATCTCGCATCAAGATGAGTCAGCAATCAGGCATCGGTCAGCAGAGGATTTTAGTGGGAAAATAAAGCTTTTTTTTATGACGGTATGTCAACATGCCAAGCGTGTAGTGAAATCCAGCATTGTTTCAGCGTGGCTTTTCGGAACAGTAAAAGCTGCTGCGGTTGACGTGTGGTTTTTTACAGGAGAGGTAATTATCCATTAGATGTGTCAGATCTATTAGATGTCCTCTGAATGGTCAGTTAAAATGCATGTCTGGGATTTGAGTTTTTTCTGAAAGTCTGCTTGTAATGACAGGTACATACGTGACCTAAGTGCTGGTGAAGCAGCAGCATCTTCCGATCAATTAGCTGCAGCCAAAGTGGCTCCTCATAAATAAATACACTTAGAATCGCAGGTATGACATATTTCTGGTCTCAGTTTTCCTACATACTTTAGTTCTATCTATCTGAATCTAAAAACAAAAGCACACTTTGCAAAGCTAATCATAAATTTTATTCTGAGTCTTTCAAGCCATTGTTCCTTTAATTCCCTTTGTGTGTTTGATATATTGTGTTCTGCATGTCTTTGTAGTGCATTCTTGGTTAGTAGAAAGCAGCAGGAGACTGTTTTTTTCGCCAGCTAATCAACAAAGCCACAGATATTGGTACCATGCACAACTCAGTTCTGGGTTTTATATTAGCAGATCCACATGTGGGTCAGTCACATGTCATTTATGGGCTACAGAGCTGCGCACATTTTTTTGCAGGAATTCAGGATAAATCCATTAATGCGCTGCAGAAATGTGAAAGAAGCAAACTCTCAGTGAGCAATATTTCAAGTCTGTAATTCGAAAGTTTTATTGCAGAAAGTGATAAATCTCATTGAACAACAGTTTTGTTATGACAGCTGGGAAAATCCAAAAACTTTTGTATTGACTCTTATTTCTTCTGTAAAAAAGCAGTTAAATTCACTGAAGCCTGAAAAAGTAATCAGAAAGCAAGTAGGGCTGCAGTTAATTATTGTTACTGTTGATTATTGAATAGCTGTTGGTATATAAAAATGGCTGAAATGGTCAATCAGTGTTTCCCAAAACTCAAGGTGGCGTCCTCCTCACTTGTCTTGAGTTGTGGACATGTCTTTGTGCACAACTCAACGATGTTCAGTTTATTGTCATAGAGGGGGAGAGTAACCAGAAAATAGTCACATTCGAGAATCAGAGAATTGGGACTATTTTTTTGTGAAAATGACTCAACTGATTAATCAGTTAGCAAAATATTTGCTCATCAGTTTAAAAATGGACAGCTAATTGAATGATTGCTGCAGCTCTATTGTCAAGTGAATTGTTATCTTCTAGTGTTTTGACCATAATTCACATCTGAGAATACCTGTTAGCACTCATTAGGAGTTTGAGATTTGCTCGATATACGTTGTAAATTGAGCATTTTCTATTATGGCTACATACATATATTTACAAACACTACCCGCCCCAATTTTTCCATTTATTTATTGAAATTCAAGTAGTTCAAGTCCAATGAATAGCTTGAAATGGTACGAAAGTAAGTGGTGAACTGCCAGGGGTTAAAAAAAAAAAGGTGAAGTTACCCAAAACTGAAAAATAATGAGAATTATACAAGAACGCCTTTTTCAGGGAGTAAGAAATGGGTTAACAACTTAGAGCTGTTCTATAGCAATGGAGGTTGATCAAGCCTTAAAAGTTGCTGCTACCAAATCCTACAAGTGTCCCAACTTTTCTTGATTACTTACAACCCCCTCTCTCTGCATACAAGTAGTTTTGGAACACACCGTGGCACCATGCACTCGAGAGCATTATTTGAACAGTGCTGTATGGCAGAAAGTAGTGTGTTTGATTTCCCTTGTGGAACGAATGCCACAAGTGTGTTCAGCTGTTGTATCTGCCAAAGGTGGCTACTTTGATGAGTCAAAAGTTTAGAATACATTTTTGTTTCAAATTTTTTTTTTAAACTTGATTTGTTTGTTTGTTCTGTGCTTTCATTTCAGAGGACAGTAAGACATTAACAGGCATAATTTCCAATAAAAAAGTTGAAAAACTGGGGTGTTCTAAAACTTTTGACTGGTAGTCTATTTTAGTCTATTTTTATGAAGCTTTATTACAATGTAAATCATCAATCCTTGCCAAATTCTCTGCATTACACTTTCTTCATTTCATTTTTAAGTGGCGTTTCCTCATACATGTCAAACAAGAGATTAAAATAACACATTAAACTGCACTGATGTGAGGATATCACATGATAATAAATCTTATTTCATTGAATGTTTTCTGTAGCCCTTTTCAGACATGGGATATGTAACTTTTCTGGGTTCAACAATCAAGATCAGATAAACTTTCTTGATCCCTCACCGAGGAAATAAAAAACTTTTCCTGGCTGCCAAAACCCTGTTAAATAGCAACATTATTTCATTCAAACATAGATTACACTATATGTATAATATGCAAGAGATTTGTCAGTACACAAAGTCATGTGTGAGGCATGACAACTCATTATGAGGTCAAGAACTAAATCTAAGCCAATCACAGTTTTATCACGTATCAAAATAACTCGCAGACGACTTTATTCATGACTTTCTAAACATTGAAGATTATGTCCATGTGTCGTGATAATCTAACTTTACCATCAGTAAGATAAAAACATCCCAACAGCTGTGATGAAGCTCAGGATTCAACCCGAGAACAGCCACTCTGTAACTAATGATTTAACTGCAGCTGATAAACTGGGACTGTTTGTTTGATGCTGCAGGTACTTAGTAAACTCAGAGCAAAGACTCCTATAAACAGCTGGAAACAACAAACTAAACTTAAGCTTCTGTTAAAGAGTCATTCATTAGTGCTGAAGCTCATTATTCTGACCTGTTATAGACACTGTCTTCATCGCAGTAAAGATGGATTTTTATGGGTAGTTCAGTTTGTAATAGATGTGAAATTGTAGAACAAAATAAATTAGAAATGTGTTTTGTGATTTTGGCAGAAAACTGTGTTTTTGATGCTTTTTTTCTGATGTTTTGGACCAAAATTTGATGCTGAAATGTGGAAAATAACTTCCCTGAATCATTAGTTTGTACCTATCCATTAATGCAACTGCATGCAGTTCAAACTTATGCCGTGACAACAGTGACGCGGAAATAATATACAAAGACTGGCATTGAGACTTTTGGAGAAAAGTGATGCTGTCAAATTCATGTAGAAGAGTGCGTGTCTGAAAACCTTTGCATGCTATACTTTCTGTTATGTTCTGTCATTTCCCTACTAACGTGGACATTTATTAGTACTGACAGCAGCTTTTGCTTGGCAGTAATGCGATTTTAAATAAAAAATATCCATCACTCATATCAAATATTTTTCCCTAAAGCCACCCTTCTTTTCACACAAATCACAGGTTATTGCTGTTCGGGATTGTTTGCCCCCCAGCTACACAGCTATACATAGTTTAATATGAGCAGCGGGTCATCCACAGTCACAAGAAAATACTGAAAGAGCCTTTCACATGTCAGCAGGGAGGTTCTTTAACATTCACACCAGCCTTTACTTATAATTTGGTTTCTGTGGAACTTCATATCTCCATATCGGTATATCTCCATATCACTTACCTCTACTGCTGCAAGTTCCCCTTATTATGCCTTTTAAAGTGACTTCTCTTGATGTCCTGCAGTTTTTCACACCAAATTTATTTGATTTCAGCCACTTTCTCCCTTGAAACTGATCTCAACTGTTTATGTCGGTCGTCTCCCATAAGTCTTATAGTTATCAATTAGTAAATGTGCTGCTACGTCTCCATGATCTGTTCTTTCCTCTCTGGCAGTTATACGTCCCTGCTGGGTGCTGCTCTCTAAATAGATGGAGTGGAAAATAGGATGTCAGTTAACACTGTAAAGGTCACTGAGCTCCCTACTGTTCTCATGTCTGCATGGGTTTCCAAAGACGTGCAGTTTGGATGAATTGGACACTCTGAGGGTTTGATTGTGAAAATGTTTGGCTGTGTGTAAGTCCTGTCTACAGCCTCTCTGAGGCAATGCATGCTGGGAAAGGCTCTATAACCCCCTGCATCTCCGAACAGGAGGTAAAGAAGGAACATGACAATCTGCAGCTACATTAGCAGCTCTATAGTTCTAAACTGAGGTCTGGTGTTAAAGTCTCCACATGTGAAGCAATTCACTCTTTGCCCAACATTTTGTAACTGACACTTGGTTGCTAGTGGATATTCCAGCCTCTGGTTGCCTAGGAAACCCAGTTTCCAAGTTAAACTGGTTAGGTTTTGCTTCAAAAGTAATAATTCACCCACATTTAATAACTTTTAACTCAAACATATACACACTGATCCAACTGAACAGAACTTGAGGGTCATGTCAAGAACCTCTAAAGGCCAAAGGAAGAATGAGCTGGTTAGTATTAGAGGAAAAAAAGAAGAAATTCAGTGAAGATGAGGTGTGTTCTTGTTCCTAATCGTTCATTATATTAGACTTGTTAATTCCTTTGAACAGTGCCATGTTTATATACAAAGAAAATCACAGATTTTTCATTATCCCTTGTCATTTTAGAGTATTTTCTTCATCCTTAGCTTTTTGGGTGCTAAATATTGTTTGAGGGAGGCAAGTCACCATCGGCCATCTCTTATTCTCTGCCTGTATAAATGATGACTTCTGCCACGGAGTTTTTCCACCAAAGAGAAGAGAGAAATGGAAGTACTTCCTTCCACCGTGAGACATTTGTGCTTTATTGGTTCAGTGCAATAGTCTCGGCCACCAACGTATGCAAAAGTTAATGTTTTATCATAAAACCAATTTCCGGGTCCATTTGCTTGTGTGGCAGAGCAAAGTGTCAGCTTACTGTCACCTAAACATGCTATGTATCCAGCATCTCCAGCCTCAAGGAGAAAACTCCATAGCAACCCAACTTCTGCTGTTAATTTCCTCCACAAAACATCCTCTTTTCTTACTTGTCATGCATCCGCTCGTATTTACAACTTCTTATTCATCCCAAACACTCCAGTTGCTGAATTGCCCACGCAGCTTCTCCACTGAGCAAACACCCAAGGGGGATTCCACCTTTCCTGCTTTTTTTTTTTTTTTTTTTTTAAATATGTGTGGATATTCAGTATTCACATGGCATCGAGCTGCAGCACCCGCAGCAAGCAGGAAAAAGCAGCTCTGAATGCATCATTGTTGACAGAGAACAGAGTCCATTACAAGGTGAGAATGGCAGAGTAATGAGAAAAACCTGATTGTTAGATTCACTTAAGTTGAAAGTCGTGTTCTCTCCGCCAGAGCTGGTTTTGTTGTGAAGCAGGATGTGGAGCGCTCTGAGCGTTTCACTTTATGTAACGGATATCAACAATGTCCTGTGAAGTGGAGTTCAGTGCAATGATTGAAGATCGCTTTACTTTGCCTTGTTTTTTCCCCTTGTTATCATCGTAAATGTCAAAAAGCTGCTGCGATGCCTCTGATCAGCCTCAAGACCCCGAGGTAGTTTACCCATCAACTGCCAAGTGCGGTTCATACCTCCGTTTGTAATTCGGGGAAAACGTTAATTTGTCCATACAAATGCTTAAATACATGTTTGTATGTGTGTGAGCTGTTTATCTTTTTGTCATATACAGAGAAGCCACGATGATTAGAGGGTAAAAATCAAGCCTGGTGCTGTAATCAAAGAGAGGAGAAGGTGTGTCACGAGAATTAACACAATCTGTGTGTTCTGTCTGATTGTTTCTGCCTGCTGGCGATTAGAAATAAGTCCAGAGAGCACGAAACTAAGCATCCCAGCTCAATACGAGATAGGTTTTCACAATACGGGAAAAATACACGATACACTGACTTAAACATTGGCAATAAGTGGTTTGTAAATGTTTATACATCTTGTGGTTTTACATTATGTTCCATTTTGGGGAGATGCTACCTGTGGGTGTCACATAAACTTATTGTGTAGTGCTGTTTTGATTGAGGTGAATACTAGAGTAACAAGGACAGAGTTACGGGGTCTTTCGGCAAATCAAGTTTGTTTTACTCACAATCAAGGATGGTATAATGTCTCAGTGAGCTTCAGGAGCTCTCTACAAAACAAAGATGAGCAGTGAATGTGGCTAAAACCATCAATGGAATAACAAAATACCAAAAACATGTAGTGAGTAGTGATAATTCAGTTATATTATTAGCATGATAAGCCTATTATTGTTCTATTTGTAAGAAACAAATGTCAAAGCGTTCATTGAAATAAGTCAAATGGAAAAAGCAGCATGCCAATGCAGAGTTCTGCTTGTTCAAGCATTTTGTTTTAAACGCTTGAGGCACATATCAAGAACTTTATTTAAATACAGTTTATTAAGAAATTCCTCTATTCCACTTGTCTGCATCCATTTATAGTCAGTCATTTGATGCGAGCAACACTATGCTCCAATAAAAGAGGTTAACAAAGAGTATAAATGAATTCACCTTGCTGAGAAAACAGTCAGTAGCAAATGAAAGTAGCTTTAAATATAGTTTCAAGTCTTGGATACAGTGTCATAAATGGCATCAGTTGTAAAAATGGGAAATAACATTGCTGTATTTATTAGAAGTTTTAAAAACATTGTTGTGACAAATCCTGAATTATTTAGTCAAAAAAAATAGGAGCCTTTAGGCCTATAATAACTCCTTTAACAGCAAATATTAGTACTCTGATCAGCAAAATTGCAACTGTCCGTTTTAATCATCGAATCATGTACCTGTTTTCTGCTTACATGTTATCACATTAGCACATCTCTTTATTCTCATTTCCCAGCTCTCATAGCAAAATTGTATTTACCCTTCTGGTCAGTTTCTCAGGTCATGACAGAATTATTGATCCGACCTCAACCATGAGGTAAACTTCTACAGATTCACTGTTTGTTTTTGATAAGATGTCGGGAAAATGACACAACAGAAGCCTTTGTTCTGTTTCTGGTACCTTTTTAGTTTTGTCATTTAATAAACATGAGCTTATTGTTGGCCATAATTCAATCTGCCATTTTTAAGGCATAATTGTAACAAATCCTGAATTATTTAGTCAATACAAATAAGGGCCTACTATCCCTCTAACAACCAGCAGTGGGCAACTCCTCTGTTTGCAAAAAGAAGTCAGATTGTATAGAAGTCTATGAGAAAACGAGCCTACGTCTCAGTTAATGTGTTACTTAAGTAAACATTTTTTTTCCTAAGTTTGTGGTCTCAGTTGGTAGTTTCAAGCTTTCTTCAAGACAGAGTGATTTTTATTTTGAATATTATGGTCTCATTTAGAGTAAGACTGACAAAAAGCAGGATATGTTTTAAACACTAAATGCAAAATCAGTGCTTTAGCTGTTTCTTCTAGTTATTAAATAGGAGCAGCAGCGTGGACATTTTGGAACTAGTCAGATATGTTAATGAAAAACATTCCCTAATTCTGTTTATTATAAGCAATGCCATCCACAGGGTATTGCATTTCTTTCAAAACATGCTGATTTGCTAGTGTGAATCAGTAGAATATAAACATAGTTTCTAAGAGAGTGGCTGTATGGGTGTTCTTTTCAGCAAAATGTGCTTTTTGTGATTTCCCGTATTGTCATTACATTGTGTTTATTTACCGTTTGTCACCTTTCCCGGTAAATATGACACAGTGGCTTTTCACCAAGAGAATTTTTGGGGGATTCAGTAGTGTTTGTTGCTGAAATGACCTAATTTCTGCGTCACTTTCTACTTTGTTTACTGTGAAACAAAGCATCTGCATCCAACAAGATGAATTGTCGAAGGTGGCTGCATTGCAACGTTGGGCACACTATCATTTTTCTCTCTCACGGGCGGAACTGAGAAAAGCAAAATAAGATCTAACTGCCCTAAAATAATTCATCTCTATCTTGATGCGAGGCGACAGTCAAGTTATGGATGTGGGTAAACTGAATCCCACCGAGTCTCCATTAGTCAGCCATGTTGTCCACACTACTTTGTAGGAAAAAAGAAAACCATTTAGTTGCTGCACCACTGCTGTGTTGAGGCATATTTTAGTTTTTTGTCAATAAAGCTAAAAATACAGGGAGACAGAGGTATTTATTTCAGAAGTGATTCATCTGAGTGATGACCTGTCATTAGTCCTCTGAGACCCATCAGTTTCTCTCTGTTTTTTTGCTCCTGTCACAATTTTTACTTACTGTTAACTCATTTTCCCACTGCAATATAAAATCGTGTCCCTCTATGGGGACACGATAAAAATATAGAAAAATAGATAACATGATGTACATTTTTTTGGATTATTTGTTATGCCAAGGCTGAAAAACCATGGAATCAACATGTGCGACATTTTTTGAGTGCTCACATGTGTTGCCAATGCTGGAAACAAAACTGAGGACTCTACAAACTATATTTTACAACTTAAATTTGAATTTGTTTCCATACTTGTCTGATATCTGCTCTGAGTACACATTCTGCAGTTCAGCCAAAAACTCAAAGAATTTGCACAATTTGATTGTTGGTCACAGCTGGGTCACTCATGGCTTCATAGTTGAACTGAGGAGCGCAGAATATTTTAGGGTTTTTTTTACAGAATGTGATTAGAACACACAATTTATTATTAGCAATTTTTAAAGGAAATATGTAAAGAATTTTCACAAAATATCACAATTTTATGTTCTAGAATAGAATTGCACTTCAAGGTCTGTTGAAAAGTTGAAACTCCAACATTTTTTTTCTGTTTTTACAGTTCAGTGATTTTTTTTTTTTTTTAAAGATAATCTGCCTTTCAAACCTGCCACAGTGTTTATCTTTCCTATTGCAAAGGTGTAAGTAGTCGCAGGGTGCATATGGACTTGATTTATGGACTGTACAGAGCAGAAGATGAATGTGGTGCTATGTGACACCTCGAGGTTCATATTTCTAGACAGACACAAAACACTCTTCCGTTTCTTTTTGTTTCCAGATGACATACCTCAGAAGTCCCTCAGTAACAAGTGCAATGTGATAAATTAAAATATTGCTGACTGATGAGGGTTTTGCGGTGGGGTGTGTTTGGCTTTGGTTGTCCACCAGAGTGAGGTGTTACAGAATGGAGCTCTCACAGCTGGCCGCCATCACTCTCAAGTCTGTCCTTTCCCCACCTCCAGTCCTATCTTTTAATCTTGTTCTTCTTTAGCTCTTCTGTCTTTATCCAGAGCTCTAAGTGAGTTGGGACAGGGTGGTCCCCCTCATTTCCACGTAGGCTGCAGGCAGATGGGAGAGGCCACGGGTGGACCGGTTGATTTGTGTTAACTGCTGGTGTGCCGGATGGTTTCCTCATGTGCCCGACACATGAAGCCAGTGTTCAGGCCTGCAGCCAGCTCTCCCACGCAGACTTCTCACCCTGCAGAGACATGAATGAAAACACTGATAAAGCAGAAACACAAACATCACACATGACACAGATCTTGCTAGAAATCTCCCCATGTTCCCAGTTTGCTCTGCAGCTGCGTGTGCGCGCATGCTGGGTATTTATTCCTATGTCTTGTATGTTTATCTGTCAGGTGTTTCAACAGAAGAGAGTTCAACCACTTGGAGCCTGTTGAAAGACTTCAGTCCTTCCTCCAGTGTGTGGAAAAATGCCATTCTGATTCCAAAAATATCCTTCTTTGCAATGTCAGCTCACATTGTTTGCAGATGCACATTGACTGGCTGAAACAACAGTCCAAAACTTCTCTGCACTGATGTGGTTTCAGCATTTTGATTTCACTCCATCCTTCTCTCTTGAGTCAGAGGTGCAGTATGTTGTGCCTAATGTTTTAAGAATGAAAGCCACATTTCCCAGGAATCCTGGTTCTTTCTGTCTCTGGAGATGTTGCTGTTTTCTACCTCATCCTTGTTCTTAGGAATGTTGAGAAGGTTTGCAGTGTAAAAGGAAATACAGGAATGAATGACAGTCCAAATGCATTCAGATAAGGCTGTACATTATAACATGAAATTAAAATGTTGAGTTGGAATATTAGAATTGCGATAGAATTTTATTGTAAATGAATACTACAATAAAAATTTGTGTCATGAAATTTGCAAACATACATAGAAACTTGTTAAACCCCCTCAAGTGATATTATCCACAGCATACCTTACGCCATGTCTCACTATTTAGACCTCTCCGAAAATGGTAAACGTAGGGTATTTTGTGAACAGTATTTTCAAAATGATGCTGACGAAGGTGTTTTGTATACTTGGTGATGACTTCTCAGTCAAAGGCAAGCAGAAACCTCCAAAACTGAGAAATCAGTGCAAGTACTAAAACCTGTAGTTCCTTGAACGTCCACTTGAGGCTGGTTCCAGAAGTGTGTCACTCCCCATAGACTTCCATGTTAAACTGTTCAACTTTACAGCAGAATTAAACATGTTGATAGCCTGGTACAAAGAAGGGTTTTAGTCTCTATAGCAAATATGTTCATTCATGATGACTACACAGGGATGACACTTTGCAAAACTTATTCGTTTAAATGGTATTAAGGCTTAGAGTTATAATTAACAGCATGGCTGCTTTGAGTGACAGGCAGGTGCTGTCACTGGACACTACATAGGCTGCTTTACCAAGATGACAACAGCAACCAGAACAAGCTTCAAAGCTGCTTTTCAAGAAATGTCAGTGGTCTTATAAGTGACTAACGGACTATATTCAAGTAGACCAGAAACATAATATTTAAAACCACAAATTTTTCTTGGGGTACAGAGAGTTAGTATTCAATATTCAGAAATGATTTTTTCCTTAAATGTGGTCAAAATCTATTTTTTTCCTCTTTCTGTGTCCATATGGTGTGTTTTATATTCTAGAAGACACTTTATGAGCATATTAAGCTTTTAGTACCATGGTGTAGCATTTCCACTTTGACACAGTAGCGTACCGATGACCATCTCAAAAACTTACTAAAAACCTCCGTAGTTTCATACATGACAAAGCTAAAGAAACATTCTTGTCAACTTGCAGGGTGGAGCTTACTGTATCATTATTATCTTTTTAGAATTGGTTTCCAGTTTGAACAGCTGTGGCTGAATTCCTATAATATTCCAACTTGCCCCATTGTGTAGCGTAGAGTAGTTTTACGGTGTTTCAGTAGTTTCAGAGTTGAAGGTGAGTTGCTGTGCACAATCTCACAGAAACAACAGTGTAGAGTTCCATCTAAGACACTATAAGGCAGGAAAGGATTATTTTCATGGAAAAAAAACCTTTTAAATATGTAAGTTTGATTCACAGAGATGAGTTTTTAAGGGTTTAATCAGTGAGGCACTTTATTGTTTTTGTCTGTCTTTGTGCTGTAAGTCTATGAGATGTACCAGGTAACATGAATAACCAGTAACTTCAGGCATATTTCATGTGTCCTGTCTATGTATTTTATGGTTTTTATGTGTCATTTTATGGTGTTGAAATGACACATGAAATGCTTAAATCTGTGGTGACTTGACATTTTATCCATACAGCACTTCAGGATGCCAGGCTGCACTAGATCAACTTTAGTGCAGCATCTGCTGATGGAGCCTGTCAGCATCTTCGACTGAATAAAGCAATAATCTGCTGAATTAAATTACTAATAGAAGCAGCTATAAACAAACAAGAGCCTGAAAAACAGCCCAGACATTCTTCTTATAACTGAAAGTGACTGTAGTGTTTCTGGATGGACTGAGTTAGCCATGTAGACTTTGAGCTGTTTGACTTGTATCGCCTCAAGCATGTTCTAATGTCTTTGCTTTTCCACTTGGCATGTCTGTTTCCTTTTATCTCTTTATGGCCTTTTCCTGCCATTTCAGCTGTCTTGCAGTTTTGATTAATCTTGATCGAAGGAAAAACACATTTTGATTAGTGTCTCCATGTAAATGTTCCCTGCTGATCAAATTAAAATTTTGCAGACTATCTGTCATCCCCATCTTGGTCTGGTTTGCTGCATTCAGAGCTGCATACAGAAACCAGTCAAAGAGGGGAAAAGGCTGTACAGAAATATTTCAGGACTGCTCTTAACACGGCAGTGTTTTCCCTCCCAAACTGCAGCAATACAGACATCTCTACTGTACTCGGGGACTTTTCTTGTACTGTGACATTTTTTTTTGTGTGTCTGTGGAGGATTTATCACAGAGGATTAATCTCTGACACGTAGCAGGAAGAAAATCCCACAGCACCCAATGTTGAAGTGGTGATAAGAATGGAGAGAGCCACACTCCTGGTCCAATGGACATTCACATATGTTCCTGCTTTTAACTGTGGTTTGGCTGCCAGTCCACAAAGCCATACCGTCTGGTTTTAGGATTTTATTTTCATTTGCTTGAGGTTATTTTCACAAATGCTTTTGGGTGTTTTTGTGAGAAGGGGAACAAAACAAAAACTGCAGTTCTTAAGCCTAATGTCAAGTCTCTGTATCTCACATTTGGACGATTCCTCGAGATTTTGATGGTGATAAATTCAACTTTTATTTTTACACTAGAGGCTACCAGCAGCCATTTAGATTAGCTTAGCATAAGGACCAGAAACAGGAGGAAACAGTGAGCCTGAATCTGTCTGAAGCTAACAAAATCAGCCTACCAGTGCCACTAAATCTCTCCACTTAATATATAATATAGTTATGGAAATGTTTGGACACCCCTCAGCAAACTGTAGATTTGAAATACAATCAATATAGAAAAAATACATCACAAAATGAGCAGACAATAAAGCAGGAAATGGAAAGAAGGAGAAAGTGATTCCACAAAATATCAGCAAATTCTGGATGTAAGTCAAGAAACTGAAAGGGGAATCCAAACAATCCATGAAAGGTTACTTCCAAAATCTGATTCAATAATCCTTCAAACAGATGAGACGCTGAAGACTGCCTTTGCAGTGGCCTCAGAATCAAAAGATCTGCAAATCACAAGGAGACAGACGACTAGCAAGCTGCAAAAGCTTTTGCAAGCAGGGGTTTTACTAAGTGCTGATTTAGGGAGCAAAGTGAAATATATATATATATATATTCTTTTTTTATGTCCGGGAAATGAAAAGTTACAGTGCAGCAGAAGAAAGGCTGTAATGTGCCTTTAGAAAAGAAAATCGAGGTGATGTAATTTGGAGTCATTTGACATTTAATTGATTTTGCACAGGGGTGTGCTCGCCTGTTGTGTACTCTGAGTATTAATCTTCTCATTTAACCCTCCACAAGAAGCATATTCTCCAAAATGTCAAGCTCTTTTTTTATAATGAAATTAATCATTTCTCTGTGCGTTTGAACCCAATCAGTCATAGTTTGGCTACAAAGACAAACTGGACACATAATGCAATGACATCTCTGTTTATTATAGATGTTCATTTCACTTGCACACAATTTTGTTTTTGTACATTTTATAGTGTATTTTTGTATCTTGTATCAACTCTAAGAAATTCACATTTACACAATGCATTTTACATTAGTAGCTAACTACAGATGACATTCAGCTTTTTTGGGACCAGGTCTTGATCTGTCTGTATCCAGTAATAATGTCACAGAGAATCACAGTGAACCTCCCCATAGATTTCATGTTGTTGCAGATTACATGTCCTGTTGCCTCTGAGATGGAGGTACGTGATAAAACGTACTGTACATGCAAAACATCTGCACAGTTGAGCTGAGTTCTATTGACAAATAGCATATGTGAGTTTTAGAATAGTCCTAGGTGACATGTAAATGTTTTCATAATGCTACATGACCCTATTAGTTGCCAGTATCTATAGCATGTTAACATACAGTATGTGTTCACTGGCAACCTATTTGTACTGCAAGTCTCTCTATACTGGTGCCAGGTTTATACAGTTTGTTTGAGTCTCCAAGGTTCATCTATAGTGCTGACTTTGATTTACTAAAAACCTTCATTATCTCTCAAAATATTTAAAAAAAATCACATAAAAACACAAAATAAATGGAAAACTGCCAAAAAAAATATAGTCAAACTTCTGAACTCAAAGACACTGGACACTGTACACAGGCACTTGAACTGTGGTACACTCTTTGAGTGCATTCATATTACGTCTAATAAGTGCTACAAAATAACATCAGTTAGAAAAAATACTGATTCCAAAAGTGTAATACTATTCAGAATACAAATAAAACTGGAAAAGACAAAAAAACACACAAAAAAAAAACAACTCAAAATTCTGGGCAAACATAAACCTTATCCTTGAATGTGTCTTGCATATTTTTTCGGTTTATATTCAGGTTGTACATTCTTACACACAAGCTGTTGGGGAAACAGAATAAGCTGGTTCAGTGCGCTGCTGGAGGGCTGATTGGGCCTCAAGGGAAGATGGAGTCGAGGAGCGAGTGTGTCTTTTTTTTCCCGTTAAATCAACACTCTGGTCACTCATACTGTAGCAGAGTCTGCTTTAATGTCACAGCCACAGCAAGAAGCAGGATGAATCATAGCAGCTCTCTCAATAGAGGAGTGAATCATAGCCTGCCTGCCTGTGTGTGTGTGTGTGTGTGTGTCTGTGTGTGTGTGTCTGTGTCTGTGTGTTTGTGTGTGTGTGTGGTCACATGCCCACACCACATCAGCTGTGAGCAAACTAGAGCCGAGGTTCATCTGCTTCCATTCATTACGCTGCAGTGACACATGAATCACAAGAGAGGAAAGTTTAATTGTGTTGAGATGTTGGCGACCACGTGATGCATCCACACAGCATCGCACAGGATGTACAGTAATGACTCACTCTCTCTTTCTTCTCCTCGCTGTAACCTTTCTTATCTGTGCAGCGTTCATAAAACTCCACAAGCTCTACTAACAAGTAAACACATTTCACTTCCCTCTCAGTAGCGGTTTGTGTCCATATTCAAGCTCAGAGTAGAAGATTGGCACCACTTGTGCAGGGATAATGGCATGGAACACCCCTGCAAAAACACTGTTGTGTTTTTAATTGTAGTTTTTGGATGAAACAAATGGGAATTGATGAGTTTATTAATGAGCTTTGAAGGTGCTGGTTTGTACCTTTGGAAGGAGTCGAGCAAGCTCTTTGTCCTTGTTTCCAGTCTTTATGCTAAACTGAGTACCTATGAGTTATCCAGAATTCATTTGGAATTCAACAACAGCAACAAAAAGGTGGGGAAAAAAACGTCATAGGTGTCAGAATAAATGAATAAAATACCAACGAAACACGGTCTATGTTTGGGTTTTGGCAATTTTTTGAGTCGTCGCATGAGTTTTTTGTGTTTCATTTTCATCAACCAACATTTTCTAAGTGATGCTCAGTTTCTCGTGGATATTCCAGGCTCTGGTTGCCTAGGTAACCCTGCCTCCGAGTAAAACGGGCTAGCTTACATTAGCAATTCACGTTTGCATACAGGTTTAATTTGTTTTATTTTGCATATACGCACTTTAATAGACATTAATAAATGGATGATTTGTTTATGAACAGTAAATTGTGAAAAACAAAAAAACTGTAAAAACAAAAAAATGTCTGTGGTGCCAAAAAATACTGTAAAATAACATGATGTGTGTATTTTTTTTGGCTTTTAAAGTGTAGTGAAGCATATTTATGCATGCCAAATGAAATTATGGATGGATGGATGGATGGATGGATGGATGCATGGATGGATGCATGGATGGATACTACCATGTATTGTGAATGGGAATTTGCAGAAAGCAACACTGGAACATTTCTTTTGGTTTTCTCAGTTTTTGTTTGTCTGAAAGTAAACTTAACTAAAACCCTTCATGACTTCTGGTTTCCAAACAAAAAAAGGGAAAGGAGTTGCCAAAACCCAAAAATGCACCATGCCTTATTAGTTATCATCTTTGACTGTGACTCCTGTGAACTGTCGGTCTGTTTTTGGTTTTATAAAGAAGAACGGAATTATGTTTTTGAATTGCAAGTGAATTACAGATCGCCCAATGATACCCAGAGCTGCTGCCTGTAGCTTCATGGTATCAATTTTCTTCATCCACGTCTCAGCAAGAAGCATCAAGCTTTAAAACCATCTGTTCCTGAATCATGCTGGAATTCGATTACTGTGTCTTTCTTCACGGCTTTATATCTCGATCATACATCTATAGACAAATGCACTACAATTTCTTCATAATTTTTAGTCACCACAACAAGAGGGACCCTGAGAAGGAGTGTGCCCCTGTAGGAATGAAAGCAGTGCAGTTCAGCTCAGCTACAGTTTGCTTCTTTTACAAGGTATCTACTGTTTGTCAGCTGCTTTTACGGATATTTGGAGCAGCAGGAGGGGGGCAACATGAAAGTGGTCCTCAGTGATAAAAGGTGCCACCCAGCCTTAGAAGTGAGCCTGCTCTAAGTGCTTTTATATCACCATGGCGATGTAGTAAATGTCAGCGGCCTCAGCGTTGGATAAGGGATCTGTAATGTCACGTTGAGGCTTCTGCGCTCCGTCGCCTCTGTGCTGTCCGCTGCATTCATCCTGATGGGAGTGGAGCAGAGGGTAAATGAAGCTGAAACCCTGAGGTAATTACTACCTGCCTGTCAGGACGTCACTCTAATGGGCTCAGTGTTGAGCGCCGGTGACAAAGCATTAGCGCCTCGGCACTGCTTATCAGACAGAGCTGTATGCAAGATGGTAAAAGTGAACATGTGGAGACTGAAGTGATTTTTGGAAAGTGTGCCTCTGAGGGGTGTCCCAATTTTCTGCTCAGTAAGTGTAAATTATTCTAGATGGGATTCCTTGTTTCAGATTTTTTTCATTTAAGCTTTTCTTTTTTTTTTTTTTTTTTTTTAAATGATGATGCCTTCCCTTCCCTCATTGCAGTGAGTCAGCAGAGCTCCACGGTCCAGAGATGTTAAACCGGAGGCTCCCTGCTGAATCAGCCACAAAATGAAAGTAGCTCACCGCTAACAGGAGGCAAACTTTTGGGGCGTGTTACATTGTGAGCACAAAATTGCTGAAACACAACCCCTGGAGGCACCGCGAAGAGGGATTCAGTCGGCGGGACGCTGTGGAAGAATACCGAGCGGCCTTGTACAGTAAATGACGTCACATCCCGGTCAACGTGGCCTAACAATGACGCAAAGACAACGTGACACGAAACGCGGGTTGAGCTATACAAGAAAGTTCAGAAGAAGTTGGGAATGACTCATGGCTCCCCTTCTGCTGCTTTTTGTGTCACTGATGACGGCAGGGGTCTAATAGAGTGAATCCTATGGAGAGAGACAGAGGATTATCTGAGAGTAGTGGAAGAAGCATGAGGGGAAAAAAAAGCTGCTCCACTCTCTTTGATGTGCAGGAAAAAAGAAAGAAGACATAATGTAGTACCTTTCTGCCTATTTACCTTTCAGGCACAGACGTTTCATGGCAAGTGGTTACAGAATTAAAAGCGTAGAAAGGGGCAGAAGATACTAAACTGGCAGCTACTGACATACTGGAATTAATAGGAGATGCACTGGCGTCTATCTACGATCTGTGTAACACTAGTTAAGATAGTGGTTGGTATTGCCGTAGAGGTCGTGTCCAGGCACACTGAATGACGGAGTTAGACTCTATATGCAGGGACGAAGAGTCACACTGTGGCCCAAAGGTGCTGGGAGGTCCGTAAAAGTCAAGTCCGCGGCCACTCGTCAGTTTTTTTACATTCTCTGCGTGGCCCAACCCTGCTTTTATTTTGGTCCAGTCTCTTCTCCCTGTCTTCAGCTCCTCTTCCTCCTCCTCCTCGTCTTCCTCAGACTTCAGGAGGAGGTGAGTCGGGCTGGGGGCCGCCGTCCACCCTCACCACTGCAGGGAGAAAGCAAAAAGAAATGTGTCAGGCTTGCAGGGGGGAGGGCATGGGTGATCTGTGGTGATATTTAAATCAACGGTGGCTCCTTTTATTTAATCTATCTGAATTCTCACTTGTGCCAACACAGCCTTCCTGAGTCTCCTGCTAAGCAGCTCCTTTTCAGGAAGTGGGAAGTCCTTTGATTAAGGACACCTTGATTAGGTTCTGAATCGTGGGCAAATGGTTTTTTTTAATTAAATTTCCTCCGCACAAAGATTATAACTTCCTATGGTAATGCTTTAGATTACAGCCCGCCATGTGCAGCATAATTACCCCGCAGTTACGGTGTAATCTTTTCTCTACCTGTTGTAATGGCCCGGGACGTTGTTTTCTGTGTCTGTCAGCTTTCTTTCTCAGCAACCTCTGCAGGAACAGAGTCTCCACACACCTATTTATGTGTTCTTTTTATTTCATTAAGACTAATTAACTGCGTTTATCCAGTTTTGTTTTCTCAGCCTCCTGAGCAGGGTCAGAACATACGGGGGCTCATTCGGGATGCACTGTATAGCATCTGATAACATACTTTTCGTTATTTTTCTAGATTTTGGCACAGTTTGCTCCCTTAAGAAAGTTGTCTGTGTCTTCCTATTGACTTATATAGTGTAATGCATATGTGTAAGTACGAGAGAACAAGTTGTGTAGCAATGTAATAATGGGGCAACAATTTAGGATCTTACAGAGAACATGTGCTGTTTTTGGGTTTCTATTCTTTTATTATAATGTGAGATGAGTTTGCTTGTGAGGTGAATAACACCTGAGAGGCTGACAATATCTCTGACAAGACACTGTTTCTTGGCATTTTTTTCCCAAAGTAAAAGCACAAATGTTCCCCATAGTTATTTGAAGTACTCCAAAATTATACAGGAATGACACTGTTTGAAGATTTGTTGGTAATAAGGACATTTTGTCCACATACAGTAAGTACATTTTCTCAAGTGCTGTATTTAAGTTCAATTTCGAGGTACTTTTCTGAAATATTTCTATTTTATGCTACTTTAT
The DNA here is from genome assembly GCF_022539595.1 of Amphiprion ocellaris. Classification (NCBI taxonomy): domain Eukaryota; kingdom Metazoa; phylum Chordata; class Actinopteri; family Pomacentridae; genus Amphiprion; species Amphiprion ocellaris. The sequence continues at coordinate 14,199,851 of NC_072784.1, read as the reverse complement.
ACTTCCACTGTGCTACATTTCAAAGGTAAACGTTTTACTTTCTGCTCCACTACATTAATCTCTCAGTTTATTTTTAAGATGGAAAGCATAACAAGCATTTAGAATACAAAACATTAAAGATTAAGTTGTGGTTTCCAAACTTTTTTGGCTTTTTACATAAAGCAATGTGTTCTAGGGGTCGTATATCGGGTGTCTGTGAGTTGTTTCAATAAATCAACATTAAAGATTAGAGAATAAGTCCAAAAACTGAGCATAGATTTGTTTATCAAAACTTTGTTTTTTATTATTTCCTCTACCATGATTTATCTCAGAAATATTAAGTCATAGTTTTGCAGTTTTAGAGTCATACTGTACCCTGTAATAATAATGAAATAGTTTAGCAGTACTTAACTCCGAAACTTGTTAGCAGCTTTGGAAGTCATGTTGGCTTTTATCAGAACCAAAAACTGTAAAAAAACATAAAGAATCACTGGATATTCAACTTTTCAATGTCCTTGAATTATTCATGTGCAATCTGTCGGTTTTTTGCGTCCCAGCCTGGGCCTGAGATCTTTCTGTGTGGAGTTTGCATGTTCTCCCTGTGCATGTGTGGGTTCTCACCGGGTTCTCCAACTTCGTCTCAGAGTCCAAAAACATGCTGAGGTTAACTGGTGACTCTAAATTGTCCGTAGGTGTGAATGTGAGTGTGACTGTTTGTCTGTGTATGTAGCCCTGTGATAGACTGGTGACCTGTCCAGGACGTCCCCTGCCTTCACCCTAAGTCAGCTGGGATAGACTAGAATGAGGATTAAGTGGTGTATAGATAATGGATTGATGAATCTGTGGTTTTGTAATTATAATCTCTGGATTTTTGCCAAATTCACTTTTCTGTTATACTTCAGTATCAGCTGATAAATTTGCTGAAACGAGAGCCCTCCATTCCTAGTGGAAACTGAGAAGCTGTGACCAACCGTCACGACAAAAAACTTTAAGGACTTTTCAGCTGAACTGCATTGCTGACTTAATACTGCAGTGAAAAATGAGCCCACAGTGAGTCAAAATGTCACAGGAGCAGAAGATGCTCAGGCACTGCTCGGGTGGGATGACAACTTACTCAGTTACGCTGTATGTTAAAGGCTGCAATCTAAAGCTACCAATATACCAAAATACATGAATCCTGAATGTTTTTCTTCATGTAGAAGCTCTAAAACTCCTGACAATCCCAGTCCTCCCTGCAGGGGGCCCTGTGGCATCACTCACTCATCCAAACCTGTTAAACTAGAGTCATGAGGATGGGACACAAATGCTCTCTTTTCCCACAAACCTCTTAACCTGCTGTCAATTGAGGGGAAGCCATGGAAACCCTTGGGGAATGCAGAGGCGTTCCTGAGAGGACCCCCAAGTCCGCTGGGTGTTTTCCAGTCTGTATCAATGCATCCTTGTACGGCAGAGTTTATTTTAAAGCTTTAGAAAGAACGGGCTGAGCTATAATGTCGCCAGCCTTTCTACAAAATCCAAACATTTTACTGTCCGAGCTGCTTCATTTCTGTCTCCACCCTGAGTCTGTCCTCCTCTTCCGTGCGGTTTGAACAGTGTGCAGGCGTCATAAGTGACACTGAGCAGAAAGAGGATGATGCTGGCCAGAGCTCGGCCATCTGGAATGCACAACAGTTCAGGCACACACTCAGTGGTTTGCACCTGTACTTCAGTCCTGGCACCGGACCTGCTTTCAGAGGCAGCACTGATAACAACAGCCACATGGCGCTGCGATGTTTTATACAATCCGACCTCTTTCCCGGAATCAATACAAGCTGTCTTTCGCTGAACCAGTTCAATCAGGTCTCTTCTGAAACGTGAACTCCCAATCAGAGCAGAGCTTCGTTACTCACTTCTCCTTTCTAATCAGCGCTCTCACGCAGCCCTGATTGGACCCTGAGCCACAGTAAAGCTCTGAAATATTCTGGCGGAGATTGAATTTTAAACGACTGCACGGTAATCACGGTACCTCCCAGGGACAAGTTAAGAGACAGTGTGATTGTTTAATAATTTATAAAATACGTTGCTTGTTTTTCATTTTGCTGCTTTGCTCATCGCTCCGTGGGGGAAGATGTTCATTTCACAACTTATTTTAATATTGTTCTGTTTAGACAACAATGGCAATAGGCAGATGATGAGTCAACAGGCCTCAAGACACAGAAATATAAAAAGCTCCTCTTTTTACCTACCAGAGAATCCCGCGCTGTAAAAAATAAACATTTTTAACTGTAGTTTTTTTTCTGTTATTTTACAGATTTTCCCTGTTTTGTTCAATTACAGATAACTGGTAAAATCACAGAAAAAATGCATTAATTTACATGTGAATTGTAAAAAAACAAACACCACATCAAAAATCTGTGTTTTTACTAATAAATTTTGACTGTTAAATTACACTTTTTTTACAGTATTGAAATGAGCAAAACAAAGTACTGAAAAATGAAGGATAGAAAACCTTTTGTTCACTATTATTTTGCACATTTTTCATGTTTTGTTAAATTAGAGATTATATTTAGTAAAACCACTGAAAAAACAAGAATATGCATGTAGGTGGTAAAAAGCTGTAAATAGTGTCCACAGACACATCAAAAATCTTTTTTTTTTCAGTAATTTGTTCTCTTAGACTGTGTGGGCATAAAAATACAGTTATACTGTATTTAAATCTGTACTGTATTTCATAGAAACCTCAAATAAAAGGGTTTTGATTAAATATTTTAAGCTAAGATTTGGTTAATTTTCCCAACTGAACTGCATATCACAGATGATTAGTTCCAGGACCATTAGAGAGTTGAAAATCCAACTATTTTTTTCTGTTTTTACTGTTTCTGGTTCTGATCTGAGAGCATCGATGCTCTACTGTGCATTAAATGAACTTTAGATGAATTCAGCTGAAACTGCAGCTGTCTTCTCAAATGTTAAATCCTAAGAGTGTTGGGGAAACTTCCAGCTAGAGAAGTTTGATCAAAACTTCCTCGTGTGGGAGGATGACAAGCAGCTATGAATCATCCTCACTGTATTACTGACATTATGTTATTAATTCATAACATGACTCAGTTACATTATTACAATAACATGGAGTTGTATAATGTTACAGGCTGAAGAATGGATTGTTCAGATCTTGCAAGTGCTGCACATTGTCATACAAAATGACAAATTTTGGAAGACAAAGCAGCTGATTTTCACTTGTATCGGATAAATAACACTGAATTACTTAAATCCTGGACTTCACACCTGCTGCTGTGTGCTTTTCAGTCACTTTTGAAGCTCAAATTTGCACGCCTTAGTTGAAATCTGCTCATTCACGCTGACCCTGTTGATCCTTTAAATGGTTTTTGAGCGACAGCTGCTTTGACTCCACTTTGTGTTGGCTGTGAGGTCAAACACAGGACAGGGATCCACGGGTGGGCAATATGATCGAGAGCTCGGAGTCTTGTTTAAATTTTAAACGCCCTGAATATTCAGAGGCGTGGGGGAAGCAGGCAAGCAGAAGAGGTTGTGCAGATAGATGGTTCTTTTTAATGGAGATGAGCAGCCAGAAATGAGGCCGAGCAGCCTTCATGTAGGAGGTGTCACCTCTCAGCAGTGACTCACATGGGGGGAAAACCTCTTTGGGGGCTGTCAGTCAAAAAAAAAAAAGACATTTTCATTGCTGTGTTTCTCTTTTTAAAAGCTCATTTGACTGAAGGTGTTCCCACCAGTTAAATATGGTTCACTGGGAGCAGGAAACCCCCTGTGATTATCATGGATTTATTGTGCATATTCTCGCCCCCACGTGTTTTTTAACAACCCCTCTCCTGCACAGAGCTTTTGCTGCCTGTTTTAATGGCTTCCGGTGCTAATGCCAATTAGCACGTGCTAAACACTGATGCTGCATGAGGTTTGGGGAAGGCAGGCCTGGATCCCATCTCCTAACACCTGCTAATGAGCCACTCAGTTAGCAGAGGCGACAGGGTTAACCAAGCAGCCATCCTGTCACTGAACCAACGCCAAGCTGCCCCTCCAAAAGAAATTCCTTCTTTTCTTCGACATACAGCGGGCTTTGCATTCGTGGAGTGTAAGAATGGAAAGAGGTACTCAGGCAAAACAACAAAAAACACAAAATAAGCTTTTCCCAAGCCTCATTAGGATGTAATGGGTATCCCAGACAAGACACAGTGGTGTGGATTGTTTGGGGGAGGATTTGTCAGCGGTTTGGCTTGTTAGCGCATTATTATCCCCGTATAACCATTTCTTAATCTTTACACAATAAGCCAAGGAAGGAGAAAAAATGAAATCCTGAGAAAGAGAGCCAGCGGGAGAAGCATGAATGAATGAATAACGAGATCACGACTTGTTCTCCGGGTAAAAATCCTCTCAGGTTTGTGTGTGGATGGAGTGAGAGAGCTGGTTTCATTCCTTTAATGTAAGTGTTGTTTGAGTATTGAAGGAAGGTCGCGTCTCGTTCCTGCACCACTTGCTTTTACTCTGCCGTCAGCTGTTTAAAGGTTATCCTCCATTTTTTTTTAAAATGCTCTGTGCCAATGTCTCGTTGACGCACATAGACACAGTTTGTTTGTGCTCAGTTCAGGAAAGTGAGTTAAATCCCCTGACAACATCTATGGATACATTAAAACACAATTGGAAGGACAAAGTAGACTTAATTTAGCTGAAATATAATTAACATTTCATGTTTTTTGACTTTCTATAGACATTGCAATGGTTTAGATTCTGAAATCTAGGCAGTTGTTGGTCATCTTTTTGCTCTTGTCACGTTTTTACTCACTGTGGGCTCATTTTTCACTGCAAATTAAAGTCCTGCACCTCTGTAGAAACATCTCAACAATGGCTAGAAGCAACAAAAACTCAGAAATGTCTCCCTTTCAGTGTGACACAGTTATAATGCTGTAAATCTACAAAAGAAAGAAGGTTTTCTGATTATTATTGGGCAAATATTGAAAAAAAAAAACTTCGTCCAAGTGCCCACAGGTGTTAAAATACTGGGGGAAAGGTGGTTTTTCATGCTATAGGGATTTAATCATATACATTTTTAATTTGTCTACTTTGTGTAAACACAGCCTGCAGTTCAGTCCAGTTCACTGTTGGTCACAGCTGAGTCTCTATTAGCTTCCATGAGCTTCCAGATGTCACCAAGGAACACAGACTTCTTAGTTTACAGAATCTGATTTGAGCAAATGCTTTTATTTTTGCCAAATTTTTAAACAAGACGTGAAATAATGACCAATGATTCTCTAGAGTTTGTACATTAAACTGAGAAGATCTGGTGCCATTTCAGTGATTTTTTTAAAAAGATAACTGATGCCTTTCAAACCTGCAAGTGAGTTTTGGGGTTTAAAAATAATGCTGGCCAAATTCCATTCACTGTTTCTTACTGTTAGCAAATCCTGTGAAGAAAAACAAAAACAACAAACTATTGATCCTTTTAACAGCTACTGTCTTTGCTGCCAAAGCTCGAATACTCCTTTGCTAAAGATGTCATATTTTTGAGCGAGTCCCACACACACCGTCCTGCTGCTTTCACACCCACTTGAGCATTAAATATGTATTAATCTCCAACTGAAGTTAGTCCCCAAAAATGCACAATTTTCTCCTGCTAGAATAACATGTGCTTTTAGCAGAAACCACAGGCCATGAGGCTGACAGCCAAAAGTTGGAGAGTACTGAGACATTAAGTAGTTTTAAATTGCACAATTTATATACTCTCAGGTTTTCTCAAGTCTTCTTAAGTGTTAATGCAGCGATGGCAGCTAATTGAAACAAACAAAAACACTGAGCCCTTGGTCTGCGTTGCTCTCTCTTAATGCACTGCACCACAAGAAGTAAATTAAGCACAAAGTAAATTGCTTTATAATAGATCAGTAAAGTGCATGATGTTGGTTCCCAAGCTAGACATCATTTACTGAGTTCGTCTCACAAAACCTTTTAGGTTTCGTCTGGATGGCGAGACGACGTGGCAAAATCTGTCCTAAAGACCTGCACTCAAAATACTGTCTGAGTCCCCGGAGACGAATATAGAGCAGCAGTAAAAGTACTAACGGCAAATATAGATCACACATATGCAGTTACAGCCTGCTTATAGGTTACATTACCTATAAGTACTGGCTAAAATGGAAACTGTGTCAAACTTGTGTCAACATTGAAATTTCTAACCTCATTTAGATAATGGAAGCAGAATAAATACAGCCAAGCTAATACTGAACAGTTTTTGGTAATTTTTTAGGCTCCTGGTTGCATTTTTATTCACTGTGGGCTCATGTTTTCACAGCAATATAAAGTCCTGCACCTCTATGGAAACATCACAATCATGGTTACAACTCCTAAAAGGCTTTTGTGCAGTAGAACAGCTAGTTTAGTTTCTTTGATTATAATTGTTTGATTTAAAAATGCAAGAAATATGTCCAACATGTAACCAATACTAGAAAAAATGGTGACTGTACATACTAAAGATATTACTCTATTTACACTTTTGAATTTCCATACTTTCTTTACTCTGTGTAAACACTGCCAGCAGTTCAGTTGAAAAGTTTTTGAATTTTTGTCATGGGACACAGCTGAGTCACTAATAGATTCTCAGTTGTGCCCAGGAATGCAGAACTTTTACTTTTTTACTAAATCGTCTTCAAGCAAATGAAGTAGAGAGAGCTCAAAAATGTCTTTTGTGCAGTTTAACACAGTTATAATGCCAGAAATCATATAAAGGTTGAATTTTTAGAATATTAATGTTGACAAAAATTGACAAAACAAAACCAATGCTGGAATAAAAATATCTGTACATTCTATAGATATTGAACATTTTTCTTTTTCTATTCGATGCTTGTCTTCTTTTTGCTATGCAAAAACACTGCCTGCAGTTCAACCTAGTTCAGACAAAAACTCAGAATTTTTTGTTAGGTGACTAGTGGTTATGGCTGAGTCTCAAACGGATTTATATTATGCCATGGAGCACAGGATTTTGAGCTTTTTACAGAATCTAATTGGAGCAAACCACTCATTTTTGCCTTTTTTCCAAACATGTAGAATTTAGTGACTTGATGAAATTCAGTTTTCTGATGGATGATTAGTTCAAAGACCATCAGAAGTTGAAAATACAATCTCTCTTTCTGTTTATACAGTTTTTAGCTCTGATTAATGGTGTACTTTTGGATATTTTTTTACATAAAGCATGACTTTAAAACCCGCCTGCAGGTGTTAGGGTTCAAAGAGTTAAAGCGATCAAGCAAAAAATATATGTAGTGTTCACTGCCTGCCTCACATTCATGTTACTGCACTTCCCCTCAGTCATAATCTTTACATTCCTGCCGTCCAATACATCACGCATACATGGAAGATCTGGCCTCACCTATCTGCTGTTGGCAGCTACATGTAGGTGGGAGTCCTGCTGCTAGGTGATATATTGTTTTTTGATCTCAATCCCCAGAAATGTGTCTCTGCTCTGCGGGGAAAAACTTGCATAACGCTGAAAAAAAACCTCACTACACATCTCAGTTGATATAATCGATGATGACTGTCTTTGGCAGCTAGAAAACCGCAGTGTGAAGGAGGAATGTCTTCGGTCTGGAATGAGTTTTCTATGATAAGACACCAGTTATTATAATGTGAAAAACACCTCAAACTCATCATTGTCATCATTGTTTTTGGACCAAGGCTGCACAATTTCCAGTCTGTGCTTTCAAGGAACTCAGAAAGTGAATTGCAGCAAGCAAAAGGCAATCTGGATGTACTGTTTTTGAAATGTGAAGCATTTTAGATGCATGAATGAACACATTTGAGGTGTTTTCTTGTAAGTTAAGGTTTAGGTTTGATAAAAGTTGTTGAATATGACATTAGAGCTGTTATTTTGCTCATTTTGTTGATTCTTTTATGTATATACACACAGTGTCTATTTGAAACTGCTGTTTATCCATAAAAAGAAAGCTTACCTATCTGTTCCTGTGTGTGAGAGTGTGAAGGCTGAGTCTGGACTTCAGCCTGGGCCTGTTGCTGCTGCTGCTGCTGCTGCTGCTGCTGCTGCTGCTGCTGCTGCTGCTGCTGCTGCTGCTCCTGCAGACTCTGACTGTCCACCGAGATGCCGCTGTCGCTGTGCAGCTTCTCTCCCTCCGGCGTCACCATCTGGTTGTTTGTAGCTGCACGGTTATTAGCCGCCTGCTTGTTCTGCTTGCAGCTATTCCACCTGTGGAGAAGTAGCATGTCAGGTATGAACGGATAAAACACAGATATGTGATCCTATCTGAGTTTTAAATCCTCGCATTTTGCAGCAGTTATAAGCCAAGAAGCAATAAGTTTAGTTTGCTGTTTGCAACTTTTCCCGTATGGTAAAATACTGGCAGAGGTACTCATAATAGCAAAAGTACCCAAACTTCAGATGTAGCCACACTGAGCTTTGTGGTGCTGATTTTAATTGGTCAAATAAATTGTTGCCTCGTGTAGTGGCAACAGCTGCAAGGCGCTGTTGAAACAAACCCTGTTTTTGTTCAACATCATCCTTTCTGTATCCAAAATATTTATATCCATTTCCATTTTTTTGCAGCCAGATCTTCCTTTAATAGCTTTTGTCTCCTGTTTCTTGCTCGTTTTGCTGTGCAAATGTGGAACCTCCATCTCAACAAACTCGTATTTTGTAAATTATGTGAAGGAAGAAAGTCCAAGAACGCTGAAAATCAGAGTACATAATGTTCTGTCGGACTTCTCTTGCGCTTTAAACATGGAAAATGCGAACCAGGCAAATTTCTTTTTGTATCCAGCAGCAAAAACTTGTAGCATGACGTTTTTGTTTTTGCTTAACCCTGCAATGTGACTGCAATTGTGCATGTGATTCTGTATGCACACATCCCAATATCAATGCTGAGATGATATATCATGAAGCTCTCACTGATGGCCTTGGATGCTATCGCAAGATCTCTGCAGGCCTATTGACTGAATGTGTTTGCCAAGTGTTTAGGTTGGCTCTCACTCTAAGAGTCTTTTCTCTTGATTTAAAATGTTTGCAACAGAGCTTATAATAGAGCTAAATGAAAATATGTTACATTATCCCTATCATGCTTATACACTTCCGTTCAAAAGTTTCCATGAAAGCTCACACTTTTATTCATATGCTGACATAACTGGACGAGGGTTTTCTAATCATCAGTTAGCCTTTCAACACCATTAGCTAACACAATGTAGCATTAGAACACAGGAATGATGGTTGCAGGAAATAGTCCTCTGTATTCCCACTTCTGTAGATCCCACTTCTGACACATACCATTTTGGCAGTGGTGGCGCAACAGTTAAGTCTCTGGACTACTGATCAGAAGGTCAGTGGCCCTTGAGCAAGGCCCTTAACCCTTTCTGCTCCATTCCTATCTTGTGTGTGGCTTATAATCTAGTGAAGATGCTGACTTTTTGCAAGGAATTTGTGCCTTAAGTGTCAATATATCAGCACAGCATTGTGTATTTGACTCTCAGCAGCCTAATGAAGGCCTGTTTATAAAGCATGTGTTGATGCTGGTGGGCTGGAAACGATATAAAATCTAGATGGAGACAGCATGTTCATGGAGATGTCATTAATTAACTGCTAAAATCACACTGGCAGCGACAGTGACAGAAAAATCCACAGTCATTGGCTAAAATTGAGGAATTTACTTTTGCACTGTTTCAGAAAAGACTATGAATTTCAGTAGTAACTCTGCCTTCATTATTATTTCAAATTGCATGTGTGTCAGTGTTAATACTTCCACTTGTTTGTCTGGGAATAGAATAAAACTATAATTAGATGCTCATAAAATGTTCAGAAAGCATGCAAAAGCTTAACAATTCCCTGCTGCGGCTTCTCTCGCAGAAGATAAATGACTCATGAATCAATGATTAAAATATTCATGAGGTATCGAGTGGTAGAGTACAGTCAACACCTCTACTTGTAAAATATCGGCTGTTGTAGAAATTCACATCATTTACCGTCTGTTTATGCATGACAGTAAGTACATGAAGGAGTATTAGGCAGATGTGATCCTGACTCTGCTGATAAATCTGGCACTCGAATTTCCCCTGGTCGGCACTTTTCAAACAATCAATGCCTCTAATGAGCTTGTTTGCTTGCTTCAGATGTGTTTTAGCGCAGACTCGTATCTGTTGGTCTGAGTGCTGCATGTGTGGTTGCGTGTTTTCACTTAATGTGTTTGTGTGTGTGCGACCTCTGCAATGCATTAAGTGTTGTAAGAAGAACTCATTATGGTGTGCATCAGAAATGGGTCAAAGTCCTTTTCAGCTGAATATTTCATTATTTACGGACACTTTTTGTAAAGACTGGATGTGCCCGAGGCCAACATCTGTGTTAAAGTGACAGATGTTGCCCCCAGCAGGAGCCAGACCACCATCTCCATCACTGTTCTCTGTCCTAGATAACGCCGTGGCCGAGGCGCGCAACCTGAAATGTGCTAATGACTTTCATGACAGTGCAGCTTTTCATTCTGTTTCGTCCAACTGACCTCTTAAACACGATATAAGCCACCAGGCCGACCACCACGGCGGCCAGGATGGAGCAGTAGATGGGGATGAGGTTCTCGTTGAGGCCGTGACCGAGGAAGCGAGGAGAGCCGGCGCTGGACGTGGTCGTCTCTCCACCTGGCAGCGGGTTGTCAGAGCCGTCAGGAAAGAAATAATTGGGGAAGGAGGACGAAGACAGATCTATGTCGGTGGTGGTGGCATATGTAGGGAGGGAAGGATCTGTAGGGAAGATAAGGGAGAGAAAGGAGCTTTTATAGAACAAGAAATATGCATAGAAATTAGTTCAGAGGTTCCATATTGTGCCCCTTTTCAGCAAATTAATCAACATTTGTGTCCCACTTCAATTTTTCAGCTCAAAAACCTTTATTTATCCTAAGACTGTATAACTCTCAGTTTTAGTCCTCTTATAAACAGGCTGTTTCAGTGCCCATAGCTTGAAATGCAGCCAAGTTGCTGCTGCCCCCGCCCCCTTCAGGAAGAAAACTCTCTCTGCATCTGTGATTGACAGCACAGAGAACAACAGCTGACCTTGCAACACCTGACAGATGTGACTGAGTGTGTGAGACCAGGATTTTATATTACTTCTAACTTTCTCCCTGATAAATCATCTTACATAGAAATATCACTGAAATAACAGCACAGATGCTGTTTTTAGTTTGTGTTCTTGGTGAGTTTGTCAGACGACGTTGCTATTATGAAATCAGTAGTTCATGTTGCAGAACGGCAGCTGGGGAATGGCTTTAAAGTGACTGCTGGTTACCATCTAGTCTTAACTGGCCGAATCTCAGTCACTATTTTGGACTCGTTCCATTGTCTAACATCAGACAGAGAAAAATATGTAAACGCAAACAGCTTTACTGTAAATTTGACTGCGTTGAAATGCAGTTTATGTGAGCACACAGAGCAGGAGAAAAGTAAACAACAGCTTTGTTTAGGTTGTACTGAAGCACAACAGGTGATGTGAACACACAGAATCCCACCCAGTCCTTCTTCACTGGTTTCAAATTGGTCCTACAGTTTCCACACAGCTCTGACCTGTGAGCATATGATCAAATCTAATGGTAACATTAGCTGGATTAGCATCAACAATGAAAGTAATCCCCTGGGTTCTCAGTTCCTCAGGTGCTGGGAGTGCATGAAGACTTGTGTGTCCACTAACGGCAAAACATTTGACATGGTTTGGTCAGGACTGATATATTTCAGTTAGCAGAAATAGGTCTAGAAATTAAATACACCTGCCCGAGTTTGAGGAAGCTGCTCGTTCTGAATCACTCATGTCTAAAGCAGTGAGTGGGCAGGAATATACAAATTCTCTCTCTGACTACATTCTTACCTCTGTTTCTACTTAAAAATGGAATAAAATTCAAACTTGCCTGAATAGCTGGGAGGCTATTTAGTTGTGGGGGGGCTTGAGAAATGGCAGAAGTGAACCTCTTCATATCTTAACAGCTTTTACTTTACACCTCCAACAACCACAAAACACAATAAAAATGGATTTTCACCATATGGGACCTTTAACGTCATTGGGGAGGAAAAAAACGCTGTGCTACACTAATGCTTTGAGCTAAATGCTAGCACGCAGATGTGTTTGTAATGTCTACACTGATCGCCATTTTAGTTTCACATTTTGACATAAACCAAAGCACTGAATAAATGAAGAGATCACTTAAGTTATTACAATTCATCTTGAGGGGTTTGGAACATCTGGGTCAAATTTGAAAGCAGCCCATCTTGTAGCAGAACAACATATTTCCACCTCATTGTTGTGGTACAGAAAATTGTCAATGGCTCACAAAAATTCTTATGATACATCCTCAGGGCACCGTGAATGCATGTACTGAACTCTGTGCAAGTCTGTTTGGTAAATATTGAAGCAGTCTGTTGGATAAATGGAAACTTTGGCGGCAGGTGACTCTCAAGGAAAGTCAGAGGATCTTCAAAGTTATTAGAACTCATCCTCTGAACATGATGGACATCTGTACCGGATTTCAGTCCATCCTGTAGTTGTTGCTGAAGAGAAATGCTATCACGATGACACTTTAATATATCTGCAGAGCCCTCGTTTGCTGGGTGTAGTCACCGAGTGCCTAACCAGATGTCTGATACGCCGCATACATGCAGCAGCTGTTTCTGATAGACAGATGGGTTCTGGCTGAGTTGCTGTGTGCAAAAAAAGAAAGAATGTTCCTCAACTAGGGGGGTAAATATCTGTCACCCACCAGCCCACCCCACACCAGGCTTGAGCCCCGCACGCCAGGTCTGCCCTCACCACAGCCCCGTCTATGTGATCTCTCTGCACATCGCATGACATTAAGGCCATATGGATCCATGTAGAACAAAGTCCGGGGCTTTAGGGAGGTCATCGCTCCAAGTGCAGCCTTTACAGAGACCAGAGCGAGAAGGAAGGCACTGGGCTACTGGATGGATCTGGTTTCTATCAAAGCTAAGCTTGTTCAGAAGTCATTTTCATAAATTGTCCTATTTCCTCTTTCATTGTGAGCTCCATTAATGATTCAGTGTGATTTCCCATCGTGCAGCGAACGCCATGCCCACTCGGGTGGGCATGACTCGTCCTGAAAACACAATTTATCCATCAAATCTGCCCTACAATCCTGTCATTTTCTGCTTCTGCTTTGAGAAGCTCTGTAAGTAACACTGCAGTGATTCTGTCCAACGGTAGGAAGGTTCACGGTGCAGTCTGCAGATTATTCCTGTCCTCGGGGTACGGTACAGCAGGCCGTGGAGGGAACCCGTCCGGCCAAAGCCAAAACTCCGCTGAGCTCGGCGGGCCTGGTGGGGATGGAGAATGTGCAGACTGGTTCAGATCTGAGCCTGTAATTCCCAGCAGAAACTCAGGCTGCTCCTCATTAGCTTTGTACTTGCGCTCACAGGATTAACCCTGCGGAGACCCCTGAGGCTTCCTTCAAGGCCGAAGACTGGGACGCTGGATCCCAAATACTTCAGGGGTCGTCCCACTTCACAAATGTGATGATTTGTTGCAGCTGCCAACTGGTCAGCATGTATTGTAACCCTGGATTGCAACACATATTTATCATGTATAAGCACAATGTAACTTTTAAATAATAAGCTGAGAGCACACACAATAATGCAGCTCACAACAAAAGATGGAAAATGTAGTTGTAAGCAGATGTAAGGCATTTTAACTCTCTCTTTGCAGACATATCTTATATCTTTACAACTGCGTTTCACTACATTATCTGTTTATTCAACAGCCTCCACTTATTAGAGTCCGAGGCAAGAGTGATAGTTGTTGACAAATGCATTAAAGAACATTAAAGCTACTTACAATACATTATTGTGTGCTGTGAAGCAGCTATTGAATATACTGCCTATAAATGAATAAATAAGTAAATAAAAGGGTGGAAGTGGTTCCCAGTGCATTGCATGTACTCATTCAGTATATATTTAACACTGAAGATTCAAACAGTTACTACATACTCTTACATACATACTGAACCTCTCCTGGCCTTGAGGTATTAGTGCAGTTTTTCCATGGTGTATGGCGTTAATTACGTTATTTGTCTATTCTTCACTGCTGGAGCTGATCATACTCTCATGGCTCCTCATGCTTTTACCACCTGGATATTAGTTTATTTTATCTATTTAAAAAAAAAAAAATTAACTCACATTTGTAAATTTTGGTGCCAGTTTTCACTTTATGTTTCAGCTCATGAGTTGTAACATTAATTGAGGCTAATCTGGGATGTTTTGAAACTTGTTTTTCTATAGTGTGGGAAGTTTGACTTCAATTGTTAGTTGTGATTAAGGAAAATGCATTTGTTTATTTTTTTTTCCCGCTTTGTTTATTGCATTTGGTGGTTATCTGGTGGTTTGCTCCAGGGCTTGGTAGATTATATCTCTGGTCTGCTTGGTGTTTAAAACTGCCTCCATCTTGCTATACCATTTAAATATTGGTAGGTATAGTCTGACCTTTTTTTTCATCAGGTATGATAGTTTGAGAGTTGCTCAAAGGGTTAAAACCAGTGACGACAGTGCTGTCTTTCTGTGACCTGTGTGGCTGTTACGAGCTTGGAGATCTTTGCAGAGCAGTTGGTACAGATGCTCTTGTGTTCAGTGCCATACACAGCAAATGAGCCTCCACGTTACAGGTGTATGTGGACATGCCCACTGCATTAGTGTACATCTTCATGCTACAGAGGTGAGTTTTACTGTGCTGTTGCGTGATTTGACCTTTAATGTTGAGGAGAAGTCGGCCCACTTCTGGAGAATCACTTGTGGATGTTGCTTCCTGAGTAACGGCAGTATAGCTCTAATTGTGAGTTACTGAACCGCACCAGTTGTAACATGTGCTTGGGTGTGACTTTCCATTTGTTGTTGGTCACCTGTGTGCTCACTTCACTGAATCTTGCGGATCTAGTGACGTGTGTGACCATTTGTATTGTAGTGACAGCAGTTTACTTTTAGTTGGGATTTTTTGCCGTTGCTTTTGGCTGATATTTAGTAACTTAGAGTGAATAATCTTTTTGGTTTGATTCTTTTTTGCTTCATTTTAAACTATTTGGTGAGAGTAATTGGTTTTGCTGTGTGGTTGTTGTCTGATGCATACTTGACTATGCAATTAACTGATCCAGATCAGCGTGTCTCAGTTATAATCTGTATTGCACTGAATGAAAGTTGTTGGATATTTAAGAGATTGTGTGATTTAAGCTGCTTTGTTGGTTCATCTGTTGCCTTATTTAGGGGATGGGAGCAGCTCTGTGTAGGTGACCCTCTTGGCTGCTGCACATTTGTGCATTGATCCACATTTGTTTCCCCCAAAGTCTTTGTTTTTGTTCAATATCTGAAGGACTGAAGACAGAACAAGACTGTAGAAGGTCTTTGTCCTAATTTTTGTGGCTCCTAGAGGAACCCTTTATGTAGGTGGTGCATGGGCGTTGTCTTAATCCTATTCATGATTTCTTTTTAATGATTTATGGCTTTATAACTTTGCCATACTGCACAAAAGCATTTTGGAGTTTTCTGTACTTCTAGTTATGGTTGTTCTGTTTCCATAGAGGTGCAGGACTTTTTATTGCAGTGAAAAATGAACCCACAGTGGGTAAAAATGTGACAGGAGCGAGGTTCAGAGGGTTGATAATAGAGTAGTTTCAGCAATAGGGATTAATTTACCATAACTGAAATTTTAAAAACTTTAGAATGACTCAAAGAGGCAGTTCACTCTATGGATATTACAGTACTTAGACTGGAAAGAAAAGCAGATGCTCATTATTTTTATTCGCCACGGTTGGAGATACTGTCCTACTGAAATGTGTGCCTCCACTCCTGTGGCACTCGGAGTTTCATTTGTGGAGCTCACAGCACAGAAAAATTACATTTCAATAATTTAACAGCAGTGTGCCTTTCCAGAAACAATGTCCCGGTTCCTCTGAATCATCCTCAAAACCTCACTCATAACAGTTTTCATTTGAACTACTTTGAACCTCAGAAAAAAGAAGACCTGTAAAAATTTGTTTGAGTTACACACAGCAATTGGATTTTTAAGTCATTATCATTGCTTTTAGCACCGCAAATTTCATTCACCTCTTCCCTCATGGGCTGACAGACCAAAGATCTGAGTCATACATACCAAAACCACTACAAATTGCTTGTCATCTTCTTCTTCTGTATGATGTTGTTTACCTTCTATTACTCCGTATCAGTCAATACTAGTGACTGTAGAGGCAATTTTCAAGTGGACGAGGTCCCAAAAACTAATTGTAAGAAGAGAAATGCATTAACTGCTGTGGACTACTAGAAAAAAGACGTTCAGTGGACCATCACAGCCAAAGACTGTCTACACATATTCACTGACATTGCAGATATTCAGGTTTCTCTGCATTGATTTGTTACATAATTTACACATGGTGGCTTTCTTTACGATTCTTAACGGGCAACTCATGTGGAAGAGTTTCTGTTTGTCATTAAAGGCCCATGTCGGTCCGTCTGCGTGGCAATGACGGGGCCATCCTGCCTCCCGTGAGGGGATTGGTTTTCCGAAATGATAGAAAATATCTCTCAGAAAAACACAGCACATGTGCATGCCATACTTAGAAACACAGAAATAATGCGGAGATCTATTTAAAGCAGCGCTATTGATTCGGATCCGTCTAAAAGGAGGGAGTGTTCGGAGGAGTGGAACATGGGTGTCTGTATTACATGCATTTCTTGACCTTTCCTGGGATGTAGTCAGGTTTCCTCAGTGCTGCCATACATCATCCGGCTAATGCAGCCCTGGCTAATGGTATTAGCAATGCAACACGAGCTTGCAAATAGAATAAATTGTGAATGGAAGGTGTGAGTGAGCGAAAGTGTGCAGATCATCTGGATTTATATACAGTTTGTTAAAGGATCCGAACAGCCATCCTGCAGTACTGTAAGTGCTCTTTGATGCAGCGGATGTTCCCTCCATGCAGACGTCATTTGCACCTCAGGACTTTGAAAATTGTCTTTCGCATTCCGAGCTGAGAAGGCAGCACTCCTGGGAGAACGCTGCGCATAACATCAACTCAAAGCAAGAAGCTAAAGTACAGCGTGCAGCGTCTTTATTGTAGTTCCTGCTCCGGCTGCAGGAGGCTGCATACCTTCAGCTGGAACAGGCAGCGGAGCTTTAACAATTTGGCTTTGGCGGGTTTAAAGCACTCATGAAGCAAAATAAAAGTGGATTTTATGAGCGCGGCGCCGTGTGTGCAGGGAGATGTGTTTATTAGCAGGGGTGTGGACGAGAGGTGGGGAAGGAGGGGGAGAAAAAAGATTTAATTTTTATGAGCCATTGAGGTCTTTATGGTGGAGTTAACCCAGGGGTCTCGCAGCAGAGGTGGATGTCTCGGCTGCTGCCAGTTCAGGGTGGAGATGAGCGACTATCAGGCGCAGCACATTGCACAATGACCTCTTTATCAGCCGCCAAACACTCTCCCTTCTGTCTCAGCTCAGCCTCTATCTCAATCGGCCGCCGTGCACACATCCATCACACTCGCACACTCACAGATTATTCAAGTGAGCGCTCTGTCTTCTGTGAGGGAGGGTTAATAGGAAGAGCTGAGGGGTTGGGCAAAGACAGAGAGGCAGAGTGTTAGGAGAGAGTGAGGAGGGGGTGCACATGAACAGAGGAGCTGCTGTAAAGTGCTCTGATTAGCAGGAGTAATTATACTGCAGTGGTAGAGGCCCTGAATGCACACTGGCCACCTTCCACCGCTGCGAGTCCGGCCACTCAAGGGCCGCTGTGGGAAGAGATAGAAAGATGCTGAGAGAGTGGAGTAATGAAGAGAAAAGAAGTTGCTTTATCTGCTTTTTTAATCTTGTCCAACTCAAACAGATGCTCAACATTTCATGACCGAACAGCACCTTGTTTGGAAAATCCGGTAAAAGATGCACGAGGTGTTTTCAATTTCGCATCAAAGCGTCTCACACATGTGCAGTGTCCGGAGTTTTTAATGAAAAATGCAGAAGTTAAATCGCACTTGGCAGCGTGCATGTTTGAATGCTATCAGCTGTATTGATTTTGAATGCTCGTGAAAGGAAGAGTTTGTGCGCCTGAAGCCGGGCAGAGGACTGAGCTCTGAGAGTGTGTCCTGCAGTCGAGCGTGGGTGCTCATAGAGGTCACTCAGCGAAACCTGAGCATGAGCAGAAGAAATCCCAGGACTCATATCGACCCCCTCAGCATAGAATACCAGCACAGCACATATGCTGCAGCTCTCCCTGCCTGATTCCATCTCGGTTTCTTTCTCTCGCTCTCTTTCCGTCCCTGTCATTGTATCGCGTAATTGACACTTGGTGACAGCTGGATATGAAGCGGGGATTTAGGGAATTCAAAATACCCCCAATCCGATTGTGTTTTTTACTGCATGCGTAAGTTTGACAAAGATGGGAATTGGAAAAAAAAAAAAAAAAAGACTTTCCTGACATAAATAACATAAATAAATGCGCGGACAGGATGAGGATTCCAGCGAGGAGGCTTCCTCTTTGCTGCAGAAAACGTATCTGCACCCGGCCATCAAAGACCACCGTGGAGGGTCTGGAAACATCATCACAACCACATGTGACTGCAGCCGTTACCCGCGGGCCCACTGGTGCTATTGGACAGGGCTCTCCTTTCAAACGGATGTCCCAGAAGGTCACTTATCGTGCCATCTCCAGTCCCCACCGTCGCTGCAGCTATCGCTAAGGACAAGGCGGGTCAAAGTTGAGCCTCCTGGGTGGGCGCTGAATGGGCAGCAAAGACTACATTGTGGCTGACTGTATGTCAGAATGTCTACAGTATATTGTGAGTGTTTAAGGGGGTTTCTACTGTAAATGACTGTCAGTCTGGTCACATTAAAGGTTGTGGACACGGCCTCCCAGTCCTTGTATATTGTAAATCTTCTGTTCTGATGAAAAATGAGAAAATTCCTGCGCTCTTGCCAGTGAGATCTGGTCTGCAGTCTTGCTTCCAGGACTAAACTCTTCCAGCAGACAGACCTCCTGCATGAGTCAGGAAATCGGAATAATATTTTAACCATTATTTTTTCCCTTGCTTCAAGTCTATTGGTTTCATTTCTGAGTATCTTTTGCATCTTCTTTCCCCTCAATCCACCATTAAACATGATCTGAGCTAAACATTAATGTCAGCAGGCTAACATGCACACAACAGCCCAGTCCCTGTCTCCACATTTATGGACTTTGAGCCATGTTTCTGCAAAAATTAAAACTTTTCGATGCTATTATGCATTTTTTCTTGGAGTCCGAGCATCTGCAGACTTTTCTGTTCCCTATAGTTCATGGTGAAACTGGTGATGCATTAACATTGTGGTCCTGCACCCCACCCCAATGCAAGCCAACTAAGCATAGACGGTTCGAGAAAGAAATCTGCTAACATTTCTATTATTAAATTGTTAATGTATAAATGATAACGTGCACAACCGATTGATAAATTAGTCATATCAGGAGCTTACTTAGAGTGCTCGATCAATACACAACTAAAGTGCTTTATTGGTCAACAGCTGCATTAAAAATCCCACCAAGTAGAAGAAGGAGGAGCAAACTAGCACCACAAACTTGTGAAATTGAGTCCATTGAGGAGATTTTCACTCAAAAAATCCAGAGCAGGACCAGCTAAGTCATTTCACAACCCAAGTTTGAGCCATGTGACCCCTGATGAGGTCGATTTCACGCCTTGTCTAACCAAGAAGAATTTACAGCTTCCTCGAGTCAGAGCTGCCTTTACTCTTGGATATGAGGACTCAGCTCCTCCAGACTCGGCTTCTGTTTGGTGGCACATCAGATTATTCATTGTCTCTGTGTTGACACTGCAGTCGACTTTGACCTTTTAATCCTCAAACCTTCAACTTCGTGGTGTTTGAGAATCCGACCTCTGAGACAGACACATGTTGAAGTCACCCTTGGTGGCCTGTTGAGCTGCGATTATGCATATATGATACCTTTAATGCTACTTTAAAATACATGCAGCCAGTTTGTGGTCTGGAGCTGCTTTTTGTCTTCTAGTATTGCAAACTCTGGTGGGCTTGCCTGTTTGTTTCGGTACTGATGCAGACCAAACAACTGCACCCAACCGCTTGAAAAATGAAGGTTTTGTTTGCTTTCTCTGGTCCAGATTAATAGGTGCCTCGGTAAAACCGTTGCAACCTTTGTTGGGTTTGTTTTCACGCACACACGTGAGAATGTTCGCTCTGCTAATTGGTTAGATTTGTCTAGTGACAAACTAAACACAGGGATATGATTCTATCTGCCCAAATATCAAAAAACCAACACACTTTGTTATTTTTAGTCCAACCAGACCTCAACCGGTTCTGTGAGAAGTCTCCACTTTGCTTGTCGACATCACGGTATGCAAACCGCTCCTGACTACAGCAGTTATGTCGCTCAGACTTGCAGAGTCAAATCACGTTTCACACCACAAACAAACTGCAGAACCAGAATTTATTTGTGGTCCAACGTCGACCACTTCCTCTGAAGGGACTCTACAGTTGTTTTGGTCTGCACCCAAGAACCAGTTCTGTGTTCACATCTGCCCAAACCAACTGTGCTGAAGGTTGAGCTCAACTGAAAGCACACATCTTGCCTGAAGTAAACACTGGTTTTGTTTGAGGTGCAAATGCAGAAGAAACCAAGCGCCAGGATGAATTCAAAAGCTAAATGTCTGCCGACTGTGGGAACTTGTCAAGGAACTGATTTCATATGTTTGACTGATTGAAGCTCTATCAATGCTGGACTATTAATTCCTCTGGACAATGAATTAAATTTCTACATGGATCCATTTGATGCAACAGCATTAAATGCTCTGAAGGGCGTTTTTTGTTTCTGTCATATTTTTACTCACTGTTGGCTCATTTTTCACTTCAATATAAAGTCCTGCACCTCTATGGAAACAGCACAACCATGACTAGAAGTAGAGAGAACTTATGCTCTGTCTTGTGCGTAGTATGATGCACTTAAAATCCCATAAACCATAAAAAATAAAAAATAAAAACAAGTTGAACTTTTTACAAAACTTGAAAAAATAGGAATCCTCCAGTACAGCATTTTTCTGTGCCCACAGGTGTTACCTAGATTGGAGAAAATGGTGGTTCTACATTAGATTTTTCAATTTCTGTCCACGCAAATTTTTGGTGAATTCTTAAAGTTTTTTTTTTAGAAATAACACCATTTTATTTTTTTAGTTTTGGATAATTTTTCTTGACAAAACAGTATATCACAGCGAAGTAGTTCAAGGTGAAAAAATCTGATGAGTTTTCCTGTTTGTACAGTTTCTTGCTCTGATAAATGTTAAAATTTTGGTGATTTTTCAAACCCTGAAACTCAGCGTTTGTTTTTTTAATTTTAGAGGTTAACTCACTTAACCATCCAATTAACAGTTTACCTGAGAGTCATTTACATTTCGGTATAAGGTTCTTAATTTGTTTAGAATCAACATAAAATGAAGTAAAACCAACAGGCTTATCTTTGAGTGTGTGGCAGACTCACTGTGGCAGACAGAGTCTCTGGTCGGCGTGCACAAAGCCAACTGAATCTCGGTTTCTTCGTCACAGATGGTGCAGGGCAGGCAGGGTTCCAGGGAGCTTTCCCGGTCGGAGAAGGTCTCGTCCACGCACTCCTCACACACCGTGTCGTGGTTGTGGTCGCAGTGGGAGTACACGCCCTGACCCACCGGACACACCGTGCACGGCTCGCAGCGGTTCGACACCGTGCTGAAGAAGTAGTTGTAGTTGCAGACGCATCGGGCGTCGTTGGAGTCGGTGCAGGGCGTCTCCATGCGCATGAGGCCGGTACACTGAGTGCACGGCCTGCACTGCTCTGTGTGGCTGTAGTTCTCCGAGTAGGTCTCACCTGCAGATCAGAGGGCCAAGGAAAAGTGAGGAGGAGGAAACGGGAGAAGGGGGCGAAGAGGAGGAAATATGAGGAGATACAGGGAGATAAACAGTGAGTCTAATGACATAAATCATGTTTACTGCACATTCATTAGAAGGACGGACACATTGATCCACTGGGCTCTCAGTGATTTGTGCTCTGGGACAAGAAAGGTGCTCTTGTTGGGGAGCGAGTCAAAAGCCTGCTGTGCTCATTACGATATCGATCCCGATGTGTTTGTGCTGCGCTCAGTAAACTGCTTTAATCTCAGTGATATGCAGGGAGGAAGGAGCTGCAGGTGCATCCACGTACTGAAGACCATCTTTAAATAGTTATCAAGACATGAGTTAATTGGAATCAGATGCTTTACGGAGCGCCCTGCAATCATTCTGCCAACATTTCTGACATCCCTTAACTGAATTTGTGTAAAATGTCAATGCCAATAAAACTGACCTGATTAAGTAGAATATTTGTTTTATGTTTGAAACATTTCCTGCCTCTGAAAATGCAGAACAAGTTGGTTTGGCTTGTTATACTGTCATTTTTTTTGAACAATGCACTTTTATTCAACAGATTTTCCCAGTCTTGTTTAATAGCCGATAGTAAAATTGCAGCAAAAGTGTTAATTTATATTTTAACTGTTTAAAATAACTGAGGTAAAATAATATCAACATCAAAAGTCTGTATTTTTACAAATGCTGACCATAAAATTATATAATTTTTTTTACTGTATTTAAGTCAGTACAAATAATATTCAAAAACAGATGAATGCTATTTTTTAAAAACAATTATGTATATTAGGAACAAATTTTTTTTTCTAATTAAAATGAACTCAAATAAGTCATTTAACTTTTTTGAAATAAAATTAATCATCATATTAGTGAACTGATTCATCCTCTGGGCACCATGAATGTCTGCACAAAACTGTATTGCAATCCTCCCAATAACCGCCAAAGCGGTGGACTGACTGTCATCCTGAGTGCATTACTGCACGACTAAAAGGGATGTGTTAGTTCTGGTTTGTGTCAAGTCTTTGCTAAACCTTCACAACGTTTGGACTTGCTGAGATAAATGGATGTAGTTGTATAATCTGACTGTGTTCTCTCTCCGGCAGGATGAAATTAGCACCTCTGAAATCAATGCATGTGTCCGAAAGACATTCATTTTAAGGCGCAACTTCATCGCGTTGTGTAGATTTTCTTCTTTTTTTTTAAAGGGTTGTGAGCGGAGGAGATAGCAGACCACAGCTGAGTTGTGGAGAACAGAATGAGGTAAAAGCTATGGTGACTAATTGCCTGCTGCTTTTCAATTACTTCAAACACTTCAGATTTGCTCTCCAGGAACATTCAGCGTCAGGAGGATTTGGGAGTTCATCACCAAGGAAGTGATGACCTCAAATTAGCTTATTCTTACACTGACAGTTCCTAGGGGCACCAAGTAATCTATTAATATTGCATGTTCATATAGAACTATTTTCAGATATAATTGGATGCCTGCTGAATTATGCATACAGACGGAGGGAGAGCGCCTGCGTTGCCCTGTGAGTGTGTTTTAGTGGTTGAATGAGATGCGAGTGGAGTAGGGAGGCTGACGGGGGAAAAAAACTACAGCTCAGATTCATTACAAAAGCAGCTCCACTGTTCTCCAAATCCCTTTTTACGTTTTCTGTGGTGCTTAACATGAGATCGGTCACCTTGCAAGAGCTGCAGGTCAGAGCTGAACAGTATAAAGCCTGACTTCTTAACCCTCTGCACCCCGAGCAGTTTCTGTTATTCCTGTCACATTTTAACTCGCTGTGGGCTCCTTTTTTACTGCAATATAAAGTCCTACACCTCTATAGAAACAGAGCAACAATGACTAGAAGGAGACAGAACTAAAAAATGTCTTCTATGTAGTAAAACACACTTAGAATGTTATATATTATAAAAAATTACAAAACAAAAGTTGAATTTCTCAGATTTTTTGCCTTCCAAAAACTGAAAAATACCTTGAATCGGCATGTACAACATTCTTCCAAGTGTCCATAAGTCTTATCAGTATTGGAAAAAAGAAAACATTTCAGCCAAAAGCTCTCTCTGGTATTTTACTACTTATATTTTATTTCCACATTGTCTCCTATCTGCTGTGCATAAACACTGCCTGCGGTTCAGCCAAAGAGTTCCTGAATTTTTGTCACGTTACCATTGGTCGCAGCTGAGACAATAATACAATTACAGTTGCATTGCCGAACACAGAATTTTTAGTTTTTTATAAAATCTAATTACTGCTAATTCATTAGTTTTTGCTACATTTTTAAATGGATATAAAAAGATTTTGTCAAAAAAAAAAACATAATTTTAGATTAAGATGTAGTGAATTTTCCTGATGAAACAGCACGTCAGAGATGATTGATTCAAGAACAGTCGTGAAGGTAGAAATCCGAGACTTTTTTCTGTTTTTACAGTTTCTACCTCTGCTTAATGGTGCAAGTTTGGCATTTAAAATAACATGCCTTTCTAACCCTGGGTTTGGGGGTTCAGAGGGTTAATCCCTGCTGCATACACAAAACATTAGAGGGGCGTCAAAGTGTAGCTGGATGTTTAGTTTGAACGTTTCATAACATGAGATTATGGGACAAAAATGCATGTGAAAGCAGCTTTGTAAACTGTTTAATAGACACCAGAGGCCGCCTGCTTCGCTATTGATTCCACAAAACGAGGCATGTAGCAAGTTTACACTGGTTTAAAACCTCCGCTGCGGTTAAATGCTTTTTGTCTTACAGTGAAATAAATCATCGTAAAGCCTCGTGACCGTGTGGATGTGTCAGACTTTTTGCGCAACTCTTATCTGCACATCCATATGCTTCAGACTGTGTGTTTTTCACGAGAGCTGCTTGGCGGGTGTCGTGTTGAGCAACAGCATATTGTCAGTGTGAAAAAGCCTGCAGCAATGTCCCAGCGCTTTGCTTTTTGCGTTGTAAGCGGCTCCGGCAAGTAAACACTGGCACCAGCCGGAGCTCTAAACACCTTGTAAACAGCGGCGAAGCTAAGAGGGCCGACGATGACGCCTGTCACATTACCGCCTGAGCCGAGCAGATGGAGGTAATGATATAGAGGCAGGTAGGGAGACGGATCAGCAAGCTCCGCCGCTCGATTCGCTCGAATGAATCTCGAGGCTGCAGCATAATTGGAAACAGCCTTTGAGGGTGGTCCGGTGCTGCGAGTTGAGGCTGAAAAACACGATTTGCTGATCAAAGTGCTGATGTACTGCTGCAAGGAGAAGGGTCAGGGGAAACAGGGCAGCAGGGGATGTAGGCTTCCTCCTCAGATAGACATGTAAAGCACGAAATCCGGCGTTTTTCCATCGTATCCATCATCGCCCTTCGCTCTTATTGCTGTCTGGAGGCAGAAGTGATAGAGGAGCGCAACGCAGACGAACAGCAGACCTCCGAGGTAAACTTGAAGCCTTTTGTTTTCTTTGCAGTCAAGCTCAACCTCCTCATTCATTTCAATTATCCCAGAGGCTAATTTTAACTCACATGCATGAGCCGCCCCTTGTAAACACACCTAAACGCCACCATATGCAGCAGAACAGCCACAGAGAGGGAGGTGTGCGTCTCATTTATGCTTTCATCTGAAGAAGGCCATCAAGAACAAGGCAGGAAGTGGATTCTTTAATAAAACATCACCTCCTTTCTGATCGTCCCCTGTCGAGCGATGACCGGCGTTTAGAGTTTTCGTGTTTGTTGGTAAAAGGAGACGAGATGCACTTAAAATGTGCCACTTCAGCCCACGACTGATGTGTCTCAGGTCCCATTAGCGTCATAAATAATGTAGCTTCGGATGGCCTCGGAGCTGCTCAGTGATCTCCAACAATCAGCACTTTAAGGTGTGAGCTTTTATGGAGCTTCAAACAGCCGCTGACCCTTCGCTGACTGATAAATTCTGGGAAAATCTGCGTGACGGTTTTTTATTTGTCTTTTAAACGTGAAGCATTTCTGCGTGCAATTATCGCCTCGCTTCGCCGGTCCACTTAGCTTCCCTTTAAGATTCAAAACAGGTGTTTAAGGATATTATCAAAGACATTATTAGGAGACCAAAGGATCCTAGCTGCAATTTAAGAATCAACATTTACTCTGGCATCCTGTGCTAATAGGGGTTTTTCCTCGCGAGTGCAGGGCAGAAGTTTCCTCTGCAGCCACCACGGAGAAATCTCCATTTCCCTTCTTTCTTCATCCCTCATGATCCTGAAGTTGGAAGTGATTCTGTGTTTCTGTGATTCTACTTTCCTTCCTGCTTCAAATCCCTGGTGAGCCTCAGGTCCAAATCGGCCAGCACTGACTCACGAGGCCATTTTTTCCCCCCCTCAGTCGGTTTGTAGGACAACAGTTTGTGAATGGTTCACTAAGTGAGGCAGGTCTGGTCGTCTTGTCTCCCATGACAGCAGGGAAAAGTGGAGGAGACTGATAAATATTTCAGGGCTGCTGACGCTGGCACTCGTCCCGATGCTGGAATCGGGAGGGTAGCGGGGGGTTGCGCTGTCAGGAAGTGGGAATTTAAGGAGGGGGGTCGTGGTAAATACAGATTCACTCATGTTTACCATGAAGCGGAAATGGATGTGTTGGTTTTAACTCCTAAATTATTCATTTCTGCACTTTAGCAAATGTATTTATAGCGTTAGTTTTGCAGGTGAGGTCAGTGTTTTAGCCTCATGACTCCCACTCAGCTTGATTTTTTTTAGTGTGGCCATTTGGGTACACTAACATTTTATCAGCAGAGACAAAAAAAAACCAATATAAAAATATATGAAAATACACCGGATATTGAGTGCAACTTCCCGGGTATTTGAGCTTTAATTGTGGAGTGTTTATCAGCAGTGTTCCTGCACCGCGGAGCAAGATAATTGTCGCGCTGTTAGGAGCACAATTGGCTTTTCAATATGGTTTAATTAGCTGGATCAAATGGGTAAAAGATGCATTGATGTAACAGTATGCATGATAAATGAGCAGATCATGCCCTTTGGTGCCTGGATCTCTAATACCATTTTATCCGCTAATACAGACGATGAGTCATAGCAGTGAGGAGGAGGAGGAGGGATGCAGGGAGGAGGGATGCTGGTGGAGGAAACTAGAAAGAAGGGGAGACACGACAAGAGTTGGTGGGGTTTGCTGGGAAAAAATAGGAGGAAAATGAGGCTGCGGTTTAGCATCTACGCATCATCTGCCTCTGTTATACGAGTATGACATGCGAGACGAACTCCTTGTGACGTCAAAGCATCAAAGATAAAGTCCAGACGCTCACGAAGCTGCAGCAACAGCAGCAGTGTGTTTCCTTACAAACTCCAGGCACCAGCCTCCCTCTCAAATGCATTGTTTAATCACGACTATTAATTATTCCACTCAACCGCCATCCAAGTTTTTCACAAGAGGTCTGCTTTCTCTGTTATTTTAGCGCAGCGATCCCATTTTTCCTCAATTACATGCCTCTACCTTTTCTAACATTGGCTTTGTTTGACAGAGTTGGTTTATGTGAAATTGACTCAGACTGCTTTGTCTCTTTTTTTTTCTTCACCCCGTGGCAGTGTCGCGCTCTAGATGTGGAGAATTGGCTCCCTGCCCTTGTAGCCGTCGCTGCAGCTCTTGAGATACTCCAGGCGAGAAATAGGAAACTTCAAAGGTGCCAGACTTGATGCTTAATAACATAACACAACGCAGAGATTAGCATCGGTTGTGCAAACACGTCCACAAATCCAAGAATTGATTTTCTCCGAACACAGCCGATTCCTGCTGTTGGGCCAAACACCAACAGCTTCTAGGCCTGACTTCTTAACCCTCTGAACTCAAAGCTGCTTCTGGGTATTTTCTTTTGCTAATGTCACATTTTTCCTCATTTTTCACTGAAACATGAAGTTCTGCATCTCTATGGAAACAGCACAACCATGACTAGAAGGAGAGAGAACTCAGTGTCTCTGATGCAGTTTGACACGGGTACAAGGCCAAAAATATCATTAAAATCAAATGAAACTGAAGTAAAATTGAGTAATTTATTATTTTTTTAATGCAGAAAAAGCCTGGAATCGACAAGTACAACATTTTTTTCCCAAGTGCCGACAGATGTTACCAATACTGGAAAAAATAGAAGATCCACACACCACACCAGAGATATTTTACTGCTTACATTTTTGATTTGTTTCCATACTTGTCTCTGTTTGCTCTGTATTAACAGTCTGTAGTTCAACTGAAAAGTTTATGAATTTTCCTCATAATACTGTTGGTCACAGCTAAGTCATTTATAGCTTTTCTGTTGCACCAAGGAGTACAGATTTTTTTTTTACTGAATTTGGTTAGAGCAAAAGTTTTATTTTTGAAGAATTTTTAAATATGAATTAATAGGTTTTTTCTATACTTCACTCCAATCTGCTTAATGTTAACACAGACTGCAGTTCAGCCGTAAAGTCTGTGAATTTTTGTCATGTGACTGTTTGCTGCAGCTCAGTCACTAATGTTTTATCTGTTTCTCCAAGAATTGCAGAATTTTTTGCTTTTTTTTTTTGCCAACCTTGTCAAAGCAAAGACTTTGTTTTTGGCTAATTTTTGAAATGTTGAATGAAGTAAAATGATAAAATATCACTATTTTATTAAGCTTAGGTTTGGATAATTTTCCTGATGGAGCAGCATGGCACAGATAATTGATTCAACTACAATTGGAAAGTTGAAAACCTGGTGATTTTTCAGTTTTTATCGTGTCTGGCTCTAATAGAAGGTGTAATTTTAGGATTTTTTTCAAAGATCAGATGCCTTTTAAACCTAGGTATTGGTGTTCAGAGGGTTAATCACTGCTACAAAAGTAAAACATTTGACAATTTTTAAGTGTTATTGATAACAAATCACCCAATTTTAAGCTTAAATTTGGTTCAATTTCATAATGGGACACTAGGTCACAGAGGAGTAGTTCAAGGACTGGCAGAAAGTTGAAGATCTGGTGATTTTTTTTTCTGTTTTTGTAGTTCCTGACTCTGATAAATGGTGTGATTTTGGTGATTTTTTTTAAAAAGATGCAACACCTTTCAAAGCCACTGGCGGGTTGTGGAGGCTCAGGAGGTTAAAAGACTTTTACTGTGTGTACAGAAAGGATTTGTCAGTGTGTTTACATGCTGTCATAATGGATTAAAGCAATCAATCAATGCTCAACGATCCTGCAGCTTTTCCTGAGCGATGCAGCGTGATGTTGATGACCTATACTCTGACGTTTACTTAGCGTGCTGACAAAGCTACAGACCGACGTCTTAAAAGGCAGAGGGCCGCAGAAAGAAGCTCTGAATCAAGAGGAACACATTTGTTTGCTGCATCGACTCTTCGTCTCTCTTCTCGGGGCTGTTGTGACGTTGGCACCTCTCCCAGCTCTGGTCTGGAGAGCGAGCGCTAATGGTTCGCAGCCACAGCCGAGCTGTAAGCGAACACATTTGGAGCCACTTACGAGCATCAAACATATGAATTCCTGCCTTATTTCTCAGGACAACCGATAAAGGCAAATCATACACTTCTGACAAATGAGCAAATTGGACAATAGCAGTTTGTTTTGGCTTTGACGATGTTTTTGTTTGGAGTTCAAGGCCTGAGCTTCATTAGAAGCCCCAAGAATGAAAGTGAATGTATGAATAAAGATGATGTGAGTGCAGAAACTTTGCATTAATCAGGTGTGAGAGAGTGTAAGACTCGTGGTGATGCTTGCAGCTGTGCATCAGTTTACATTTGTATATATACTGTATATATTTGATTCTGATTGTTTCCAGATTGAATTTAATCCTCTTACACTTGACACATTTCAGGAAGTGGAGTTAAACTTTACATTTTAATGTGAACGTTACAGTTTGTTAAGTGAAATCACTGTAATAAAAAACAGATTTTAAAATGCTTCCTTGGAACCAGACTGGAGCAAAGATGAAAACTGTTGAAAATGAGGTTTCTGGTTATTGTCTATGGACAGATGCGCTGCTTTTGAGTTTTGTTAGATGGAACTTTCCAGGGCTTTTAGTGGATGACAATGAAAACTTTAAAGTCAGACATCTTGAAACTTGATGTCTTTCAACACTTGGAAAGAGTTTAGAGATTTCACTTTATGCTGTAAAAAAAGAATGGTAAAAAACTTTATTATTCTCAAAATATTACTAAAAAAATACTGTAAAATAACAGAGACTTACCATCTTATAAAAACAGTAGTTTTTCATAATCAAAATATGTTTTCTAGCCTTAATTTTACATGAGACATGTACTTTAATGGCTAAATAAGAATATTTTCATGGATGTAAACAAATAAATTATTTATAATATACAATATATAGATTATATAGATGGATATAATGACAAAAACTGTATTACCACATTAAAATCAACATTTTTGTTGCGAAAACTTATCTAATTATACAAGATATCTCTCATTTAAAGAACAAATTTATCAAAAATTTCTAAGAATATTTCATCTTCTGTCCCTTTGTTCTTGATTTATCTAATTTTTGAAAAAAATATACACTATTAAACTGAATCAAGCAGTTTCACCTAATAAGTAGAAACTAAATATTTGTAAAATGTCAACAAATATTCAAAAAAACTATAGTGATAGGATTTTTGTGCCTTTTCACATGAGACATTTACAAATTCTGTCTGTTTTTTTTTAGAATTTCACTGACATTTTTGTGTATTTGTACTTAATACTATAAATAAATACTAACAATGACACTGAAAAAAGTAAAAAAATACAAAAAATTATTATTCTCATTGTTTTAACTGTAAACATCCTGTTTTTCTGATAGAAGTGGGAAAAAGAAGCAAGATAATTTTTGTTGTTTCCAAAGTAAACAGTCATGAGTAACAATGACTCATAGTAAAGTGATGTTATAAATAATAATGAATCATAAAAGGTCCTCTTTTGGCTTTGATTAAACCCCTAAAAGCTCATTTCTGATCATCAAAATTGCATATTTAGACCTTTTTTTCAATGAAAATAATGATAGAATAATAGATGAAACTCCACACCTTCATGTACCTGAATGTGCAGATTTATTAATATGCAAATTAGCTGGATAGGATTGGTTTTTTCAGGTTTGTTGTGGATGAATTTGTGGTTTTCAGTCAGTCATCACTAGTTTTAATGTGAAAATACTCAGCCACTCTGCTTATTTCACTCATGATGTGTGTACTAACGCATAAAAACACCATATGGACATGTTCAACTGGGTTTTCATTGGAGGGGGTTCTTTAACGGAGCATATTTACAATATTTAATCAAGCTGGCAGTTGTAAATGTTAATAAACACCTTTTGTAGGGGGAGTTTTCACAAGCTGGCAGCTGTTCTTATTAAAGCATTACTTAAATTATTTATTAACCATCAGGAGACGCATTTGTTTGAAATTCTGCAGCCTATGTAAAGGCTACCTTATTAGTTTGCTCAGTTTTACTGCTTTTTAATTGCACGAACAATCACAAGTGTTTACTCACTGTCCAAACACTGGGCGCAGACGGTCTGAGCAGCGCCGCATTTCTTCACCACTCCCTCCCCAGGTGGACACTCCTTGCAGCATTCTCCGCTGTTGGTGTACTGACCCGAGTCGCAGGGCAGCAGCACGGCCCGCTCCGTCTTCGAGGCCGACGCCAACGCCGCCTGGCAACGCCGGGAGAGACGGTTACGGTACGTCAGAGCAGCACACGTGGACAGACAGAGCAAACTTTCACACATAGCAACTTAAAACATACACAGCAAAACAAATTGATGAAAATTACTGCCAGGTGTCCAAGCTGTTCCTCAAATCCACCCGCCATCAGGATTCATCATATATCATGCTGTCTCCGCCGACATTAGACACACTTTGAACAGAGCAGTCGTCTAAACTGCCCTAATAGCCCCCCTGAAGGCACATCAGCTCCAATAGTGAACCTGTGAGGCGCTGCGGCCGAGGCAGTTACCGTAAAATCATGTGTGCATGACATTTTTCACATGCCCCTCCTGATTACTGTCTAAAGGTGAGAGCTGCTGTGAACGGTGCACAATGCTGGTGCACAGGCAGGCTTCTATTTCTATACTAGAGAGGACAAACCATTTCCTGTCACTGAACTCCAAATTTTACCCTCAACATGCATGTTTAAATCTGATTAGCTGAATATACACTGCAAAAAAAACAATAATTTTACCAAATTTGCACTTTCCATTTTACAGATTTTTGCCATATTTTTTGAAATACACAAAAATATGCACAAAAAATACAAAAATATGATGTAAATGTATACATATATACAGTGTTTCATAGTCTGTCAGAGATCTTTCCTATCAATTAATACTCAACTTTAGCCTTCATAAATGTAAACTGTAAAAAAAATCAGTGATTTTACCAGATTTGTGATTTCCATTTTACTGATTTTTTCCTTTTTTTCGAAACTGTTAAAAAAAATCTCTAACAAAATTTTTAATGTTATTTTCCCATCTTTTTTCCCATATTTTTGAAGTACACCAAATATTGCCAAAATTACAAAAGTAGACAGTGAATTTGCATGTATAGAAATATAAAGAATTTATATTTCATAGTCAGTTTAGTTGTTTTTGCTCAAGTAAATACACAAAAAAATACGCATAATCTTAAGTAAGGAAATGTATTTTAATTCTGGAAAATTACTGTATTTTAATGACATTGTTTTCTGTTATTTTACTAATTTTTGCTTTATATTTTACACCATTTCCTATCAACTAAAACTCAACTTTAAACTTCAAAAATCTAAACTGTAAAAAAAATTTGCTTTGTATTTTACAGCATTTTTCTATATTTTTTTAAATATGCAAAAATACAAGCAACAATGATTTTTTAAAAATTTACTTTGAATTTTCATGTCTAACGTAAAACAGCATTAAAACCACTAACTGTGAGCTGTGAAGTATGCATTTGAAATTTTTTAAAAGAATAGTGAATCATTTTTTATATTAAAAAATGTTTTTAAATAAACATGAGCAACTTTATTGTTATTCTTCACAAGTATTTTCTTTTTTTCATAAGAGACAAAACTGTTAAATTCTGGTTTAATATTTTAAACGTCAGTCTAAAATTACATAGAATTAGCGACAGTTTGACACGTGTAAATATCCTTCAATAAATATTAAAAAAGTTAAAATATATATATGATCTCATGTAAAATTAAAGCAAAATTTCAGAAGATGGTTATTTTCTGTTATTTTACAGTATTATTTTGTTTGTTTTGTTATTTTGGGATATTACTGTTTTCTAACAATACTAACTTCTGTCTTTACCTTAAATCACAACTTGCCAAAAAGCCCTCACAGTCTAAAACCTAAAATGGTCATCATAAACATAGACGGACAAGTTTTCGAGTCCGATATTGCAGGACATTGACCTGAAAGACCCAAAAAGCAGGACCATGTTTACCTTGTGTGGATTTTTTAAACCCAATTGGGAGGTGACCAGCTCGCATAATGTGACAGCGCGAACAAATATTTGTCCCAAGATTTTAAAGTTTAATTTCTACTTTTACGTTGAATCTACCTACGCAAGTTACCTCTGCCATTGTGAGCGTTAATCTGTATGTACTGTTGTGTCTGCATGGCTCTGCAATTACTTGACCAAAAACACTAGTTAGCAACGGTGTTTCAGTGCCACTGGGTTGAGTTTCTTTGTGTATTTCAAACAATTGTGGTGAAACCATGAACTGTTTATACAAGATGGACGAAGTGACCATGACGACGTCCTCAGGTTTGGTTTGGTCTTTCGAAACCAGACGTAACATGTGACCGGTGGATCTGATTGGATCACCTGAGGACAGTGTGTATGGTGTATCAACATGTAAATCACAAAGTAGCCTTGCTTCAAAACATACCTGCTTTATCGACTGTTTTACTCTAAATGGGACCAAAATATACTGAACGAACATCATGTTGTACAGAATGAGACTTCAAACTATTGACTGAGACTATCAGCGCTTGAAGAAAAGGTTTACTGAAGTAGCAAATTAAGTGAAAAATCATCTCATTTTCTCATGGACGTCTGCAGGGTGTATGAGTCGCCCTCTGCTGGCTGTCAGAAAGAGTGCAATTTTAAGACACTGGCATTTGCTTGACTTTTCAGACCTGGAGGTTACTTTAATCTTTAATATATATATTAACTGATACCTAAAACACAGTGGATATTACTGAAGATGGAGCTAATTAATCTTGAAAAGCTAAAGAAAGTCTTCAGAACTTTTTACACAGTTTTGTAGAACTAGGAAGATAGAAAAATTCTAAAGTTTCATTTAGCAGACGCTTTTATTGTAGAATTGTAGAAAGATAGCATGGAGATATTTTGGTAGAATACTGGCTCTTATGTTTCAATTATGAGTATGACAAATACATTTCAAACATGTTTTATATTACATTTTGTGCCACAGAAGTATTGTATTTGCACAAATGAAACACAAAATATGAATACCAAGAGGACCAATCACAGCAGATTTGGTCAATGTTGGATTGAACGCAGAAGCCTAAATCAAGATTTACACAGAAAAAACTTTCAAAAACTTTCACTCTTATTAGATCCCCAACACAGGTGAAATTGTTGTTTTCAGATCCTATGATTTTTTTTAAAATAGAACTGTCCTAATTTGAATATGTCAATGTCACTTTAAAGCATGGGGCTGCTTTACTGTAAATACTAGAGGTCGACTGATTATCAGTGTGGACAGTTATTCCAGTTATTACTGGGATTGTCATTTTTAAACCCATTTCCAATTAAACCATTTAGAAGTTTGCTACGTAGGTTCTGTAGTCTCAAATATTGTCCCTCTAGCAGCACTATAAGATCGGTTACATGCTACAAGTAATAGCCAATCAACACTTAAAGTTAAGTATTGACAAGTTTTCTTTTAATAAAAAAAATATTGAAAACAGATTAAAAGGATGATTTTCATTTTTCAGACATCAGTAATCCATTTCATTGATTATTAGTGATTATTATTAGCCTTTAAAAACCACACCAGTCGACTTCTAGTACAATAAATCTGCTTTTTTTGTGCGTATTTTAGTCTTCCTCACTTTCACCTACTTCCATATATGATTTAGTTGAAACTTCTTGCACAGACAGTTCACTGTTTTCCCTCTCATCCCATCTAAGATGTCTGATCTCCTCCAGTTATCACCTCCTGTCTGCCTGCTGCTCTTGTTGCTTCCTCTCTGATGAATGACATGCAGCTTTCCTGGAACAAGAACTGAGGCTCGTTCTGCTGGTGTGTATGCAACAGCCAAAGGAGAATTCACATCCAGACGTTTCGGAACAAAAAAAATCATTACACTGAAGCACTTTCATGTCCTGTGGCTTTTATTATGTAACGAGCACAAGAAAAGAGAGGGGGAAAAAAAGCTCCTTTCCACTTAATTCACATTTGCTGAGACATCATTTCGGTCTTTTCTGTCTCTCTCATTCGTGCCTCGATGCTCCTCCTCTCTGCTGTCCCTGCTTTCATTCAGAAACAGATGTACTGAGCAGCCACCAGCTTGTTCTCTTATCCCTGCTTCTCTTGCTCAATATTTCCCTCTTTCTGTCATTCTGATTTTTGCTCTCGGAGCGCATTCCTCTCCCTCACCTTTTCTCGGCGTTTTTTTCTCTCAGTTTTTATTCAGGTAAAGAGATCAGAGTTCACATTTATGTCTGCAAAACTGAACTTTGGATGCAGCCCAGAAAGCTGCAGAGGAGAGGATTCATGTCCCAGCCTCCTCTGCCAACTCCCCTTTCCTCTGACATCTCCCTGGAATTTCACTCAGCTCAAACACAGATTGATGACAAATTCTCTGGGAAAAAAAGCTCACTGGCAAACAGCACAGAAGCACACATGCTCACAAAGAAAAAAAAAAAGAAAAGCCCAAACTGTACAGTGACGCAACTGTGATGCGCTTGGTTTATATTCGGCCCAATTTCATGGTCAATTTGAGAGTTTATTTCTGAATTCAATTCTACCAAAGTGCACCCCACCGCCGAACACCCTTTAAAGCAGCTGTCATAACAGAGCGTCCCCTCGCTCACATGATGACTGAAGCCCCCAATTAGACCAGCTGCTGTGGATGTTCCAGAGAACTGGGGAGGATGTGCCCTTCTGCTCC
Organism: Amphiprion ocellaris; assembly: GCF_022539595.1. Lineage (NCBI taxonomy): Eukaryota > Metazoa > Chordata > Actinopteri > Pomacentridae > Amphiprion > Amphiprion ocellaris. The sequence goes on along the minus strand of NC_072784.1, from coordinate 14,163,892 downwards.
ACGCTTTATTACCACCATCTTCCATAATCAACTTTCTCATATTATCAGAGGAGCCTCATGTTTAATGCAACGACAAAAAAAAAAAAAAAACCCAGACAATTTAAGCTCTCCGTGTTGGATACAGATTTAATGAATCAATTTGCTTCCCATATGGCTGCAGCAGCATCTTTGTCTAAGTTACGAGGTAAAATATGCACACATTATGCTAAAAAAGAAGAAATAAATGGGCTCTTGGAGGCACCTGCTCCAGAAGCAACTCACAGCCAACTTTTCCAACAGGGAGATGTAGAGGAATGTGTGCAGAACTAAATATAATAAAACCAGAGTGCAAAAATCAGAAGCAACATGCACCTGCATTACAAGCCTCTTAATATTTATAAGGGGGAACCACCACACTTGCACTGCCTTCAAAATATTGCAAAAATGCCACAAAAACTCCACACCAAAGTCCCTGCAGGGTTATTTTAAGTCTATAATAGCAGCATTGTACAGTGAAATCGATCATTTAAGACTAAAATACAGCACCAGTGGAAAAATAGAGAAAAGCTGCAATGAAAAGTGCATAAAACCAGGAAAAACTCACTTGACTTGAAGAAAAAAAAATACAGATTACTCACCAGAGCGCACAAAATCACCAGCGATAAGGTCGAAGTCATCCTGCTCCGTCTGCTGGAGTCACATAAAATCAGCTCTTGTGCAGGGAAAGGCAGCGCTATGTGGAGGAGGAGGAGAGGCGCGCAGCAGGAGAGCTCATTTTAATTCCAGCGGCACGGATTCTGTCAATGAGTCCGCACCATGGCGCGTCTGTTCGGGGAGCTTCTGGAGTGAGCTGCCGGGGCGCACCGTCCAATACTGTTATCACACAGCAGCTCACAGAGAAGAAGAAGAAGAAGAAGAAGAGGTGGAGGAGGAGGAGACCGTCCTGTCCGGAGAGCTGCTCAGCTGCAAGTGCACTGCGGAGGAGGCGAGAGGAGCGTAAAGGAGGCACGTCCACCCTCCGCTTTATTACCCGACAGTCCTGCAGTGCAACCTGCTCCTCGCTCTCTCTCTCTCGCTCTCTCTCTTCGGCTTTAGTCTCACGTGAGGTCTGATTCATTGCAAAACTCTGACACATTCAGCAATAACACACCCCCTTTTCTTTATTTATTATTTACCATGCCGCCAAAAGTATGTGGACAGCCCCTGTACGTATAACCTGTCAAACTGTCCACATACTTTTGAGCACAAAATAGAGCTACTTTAGATTTAAGGCGTTTTTTTCCTGGTTTGGGTTAAACGTCTTTGCTCATGTTAAAAGAAATGTTAATTTTACGTCATGTGGTGATATTTTAGATATCAGTGTGATGTCAAATGGTTAGCACAGTGGAAACTGTTTGGGCTTCCCCCATCCAGCATCTCAGGAGATGATCCTTTCTGCATCACCTGCATAAATTTGTGATGGATTTCACTAAAGCTCTGGAGAATTAGTGTAGATCATCATATAAGGTATATGCCTCCCTTAATATTTAGAATACAAAAAAAGCAAAATATTTTGATTTGACTCTTCCACAGTTAAGTAAGTCAAATGATTTGTATGTTTCTTGATGTAAAACAAAAAAAGCATCAAAATTAAGTGTGAAAGGCATATACAGCAAAATAAAAAAAGACGTCTCAATGTTTAAAATGTTGAATACAAAATATAAAACACTATAGTTTGAGTCAGATTTGGTTTAATTAAAGGCATATAGAGAAGTCTTGATGTCAAAGAAGTGAGAGTTTTAGTAGCTTTGCAGGTTTTTGGTAGTTTATTCCAGATTAGTGGTGCATAAAAACTGAAAGCTGCCTCACCGTCTTTTATTTTGACTTTTGAAACAGAAGGTACACCTGTTCAGGATGACCTCAGAGGTCTGGCTGATTCATAACCCTGTGATACATGTCCATAGGGGTGTTTTTGAATGCTTCCTTACATTGGACATGTGATGGACATACGACCAGACAGTGCCTCAATATATGTCTGACAGGTGCTCTTCAACAGGAAACTAATACGACTGCACCCTCCTACAGCTGCAAAAACACTGGATGCACCTGATCGTACGATGTTCACTCTAAGGTTGTCTGCTTCTGGATTTGAAACTGGACTAACATCGCGGCTCTTTTGGAAATTTTTTGCTTATATTTCTAAAACATTTCACTAAAATGTGTTTCTGAAAACATGAGAGGTGAGAAATAGACCTCACAGATGCTGAATCTGCCATCAATTTGGATCGACAGCGGTTAGTTTAGAAGTTTTTCAGGAGTTTACACCTGTATAGCCAATAAAAACCAACCTGGACATGGGAGACTGAACAGAGAAAAAAGCTGATGTTAATCTGAATTCCCAGATTTATACAACACAAGTCTGAGCTTGTATCAAGACCTGAGGAGGAAAACTGGATCTTTAAACAGGTTTCCATCCAAGTAGGCTTGTCAGGTGTGTTTTACCCCCTTATTATACAGATAATGGTTTTAACAGTCAGGTACCTCATAGTAATTTAGCAATATGTCCAAACAGAGCTTAGGTTTATCATTGGTTTCCTACTCAAGTGTAACATTTTACTGACTAAGTGACAAAGCCCCATATTTTGCTCTCATTGTTGCTCAGCCCTCTGCAACTCCCCACAGCAGTATAATGTATCCTAAATGTGCAAAAAGTTCTGAAACATGAGCAGAAATCTTGCTGAAACATAAATTTATCCCAGTTATTAAAGTCCAGGGGTGCTGATGTATCAGCTAAAAGATGTGAAAAGGTGCCACATGTACATTTAAAGAGGTCATTTCTGGAAGCAAATGATCAAATAGACAGCAGAAAAGTAAATCGGGCCTATATATGTGTGTTGAATCGGCTGGTATTATATTAAATAAGGAGAAATAATCTGCAGAAGAACACAAATTTGAAAGCAAAACAGAATAACTGACAACTTCACTGCATTAGATTCCATTATATTTGGAAATTGTGTGTTTTCCACCATAAACTGATGCAGAAAAGATACATATCATTGCATAAAAATTTACCAGAATGCAAAAAATTATGTGTTTGATGCTCAAAATTTCCTGGAGGAGAACTTTCAGACCCCCATCTATTTTACCCCCCACAATGTTCAAACAAAGTCTTGAGTGTCCACAAACATTTGACTCCGTTTTTCTTCTTTACTTTTATTTTAATGTTTCTGACAAAGCACCATAGTCTACATAATGCTTTATTGTAGCTTTGCCGCTTTGTTGTGCCGGAATTCATTTGGCTCAAGTGTGTTTCTAATGTTTCTATATGTAAATGAAGCGCTGCAATATTTGAAACACCTTTGTGTTTAATGCGATCCACAACGAGACCACCACAAAGCCTCTCAGCCTCAAAACTGGTGCAGATGTTTGTGATTTTGTGCTCATTAATAAATGTCGCTTCCTGCTGCTTTGTTTTATTTTTTATTATGCATGTGTTAGGAATCTGCTGCGACAATGAAACATCCGAGTCCAAACTTGCTCCTCTCAGGTGGCCCAAAGAAACTTCAAGGTTTGTTATCTTCATACGCCACAAGAGGGCGACTCAGCTCAGACTCAGTTTAATGTGAGAGCTTAACTATGACAGATGAGGTTGTTCTTTCACTTCACCAGGAGAAAAGACTTTATTTTCACCTCATTCAGGTGTCACTGTAAGATGCTGCTGCACAGTTTGACACTGTGTATATTTGAAATGAGGTGAATTAACTTGAAACAAGGCGATTTAGACTAAGACTGCAAAGATGTTTCTTCTGCTCAAATAGGACTATTTATTTATTTATTTTTTTAAATTATGCATCTTTTATACATGCATTGCTGCATTTGATTATTGTATATTATCTGTATATATTAGTTACTGGGCTATATATCATTTGAAAAATCCATTACTTATTTGTTGCCAAAAAAAATTAACAAAAAGGTATTTGTATTCTTTGTCAAAACCAAAATGGGGGAAAAAAAACAACATATTTGAGCAGGCAGTGTTTTTCATTCTGACACCTTAAACTGTTTTTTCATCTTCTGTGTGGAAACAAAGAGTAGAGTCATGTTTTGTTGTGTCTTCTTAATTACAAATGAATCACAAATTATCTGATGATACCCAGACTTTTGTTGAAGAATCTTCACAGTATGTAGCGCTTCTTTTCAAGATGTAGTTTGCTGCACTTGTTTGGAAACCTGCCGAGCACATTGAGGTTTCTTGAAGTTTAGATCCCATTAATCTAATCAGCTCTGTCTGGTCTGCTGCTGCACTTTTGTTTTTTCTTTTTTTTTTTTTCCTTTGTCAAGATGATACTAAATTTGGCGAGACTACTCCAAAACCACTAATGCACGTCTACGCGGCGTAATTGTGTTTGGTGCTCGTTGAGGTACTCACCCTTTACACTTAGGGGAAACCAGCGTTGATGAATATTGATCCAAGACACTGCAAGACAATAGAACAGCTGTAGTCTAAGAATGGACTCATTTACCTGTTTCAAACATTTCTCCATCTCTACAATCCTTCTCACTCGATTTCCACCTTCTCCACACTGATCATGGAGGATGCAGAGGCCGACGTCCTGCAGCAGCAGCAGGACGATTCAGTTACACTGTTGGGATCCGAATGCTCTCCAGTATTGATCTAGGGGCACATCAATTTTCCCACTTCCTACATCCTCCTTTGAGATCACCCCTGCAGCACCTACAGCTAACCCCCATTTTGATGACTTTGACAGCACTCTTCTCCATCAATACAGCCTTCTTAGCTACTGTGTTGGATCCAGTATTTACTACCTATAATCACTGCAGTGGGAATAAATCCACTGCATCACCTCAGGAGCACAGTCACTGCGAGCTCAAACAGAAGCTAATAACTCAGCCGTGTTGTTGCTGCTGTCCGACTCCGACAATGGTGTAACGGAGATGTTCGACAACACAGCCAGAAATAGAAGAACGCCCTCTGAATGTGAGCGCTATTAGAAGTGTTATGGATATATGATTATGTTCTGACAGCGCCTTGGGTAGGATACATGTATTTTTCTCCATACGTATCACGTTTCAGCCGTATGATTGGTCAGCAAACGGAAATGTCACGTCAGTGTGCAAGGTCACCAACAAAATACAATCTTGATGAAGACGACTTGCCGTCCGGCGGAGGTCGAGGACAATAACGTATTTGCTGTGAGATAATTTCTGATTAGATTTTTGATTTAACGCTTATTTATTTGGTCTAAAACTGATAAAAAGCCACAAAATTATTCCTCAGTCCAAGAAACACAAATGTTACAACCTCTCAGCAACACCAACAGCAGATCCCATTAATCCTACCACCTAAAAACAAACTAACTTGCCATCAAGAAGCTCAAATTCAGACGCCTGGATTTGAGGTTGGTGAGGTAACTTCAGGTTCACTTTTTGTTATGCTGCACAGCTAAACTGCTCTGGAGCCGGTTATATTCAAGATAGCAGATATCAGAGATAAAAATGCCACCTACTAACTGATCAATTTTCTTTCTGTGTATCCTGAGGATCCCAGTGTGCAGATACTGAAAGAGTCCATGAGGAGGTCAGGAGTTTTTATCATCTAAACCTTTTTCTTGCCCTGGCAAGCACAGATATAAGAGATAGAATTCACAGTGGGGGAAGCTCCATTCTTACTTGCTTTTTTTTTTCCTGTTAAGTGCAAGCAATTTCAAAGCAAGTGTAGCATTAAAATCTTTAAACATAGACTGATAAAACGCTAACGCCTTGTACCAGTTGATCCAGTAAGGACTGCAGCGAGAATAGTGGGAAATTTAATGTTTTATATTTCTGGTGTACAAACAATTGCCTTCCTTTACCTCCAAACTGTTAACCATTGCCAGGGTTGCAGCTGAAACAGTAAGACTAAACTGTCTCGTGCAACTTAAAGGCTAAATCACATCTGCATGCTCATAAAGGTCTGCAAGAGTATGCATGATGTAAATTTTGTCATTCACCCAAGTCCGCAAGTGTACCGCTGACTGACATGCTCCAGAAAAGCAAACATACTTCTTATGAGACTGTACAGAGACACGAAAGAGGTCCAATTAAAGTAGCTGCTGCAGAGCTTTTTAAGTGCTTTGATTTGTACATATTTTCTATCATTGGATACCTGACACGGTAAGATGTTCTAAATTCTCCAGAAGTCCTGTGCTGTATCCATCTCAGGGTAAACACAGTGCTGCAAGGGAAGGTGTAGGTAGCATTGTGAGGCATGTGAAAGACTAAATATTACTTGTTTGGCAAAAAAAAAAAAAAAAAAAAACGTGCTGGAAATGAGGAAGCCATTTATTTGTAGTCTCCAATCAAGCTGCAGTCTCAAAGAGGAAAAACAAAAAGATAATAGAGAAGCTCAATTACTTCCAAGACTTGTGTTGACTTCAGATCAAACCATTCCACTACTTTTTTCCAGTATACTCATATGTATAGAGCACAGGGCCTGTCTTTCTGGTCCAAACTGGCCAATCAGATCCCAACCCCAGATTGTGCAGATTCTTCCAACCACAGCACCTCAATTTATAGTTCCACAATCATCAATACTGAACATCCAAACTGTACAAAACATTTGTGCTTCCTTTGATATTTACCTTGACATCTTTGAATTTAATTACATATATATTGTCCAATCAAATCTGAGACCCGACCTATTCAACTAACACATAAAAATGCTGCTTTTGAGGCCGCCTCCCCTTAAAGCTCCAGAACAAGATGGCTTCCACTTGGGACAACTCCAACAGGTGAGGCCTTTTAGAGCTTATTTTCCTTTAAATGGGCTGTTTGATGAAATCAGACAAATAAATGTAACTTTAAGAAGAATAATTTCTGTAGCCACTGGAATTGTAAAGTTACAGTAAAAGCAAAATAGTGTCTGATTTATGTCCACTTTTTTCACAAAAAGTTTGCATGTAGTCAGGGAGGGAGCCAGTTGTTCCTGAGTACAGCAACCTGACCTTCATTTCTGTCTTTGATATGAAGGCCAGCACGACTGTCTGCTTTACTAAATGACATGGACCTGATGGAGTAGCAATCGAACCACATGCTTGTCCGCTTTCAAAGTCTGCATCAGTCATGAATTGAAACATCAAAGCAACAGATTAAATGCAATACACAATTGTAATTATTGTGAGATCTACAATAGGTGTTCATTTTTGTGGCAGTGATGCTCTTCAGATTATTTCATCTTATGTAATTTGTGACCTGTCCCAGTTAGGAGGTAGGAGGGGTGGTTGGTGCCATGTACCAATGAAAGACCAGAGTTAGCATCCTATGATGGACGAGAAACCATCAGTCTCAGAATTAAGTTTTGTTTTCAGGCATATGGGTTCTGTAAAGCGTCTTGAGACTGTTTGAACTGTAATTGGCACTAAATAAATGAAATTGAATCCAATTTAATTGAATTGAAATTGAATTTTCTCTTGTTTATTTTTAACTTACACTCACTTTCTGCTTCAGTTTAGGCATGAAAACTATGTAGTTAGGTTTAAGAAAATATCAGGTTTGATTAAGGTTAGCCAAAATGTCATTGTTTAATTCAAAATATAATGCTACAAACTATAAAATCAGAGTAAAACGTCAAAAATAACCAAACACAAATAAAGAAACACCTAGTTAAATCCACCCATACTATAAAACATTTGAAGTTGCAGCTTAGAAATATAAATTCTGCTTTAAAATTTGAGTTAATGCACTTCGGTTGGTGAAAAGTCATCTTATGAGTTGTGAAAATGTAAAACAAGCTGAAAAACATGACCTGAACTTAGAGAAACAAGTTCAATACACTCAAGATATTAAATATAATCAACTTATTATACAGATTTGCATCACTTTTACATTCTTTAAGTGTGAAGAGTTTCTACTTCCTTTAACTGTTAAAGCCATTTTTGACCAGATTCATTGTTAAATGCTGAGATAAAGGATAAGTATTGATTGTAAGAACTGAATTCTGTATTAAACGTTGTCATGATTAGAAGAGTTTTGAGGTTTCTGAAAAGAAACAACTGACTTTAACAAAGACACATAAGTTTCCTCCAGCAAAAAGTTCATTTTTTATGGCGTACCATTTTAAAAAGTCGTGTATTTGTGTAAAATAGAGCAGAGACTCACCTGATGAAGTGAAGCAGAAAATGTGAGGTGAAAATGTGTTGAGTTTTTATGTGTTTTTACCGATATTCGAGACTGTCTTCAAACATTAGACACTCACTCTCCATGTCTGGTGGCCATCCTTGTACCTTAATTTATAAAAGTCTCCTCGGAAGAGCTCCCTTGTGTGTTTCATATTATCTCTCGGTTGGTTTGGTCCGTCCTCTCATGTGGCTACACAAGCTTTTAGACTTATCGCCCTCCAGCTCTGAACTTCTTTCATTTTCCATTTTCCCATGTACAAAAAAAATAAGTGCCAACCTAAAACACTAAATACTCAGAAACTGCACAGCACTGCTAGTAAGTATTAAGAATCTCAGCTAGAAGTCTGTCTAGTTTTCTCACCTGTTTTAAAGCTCTTCTTCCGTGGACTGGCTTTGCTCAGGTCAAACAGAAGGTTTCTTGGCCGTGCATGTAAAGAAAAAGAGCGATCCACACAATCAATCACTTCACTCGCATCCTGAGTGTTGAAATAAGACAAATGGCATTCAGGTTAACACCACTTTTGTCAGAATGTGGCTTAAGATCTGAAGGAAGCTGAGAATTCAAACTGGAGGAATGTGTGTCTCGCATATTGGTCGATATAAAATACAGATGTGGTGCTGTTTAGACACAGAAGTTTAGTGAAGACTGCTGCAGCTCAAATATAGTGTGATCCTAGTGTGATGTTACACCCACGCCGTTATTTCTTATCTCTGTTCTGCTGAGGTGACAGATTGGGGCTGATATAAGAGTTGGATGGGCCACTGTGTAAAGTTATGGCCCAGCATGCAATTGGGGGAAAAAAATCTGCTGGGATTCGAGAGGGTGGACACCACATGTTTTGAACAGACTGCCAAGTAGGGGATAGTACATCACCTGCGACTGGTTACAGATCTAAAAACAGGACTTCCAGTTGCATTGAGTACAGAGGAGGAGATGCATTCACCCTTCTCAAATCATTTCACAAATATAAACCACGAGAAGTGCATGCTTGAAGGCTGGAGGCCAGCCAGATCCGTAGAGGAACGTACACTTTCCTCCTGGCAGGCTGTCTTTACGCTGTCATATCCACGGTTGTTTTTCATTTTCTCCTTGGTTAACTTTAACTCTGAAAGATCGCCCGCGTCCCGAACATTACACTCAAATATTGGAAGTTCAAAGAGAGGAATAAAAATGGATTTTTAAGCAGATGATCCCATCAGAGTCATTTAACCGAGGTTGTTACGGCACCATTTAGGGACCCAGAGAGCTTTTCTTACCAAAGCCTTCCCATATATCACATACACTATGTAAAACAGATACTGTAAATGCCGACGGTGCTTTTTCATCTGGAAATTCCTGGCTTATTTCTGACTAAAGCTATAATCAATGGTTTCAAATTTAGTGGTTTCTCTCTCCCATGGTTTTGCTGCATTGTATAACATTTCCTGCTAATATATTTAGAAAAACGCAAGCTATTCATAGCCATATTTTTGACCAAACTTGTTTTTGTTAGCTCTGTTCACTGGTGTAATTTATTTAAGCATGAATTAACTCCCTGCTAATGAGAGTAGGTGAGTGATTAATGGCTTCCACTGTACTGGATTCCACAGAACAAGATGAAATTCTAATTCTTCTTCTCTAACTTCCATGTGGAACTTTCGTTCTCGTCTGCATCTGTCCATGTCTGATTGTAAAAGAAATTGTCCCTCTGGGTAATGTGCTTCAATGATTTCAGTGTTTACAATGCTTTTTTTTTTTCTTTTTTTTTTTCAACAAAGCCAGATTTTTTCTTTTTGAGTTCAGGAGCAATTTATTGGAAACACACCAGCTTTGCAGGAAACCAAAAGCACAGAGTCAAAGCTTTTCATCATTCCGTTTGCCTCTCATCTGTTGGATGTTCAAAGCGCTGTTTTCAGCTGTATACTTCCAATATGCATTCCATAGTGAAGGAGCAGGAGGGATGAGCTGCAGCCAACAGCTCACAAGAGGCCAGAGGCAGGCATCAGAAACGTTGAATAAGATTTACCAGCCTAAATAGTTTCCATAAAAATAAGGAACAAATCAGAAACTAAATGATGGTTAAACACTCAGATCATGTCAAAATAGTTTTAATAGTTTTTATTGTGGTAACATGTTCATATTGTGTTGTTTATTTGCTGAAAGAAGAATAATGAGTAAAATAGTCACAGTCAATGTCATGGCTGAGGATTTCCACCTTAATACTGTACAATCTCAGAAACAGGAATTCAAATTTCCAGGGTTTCAATCAAACCTGAAGAACCAACTTTGTCAGCTTGCAGGGTGAAGGTTTCTGTATCATTATTGTTCTTCAGAATGCAGTTTTTGCACATGTATGGGTTAATATATCAGTATACAACTTGCTATTGTGCAGCATCGGGTAGTTTTACAGTGTTTGAGTAGACTTGTAGATGATCTAGTGTGCTCAAGCTGCACCGAGTGGGAGAGAGGTGAGATATCTGGGCCTTTTTAATGCAGGGAGGGAATAATTTAATGGAAAAACTTCTAAATGTCTAGTTTTAAAATACAGAGGTAAGTCTTTAGGGGTTTAATCAATGACCAGAGAGGGACTTTAACCAAGTTGCTACTGGTCAACATGTTGGAAATATTAGGTTACCTAAGAATTAACTGAAAATATGACCTTGTAATCTGTATTGGCTAATGCTTTGTTCATATGTTGTAGATGCTAAGTCAACATGTGAAGCTTCTGAGGTGCTGTACCGGGATGATCTCAATGATGCACAAAATAAGAGACAAAACTTTCTGTCCTGACCAGGTTTTATATTTAGCATCTGCCAGTTTTATTTTTCTAGAAAATAAACGCTTCACCTATTGTACATTTGCTGTAGTACCTGATTGCACCACCAGGTGAAGCCTCTTGCTGTTTAATACTGTAGCAAGCGAGGCAAGCAGAGAGCATTGTGCGAGATTTAGCTAGCAAAGGGGCACCGTGACAAAGTCTTCTATGAGACTTAATGACGTCTGATGTTCGAAAGCAGTTTTGTAAATTTTTGCAAATAGTTGTGGCCAAGCAAAAACATCACTGGACTTACAGTGTGTTGAATCAATATTATCAGTTATTGATTGAGATTGCTCCAGATAGTATGTAAATATTTCTAAATTTACATGACATGTGTGACAGCAAGGGTTAGACTTAGCTACTTGTTAATATCAATAAGTCAAAAATTTATGATCAGGATCTAGGGATCAGACTTTGGACATCTTTAACAAAAAGCTAATGAAGTAACATCTCACCTTAGCGATCAAAAACACATTTTTTGTGCTGGGTGGAACACATGACAAAACATAGACTGGCTCTTAGAACTTAATTACAATATAGATTTTAATTATGTTTCTGCTTGTAGACATGGTATTGTTTGATTCACCTCATGATGTTCACATTTTTGGGGTTTAGATGCATTTTTTGCTTTTGCAGTTGATATAACAGTTGATACTGGCATCTCTCTCATCATGAACTGCAGTCACTGTGTTGATCCTGCTATCAAGTGAACTAATTAAGAAAATATTTTGGTGCAACATGAGATGATGTGTTCAGTTTTTCCAAACAGTCACAGTGGATAGCTGCTGTCACTGGGACATGATATCATCTAACACTGTGGATAGCAGCGCACATGTTCAGACAGTTTATCCTGGAAAACAGCAGTGTGACACTTGGCTGAGCATAATAACTGGATAACAAATGAGAATGGAGAGCCAAAGGGAAAAGTTCAAAATCAGCCGTTGTCCTCACCTCAACACATCTGCTTATTCACAGTACGACAAAAAAGTTAGATTGCAGGGAAGTTACAAAAAATGGTGAGACACAGACCCCCAAGTCTAAAATGAAATATTTATGTTCATTTTATTTTAATTCTGACAGGGTTGTACTCATTACCATAATCTTTGGCAGATTTTGGGTGGATTACTATGAAATTTGATACTGATGTTACTCTTAGCAGTAATGACTTTGTTGATTTCTTTATCTACAGCCATTATCGAGTAAAATAATTAGCAAAGTTGATGATGAAATACCTGCAAAACCAGTGACATCCCCATTAGCTTAGTGTGTTAGCATGTTAACTAACATGGTAAATATGGCAACAAATCAAACATCTAGTTGTTCCAAAGAATCATGGTGGCCAGTTGTCTTTCACAGAGACATGATATCATCGTGATAACACTGGGGATAACAGTATACGTGTTCGGATAGTTTATCCTGGAGAACAGCAGCGTGGCACTTGGCTGAGCCCAGAAACAGTTGGATGAGAAATGAGAAAAGAGAACTCGAGAGAAAAGTTCAAAACTGAGCTCTTTCTTCACCTCTACACAGCTGCTTGTTCACAACATGAGGTCGGAGAAGAGGAAAGTTTGTAAAGTTACTGAAATGGTGAGATACAGATCTCCAAGTCTAAAATCAGAAAGGTGTGTTCATATTATTCGTTATTAAAAGTTTGTTGTCTTGTCTGTCAGTGTGGACATTTTTAGGACTTTGGCTTATTTTCCAGTTTGATTCAACAGAGCTGGTGCAGTGAGGCTGAGTGAGCTCATTAAAAATCTGGTTTTGATGAGAATATTTATCTCAGTTTATTTCTGTTGAATGTTCTTTTTTATTAGAAGTCATTTTTCCAATCAGAACAACACTTGAGTTCAGAGGGAGAATTTTAATTGCTCCAGCAGAGCTGCACAACAGAGGGTGCTCTTTATTTGCACATGAAATAAGTGAGACTTTTGGATCAAACAGAACCTCCTGCATCCAGCTTTCTCAGTGTGAACTCTGGTGTTTGGACCAAAATCTCTCTTATCTCAGGCAGAAATGTTCATTAAAGCCTCTTTGCAGATGAAGGTCACAAAACAGACTATCATCAAAATAAAAAAGTAATCCTGTGAGATATTCAGATATTGTAATGTACAGGGTTCTTTAAAAAAAATAACCAGTTTCATTAAGCAATATTTTAATAAGGAAAAGCAATAGAAAACTCCAACCAAGTCACAAGTATTCTACTCACAATCAACTTTTACTTCCTGTCTTACAAGTGTTCAATGTGGCCACGCATTGCAGCACGGGCAGCATGAATGCGATCAGAGAATTCCTCCCAGACGCTTATCAGCATATCACAATCCACTGAGTTGATCGCTGTTGTTCTTCTACTTCATTTGATGACCTTCAACATCAAATAAAAGCTGATTGTGAGTAGAATAGAGTAGAGTAATGAAATCGGTTCCTTCTTTTTGAATAACCCTGTACTTTTAACCCTTCAAACCCCAAAACCCACCAGCGGGTTTGAAAAGTCATGTTCTGTTTTTAAATATTGCAAAAATTACACCATTTATCAGAGTCATAAATTATCAAAACTGGTTGGATTTTCTGACTTTCTGATCATCTTTAAATTTATCATATGTGACATGCACTTTCATCAGGAAAATTAATGAAATCTCAGTTGAAAATCAGATTTAATCAAAATAAATCCTTCAAAAAATTAACCATTTGCACTGTCAAGATTCTGTAAAAGACGTAAAATTCTGCAATAGTTGTGCAATTGTGAAATTATTACAGACTCCGCTGCAACCAACAGTTTAATGACAAAAATTTTGGGACTTGGAGCAGACAGGGGACGAGTATGGAAACAAACTAAAAAATGCAAAAAATCTGTATTTGTGTGTAGATTTTTTTTTCCCCCCAGTAATGGTTAACTTGTGGGAACTTGGAAAAATGTTGTGCATGTTGATTCCAGGCTTCATTTTTTTTTAAATTGTATAATATATTTTCAAAGAAATTCAACTTCAGATTTTTTTTAATGATTTATAGCATTATAACTGTGCCCTACTTCACAAAATACATTTTTGAGCTCTCGTTACTTCTAGTCATGGTTGTGCTGTTGAGGTGGAGGACTCTATATTGTGATGAAAAGTGACCCACAGTGAGGGTTATGTAATTTCCAGTAGATGTACACATGCAGCTGTTCAGGCAGCATCACTGAGTAAGAGAAAAGGACTAAGTGCGTAGCTGCAATTTTGTGACAACAATCTTTTGTTTGGGTTAGATATTAATTCATTTTGCAGTTGCAGCATGCGAACCTAATCAAAGTTGTGCTTATGGCTTTGATGCACATGTGCTGGATGACCAGATCTTCTCAGAAAGCCTCTATTTCCTGCCAGAGTGGGCGATTTTTTTCTGGCAGCCACAGGATGCAGTAAAACATCTGAGCCAGTGTCGTATTGCTCCTGAGATGGTTCACTGTGTTTACAGTGACCCAACTCTCACACAGCTACCAGAGCTTTCATACCTGATGAAACCAGACAGACGGAGAATAGAGAACCGAGCAGGTGCACGCTTACATTCCTGCACCATCGTTAAAAAAAAAAAAAAAAGAGGAAAAAAATGCCCTTGGTGCTCTTCCTGTCTGAGTGTCCACATGGCTGGTGGTCAGAACGTGCTCGCATCCGCATTCACCCTCAGATCCCCTGCTGTCACCGAGCGCTGAGGCAGTATCTTGAAAGCAGCAGGCTGTAAAACATGTGACCCCTCAGAGCAGATGACCCACATGTAGCTGGAACCAGAAGCTAAGAGCTGCAGCAGAAAGCGTGTATTTGCAGAGGCGATGCTTGGAGAACTGACACGCTCACTGCAAAGACATTTCAACAAGTCATTTCAGCTCATGTTTATTTAGAAATGATTTATCTTGGTGCACATGGAAAGTATCTGGCAACAAGATGAGATTGTTAAGCAGCTAAGGAATTCACTACAAACTAGTCTGGCTTAGAGGGACCATTCTGCAGCAAGCAAAACGTTTCCGTAACGTTGGCTAACATTACCTACAAGCTCCAATATTATTTAGAAGAAAACATTTTACTCTAATGTTCAAAGATTGTTTTCATTTTTGAACACTTCAAATAATGTTCCTATGAGGTTAAACGTTAACTAAGACAGAACATTTTAATGTTCAGGGGATGTTTTGAAAATGTTGTCAGATTATTTTCCATAACAGAAAAGGAATGTTCTCAAGCAAACATTCAAACAATGTTTTGAAGATATTATCAAGGCCTCAGAAGACAGAATGTGTATTTATGAAATGTTCCTGTAACTTAGGTGGAACATTTTGCCTGTAACATTCTGAGGATGATTTGAGAATGTTGCTGTTGAGAACATTCTTCTGTAAAACGTTCCCACAGCATTACATGACAACAAAGAAAGGACGTTCTCAATGCAACATTTGAGTGTCTTTAAGGAAATATACCTTGATTTTAAGAGGAACATTCTGGGAACTAAAAGAAAACTTCCCACTGAAAACAATTCTAGAAGTTTGCAGAACTTGCCCAGAACATTTTCAGAATTAAAAAATACTAGCTGGGCTTCACGTCATTATCATTCTGCTATAGGTTAAAAAAAAAAAAAACTCTTTGACTTATTTGTATTTCTTTAAACATAATATTATAATCGTACTGGGGGGAGCTTAGCAAAGAATGTTGCAGCATTCTTCCTCAAAATAGTGATCAGGGGTTGTTTTTGTGGAACATTTGCACAAAGATGAATAAATACAACAGTAGGGTTACGTCACTGCATGATCTAAATCCAAAAACTTAAGTTTCGTTGTGCATTTAATTGCTTGCTGGAAGTTGATGTTGTTACTTCCCTTAGTGAAGTGAATTTTAAAAAAGGTATCAGCATCACATAAAGTGTGGAACTGGAGGAGAAAGCTACAGGAAATGTGAGGATTATGCCAACAATCAACACCCGAGAACAGACTATTCACTCTGTAATTTAACAACCATTACTGACTACAGATTTGGAAATTAACTGAGAAAATTAGGGTGTATATTTTAAGAACAATGCACTGGTTCCACAGAAGAATCATACCCCTCACTGAGAGATAGGAAGTACGTTCTTTGAAAGAAATAAGGCAGCTTTCGTCAGGAGGAAGTTGGTTTGGGTGTTAGCAATGCACCTACATTTCCAAGAACAGACTTCTAATAAGCACTTTAAGGCTTGTTGTTTCCATCGAGGTGTCAGATTTGACAGCTTCGGCCACGACATGAACTCAGAATGCGTCACAACACCTCCAATACTGGATGTAACTCCAGTTCTATGTGCACACAGGGAACAGAACAATTAATGTTTGTTATTTAAGTCTATATGGTTAATTTACAGTGTTGATGGTGATGTTACAGAGCAGACTTCTACTGGATACGCACATTTAAAAAGCAGAAAAAAAATGGTGTTTGTTGTACTCTGAGTTTAACCAATCAGCACTGAGTCCCAGCAATTTATTCAGGACTGCTGAGAAGTACTTCCCTTCAAGTAGGTACTTCATTCTCCCCAAAAACAGTCCTGAAAGAGCTTCTACAGGGTGGCTCTTGCAGTCGGAACATGCACAAAGGTTTGGGCCTCCATAAAATGGCCTGCAAGTTCCTGCAATGGAAAACTGCTTATAATCCCTTTAAAAAAAAAAAAATGCAGAACTGTTTATAGTGAGGTTTGTGATTTATCCAGAGAAACCAAAGTGTTTATTTGGAAAAGAAAGGCTTTGAATATACAAACAATCTTCCAATTTTTCCCAAGGCAGCAGAAAAATGTAGATCTTTCAACACCTGCATCATGAATCAAAAATGATGTGTGTCCTGATAGTGAAGTTCTGCACTGTAACAATCAGTTGGGTAAGAATTACTTACCCAAGACTTCCATCTTCCTAGATGAACTGCTGATTTAACATTCAGTATTTAAAGTGCGCAATGCTGATCCCCATTGAGTCGGCATATTTAATAATATACTGAGCATCTGCTGCTCTCCACTGATAATTCAGTTTAATGTCGAGCATGATAATGTGGCATTTAGGACTACAAATCACACACTTTAATTGCTTTAAACTGGACTAAGGGAAAGTGTGCAGTTTGTGGAATTTTCCTGTGGCTGACAGGGGTGAAGTTGTGCCTTAATTTGCTAAAACAAGCTTTTTGAAAACACTGCAATTTTCAGAAGAGCCATCACAATGACGCGTATGCAGACAGGCGACAAATTAAAAGGAAAACCAGTGTAAGGCACATGCCCTCAGAACAGCTTCAGTGCATTTTGACATTGACTCTCCGTGCTTCTGGAGCTCCTAATCTTAGTTTAATGTTTTGATGATGTTTTGTATCTGGTATGCCAGTCCAAAGTCTCTCCCAGGTGTTCAGTTTGGTTGAGATCTGGTGACTGTGAAGACCATAAGGTATGATTCACATTATCTTGTACAGGAGCGGTGTCATCCTGATGGAAAAGATGACTCCCATCAGGACAGAAATGTGTCATCCTCAGGCTAAGGGCTGCACAATATATCGAAACTTTGCAATGTGTGCAAGTACAAAGTCACATCACGCTTCCTGTGATGTGACTTTGTACTTGTGAGGCAAATTAACTCATGACTTTTTTGATGCTTGATACAAAAAAAGTCAAACACTTCTCATTTTCTATGACTAATCCACAAGAGAAGTCTGTCTGATAGAACATAATTTACTCTGATGTGAGACTCCTTGGGTACAGAGATTTTTATAAACTTTCTTTTAAAAGACACACACGGTTTGTTGACCTGCAGGCTTCATATGTGCAACAAAATAAGGAAGGAACAGGAGAAAAAGATGAAAAGGAAGGTTTGGTTGCTGTATGATGAGTGCAAGGCCAGATCTGAATAGCATCCAATGCTTTTGCCGGTGTGCGTAAATTACTTTTTGCAGCTGTTTTAAACAATCTATGTTCAATCTGGGGCTGCACAGTGGTGGTTAGCCTTTTCTTATCATCTTTTTCTTCTGTTGTAGGCAATCAGTTTTAGTTATTCTACTAAACTTGTATGTGCTGTGTTCAGTACTTGTCTTTACTGGCTTTTTGATTTATTTAATGTAATAATTTAATGTCTATTCTGCTGTTATATGTAACCTGTAGAACAGATTAAATATCCTCAAACTGTGTGATATGAGGTGTTCAATTATTTGTACTGTTGGGGGCCAGAGCTTCAGGGTTTTCCTTTAATTTGTCTTCTGTCTGTAGTTTATCTCAGACAAGTGATAATGTAAAAGGATGATTGGCCTCTTGATTTTACTCTTTGTTGGGGTTTGCTTTTCCTCAGTTTTTCCCCTGTTGTATCTTATTAACTTTATGACTGTCTTGTTATTACCCCACATGAGTACTTTAAATTTAATCATCATATTTTTTTTGTTTCAGTTATTGCCTTGATCCTTTTCTTCCCCTAAAAAATGGCAAGTTTGGAAACAGCTTCAAGGAGGCCTTTGCCAGTAAGTAATAACAGATTCTCCATTTGTCACTCTCTCGTCTCCCTGGAGTAGACTGAAGCAGATAAGATCAATCTGTTATCCACTGTAAAGAGAGAAGTACTTCTTATCTGCTTTCTTACCTGCTTTTCTCCATCCTCTTCATGGCGACACTTCAGCTAACCACCATAATCATCCAAATGGATGAGGTGCTTCACTCGGGGTGATGGTGATGGAATATTGATGGCGTTGTGTGATTTCAAACCTCGGTGTGTATCTGCATTTGATTCTCTGCTCTTGGATAGTGAATCGAGCAGCTCGGGACGTAAATGCGCCGTTTTCCTCGGCATCAATCATAAACATGATTATTGCGGTGCACAAATTGTGATTCAAATGTATTCAAAATTGAGAATTGCATTTATATTCATTGGGCTTGCACAAATAGAAGCGAAACAACATCTGCATAATACCGCTGCAGGGGGGACACATTTAAATTTCTCTTGCTTCATATGCGGTTTGTCTCATGCAGCCGTGCCATGCTGGGATCAAAGGAGTTTCATGTGCGAGAATAAGGCAGGACATTGTCATTTTAGGCTTTCTTTGATCCATTGGAGCATCAAGGCCACCACAGTTTGACTTCTGAAGCAGCCAGGAGGAAGAATGATTGGTATTCAAGTCATGGTTACATTCTATAATGCTGTAATGCAGTCTAAGCAGATAGAGTAGTTGGAAATAACCAGCTGGGTTGAAACAGCAATGACAGAACACCTGTCTTTCAACACTGTCTATGACTAAACTGGTTTGAAGGATCTCTCAGTCATTTTATCTTCAGAAATGATATTACAGAGCCTGTAAATGCAGGGCCTGTCAAAAGCATTCGCCCCCCTGGAAGTTATTCCTCTTTTATTGCTTTTCGACATTTGATCATGGTCAATTTGTGTTGACTTTTTAGATGAGAATTTAGAGAAAGAATGAAAAAATTTCATGTGAAAGTGAAAACAGATTTCTACAAAGTAATGTCCATTAATTGAAACTGTAAAATAAATGATTACGTACGTATTCACCCCCTTTAAAGTGGCTAATTCAACACAGATGCAGTCAATTGGTGCAAGAAATGGGAATAATCTGAAAGCAGTGAATGTGTCTCAGTGATTGTGGTATAAAGACACTTGTATCTGGAAGATCCAGTCACTGCTGGATCAGTACTCCTGGAAATAACTACACCATGAAGACAAAAGAACACTGCAAGCAACTCTGGGAAAAGGTTATTGGATAGCAAAAGTCAGGATTTAACAAGAAAATTTCCAAGTCACTGAATATTCCTCACTGTACAGTGAAAGAATCATTAAGAAAAGGAATGTGTAAATCTGCCTCGATCAGATTGTCCTAAAAAACAGGAAAGAGATTAGTGAGGAAGGCCACCAAGACACCTATGACTCCTCTGAAGGAGTTACAAGCTTCAGCAGATACCACAGATATCTGTAGACAGTAACTGTTATTGTTCTTCACCAGTCAAAGTTTTATGAGAAATAGACAAAGGGAGTTCACCAGAAGACATGTGAGAGACCCTGAGGACAACCAGAAGAAGGTTCTTTGAGTTTATGAGACAAAAAACAATCTTTTTGTTTTTTTGGATGATGCTGTGTTTGACAGACTGCAGCCACTATGCATCATCACAAATACACCATCCCCACAGTGAAGTACAGTGATGGCCGCAACATGATTTGAAGCATGGTGGTGGCAGCATCATGATGTGAAGCACGGTGGTGGCAGCATCAAGATGTAAAGCACGGTGGTGGCAGCATCAAGATGTAAAGCACGGTGGTGGCAGCATCATGATGTGAAGCACGGTGGTGGCAGCATCAAGATGTA
This sequence comes from Amphiprion ocellaris, assembly GCF_022539595.1. Classification (NCBI taxonomy): domain Eukaryota; kingdom Metazoa; phylum Chordata; class Actinopteri; family Pomacentridae; genus Amphiprion; species Amphiprion ocellaris. The sequence continues at coordinate 14,143,651 of NC_072784.1, read as the reverse complement.
AAGCACGGTGGTGGCAGCATCATGATGTGAAGCACGGTGGTGGCAGCATCATGATGTGAAGCACGATGGTGGCAGCATCATGATGTGAAGCACGGTGTTGGCAGCATCATTGTGTAGGGATGCTTCTCACCAGCAGGTCCAGGAAGTCTTGTAAAGGTGGAATGTAAAATGATTTCAGCAAAGTATAGAGAAATCCTGGAGAACAACCTGATAGTCTACAAGAGAACTGAGACTGGGGAGAAGATTTGCTTTCCAGCAAGATAATGACCCAAAGCTACACAGAAATGGTTTAAAAATTGTAAGGTAAATGTTCTGGATTGGCCAAATCAGAGCCCAGACCTCAATCTCAAGACTCGAAAAAGGCTGTTCGCTCACGAGTGCCGTACAACTTGACAGAGCTTGAGGAGTTTTGCAAGGAATATATTAAGTTGACATACAGGCTGAATGCTGGAATTGCAGCCAAAGGCGCATCTTCTAAATACGGACTTAAAGGGATGAATACTTGTGGAATCACTTATTCTACCTTTTGTATTTGTAATTAATAGACACCCCATTGCTTTTTTCACTTTAACACGAAAGAGTCTGTATTGTAAATTCTTGTCTTAAAACCGTAAAATTACGATTTAATGTTGACAAACAATACAAGAGGAAAATTTCAGTGGGGAATAAAAATGTATTACTGTTTATGTATTTTTCAATAGGAAAATTTCCGTACATGGTTTTATATGTGTTTATTTTGTGCCTAGTTGTGTATTTTTACTTTTAGTATCATGTTGTCTGTAGTTAAATTTGCATTACTGCCCAGAACAAATGTTCCATTGGGGACAATACACTGTATCTATCTTATCTTTATAAAGCATCATATGGAAGGAAGCAACAGAAATCGAAACAAATGAAAAGAGGTGCTCAGAGCAAAGCAGTGGAGAATACATGCGCTGGTTAAAAAAAAAAAAAAAAAAATGAGCTGTTGACTGAGAACAACCCGAGGATGTCTATTGACAGTCGGCCACCAAAAGGAGAGTAATGCGATTAGCTGGATGGAAGGTATTGAATAGCAATCATACATAACCTGATCCTCATCCTCTACCTTCCTCCAAGCATCCTTTACTTCCAGAATGTGATCTTCCTGAGCCCTGGACTTCCACAAACAGCTCAATATAATGAAATAATATTGACTAATGAAAGCCCTAATTACTTAATCGCATTCTGTACATGCAGAGTTGTGTGTTGCCTTTTGGTATTTCCTCATCTTGATTTAATTGTGCAACAACATGCAGGCTAATAGGGGCGTTTGTGTTGTCGTTGCACGTGTTTGTTAGGTGTATAGTCCTATTGCGTTTCCATCTCGTCGTGTTTTCTGTCTCATTGGCTTTGATCAAAGGCCGTAACCTTGTGCGCGCCGGTCATGTTCACTCATGGCTGGCTCTTAATGTCCTGGAAATCCTCGACACACAGACAAAATAAACACTCATTGGTGCGTGTGTGCTTCCATAAGAGTCTGTGTAATGTAGCCTATATGTCCATGTCCCATAATTCTTGGCTCCAAACGTGAAATCTGTATTCATTCGCCTGCTTTTCTTTCCTGTTCTTGTTCTTTCCATTATCCATATGTCCCAGGGAGCGCCGCCGTACGTCTCCCTTGACACAATATGCATCCAAATAACCGTTTTACGTCCCTTTATGTTGCTGTCATTCAGTTTTTTTCCACTCAACTGTTCATTTTCTACCTCAGGAAGGAGGTCACAGGCTGCAGATTAGAGTCAGTCATCCATGTTAAATGGTAATAGATCCTGCCTCATATAGAATAACCTCTATTAGTGTGTTAATGTGTCACAGCAAATAAGCAAATTAATACTTTTTTTTGGCTTGTGCCACCTTAAAATGAAGGGTTTGGGTTAGGAGAGACTCACCTTCCCACTGAGAGATGCAGGTCAGGTCAGAACAACCAGAAAACAGATTTTCCGCATAAGATACTTTCATTTTGTTTGCTTTCAATGCATTTGAAGGAAAAAAATAAATAAATAAATACATGAAGAAGTACAAATGCCCACCATTTCAGAGATCAGAGAGAAATATTTACTCTGAATAGATGTTTAAATATATTTTTATGTGCCTTTTTAAATATTCAAACAAAAACATTACCAATTTTGTAAAAAAAAATAAAAGTTTGAGGTGTGTTTTGACTTTTTCGAAATTCAAGTTATTTCACATAATGTGATATGGAAACATATTTTTGGAATACCAACAAGTATCTGTAAAATAATGGTATATTAATTGATACAAATACAATAAATTAGCCACACAATGTAAAAGAAGAAACTATTATTTGTTAAAAGACACATTTTTGTTCACATTATGTACAATTTTGGTCTGTCTTTATAACATGTAAATTCATACTTTCCCTTGTAGTTTTATTCCAAATTATCTTGAAGTTAACAAAACAGGCAAAATCTGTGAAGAAACAGTGAAAGAAATTTTACATTCTTTTAATCATTCTTCTATATCATTTTTTGTTTCAAAAAGCCACAGATATCTGTAAAATAATACATTTTTTTTGACTGATTTAAATACAGAGAAATTAATGTAATGTTACAGTTAAATCACAAATGATTATTTCTAAAAATACAGATTTTTAATGCAGACATTATTTGCAGCTTTGGCCTGTTTTTTCTTTTCATTTTTACAATTAACATCTACATTATTACTTTCTCTGTGGCTTTAGATGTTATCTGTACTTTAGTAAAACAAAGAAAATCTGCAAAATAACAATTTTTAAAAATATTTTTTATCCTTAATATACATAATATATACGTAAGTTTTTCCTTCAAATTAGTCAAATGTTTGCAAAATAATATTTTTTTTTAATTGATATAAAGTGTTACAGTAGACAGTCAGACATTTTAAAAGAAGAAATTACTATTTGCAAAAAATACAGATTTTTAATGTGGATGTTATTTGCAGTTTTGCCTTATTTCATTTCTATTTTTGCAGTTAGCATATAAACTAATACTCTTTCTTTGGTTTTACGAGATATTATTGGAAAATCAATAAAACAAGGAAAATCTGCAAAATAAAAATTAAAAAATTATTTACAGTTTTTCAGTCTTTAATATACATAATTTTTCTTTAAAATAATGTCAGATGTTTGCAAAATAATTATATTTTGTTGGTTTATTACAGTAAAAAAAAGCTAGTGTAATTTTATGATCAAACATTGTAAAAGAAGAAATTGTTATTTGTAAAAATACAGAATTTTGATGTGAACGTTATATACAGTTTGGGCCTGTTTTTTATTGAAAAAAAAATTCAAACCTTGATATGCACATTTTTTCTTTAAAATAATGTCATATATTTACTAAATAATTACGTATTTTTGCTGGTTTATTGTAGCAAAAAAGTGTCTGATTTTATGGTCAAACATTTTAAAAGAAGAAAATGCTTTTTGTTAATATGCAGATTTTTATAGGATTCAATGTGAATTAATACCTTTTTCTGTGATTTTACTAGTTATTATCTGTAATTTGCCACAACAGGAAATGTTTATAAAATAAAATGTAATTGTTTAATATTTTTTTCTAAATTCATTGTTACAGTGTTGGCTAAAAAAAATTGTTATCATGTATGTTTAGTCCAAACTTTATTTCAGTAGTCGTCCTTTGCTGTTCCTCTGCATCCTGCACACAGTCGGTGGTTAAGTTGTAAGAGAAGTTTGGACTCCATGATACATTTCTTTTTTAAGTGCTACTGACACTCTGCAGTGATAAAATGCTGTGAAAGCATTCTGCTTCATCGGCCGTAGCAGAGAGTTGAACGTCTGAAGGTGAAATGGACTTCAGGGTCAAACCACGAGCCCAGTCAGCCTCCATTGACTTACAGGGGGCTCTCCTCTCATCTCTCCCTGTAATAGCTCTTGTAATAGCCACTTGCCAAGCAGATGGCATCTAAATTTTTAACATACAACTGTGTTACTTTTCCTCTCTTGTGGTCTCCAGTCGTCGGGGTTAATGATTTAACGAGTGAGAAACAGACACATATTCAAAATGGAAGTCCACTGGTGTGCAGTTATTTTCCTTAATTGTTTCCTGAACTCTGCCCTTGAGGTTTTCCCTGACCCGGCGTATCCTGATGGGGCACCGTGACAGACGTGCATTTGGGAAGATGGAAGAGGGGAGTTCTGGATGTGTGTGTTGGTGTGTGTGTGTGTGTGTGTGTTGGTGTGTGTGTGTGTGTGTGTGTGTGTGTGTGTGTGTGTGTGTGTGTGTGTGTGTGTGTGTGCGGTTGTGGTTGTGGTTGTGGTTGTTCGGGTCTGGACCAGGTGGCAGCGAAGCCCAAATGTAGCTCATTTAGTCCTGACACTCGCTCCTCCATCACCTCCTCATGTGAAGCCTGGATTTATTCAGACTGGTCCTGAACCATTCCAGGGAAATTGTTCCCACCGGCTAAATGCGATGCTGTAATGGGGTCATATTAAAGGCCTATGTTGCCTTGATTGAGAACAGTTTGGAATCAGAGCTGAAGATCTGAGAACTTTTGTCGGACTTTACTGGACAATCATCCATTTTTCCTTCCATCTATTCTCCAGGATAACCCAGATGTCTTTCCTCTCACCTCCATTTACGATCTTTTCCTCTTTTCATGTCCACTCAGTGTGACTGAATTACATGATAGCAATAAAAGCGAAACCTTATTTTCACCTTTTGTCTCCATTTTGAGAGTACTATCCAGAGCAGGACGTTCTGTGATTCAGAAATAAGATTGAATACATCAGATTAGTGGCTTCATCAGCTGTAACTCTGAGTTTGTTGTGCCGCCTTTGTGGTTGCTCTATGCAGGTAGAACTCAAAGAAAGTTTAAAAAAAATATTATTTTGATGAACAAAAATGGACAACTCTTGTCAAAAGAAAATCAAGACTACCATGTAATGTGGCTATGTGTTATAAAGAGGCACAACAGAGCAAATATTTGTCCTTAAAGCCCTTCGGTGCAATTCAAGCGTTTTTTTCTAATCTTGTCAACATGTCCATATGGTGTTTTTTTTTAATAAACTGGAAGATGTACTATCAGCAAAATATGCAGTCAACACCGAAGCTGAGCATTTCTACCTTAAACTGCAGCAAATGTAACAAACCGAATAATGCAATTCTGTCAACTTGCAGGGTGGAGCTTTCTGTACTATTCTTCATATTTGGCTTCTGGTTTGAATACGTACAGCAGAAGTCCAATATTTCAGTTTGCCAGAGCAGTTTTGTAGTGTCTGAGTGGAGTCACGAGAGAGCTGGTGTGCTTGAGCTCCACTGAACGGTGAGAATTGTAGACTTCATAGATCTCCAAATTCTAGTCGAAAAAACAGTGCAGAGTTCACATCTAAACCATTTTCTGGCAGACGACGCTTATTTTTAAGGGGGCTAAAAGGAGTTTTTAGTGATTTAATCAACAATCGGAGCAGAACCTGTAAGATTCAGGGCACTGAGATTATTATAGAAAACACCTTTAATTAGGGGAGACAGATTGTAACTGTTGTGTCAACGTGAAAGATTTTGGATTTAGAAATTGAAAACTATAGAATATGGAATGTCATTTTGTTTACTATTAGATAAACACATACATAAATAAAGAAATAATCCTATGACATGAATAACGGCATCTATGAGATAAATCGTGACATAAATAAATGTGGCATTATAGGAGATAAAAGTCCTCTAAAATAACTAGAAGTATTCCATTTCAAAATGTCCTTTAAATAAAATAAAAACCTATACAAGTATTGATTAAAATGGCATTCCATAATGAAAGATCCTAGTCTCAATGAAGAAACAGATTTTAGACCTTGTTTGTGATGGTTGAGTGGTTTATATGTACAAACCAACATAAAGCACTGTTCTGCAGTAAGAATGTGTAATACTCTGTGTATTTGTGAGATTGTGTTGAATTACTTGCAGGTAATTCCTTTCATGAATGTTTTTTCTTTTCTAATTCTTGTCCTTGCTGCTCTTTCTTAAGTGGGTTTGGAGCAGAGAGACATCGCTTCACATCAATTTACTAGATTATCTGTCCAGTGAAATTCTACTGAAGGATGTTCTAGCATTGTTAACTGAGAGCATGCACCTGTGCTCCTGCTTGATTGATTCATTGAACTTCTATATATTTCAACCCGCCTTCCTCGGGGCATTTGCAGCTCAGCCTGAAGAAGGCTTGAGCTGCTACACGTGGGCATGCTTTTAATAGTCCAGGTAGGACATACCAATATGATAGACATTTTAATCAGAAGAGTGCCTGGGTTTGGAGAGATTATAAGTAATTTTCTCTGCAGCTAATGTTCCTTTTATGATCACAGCATATATTTAGGTACATAGTGGCTCCTCAGTGTTGGGTTTTAAAGAGAAGAGATGTAGACTTGAGATTTACAACTGTGAAGAACGCAGTACTTGAATTAGATGTTTTAAAGAGTTCAGTAGGTTGCAAATAAACGTGGCTGTGCAAAGCATCATCTGGACATGTCTAATGGTGTTTATATCTGTTCTCTATGGTCTCACTTGAAGATAAGGTAAAATACTGCTGTCTTATAAAGAGGTGAAGTGTAATGGATTGTGTAAAGGTACAAAAAAAAAACAACGTATGGTCAAAGTACGTGATGTTTGACTCCCAGCATAATTATACTATCTGATTGTATTTTAACATGTAGATCTCATATCTGTATATAAAAGTAACAAGGAGTGGTCTTGCCGACTCTTTTTGTAGATGATTTCTCATGTCAGAATGTAGCTGGTACCAACATTTCAGTACAACTCAAGAGTTGCTGAATGATGAAAGGCCATCAGCTGTTGTATAATGTTTTATAATTCAAGTCTGAAAGGGCTTCAGAAACCCAGTTTGAAGCAGAATGCAACTGAACATCAAAGCTTTCCTCTTAAAGACTTTATCAAAAGCAATTAATTCATAAATTTGGACTATAACGTAAGAAAAGAATGGTTTTAACTGTTATTTACTGTATTTTGTGAAGTATCAATTTATATTTATTTTACAGATGTTTCCCTGTTTTGTGAAACTACATATAATTACTCTGCCAAGGAACACAGCAGAGTTATATGATTATGTATGTCGACTGCCTGCTGACGATCACATGATTGCGATCCTACTACAAATCGACCGTACTTATCAAGACTTATCCATCTGAAATGATACAACGTTCACTTGTTGTCATAGTTTGGTTAATTTAATTGTATCTAAAACAGGTAAAAACACATCATCTTAGAGATTTTTGCTGTTATTGTCATCATTATTATAGTTTTTGAAGATTACAGTAGTCAGCCATTTTTTCGGACATCCTTGTTACCAAATTTTCACTGTTTCTTTACAGAATTTTTTTTGTTTTACAGTGTTGGTTTTATTCTGGAATGATAAAATAAAAGCAATATGCCTCATATTTACTAGATGTATACTGCACAGGAAGGAATTCTTGGCACAGCTTTCAAATTAAGACGTTCACTTTCACCCTTTGACTGCTGGAATCCATCTGGAGCTGAGCTTTTATCTAAGACTTGACTAGGATTTGCTTTGAATTGCTTGAGATTTAGGTTGTCTTCACTGACATGAAACTTGTCTGAGGTCCAAGTCCGTTCCCGAAAAAGCGCTTTTACTCACATGAATGTGAAATAGACACAACTGGGGCCTAAAAACTAATATCTTTCTGTTTATACAAATAATCCTTTTAACACCCTCCATGTCCACACCCTGAAATAAAGCCTCTTCCTGTAGGTCATCACAGCACCGACCTAAATTAAATTTCAACCTCTGATATTTATGCATTTCCAGGTAGTTGCATCACACATCCATGACCCGGTCTGATCATCTGATGCAGCTGTTACTGTGCTACACTATCAGTGTGAAACCTCATGATGTAGATTTTCTTTATGGGCTGGAAAAGGTAAAAAAGTTCCCACTGATGTGCACTGGTCAACACCAGACATCACCCCCCCCAGTGGATGTCAGCATATCAGAGCATGAAGGGAAGTGGAGGATGGATGATTTCTTTACGCCAGGTCTAAATCATCCCTCTCTTCCTCGTTCTACATTCCCATTCCCATCGCCGGCCGCTTTGACTCTCCGCCTGGCCTTCTTTTTTCCACCTGGAATAATAGCAGGCAGTGAAACGTGATACAGGGCAGCGGGTGGGGGGTCACGGCGGTCGCTGCACCGTCCCACTAATGGAGATGGATGTGGGCTCAGAATTGTCTCCTGAACAAGCTTCCATGACGGAGAGAGAGAGAGGCTGGAGATCCATTTCTCCCGTGCTTCCTCCTGGCCTGCAGAACTCCTTTAATGAGAGGGGAGGGCTGAGTGATCATGACTTGATTTCAGAGAGGGAAGGCATAGAGAGAAAATGCATGTAGAGGGATAAAAAAAGAGGGAAAATGAGCAGCAGGAGAGTCGAGAGGAGCAATGACATGTTGACAACGGAGGAAGATGGATGGTAAGACGGCAGGAAGAGAGGATGGAAGGAGTAATGATATTCAAAGAGGTATAATGTAAAGAGGAAATGCCAAGATGAAGACTGGCAGAGATAAATAGAGCAGGATCGCTGATAAATCACTTGTTTGCTATTACGCTTTTATGAGTCCATCCTCAAAATGTGTCCTTCTTTTTCCTGCATCTCCATTGTTTTATCTTTATCATGAAATTTCTGAGTTTTGGGCTGAATATGGAGGTTTCCTGCCTCTCAAACTAAAACAGTACTAAGACAAGAAAAGCACTCAGAGCGCAGTAATCCGCCAAAGCTGCTGAGTCATATCATTTCCAACAGCTGAAATCTTGAAAAAATTTGCGGTGAAATCATGGCACCATAAAATATGATCATTTAATATAGATGTACCCACAAACAACATGGCCTTGCGCTGAGCACAGGCGTGTGTTATGCATGTGTACGTTAGGTACGGATACCGAATCACATGATCTAAATATGTAGCGCGCAGCGGGAATTGATGGGACTCAGAAACACCCCCACAATTTAATCAATTGTTCCTTGTATCATTTCGGAAAGGTAAGTCCGCAGCGGTCGATTCGTAGCAGAATTGCAAATGTGATTGCCAGCAGGCAACTGAAGTAGTGTTCACTTGTAGTCATAGTTACAGTGACGCTGCGCTGCTGTCTCGCAATGATACAGAAATCTTAAACAAATCTGTGGATCCAGACTATAAGCCACATCACTGCTAAAATCTAATCAGCTGGTCCTGTCCCTGTGTCATTTCTGACCTTCCCTGAAAATTTCATCCAAATTCGTGAATCCGTTTTTGAGTAATGTTGCTAACAGACAAACAGACAGACAGACAAACCAACGCAAATCGTCACATAACTCCTTGACGGAATAATAAGTTATGACAAAATAAGATAACCCTTTGTTAGTCCCACAGTGGGGAAATTTGCAGTGTTAAAGCAGCAAAGATTTAAGGAATGCAGTATAAAAAAAAGTTAAAAAATAAACCAAAATATTTATCAGTATGAGCTCTAAAAATAACATTATTGCACATATCAGTGGCATTGCACTGACTTTTTGATTAATAGACATGCTAATAATGAGTACTATTATTGCACAGATTGTACCTAAGAAGAATGCTGATGAAATAGATAATGCACAGGGTTTTTAAAGTACAAAATATTCACAGATAATAATCAACGCAACTTTCGCTAGCACAACACAGCCAATATTATACACAATGCTTTGGACACCACTGTTCTGATGTGCTGTTTGCTTTAAACAACATTATTTACATTCTTGTCTCCAGAGGTTGATCCCTGACGCTTTCTTCCAGATGTTGTCATGGAAGACAGCAGTCTATGATTGGACCAGTTTGTAGTCTGTCCTGTCTTTGAGCCAAGTTACTTCCATCATCTATTTAGATACTCTGAACATCTTATCAGACAGAACTATTCTCTTCAGCTTCAGTAGTCTGAACCTGGTTTAGCAGTATAAGATACCATCTATCCATTTTCTTCAACTTATCCAGAATCAGGTTGCAGTGGCAGCAGGCCAAGCAGGGTTTTCCAGACATCCCTCTCCACAGCAGCTCCATTTTCCAGTTTCTCCTGAGCAGTTCCCAGGCCAGATCAGATGTGTAATCCCTCCAGTGAGTTCTGGGTCTTTCCTGGGGTCTTCTCCCAGTTGTACTCTACCTATCAAAAATATTCACAGGTGCCTTTAATAACAAGGGTTTTCTGAATGTTACACACAGAACCTTGCAGTAAAATCTCAAGTGGAGTTTCTTGAGTCAGGTACAATTACCTTCCTGTAGAAGTCCAGTACAAAGCAAAACTTTGACTTGACTTGAAAAGCAGAACATTGGTTTCTTGATTGTGACTTAGTGTCACTTTGGTTTAGTGAGATTTTTACTTTAACTACAGCCAGTGTTTTTAACTGTGCCAGTAACATGGCTTTAGGCAAAGAAATGTCCGTCTGCAAATGAATTGATGAGTTCACTGTTTTAATCCTGACTGAAATATTCCAACCACAAGATGGATTGTAAATATATTTTACTCAAATTCTGTGACTTTGGTGGTCTTGCGATAGTTAATCTCAAGGTTCAAGGTTTGTGGTTTTGAGTGAAATTTCTCAACAGTTATTGGCTATAGTATTTGCCACCAACAAGGATGAATTGTAACCAGCTTGATCATTCCTGTGACATTTCATACAGGTGACAATGTTGATTTGATGAATAGTTAATTTTACAATGAAATGCCAGCAGAACTGAAGACCTTACCTTCAGCCTGAGCAGTACTTTTGTGTTTAGTTCTAATGCTAGCATGTTAAAATGCTAATTTAAGGTGGTATTAGTTGCTTTGCCATTGCAATTGTGGGGATTTCTGGCTTTAACCATTGCTCTGCCCATATGTAGCCATTCAAGTTGTTTTCTATGATCTATTTTTGTGCACATTTTGAATTATGGCATCAGAAAAAAGTTTATGGACATGGCAAAATTATTTAAAAAGTCTTCTGTTTTGCAAAAATGTTTCCATATATCCCAAAAGACTTCAATTTTTTCAAACAACTTTGCTCCCTGCTGTTGCCATACATTTATATTTAAGGGCATCTGTATGAAAATCAGCTTTGGAGTCGGTGGACTTTCACTATGTTCACTTTGCCGCAGACTTGTTGACGTCTGCTGGTGTGTGTGTCTTGCTGAAGTCCAAAGAAAAAGCTGAATGAGAGCTGTGCAGATTGTCTGTTTCCTCTACAAAGAAAACAGTAGGTTGGATGATCTTCTATTTTTAAACACTGTCAGATTGTTGGATGGCGAAGAGTTTAAACTGGAAGAAACCAACATGTGGACTTTCCTGCATAAATGAGCACAGTTAAGTTCAATCTTTCAAGACTTTAGACGTTCTGCAAAAGGCCGTTAAATTTAATTAGATCCAGTGTTTGCTTTCTTTTCCCTCTTAAGGCTCTGTTCTGACTATATGGCCAAAGATTTCTGGACAGCCTGACTGTGCTTCCTGCACTGAGTCATCTTTACCCAACAATCAGGTAATAATCTTCTTTATTTAATTAATTTGCTTAATTTAAGATTCCATTGAAGTATTTGTGCCATTATTTTCTTGCTTGTCTTGATTTGCAATCATTGTTAGAATGCACACCTTAAAGGTCTTTGTTTCACCAGGTGTTTATAAAATGGACTGTACCAAGTGGGATTTCATGGTAAGTAAAAAAGCTTTACGACAAGTACCTCAAGTTTAGATAGTTGGTTGTAGTATTGTACATCTCAGTGCCTCAAGGGAAACACTTTGTATTTCCCCTCACCTTAAGCAACAACCCTTAATTGCCAGATTCATGTGTGGATTCCTAAATTGTCTTTGACCAAAGTTTGTAAAGATCTCTGGAAATTTCCTGAACCTGCAATGTCAAATCCTGTTAACTCATCATACACAAGTGATGTAGTACTTTTAAGAATGCTGTTGTTAAACCTCTCTCTTGATTTGTGGTCTTTTGTGTGCTTCTAGTTATTAGTCTCCAGTAACTAGTAGTCATTTTGCTTCTTTTATAGTTTGTCTTCTCTCCAGAGGTCTGTACTGTGAAGCAGGATTTGTTGTTACTGAGGTAACTTCTGGTTAAATTCTGGGTTTTTAGGGTTATGATGGTGCTTTACTTCTTACCAGGGTTATATATATCATTATGATGCACGCCTGACCCTCTCCAGAACAGGTTAAGTTTAAGAAAACAGACCAATGCATATAAAAACTTCACCTTCTGACCAATCAGATCTCTTAGAAAAATGATAACACCACTTCTAGATCTCAGTGCACCAATAGTGCAAGTGTTTCTGAGAAAGGCCAGAGTTTTTACAGTCCGTCTAAACCTTTTTCTTTCCCTGACAAGCATAAATACAGGGTATTAGTGGTGGGAACTCTGGTCGTGCTTGCTTTATTTTTTGTGTGTTGACAGAAAGAAGTTTCAAAGCATTTTATTTTTCCACGGGCCTTTAAACAGAGACCGATTAAAGCACTACAGCCTAGTACTTGTTGGCCTTGGCATTGGCAGTAAGCTCACTTTCCTGTTAGAGATATGTTTTAATATTTGTTCTTCACTTGCTTTCAAGTCCATGCAGCTGAAAGAATAAAGCCAAAATTGACAGTAGAAGAACACATCTAAGGAACACCATAACTCAATGGAATACACAGTTGTAATTATAGTCAGATCTGCTCTTTAGGAAATGATTTTAAAAGTTTGTTAACTGACACAATCACACAGTTTGACAGCTTTTTTCCTGACTTTGGCTGCAGCAACTAAACTGCCTTTGCTTTGTGTTATAGTTTTTAAATTTCTCATACTAGTTGACACTAAACCAGACTTGAACAAGACCTGGAAGCTTTAAATGAAACTTGAACCAGACTTGAACAATTTAAACCAAACTTGAACCACAAATGGACACTTTAGACCAAATCTCTAAAGCAGAGCTAAAACCTTTAACCTAGATTCCAACCATACCTGGATACTTTAAAACAGACCTCCAGTTGATACTGAACCAGACTTGAACTAGACCTGGAAGCTCCAAAGCAGACTTGGACATTTTAAACCAGACCTTGATGCAATTAATCAGATCTAAACCAGACCTGAAACTTGAACACAGACTTGAACCAAACCTGGAAGCTTCAAGCCATATTTGGACTCATCACACCAGATCCAAACCAAACTGAGAGACTTTAAACTAGGCTTAAACCAGACCCAAACTCTTTAAACCAGACAAAACAGAGTGGGACTTCCTGCCTCACAGCATGCATCAGTGTTTTTTTGGTGTTTTTTTTTTTTTTACAGCTTTATATCCTGATCAGCTTATTCTAATGCTGTAGTTTTTGATGCTAACATGCTAATACCTATAATTGGAACCTGTGGACTGCAGTTTAACAGGCTTAGTGAAGCCAGATGACAAATGCATGTTTAGTTTGTGGTGAATTTGCAGAGGTCATGTGGGTCGGGAGGTTTGGCATCTGGAAGCTGCATGGCATCCTCCTTGATCCATAGTAGTCAGATATTTTTACAATCTATAATCTGAAAATTGTCTTTTCGTTTCTCTATATTGTCATCTATACAATCCAAATCACATCTACAGAAGAAGATGTCAAAACCTGCACGAATCACAATTGTGTGATTTGTGACTTTGGCCTATTTAAATAAAATTTACTGGCCTGAACTGGGCTCTGATCTCAACCCCATCCAGTACCTTTGAGATGAACAGGAATCCCACCTGCAAACCAGGCCTTAAAAAATAAAATGGATAAAATTAACTGCAGCCAAACTCCTGCAGAAAAACCTTGAGTGCCCTGCAGCTTAATGCCCATGATTCTGGGATGAGAAGCTTAACAATCACATCTGGCTGTAATGTTACAACCTTCACATACATTTGGTCTCTTCATTATATCATCTTAGTCTTAATTGTTGTTGAAACTGTGTCTAAGCCAACACTGTAGTTTACGGCTTTGTACTGTTGGATCCCATTATGTTCGTGTGTTTCTAATAGTTTTGTTGCCCCATACATGTGAACGAGAGCGAAAGAAAAAGAGAGAAATATTAATGCCAAATGGCTGCATTCGTCCCAAGCACTTTGCAGAGCTTCAGATCTTTTGTGAGTATTCGGTCATGACAGCAGGAACTAAAGAACTTTGAAGGAAAAACTAGAGATTTTTCATATTCAGTGTGCAAAAATGTTTATATACAGCACCGTTTTATTGGAGAAAATGTAGCTTTAGTTGCAAAATCATCCTTAATACTTCATCTATTTCAAAAGTTCTGATATTTTCAGAAAAAAACAGAAGTTGGAGGAATCAGCAGAAGCATACGATAGAAAACCTACTCTTATACAACAGCTCCCTCTTGTGGAGAAATGGTTTAACTGCAGCCCCATTTCTTTTTTCTTCTTCTTTACATCCATTTATTATTATGGCTGTGAAAAAATGATTAATTCTCTCTTTCTGCCTGAAGTTTTGATCACTGACTCCTCTTTATCAACATGTGTCATCTTGGTCTGGTTTGTTTTTGTCTCCAAGCTCCTGAATGGCTCTCCAGCTGCTCTCCAGACTCTGTTTCAGCTCCACCAGATCACTCCGGATCTCCTCGAGGATCTCCAGCTTTGAAAGTTTCCTATCAATGGAAGAGAGAACCTCCTTTTCCTTCTCCTCTTCTGCAACTTCCCTGATGACGGCGTCCAGCTCTGCAGTCTCACAGTCGGGTTCGGCATCCTGACACGACCCCATGGTCTCCTCCCACACCAACTCAAAGTAGGAGTCGATGAAGGCCTCCAGCTCCTCCAGGCTGCTGCTGCCCCACTGATCGATGAGCATCTGCAGGCCTCCGGACTCAGAAAGCCTCCTGAGAGTCCGATCTTTCAGCACAGGATGGCAGAGGCTGTGTACACTGATGGTATCTTCCTCTGCGAGGGTACTGTGGTGATTTTGAGATGAAACCAGAAGCATCGTTTGATTTCTGGGATGCATGAAGTTGTTCAGTTTCAGGTGAGGAGCAGAGAGCCGGACAGGTAGATTCCCCGTCGGCCACCTCAGTCCTTCTGCACCAGAGAGCACTGAGGTGATGTAGGACATGTCCACGATGGTGAATCCAGTCAGTCGTCTGGCTCTGTGGGCTGGTAAAGCCACAGTTTGAGCAGCAGCAGCGGTGCAGTTTGGTGTAGAAGTGGCTGATTCAGGCACTGTAAAGGAAATAACAACACTTCATGTGATTTCATGTAAGCTACTAAAAGTCCAGCCCTTCTTTTAACAGCTGTCTCCACCCATCCTCAGATAGAAATCTGCTTATCTCTCTTTACAGCAGCTGCTACCTCATCCTTTATACCGTTAACCACATTTCATTTCTTCTCTACCCATATTACACCTGATAGGGCTGTTTTTCATATTTCATCTCTGTGCTGCTTATTCCATATTTTTAAAAATCATTTTCAGTTTCAATTGGTACATAGTTTTGTATATTACACAAGAACTGATTTTGTTTGTCATGCTTTATGACTGATTACTACCTCATCTCTGCCCACAGACTATATTTACACATTCAGCATGTTTTATTAATTTACTGTCCCTGTTAAATAAACCAAATATACCCGCTAATTAGTAAACATAATGAGCTGATTCTGGCCAATTAAAGATATAATAGTTTATCTGTTGACAAATTTACAAATAGCAGTTACATTCCATTCTTCTTCTTCAAACATACGACAAAGGTTCACTCGAATTCGAGGATGAACGGATAAGATTTGGATGTTCAAAGGTCACTGAGGCAGATGCTGTAAATTCACATTTGGGCAGGTGATGTCGAATTGTGACTCATTTGAGATGTGTCCCTGGTTGCATATGTCTGTTGTTCAGGAAACAACAAAGCAGCCAGTCATCAATGATAAAGTCATTTTTAGGTTTGTGTTATAAAGGATATTCTGTAACCAACGAGAAAAAATTCTAAATTCATGAATGATTTAAAAATAGAAAAAAAAATCTAATTTCTGTCTTATTAACTGTCTTGTAGTCCCTTGGACAGCATGTAATATAACAAGATAAAATAGGTACGTCAAGTTTTGTTCTGCTTTTATTCTGTCATAAAACACATTAATGACACTAACTGCTGTATTAAAATTCACTCCAGTAAAAAGGATTATGGTTGGAGCTACTAAAGTAACCTAACAAGTGTAATTATTTGGGTTATGACCCTTTCATGTTATTTATGATGATTTTACCTGAGTAATTTACATATTTGGGATAAAACCTACAAAAGTTAGACAAAATACGACTCTACTTGACTACAATACATATTAAGGCTGAAACACTACAGTGTTGGTAATTATGGAATATAACCTGACGATTGTAATAATAAAACTAAGACCCTACAGTTTAATAAACTGTGGCACTGACCTGAACTAGTAGAAATAGAATGGCCAAGACCCCATAGTACTGTTAATTATGGAAATAACCCTCATGAATTTAGAGTTTTGACCTGACAAAATATACATGAAAACCCAACCAATCTGTGGATTCTTTCTTGTTTTGTATTTTTGTTTTATGAAAAGTCCTTCAAACAGAATTCAATCCACAACAAAAAGGCTGAACGTGTGGTGGTTAAACATGCTAGTAAATAATACTCACAGGCACTGAGCAGCTGATGTCTTCTCTTTATGAGCTCCTTTATATCCTTCTTACTTAGAGTCATTGCATTTTGTGCTGAAGAAACGCTTTTGTACATGTGGTCACCTCCCTGGAGAGCATCCATCCTTTCTGCAACCAGCATCTCCTCCACCAGCTCCATCAGCTCCTTCACCTGAGCTCCATCTCCCCAGTGCTTATTATCCAAAACATTATATCTGTTCCCACATTTCTCCACCAGTCTCTGCAGCGACTCGCCTTCGCTCTCGATTCGCTGCTCGATGCTCGTGTCGCCCAGCCAGTCCCCGTAACTGAACAGCACCATGGTTCTCCTCCACAGGCGACCTCCTCCGGCCTCCAGCTGCTCCTCCAGAGCTTCTCTGTGGGCGTCTTTGAACGAGGAGCTCATGTTGATGACCAGAAGGATTGCACAGGATGCTGTCAGGACATCAGAGGTCACTGAGAAGCAACCTGGCGTGTCCAACACTGACACCAGCTTGCCTTCAATTTCGCCTCGTTTTTCTGCACAGGAAGTGGTTTGGACGTCGGTGTCAAAGCTCTTTTGGTTGAGGATGGTGTTTCCACAGGAGCTTTTGCCTGTTTTCCTGCCACCAATGAGGATTATTCTCATCTCTGGCACAGGGTTGAGCTTCTCTGTGAGAAAAAAAAGAGTGACATTTGTTAAAAAAAATCCAAACAGAACAAGTAATGATTAATTAAATGTATGCAACTCACCCAGCTGAGACTTTGCCATCTGCCTTTGCGTCTTCCTTCTCATCAGCCTTTCTTTGACTCTGTCTTTCTCTTGTTTCATCTTCCCCTCCAGCTGTTCCAACGCTCTCCTCTCTATTTCATAATGCCGTCCACTGCTGCATCCACTCATCGTCATCTCCTCCAGCTTCCCAATCAGCTCTCTGACCTGGAACCCATCACCTTTCGTTTTACTGTTCAGAACGTGATACTTGTTGTTGCATCTCTCAACCAACCAGCGTAAAGGTTCTCCTTCACTTTCTATGTACTGCTCGGTGGTTGTTTCTCCCAACCAGTCGCCGAAAGTGAACAGCAGGAGGACGCGGCTCCAGATGTGCTCGCTGATCAGCTCTAGATGCTCCTGAGCCGCCCTCCTGTAGGTTTCAGTGAAGGCTCGGTCCACTCGGATCACCAGCAAGAAGACATGAGGTCCAGGAGGGCACAGAGACAAACCCAACACCATCTCCCTCTGATCGAAGATGGCACTCTCGGCGCAGAAGTAGTTCATCCACCAGCCTGGAGTGTCCACCACGGTCACCTGCCTCCCAAACACAACACCTTTTCCCACCACACACTGAGCTGTTCTGCTGGTTTGCTGGATGCTCTCTCTGCCCAGGATGGTGTTCAGTGCTGAAGTTTTCCCAGAACCCTTTGCTCCAAGCAACACTATCCGAATGTCAGTAACTGGCCTTAGTCTCCCTGCATGAAAAAATTGGTAAATGTAGAGCAGAGGGAAGATTTTTAGATGATTTTCAGCCAAGATCGAGTGAGAAGTTATGGTTAAAGGCATAGTTTGGAGACTCAAAACCTTGGCATTCAGTCTCCAAATCTTTGGAACTCTACTGGAAGGATAGAAAACCATTCTTCAATAACATATTTCCTCAATTTTTGGGATTTTTGATGATCAGATCAGTTGCAGGTGACTGTGTTTTCAGTGAAAATGATTCACATTATTTTCATTGAAAACATTGACCTGCAATGTCCTATAGATGGGGGCACTATCATCTTGGAGGAGACCACTGCCATCAGAATAAAAATGTTTCACCATGGGATAAAGGTGATCACTTTGAACAACTTTGTTCTGATTTGTAGTTACCCTTCCCTTCAAAGGAACAACTGATACCAAACTATTCCAGCAAAATGCTCCAGATCCACCAGATCTCCCATTGTAGGGGCCAAGCAATCTGGTTTTTCCTTCAATTTGTCAAATGTTTGAGCAAGTTTAGTTTGCTGTTTAGCTGTAGCTATCACGTTGTGATTTTACAAGTGAACTGTTTGCTCTCTGGTGTCCAGCTGTTTTGGAAACGTTCTTACTCTTTTACCACATGTAACCTGTTCTCAAGAGTTTACATCTTCAACAACATATGGGGCTTGGTACAGGGAAATCAGAGTACTGAGAGATAACACAAATTGGGTTTTGTGTTTGATTTGCTGACTGTATTAGTAGGTCTTTTTCCACTACAGAAACTTGTGGACTGTTTCAGGTTGGCTTAACTCCTTGTGCATGTTTTGAGTGTAACAATCGTCCATGTAGTAAATCCTTTAGGGCCATTTTTGGGGAAGAAATAAGTACCTGAGTAGGTCTTGATGCTGTTTTGTGAGACTTTGCAGGGACGATGATGCCAGGCAGTCAATGCTGTTGTCTGAAGGGCGACTGCCTTTTAAAATAGACGTATGCACATTTAGGACTGCAGGAAAAGTCGTGCTTAGATGGACAAATGCTTTTTATGGCCACCACAGCATAAAAAGCAACAGGAATTATGGCTGCAGAAACCGAAGCCTTACCTGAACACCTAAAAACTCAACTGAATTCTGTTCTTTGCGAAGCTCCTCAACCAACACAAAATATTTGCGTCATTTGATCTTAAATTACACTATTTTTTACTGTTTATAAATTTGCAAAAACATGCATATTCACAAATTTTTTAAAGTATGTGGTTTTTCAACTGTTATTTTACAGATTGTCTCTGTTTGTTACATTACAGATAACTGATAAGATCCCAGAAAAAAATATTGACATATTAACTGTAAAAAAACAGACCAAAACTGTACATTAAAAACAAATCTGCATTTTTACGTATAGTAATTTGTTATTTTACAATGTGTGATGACAAAATGATTTGTTTTACTATATTGAAATCTACTAAAATGGCATTATTTTAAAGATACATGTCGATATTTTTACTGCATTATCACTGTTTATTTAAAGGATTATTTCTGAGGTAGGTGACTATTGATTATAATAATTGCAGTTATTATGCTGTTGCATTTTCACACAGTAAATGAAAACGCATACTCATATTTAACTACTTTTTACACTGCTGGATATTAAGACCTAATTTGAGGATTTCCCTTGAGCAGATAAATTATGCAATGCATTTTAAAAATCATCACTGACTCACCTCTCATCTGAGATCTCTGCTGTTTCATCCTGATAAACCTGAGCTGAGCCCTCTCCTCCACCCGCCTCTTCTCCTCTGCAGTCGCCTGCAAGATGTTTTCCTGCATTTCAAACACTCTGTTTCCGTTTTCCATGACTAGATTCTGTATCTTCACCAGCAGCTCTTTGACTTCAGCGCCGTCACTCAAGATAACACTGTGACACCTCTGGCTGCACTTGTCGCTCAGCCATCGGAGGGCCTTTCCTCCTCTTTCCAAACACTTTTCTGCTCCAGAGTGTTCGAACCTGTCTGCAAAGGTGAACACCACGATGCAGTGGCTCCACACCTTCTCACCCAGCAGGGCCACGTGCTCCTCCACGGCCCGTCGACGCCTCTCCGAGAAGGCCGAGCTGGCCTTGACCGTGACCAGGAAGACATGTGGGCCCGGTGAGCACAGAGAGACGCTGCTGAGGATCTCTCTCTTCACCAGCTTAGATGTGTCTTGAGCACTGAAGTCGCACCACCAGCCGGGAGTGTCGACCACCGTGAGCCACCGTCCGGCCACCACACCCAGCCGCCGTGAGCAGGAAGTCCTCTCTCTGGTGACAAACTCCTCTTTACCCAGGATAAGGTTCCCCACAGAGTTCTTCCCTGAGTTTCTGCCTCCAAGAAGTACAATCTGTAACTGTGACGTACACCAGCCATCCACTGACAAACAAAAATGAAACAAAAATATGAGAAAGGATAATTATGGCTAAAGCTTCTTTGCCTAAAGTCCCATTTCTTGTTCAAAACCAATGATCAATTTTCATACACTAAATGAAAATGCCTAAAAAATTTACACCATAAGCCTGTACATCTGGAACTATTTGTTAAAAAATTAAGCAGATATAGTTTTGATAATCCACCAGTCAAGTCAATTTCTAGACAAAAGGGTCAAAATCTCTCACAGATCTCACAGCTGCAGCTTCTTGAAGGTGAGTATTTACTGCTTTTCTTTGTCGTGTTCTATTTGTAACATATCGGATTACCTCAGAGAAATTACAGTCAGAGATGGCAAAAGAAAATAAAGTATTTTACTTCAGTGAAAGCAGCATAACTGCAGTGTAAATATACTATTACAAGTGAAAATTATGCCTTTTTAAATTATACTTGACAAAAGTACAAAAGTATTGCCATCAAAGTTTAGAAATGGCAAAAGTATTAGTATACTGTAAATAACAAGCAATTCAAACAGTTTTTAAATGTTGAACATTTACTGTTTATTTCTGTTTCAGTAAATTAAAGATAATTAATAGTAAATGAAAGAAATTAAATATTTGACATGCACTGTAAACCAAACAATGAACAAAAAGCAACTGGCCACGTCAAAAAAAATCTGTATTTTTACAAATAATATTTTGTTCTTTTACATTTCCCCATAAAATTAGACTATTTTGCTGTATTTAAATCAACACAAAATATTATTTAACAGATATTTGCATCTTTAAAACGTAGAACTAATTATGTATATTAAAGATTTTTAAAAGTGGTAAAAGATTTTTCAACTGATTGCCCTGTTTTCTTAAATTACAGATAATGTAATTTATTAGTTTATAATATTTTGTCTGTATTGGTATTATAGAATTTAAGTCATCATATGAAGGCTGGATTAAAAGAAGCAACCTGCACAAAATGGAAATACCCAAGTAAATTTCAAGCACAACACTTGAGTAAATGTCCTTATTTCCATCATGGATTATATTGTGCATTATTGGCGATGTTCAAACGCTCAAATGACCTTTTACAAATGAAAAGATTGATTATTTACTTGGGATCTCAACGAAACTACTAGAGGAATCAATTCTAAAAGTAAATGACATCAAATTTCATAAAACAATAAACAATTACACATACCTATATTACATAGTTTGTTAAATCAATATCAGGACATTTGGAATATGATGCTGAGAATTACTGTGCAAGTTTTGCAAAGTAAGACGTTGTTTTGTTTGAAATTGAAACAAAGTCATGGATGTTATTTAGCTGATAAGATTCATCAGATATGAGAACTTACATGCTGACAGCTCGCTGGTTGCCATCTCAGATTCTGCACCGTCTATGAGCTTCTAGACTTAAAAATAATCGCCGTTTATTCACATGTCACGTTTCTGTTTCCGTGTTTCTGCATGAAAAAATGTGACCAAAGCTTCTTGCTGCAGGAGTTTGTGTTTTATGAGTCTGAAGGTCGTCTGTAATGAGTAATCAGACTGGCATGCAGTGGACAGAAGGAACCACACCTCTGTAGAAATAGTATTTATCATTTACCAAACACAGACACACTGGACACTGTTAGGGAGTTCTGCGATGTTGAAAGAGGAATCAGGAGGCAACTCAAGAGACACTCTGGAGTCTCAGATGGCTTATGTTGAGAATAAGGTTTACTGAATTCAGGAGAAATGATACAGCGAGTAACACAGTGATGTGAGGACTGGCAGCATCAGTTCTGAGGAGTCTCTCTGGTCTTGGGTACTTATACCGTTTGGAAGGCATACCATGTTTAGATTACACTGTAAATGTGGAGGCAGGACTGTTAGTTCAGGATCCATCTGAACAGGAACACCGCAATATAATCTTGTTGTTCTGACGTCGTCAGCCAGATAGTTGTCTTTTATCCCTATGTTATCTTTACCAAGCGTCTGTCTCAGGGTCATATTAGGGGACAGAGACAGCATACGCAAGTTTGTATCCTCTATATAGGAGAACCATGAGTCAAGGGTGACAATTTGGGATGACTCAGCACCTGCAGTTGGTTTAGAGTGACCGCAGTTGGTTGACACACCGGCATTTAGGATGTCATAAATTAGAACCACCTCAGAAAGAGAAAGTGAGTAATTTTTCCTTCACAAATCACATAGATTGACTACACCAAATTCATGGGGCGGCGATCCTAGAGATCTGCATAACAGCTCATTAGCCTGTCTCCCTAAGAGCTTCAGTTGGTATCCAGGCAGCACAGTTACTGTCATGTTATCCATGATTCTCAAAAACATAAAACACAATATAAAACTTATTATAAGCCACAATTGGTGATTAAGATTCAAACAGAACTCATAAATGTGGCCTAGATGTGACAAAATTATGTATGAGATGTATGTGGTGTTTGTATGTATATGTTGTGTGTGTGCGTGCGTGTGTGTGTGTCTGTAAGCAGTTGCATCCCTCTAACTGATCTGGTCTAAATCATCTTTTATTCGTTCTATTCACACCGTGGGAACGATGTTCGAGACCCTCCTATTTCTCAGATCAGCGCAACTCAAATGAGCACAATGATGCAATGTGTGAATCAGTATACAGCAACACATCTAGTAAAAATTCATAAATCACAGTGAAATGTTGTTAAAATCATTGATTAATTCTAAGATGAATACCTTTATCACAGTATAATTTCCAGTTACTATTAAATCATCATTCAGTATTCTTCACCCAGCAATCACTATCTTTTGTACTGATATTTACATAAATTCATCTATACTAGGAGATATATTTGTGACCCTCCTTTGCAAACCACTCTGTCATTTTCTGATATTCAGTAAATTCTGTAATGTTTATGGGAAAGCCAAGGGAGAAGCAGTCTGCTGCACGTCTCTCCATCTTTTAATCTAACCCATTCCGATTTACTGCTTTATAGTCTGCTAGAGAAAAGATTATTGATGTAAGCATGCCACAATACATGGAGTTAGGCATATTCTGATACACCCAACACTTGCTTAGATTCCGTTCTTGAGCATAACCCAGCATCGATCCCATAGTGGATTCCTCATTACTCCTGATGTGTGTCTCTCTAGACTCTGCCACAGAACACATTATTTATGCTTAGCTAATCAGGTGGTTCTCTTCTTTAGTTGACATGTAAACTCCTAAAAGGAAACAGTATAAAATTAACAGTATAATCACCACACACAGGATTGTTGTCCAATTGACGTGATGTGAAACACCATAAATCCGGAATTTCTGAAAGTGGGTAATGATTGGTAACCTCAATCTTTTGCCTAGAAACTTTATGTGGCTTAACCCTTTAACATTCTCACCAAGAAAAAGGCAATAAAAAAAGTCTTAAGACAGCGAAACTCCCACAAAGCAACATTACCAAACAAGAAAGAACAGACTTAGTTGAGCCCTCTGGTTTTACAGTTCAAACAAACAGCATCTCTGAGATTGATTCATGCTGTCAGATCTTCATCTCTGATGGAGTTGTAAGATTAAGGGATGGACACCAGCAAACCTCAGTCAAAATTTTGAGAGATTCAGGAGCCATGCACTCTTTTGTAAAGGCAGCTGTTTTGCTTTTTTCACCATGGTCAGACACCGGGGGCTGTGTGTCCTGTAGAGGTTTGGTGCTCCAAACTCTTTATGTTCCGGTGCATAAAATGTTTTTATCATGTGGTTTCTTCCAGAAGGAAGTGGAAATTGCTGTTCGGGAAGAACTTCCAGTCTGGGGAGTTGATATCATCTTAGGTAATGATCTGGTACGTGATGGTCGTATGTGGTCCGATGATAAAAGACCTGTATGTGCATCTCAAAATCCCACTTTAGTACAGATTGAGCAGCAACAGCTACCATGTCATCCTGTTGCAGCGCCTCTAGGGGGCGTTGTTGAAACTCCTGTATCCATGCAGACTGATCGCTCATGTTCTTTAGATCCTGTAAAGGTCACTGTTCTAGGTCCTGCGGTGCCACCTGGTGGGGGCACAGCAGCCAGATGAGGGGGAAGACGTTTCGTCTGCTGTGTGTGCTGTAAGTCGTGCGATGGCAGCAGCATTGCCCTATAGTGGTATATCTAAGCAACTTGGCAAAGTCTATTCCTTTACTGTGCCAAATAATCTTTGTGTTTCTCGTGCAGACCTGGTGTAAGAACAGAAAAAGGATTCATCCTTGAAAGATCTGTATGCGTTAGTGGTGCCATCCAGTCACGTGGGAGATATGAGACAAGGTTATGTCCTACAGGATAGCCTTCTGTTGAGGATTTGGACTCCTCATGGGGATGAGATTAGTGGAGAAGACCCTACAATATTATTCAGCAATAAAAAAAATACTTAGAAATTTCAATCCTAAAGATAATGCCCTATGATATTGTTTGCTAGTTTTCAGTATATTTTTTAAAATTAATAAACTGAATTAGTTCATACAAATTTTACTGACTCATTTAAATATTAAGGTCATGATCCAACCATAATTTTTTTTTGTTGTTTTTAAATTAGTAAAAAAAAAATACAAATTTAAATAGTTCATACAAATTTAACTACCTAATTTAAATAGAAAGATCCTACCATATTATTGTATACATTAGCATGAATAAATTAAATATCAATGCTGTGATCTTACAATATCGTTTATTTTTAGCCAAATTACCTACTGATAAAAAAAAAAAAAAAAAAAAAGCTTGATGGTTAAAACTCTCAGTGACTTTGGATTAAAAATCTAAAGTCACATTCGGTCCAAATAATGAAGTGTAAATGGTAAATGATCCGAAATCAGAAAACTGATCATATAAGCAATGAAAATAAAAATATTAAGCTATCTATATAGTCTATGATAGACAGCTGCAGTTTGGAATAAGCCCCGCCCTTTCCGGCTGTGTGGAATAACCCCCGCCCATTTCCGGTTGTCCGTTACAAAAGCTGTTGTTAGCTACTAAAGCAAGAGGAGCTCTGCTCTGGTGACACAACGCCGCTGGAGGAACAATGGGAGTGAAAGTTGAAGTCGAATACTGGTATTTATCATTTTTCATACCTGTTCTCATTTTTTGTGACAGTGTTTGCTCACTTGTACCCGGTTTCTTCCTTAAAATCTCGGTTTATAGACGGTTACACTGTACATTACCAATCGCTAGCATCATTAGCTCTAAGCTAAATGACTGTTCGCAGCCTTGCTAGTAGTGTTTAGTTTCTTATTCTGCAAACTGCTGTTGAAATATGTATGTTTTTTTCCATCTAGTGGCGCTTGAGGCTACGAACCCCGCTATCGGGAGCTCCACCGAGTCGTGAAGGAGGAGTTTCCTGATGCGGATGTGTCGGGCTTCGTGGGAAGATCAGGTAAATAAGTATAGTTTTATGTGACAGGAGTAATGTTTGAGCTTTGCACCCAAGATTTATGCTCTGTTAGTCATATTGAACCTTGAGCATACGTATAATACAATAAATAATTCAATAATTACTTGAGCAAAACAAATCAAAGCTCTCCTCTTATTTCCTGGTGAGTGTTTTGCTGATTATTTGTTTGTTTGTTTGGGTGGGGTATTCCAGGCAGCTTTGAGATCCAGATCAATGGGCAGCTGATCTTCTCCAAGCTTGAGCTGGGCGGCTTCCCACAGGAAGATGACGTAGGAAACACAAACACAAACTGTCTGCAAAATTACATTTAACTCAATGCACTGATTGCACCAGTGCACCTAACAGGTTTATCAGCACAAAAAAATGTCCACCTCACCTTTTGGCAGTGAGTAATACATTTTGGGCGTTACCTGTGTTGTCAGTTTCCGTACACCATGGTTACTTCTTATCATACTGAAGAGGAAGGATTAACATGTTAAAGAGGAACAAAGCTGCAGATTAGTGTTTGTCAGCAGGAGGATTTAGGTTTTGAAATACCACATACTAGTCTTAGCAGAGGGCATGTTTCCTGGGGACATTGTGTTTCTTCACTTAAAATGTTCAGTGCTCCAACAGGTTTGATGAATTACATAGTTTATTTTATTGTATCTCAGTGTTCCCCACAGGTTGATAATCTGCTTATGGTGGTGGGTTGCAGGCATGAACAGTGTGAATTCAGAGATTTATGCAGCTTAGTTGGGGAGATTGTAAACCTGGTTGAACTCAGAGATGACTGTCTCCCTCAAGTCATATAATTTTTATAGTCATCTCAACTCTGCACACAAGTTATAGTGTAATGAAACTGCATTCCCTTCAAAATCAATGCAAGACAGGAACTATGACAGGACAAAATACACATCATGAAGTCAAAGCACGTATCAAAAATAAACAAATCGCTGCACATAAAACATTTTTTAAGTGAATTATACAAGTGGTTTAGTACTATAAAAATAAATAATAAATATGATTAAATCTTGTTGTTCAGTGCCCCGTGATGCATAGGAACTAAAAAGCGCAAGTTTTATATAAATGTAGGTTTTCAAATACAAGGAATTTAACTTAGTGTTTTGGTGCATGACAGTGCATAACGATACTTTTAAATAAATGACTATAAAAATACCAATAACAATACACTTAAATAACTATAGAAATACAACTAATGTCCATAAAGAGTTGTGTGTGTGTGTGTGTGTGTGTGTGTGTGTGTGTGTGTGTGTGTGTGTGTGTGTGTGTGTGTGTGTGTGTGTGTGTGTGTGTGTGTGTGTGTGTGTGTGTGTGTGTGTGTGTGTGTGTGTGTGTGTGTGTGTATAAAACTAAGACTAACATTCAAAGATTTTAAAAAGCAGGCATTGCATGTCAGTAAACAGTGCTGAAACACAAAGTAACAGCAAGTTTAGCGATCCAAGGACTTATACAACATAATTAAAATAATAGAAATATTTACAGTCTGCAGGAATGTGCAAATTATTCACCTGAGAATGTAAAGTCAAAGTTAAGTAGCATTTGGTGTAAACAGCTTGAGATATTGAGGATAATAAAGCTATGAAATGTTGCTCAGTGCTCCCTGTTGTCACTAGAGCTAAAAAAAAATTATATAAAAAGATCTAAACTATATAACCAACATGTAGACTGTTGGTAGAATTTGCTGGGAGACGCAACAATTTACCAAAGTTCATAAATGCCTCACAACAATAGGTAGATGTTAACTAGGAGGCTGTGGAAAAATGAACACACAGACTAGACCATACTGGTGCAACCAATTAAAATATTAGCTACACTGGAGTCCTGAAATGTAAATCACAACAGCCAAACTGTGTGTTATGTATTTAATTTTTCCTTCTTCCTGCCACAGGTCATGAATGCGATCCAGGCCGCCTTCGATGGGAAACCGGTGGCGAAGATCACCAAAAGCCGCGCACCGTGCGTCATCATGTAAACCTCCCTGTGTTGCAGCTTTAACATCTGCAGCATCACAGCAGGCCAGTGCGACTTCGAACTGCCGATGCCACCTCTGGTTCACCTTGTCTGACCTGCTGGGACACAACAGCACTTAATTTAACCCCAGCAGAGAAGCACTAGGTGTTTTTTGTGATGCCAAACACCAAACGTCTCTACTTTCTGGCTCCTCTCTCTGCTCTTATTCTGGTTCTCCAGGCTGTTAATGATTACTGTAGCTGAAAATGTTAAAGGTTACGGTATGATGGATCCATTCCTGGAGTTTCCTTTGTGTAGGAGCAGAGATTTGGAGAAGATGTTGCAGATATTTAGGAGGGAGTTCACTTTTATTTTTCCTGTGGCCTCATTGCCTTTTCTGTTCTTGCTCTAACATGCAAATTTCAGTCAATGCAAAATAGTTTCACATGAGTTCTAAGAATAAAGGGAGTGTCAGTGCTGTTCTGAATGATCTGTTACTAACACATCTTACTTAGTTTTGATTGATTTGGAACACTCTGTTTACGGGTATTAAGTGGTGATGCAGTATGAATTTGTGGTGGATGAATGCAAAAGTTTCTTTCTTTTATATGCATATCAAATTGGAAGAGTCTTCAACATTAGTAATTGGTTTTAATGCTGCCGTTGTATGCAGCAGCTGAGCTCTGTCAAGTACCCTATTTGAATTTGTTGTCCATTTTTTGTACAAATGGTAAGTTATTCCATATTTAAACTGGTAAAAAAAACTGGAGCGATCATCCATTGTGCTTCTGAAGACCATCTCCCACTGGTCTGTCAAGCTCACAATGAATACATTTCAAGCTACTTTTCCACAGATCATCTCAGATTATTTACTCTGATGTCAAAACTGTAGACTTTCAATAAAAATAACGGTTGTTTAAGTACTGCGGTTGTCACTTTTCATGATTTTTTTCTCATTTTGAAGACGCTGTCTACAGATTTTTATTGTTACGTTATAATTTTCCAGCTTGGGGATGGTGTTTGTGTGCACACACACCTCTATTCTCTGGGTACATTCCACTGTTGGTCCTTTGAGAATGTTTAAACTAAAACAGTTTTTTCTGTTTGTGTAATCAGCCTGCATAACAACCGTTGCTATTGACTATAGTCATGTGCAATGATAGCGGCATTTCAGCAAACAAAATACAGATTTGTTTAACAAAACTCATGTTCACCACTGGGAAAGAAAGCAACAAAAACACTTTGTAACGCTGCTAAACAGCATAAATCATGTTTACACAGGCTTCACAGTGCAGAGCTTTTTTTCAGAATGGAGCTCTGTGGGGCAGAACAAAACACGAATCATTTAGTGGAGTAGCATTTTGTCACATTGTTTACACTACGGGGCGCCAAACTCAACAAAGAGTGAGTATTGAGCCTCCGGCATCTCCTCAGTCAGAGATACTGTCACACTGGAGTCAGGGTTTTGCACTTTCTTCAGCTATAAACTGTATTTTTAGACATGAAAAGTTGTTATTTTCTGAAGTTTTCAAATATAGCTGTGAACTCATTCTCGTCTTAGATATAACAGACATAAAGCACTGAAACTAATTTTTAAAGAAACATGAATGTGCTGAAATATTTGATCCATTATTTGAGTTTCGATACAGTATGGTCATGGTCAGGCCGTAAAGAATATACATTTTTAAGAGTATTACATTTGTGATGGGTCACACTGTATTGTCTTTTAGTTAAGAGATGGGATGTTGTGTAGCGAAGCGTGACTAGGTGGGTCTTTGGTCTTCATTTCTGGCTCTTCATGATAACTCAGAGCAGCAGGCTTGTTGTGCTGATAGAGCTCATCTATGCTGCCTGACCAAACTCTAAAAAAAGGTTTGAAAAGTCCTGTAAAATGTATTTTTAAGTCTGACCTTCCAGCTGCATGTACACTGTAAAAAATGAAAGTTTTAAACTATTTTGTTAATGATAGATTAAACTCATCTTGTTTAATTGTAGATAATAATTAGTAAAATTTGACTCAAAATTATTAATTTACTTACTAACCATGAATAAAACAGGCCACTATAAAAACTTCTGTATTTCTATAAATGATCATTTGTTCTTTTACTTTTGACCGTGAAACTACGCAATGTCTTACAGTGTTTAAATCAGCAGAAAATATAGTTATTTCATAGATATTTGATGTTATTTGAAAGAAAAAACTATTGAATATTGAAACATGACAAATTGTATTTTATTTTACAGATTTTCCCTGTGTTTTTAAATTACAGATAAATCTAGTAAAATCACAAACAAATGGCATCACTGTTTAAACAGACTAAAAACTGTACATAATGTCCACATCCAAAATCCATATTTTTATAAATGTTTTGTCTTTTCACATTTGACAGAATGATTGCACAATATTTACAGGAAAGATTGATATTTTACAGATATTTGTAATTATTTGAAAGAAAAATTACGTTCTTGTATATGGATTGAAAAACTGTTAATTGTTTTGCAAATTACAGATATATATAAATTCACAGGAAAAAAACGTGTTCATTTACATGTTGTCTGTTAAAAAGCAAGCCAAAACTGTAAATAATACACATCACAAATCAGAATTATTTCAAATAGTAACTTGTTCTTTTACAATGTGTGATTGTACAATTACACATTAGTGTAAATCAGCTAAAAACACAAATATTTTATAGATATTTGCCATTCGACCGTTTTTCTCGTACTCTTGTTGCCACATTTTTTTACAGATATTTTTTTTTTAAGTGTTCGTTTATTCTTCAGTCATCACTGCTCACAGGTGAGCTTCATTTAACTAATTACGTGAATCCTGAGACAAGCTGGCAACAGCAGTGATGTTTGGCTGCATCAATTTAAAGAGGCCGAATATGTGAGTACTATTTATATACTCTTTAGTTTTAAATTTGATCAACTGCAAACACTCATATGTTTCAGCCACTTTGTATTTTATTTCATCTTTTCCACCTTGTAGTTTATTATCAACTAGGTTAAAGTCCAAATCACACATTGACTACTTAACACTTCATGTTTTGTCTTTTCTCAGGTATTTTACCAATTATTAGCTGTTTAGTCCTTTCATACATGACGTCCAGTACAGTCATTGAAACTTCAACTAAAACCACAGTATTTACCCCAAATACTTAATTTGCATATTTTAACACCAAAACTTCACAACTTTGTAACACAAACATTAGCTGTTAGTGTAAGTAATCAGCTGGGGAGATTTCACAGTGATACCTGATAATTTTTGCACTATTCATCTGTTGCTTTCTGCACATAAAGTGCATTTTAAACTGTTGATGCGTGGTGTCCTCAATAGTGGACAGTTGTGTGTCTCACTTAAAATAGATGAAGAAAAATGTTTGGGAGTTAAAAAAAATTAAAATTTCTGACAAAACTTCTCACGTTTTTTAATGATCCATGCATGAAAAAGTTCAATCCAGCACTGTAACATGAACTTGTGTTCAAAGACTAATGCATAAGCAGTTGTGTGTTTGGATGAAATGCCCATACGAAGACTGGGAGTGTCTGATGCTGTATGTTGAGACACATGGACACAGCAGATAGCTTCTATAATTGGTGATAAGTGGAGTCTTCAGCTGGGGCCCACGGTCCCCCACTGCAGGGTGTATGGACACAACAGAAATACAAGAAAAGCACTCAGAGTGCAGTACTCTGCCAAGGCTGCTCATGGATAGGATAGATCATAACATATATTATGTATAAATATGGAGCCATGATGCAGACGTGTAGCCAGACACAGTCAATAGGTGCAAACCTGAGAAAGTTCTAGTGCTGACAGCTCACTTTAAAACTATAATCATGCAGTCAGACTGATTGTACTCAATTTCAACTTGTGTGACAGTGATCACAGTGTCTTCATTTTTGCTGCTTTGTTGTTTTTTGTTTGTTTTTTTTAATTTTAGAGCCTATAATTTCAATACTGTCTTTCCAACACCTGTATTTTTGATTATTCACAAGAGGAAATGCTTCTATGTGCAAGTTTAGAAATTGTTGAGAGGTGATGCAATTTTGATTTATTTGACATTTAAATGATATTGCACATTCTTATGTATAGTTTTCTGTTCTTTGACAGCAATGTCCTTGCACAAACTGACTTTTTACAGTTTTATGTAGCTTTATGGATTGCTTTGTTGCTCGTATTAACCTTGATGCTTTCCTCTTTCACCAGTCGGCCCTACATCTGCCCATCACCAGCTGCACAGGCCTGATGCATCTGTGTTACAAACCTTGAGGAGACAAAAGTTGAATTTAGAATTTGGAAAAACCCCCAACCTGCATCACGAGGGAATCCCCACTATGTAAACAAGATGACGTAGGAAGATGCTCTGATCTTGATACTGCATGTTGCCCCCTTAATTACCCTCTTTGCCCCTCATGTGCCCCTCGGACAGGATGAGCTTCACGCTGCTGCTTCGTCTGAAAGCATCTGTCCAGGCCTGGACTTGGTTCATGCTGAGAGGGCGGAGCGGGCAAATTAGGGCTGGGATATCCCTGCATCAAGGTGTCTCTGACTGATAGGGATGTTTGTCAGCCGTAGACTCCACCCCTGCGGCAGGTTGCGTGGCAACCAGAGGGGTCGTGGGGTACTGCACCTCTTCAGGTCGACGTAGTTTCGTATGGGTGTTCCTGCTCCGCCACTTGTCTGTCTTTTTCGTTTGTTCTGGCTCACTTTGTCACTGGGTTCGTGGAGGCTGACAGAGCAGCGATCGTCCTGTTTCCAGTGCTGGAGACCAGGTGGGAGTACCTGCATACAGGTAAGGGTGTGGCCTTCACTGGCCAGAGGGTGTGACATGATTAGTGGCACTACTGGACTAAAGGGTAGAGGTCAAACAAGATGAATGTAACACAACAGGGGAGAAGTTCATTCTCAGCTTTTAGATAAGCACAGGAGGTCATTTATTTTCTGTAACTTATTTTCCAGGAAACAAAGCAAAAAAAGTTTGTTGTGCATTTTTTTAATGATATTTCAAGCATTTTTTCACTCATTTGAACACATGATAGAATGCAGTTATCCACCATTTGAAAATTGTTGCATTTTTAAAAATGTCTAACCTTTTCTAGTTTTGTGCTAAAATATCTGTATACTGTCAATGCGACAGAGGAAATCTTTTTTCTCCCCATGTATTGGCCATGTTTATGTTTTTATTTCCAAGAATTGCAGCCAATGATTCCTAAGAATTTTGAGCAGGTGTAAAGTCGATGTTTTTCTACTATCGTCTCTCTTAAGGCTGTCTGGCAACGAACGATGTCCAAGTGCAATTTACAAAAACAAAAAGTGCCAGTCTCGTTTTGTTTGTTAATGGAACTGCAATGACATTCTGTAAACTATATTGTCACTAATTAGCAGTATTTTTGTCTAAATGTTGTATGCTTCTTGATGGTGCATTAGCTGCACAACTTAAAGCTTTTGACTTTCTTGTTACTGAGGAGTACTGAGGTGTCTGGTTGAAGGGTGTAACTCCAAGATAAGACTCAGTATGTCAACTATATAAACTACAACGTAGTTCACATTCTCAACGGCCGACTGATTATCTGTCTGAGCCACGACTCTGAGGACAGAATAGATGGTAGATGGCGGCGCTTTCAAATAAGGGGCCTCCAAAAGGCTGAAAGCAGATCTAATTGTGAAACAGCAAACACCCAACCAAGTTAATTACCCATCAGTGGTGCTTTAATTATGATAACTACCACAGTATATAATAAATATTATTTGTAAATACCCCCTTTTTTAATGCTGTAGGTGCATCTACCTACCATAAAAACTCCTACCAGATAGAACAAACTGTCTGAATATTTAACATAGTTGATCCCCAGTGAATCATTTGTGGTTTCAAATTAGATTAAGGAAACTTTTGTGAATCTAATATGCTAATTTCTTGTTTTTTGTGTGTTTTAATTCATTTTCTGTCTCAGGTAATGCATAAACGTAGCTGAGAGTTGAAGACGGACAATTCAACATCCATGGAAAACAATTTAAGTTTTGAGGAGGTTGGTCAATGTTGAGACACAAAACACTAAAGCTCCAATAGCTGTTTCTGCAGCAATAGGTATTTTTCCTTTTCATCCCACTAGCTTCCATTAATTCTTTTTCAATCTCCTTCTTATCCAGAGCAGTGACATGTCGTATGAAGACAACGACTCAGCCTTCCCCTCCCCACTGGCACTGTGAGTTCATCCTCTTATCGAAGTCTCTGTTTATGTAAAACTTAGACTCCACCGTGTTTGCACTGAAAATCTGCATCCAGTTTCTGATAAGATAATGTCTTGTCCTGAACTACGAATGTTAAGTATAATAGAGCAAATCTGTGGTATGTTTTAGCCTCTTTTGGCTTGTTGTTTTAGTTTTCACCCAACTTTATTGCTCCTTTTTACTACTTTAGTATATAGCTGTCTAAAGTGGGATAACCTACAGCTTTAGAAATATTTATTTGACATTTCTTGACAAATGCTACTCAACAGGCCTTCAACATTGCTAATTTTGGTTGAATTTAATTACAATTATTAAATATGGCATTAAAAATGTCTAATAATTCCACATGTACACTCATTTATGTTCAACAATATAATGTATCGAAGCTGTGAAGGTTTTAAAACACACATTTAATGGCCGAAAACATTTTTCAGGCAACATTATTTTATCTTTAGGATGCATATGCAAAGTCAACAGACAATGCAAAATAAATTATCACTCAACAATGCCCAAAGGAAGATTGTGAGATGGTGAAAAGACAGATGTCTTGATGTTGCAAACTGACTTGGAATCAGCAAAACAGCTTTAAATTACAACCTTAAGAAAAAACAGTGTGGCTCCACTAAGAACTATAAAGAATAAGGTAGAAAATGGTGGTCACAGGGGTCTAAAAATGATTTTCAAAGCTGTATATCCATTACCTGCCCACCTCTGAATAAAGATTTTAGGAACACAGACCAAAATATTTCCCTGAGGAGCTGGTGGAGACCAAAGCAGAGCTCAAAATATTTTTAAAATGGCACTCACATTAATGAGGTGGCCACAAACATGACATAAAGTGATGATAATGTTGTTGCCAGCTTGTTGAGTTGCCCTCCAGTGGTAAAGGTTGGGATTGTGGCAATTTTAGCTCTTGTGGAAATTAGGGGGAAAAATGACTTAGATTATGGGTATAGACCAGCTGTTTGAACTTTGATGCTGCTGTAAATAAGATACCGTTTAAATAACCCCCTTTAATACCAATACCAGTTCTGATCAGGACTCTCATGCAGCCTGTTGGTAACAATGCCTGACAATCTGAAGTCTCAAAGCCAGGAAGTGATAAGAAAGTAGCTGGGAAATTGGTTGAGCTATCCTGCCATCTTGTGGCTGCTAACAGAATAGCACTAACAGAATTTGAAAATGATGGACGGTTTGATTGAGTTAATCACTGACACTGAGGCACATATTTTGATTTCTTCGGAGCAACTTTTCCAATTGGAGTCACAGGCTTCAAAGTTAGTTTGCCTACAAATGCATTTATTGGAGTGCATATCCAAAAAAATAAACAAGAGCTGAGTTGCATCACTTCATAAACAATAAGAGCAACTTCTGCCATGTTGTCTGCAGGATCTGATGTGACACTATATTCATTTCCACCTCTGATTTTAATAAATGTTTCCTCACATCGCCAGCTCTCCACCAGACTTTGACATGAGGAGGGAGGATGAGGATGAGGAGGAGAATGAGCCGCCGTCAGAGGCCATCGTCATCCCCAGTGATTCAGAAGGTAAACTCTCCTGACAGTCCAAGCAGCTGTTGCTGATTTAACTTTAAACATCTGCGCATAAATCACTTCCCTTCCTCTTTATTCCAGCTTTTCTGAATGTGAACACCAACGCCACCACGAGAGGGGACGCTCAGGTTGGTCGGCCGTCTTTAACTCCTCTGCTCAGATAATATAAAGTGTCATTTATTGGTATGTTTTGTAACAAACATGCTGTGTTATCTCAGGCCTACGTGGAGCTGAATGAGCTCCAGGGCAGCACCTGGCAGGAGACGGGCCGCTGGGTCGGCTACGAGGAGAACTTCAACCCTGCTACTGGAACATGGGGTCCTTCTCATGTCTCCTATTTGACCTTTAAGAGCCTGATTCAGCTCCGCAAGACCATGAGCACAGGTGACTGTGGAACCTTAAACTAAATTAGTCTATCTGTTGATTCTCAGTCATCCAGGTCATGGTAATTGTAGGAGCTTCAGTAGAAATCAGCAGGACCTCTCTTGTAGGTTCAAGAACCTACAAGAGAGGTCCTGTTGGTTTCCACTTAAGCTCCTTCGATTAAATTAGTGCATGTTTGGATAAAATTACATTTTGCTGACATCTTGAAGCTTCTGTTCCATGAAGGCGCTGTCATCCTGGACCTGAATGCCAGCAGCCTGTCCTCTATTGCTGAGAAAGTGGTGGATGAGCTGCTGAATAAGAATGAGATTCGTTCTGGTGATCGAGATGGTCTGCTGAGAGCTCTCCTCATGAGACGCAGGTATCTCAATATGTTTGTCCTGCAAGATTCTAATATTTAAAACATGTCTGCAACATTCACTTAATGCCCCATTTTGTCTGCATTTCCAGCCAGACTGCGGGACCTGTGGTGACTCCCGCTGGAGACATTCAGATGCAGACTTTTTCTGTATCAAAGAAGGTACATTTTCTACAGTTTCATCCTTTAAGTGTTCTGTTTTAACATAATAGAGTTCATACTTACTCTACTGCTGCTATGTTTCTGCAGAGGGACTGCTCTGACAACATGGAGGCCTCAGTTGTCCTCTCAGGTGAGTTTCTTTTTCATATTCTGATGCCATCATGCCTTTCTGCAGCAGATATCCCTAAAGACTGTGTTTGCTGCAGGTGTGGTGGAGTCCCTGGAGAAACCGGTGGTGGGCTTCGTTCGGCTGGTGGACTCTGTGGTGATGGAGTCGGCTCTGGAGTCTCCCGTCCCCGTCCGATTCGTCTTCATCCTGGTGGGCCCCAGCCAGAGTGGAATGGACTACAGCGAGAGTGGCCGAGCCATGGGAGCCCTGATGGCCGACTGGGTGAGCAGCAGCAGATGTAGCGTTGCGTTAACACAATCCCACCGAAACACTGTATAATATAATGAATCTGCAGCAAAGGAGGCTGCAGTCTCAGGACCACAGTCTTAGGATTTCTCTATTTTACATTAACTTTGTCACAACAGCGCCTCCTGCAGGACTAAATGATCGCCAAAACTACTGGTTTTAAAGGTTTATTCCACCCAAGTAATACTTTCTAACAAACAAATTGTGGTTTTAAAGATTTATTCCACTCAAAACACTATTCTTTGTCTGAGCACTTACAATTTTAAAGGTTTACTCAACCGACATAATATTTTCTAGTGGAGATGTTATGTTGTCAAAGGTTTACTCAATTGAAAATACCACTTTCTACTCAAGTTCTTTCAGTTTCAAATGTAAAGTTTTTCAGATGTAAAGTTAATTTTAGTTTTAAAAGTTTTTTTAACCCCCAAATTATACTTTCTAACTAATGAGTTATGGTTGAAAGTTTAATATCTCCTCAAAAAAATCTTTACTCCTCTGAAAGTTCTACTTTCTGTCCAAGTACTTACATTTCACCCAAATAGTGCTGTCTGATGAATGAGTTATGGTTTTAAGCTTTATTTTCTCCTCCAATAAACTACTTTCTTTTCAAATTCCTATAGTTTTAAATGTTTATTCCACCGAAATAGTACTTTCTAATGAACAAGTTATGGTTTTAAAGGTCAATTACACTCAAAAAGCTACTTTCTATCAAAGTACTTCTTGATTTACAAGTTTATCCCACCTACAAAGTATTTCAAACCAGCCAGTTATGGTTTTAAAGGTTTATTACACCTAAAATACCACTTTGTTGTCCATGGAAAGATCATTTTAAATGTTTATTCCACCTAAATACTACTTTCTAATGAATGAGTTATGGTTTTAAAGGTTTACTCTACCCAAAATTGTGCAGAGTTATAATTTGTTTTATTTTTTTGCAAGTGACTGTAGGCTAGGGAAGCTAGCTCCCCTTTGGAGTAGACAAATGAGCACAACACCATGTTATCAGAGCCCAAAAAAGAGTTTTGAAAAACAAGGGTCCATCACAGAGAAGTTTAGTCAAATCAACTTATCTTTTCTAGTTTACAAATGTAGATAAATAAGTTTAGCTAATTTCTAGTTAACTGACCTGAAAATGTCTGGGTTTTTCTTGTTGTTGTCTAAATAAAAACATGAATTGATGAATGTTCTGTATCTTTTCTCTGTCAGGTTTTCTGTCTTGAAGCCTTCTTGGCCCAGAGTGACAAAGATCTGACCAATGCCATCGCTGACTTCATGGACTGCAGCATCGTGATTCCTCCCACTGAGATCCAGGACAAGGCCATGCTGGATCCCATCATCGACTTTCAGCAGAAGATGCTGCGAGACAGACTGCGTCCCTGTGACTCCCGGCTGGCCTTCGGAGACAGAGTTAAAGGTCAGCAAACAACGTAGTGTCACATTTTAAACCTGAACCCAGTCTTCTACTGGAGTCTAAAAAAAACTGTTGCAGAAAAAGTGCAATATGATTTTGCAACACCCCCTAAAAGAACAGCTTCTTTTTAGATTTTGATGCCTGTATTGATTAAACAAACAAGATATATTATATATTTATGACCTTTGGCAGTACCATGCACAAAATATTTGCGACTTAAAAAAATATTTTCAGCCATCTAGTGTGAATTTTGAAACACATAGTTTCAACACATCAAATTTTCAAACATAATTCAAGGTATATACTGATATATTAGACTATTTGTATGTCCTTTAGAGATGCTGTAATGAGCTTATGACGCTGATGACTCTAAAACAAAACTAAAGTGAAAGGCTGGTCTAATAATTATTTCCAGCTGTATGTGGCAATTGAGACTCTCAGTCAGGTCATCCTTGAGAAAAGTGAAGTATAACTCGTCATATGGGGTCTTTTTCACATTCATACTGTGGTTAAACTTTCAGATATCTGCAGACTTTAAAAATCTACATGTTGGAAAAAACAGAGCAAAACTGAAACTAATGTCTGCATCAAAAGTCTTTAAGTTTTTAAATGGTAATTTGCTGTTTTTTGTTATAAATTGTGCTATATTTAATGCAATAAAATCAGACAACCTTTCTTTTTGTTACAGAACCATTAATTTTAATATCTACGTCCAAAGTCTGTATTTTCATGAATGGTAATCTGTTCTTTGCAACATATTAACATCATATTATGTTATTTTTTACTGTATTTGAATCTGCAGAAAATATTAATTTACAAATATTTGCCCTTATTAGACAGAGAACAATCGGTATTTAAGGATAATGATAAACTAAATTTCTACATGGAAGAGGGTCCTTTTCTTGCAATGGATGCTAAATGCATAAGAGAAAAATTTGCTCTAAATATTTCAAATTTGTATATACACTTTGGTCGCATAAAAGAGAAAAGAATAAACAATGTAAACACACGAGAAACAGACATAGATATAGGAGGACATTGCAAAAAGTTCAACAGTGACCCTCAAATCCCATTTCTAATGCATATAAATGAAGAAAACACAAAGAGACAACAATAGAAATTAGAAACAAGGCTTATAAAAGCAGGAGAACAGAGAACATCAGGGTTAAAGCCATTATGATTTGGGGTTTTTTTTGTCCAGTTGACAAAGCTCCAGAAGAGCCCAGGGAGGACCCTCTGGCCCGGACAGGTTATCCCTTCGGTGGGATGGTGAGGGACATGAAGCGGCGTTATCGCGTCTACCTCAGCGACTTTACAGACGCCCTGAACCCTCAGGTGCTCGCCGCTGTCATCTTCATCTACTTCGCTGCCTTGTCCCCGGCCATCACCTTTGGAGGGCTTCTAGGTAATAAAAAAATATCAGTGTCAGTTCATCTACATAAACTCACGGAGTCTTTAAGTATCTAATAATTCTCTCTCTGAGCCCAGCCGACAAAACAGAAAAAATGATGGGAGTGTCAGAGCTCATGATCTCCACCAGCATCCAGGGAGTCATCTTCTGCCTCATCGCTGCCCAACCAGTCCTGGTCATCGGCTTCTCTGGACCTCTGCTAGTGTTTGAAGAAGCTTTTTATGCTGTATGTAGACTGAGAATACTATCATATAAAAGAAACTGTGAAAATCTGGCAGCAAGGATGCCAGAGAATCATTTTCAAAAAACAATGGAATGCTGTGACATTCAAAAATTGGAAAAGTATGAATAGATATGATCTGTAATTTCGTAAAAACAGAGAAGCTCTGTAAGATTTCAGTGCAGTAAAATTTGTGTAATATTATGGTAATTAATTGTAAAACTTTTTTTCACAGTCAGCGTACAGTTTGTTAAATATTAGCTGTAAATTAACAAATTTTAAAATCTTAAAAATATCAATTAAAATTTAATTGATCATTTTTTATATCTTTAAATACAGAATTTTTGTAAATTAATCTTTTTTGCAGATTTAAATGCAATAAAAGTAGTGTGATATTATGTTCAAATGTTGAGAAACAACAGATCACTATTTATAAAAATATGAATTTTTAATGTCGATATTTAAATTAATACTTTTTGTAAAAACATATTTTCTGATTTCATTACATTAATTATAATGCAGTAAATATTATAAAACTTTTTTTGTTTTTAAATTACATTTATTAAAATACAGATTTTTGATGTGGACAACATACATTTTTCTGTAATTTTACTAGGTGTTATCTGTGTTTGAACAAAACTGAAAAAAAAAAAAACAAAAACAAACCGTTAAAAAATATTTATGATTTTTAAATCCCTGATATACATCATTTTTCTTTTAAATAACAATAAATATGTGTAAAATTTTTTTAAAAATCAGCTGGTTTAAACAGTAATTTTTTAGATAATTTTACTGTCTAAGCATTGTAAAAGAATGAATTCCCATTTACAAACTTTAAAAATTATTACTTATTTTCCGAGATTTTACAAGTTAACAGAAGAGGAAACTCTGTAAAACACTGAACACTGTTCAAAAAGATTACACCTAAAAATT
Source organism: Amphiprion ocellaris (assembly GCF_022539595.1). Classification (NCBI taxonomy): domain Eukaryota; kingdom Metazoa; phylum Chordata; class Actinopteri; family Pomacentridae; genus Amphiprion; species Amphiprion ocellaris. Next base: position 14,102,768 of record NC_072784.1, on the reverse strand, counting down.
GCATCTTACAGGGTAAAAGCTGCCAAAAGTGCTGAGACCAGTTTTTCGAAAGCTTCCTTTCCTCATTAAAATCCATTTTCCATTCCATACTAGTTCTGCAAGTCCCAGGGCATCGAGTACATCGTGGGTCGTATCTGGGTGGGAATGTGGCTGATCGTGATCGTGGTGATCATCGTGGCCGTGGAGGGCAGTTTCCTGGTCCGATTCATCTCCCGCTTCACCCAGGAAATCTTCTCCATCCTCATCTCGCTCATCTTCATCTACGAGACCTTCAACAAGCTCATCAAGGTCTCCTCAGGTCACAACTCGACCTGTTTCACACCTCATAGATCCGTTCTGCTCGTGGTCTCACTCTGCGTTCTCCTCCTCAGATCTTCAAAACCCACCCTCTGATCCTGAACTACGACCACCTGAACGACACCCTGGACAACCCCTTCCACCCGGTTGTCAAGGAGCACATCGAGTACCATCCGGACGGCAATGTGACCGTCCATGAGCTGGAGATCGAGAGGCCGTACCCCAACACTGCCCTGCTGTCCATGTGCCTGATGTTTGGCTGCTTCTTCATCGCCTTCTTCCTCCGTCAGTTCAAGAGCGGCCACTACCTCCCCGGCCCAGTGAGCCCAGCTTTTCAAATATTTTAAATGGAAAAAACCTTTAATCACATAGGTGCAGAGCTGTATTTTAAACTAAGCTCTTTTTCTCTCTAGCTGCGTCGTTTGATTGGAGATTTTGGCGTCCCCATTGCTATTTTCTTCATGATTGCTGTGGATATCAGCATTGAAGATGCTTACACTCAGGTAAAAAATGCTAAATATGTTCATGTTTTTGTCCCAGACTGTTCAAAAAATGTGATTATTTTATAGATATTTAGTGTTATTTGAAAAAACAGTACACTAAGGACTGAAAAGGGCGAATAACTTTTTAAAATTATTTTACAGGTTTTGTTAAATTACAGATAATATCTAGTAAATATGAAGTTACATGTTGAGTATAAAAAACTGCTATATAGTAGTTTGTTCTTTTACATTGTGACTATAAAACACTTAAAAATTACTGTAATTAATTCAGCTAACAAAGTAAATATATTACAGATATTTCCCAATTTTTGAAAGTTACAATATTACGCTTTTTTAGAACTTTTTTCCTGATTTCTTTCTTTTTTCTTACAGTCCATAAAATATCGCCAGAGCCAATGTAGCCTTTTTTGTTTATTTTTTTTAAAATCAGGAATATTTTTTATATAAACAACATAAAATTGTCCTTATAATATGAAAAATGCTGAATATCAGATCAGACAATCATCCAGGCCAATAATCAGTCGACTAGTCTGTTTTAGCTGTTTTAGTTTTTGTGTGTCCGTTTTAAAATCTCTTTAAACTCATTTCCTACAGATTAAAAAGGAAGATACATTCCTATTGTTCTCCATCACCTTGTATTTAATCTAAATCCCGTAATTTTTATCTCTTCAAAAACTCAAACAGTCTTGTAGATTCTAATCAGATCAAATAAATTACAAGAAGTCCACCTCTGTTTGCCTTTTTGTTTCTGAACGAATCAACACCACCTTGTCGTCTTGTAGAAACTGGTTGTGCCAAAAGGTGTTGAAGTGACGAACCCTAAAGTCCGAGGCTGGTTCATCAACCCAATGGGAGAAAAGAAGCCGTTCCCCATCTGGATGATGGGTGCCTGCTGCGTTCCTGCCCTGCTCGTCTTCATCCTCATCTTCCTCGAATCCCAGATTACTACGTGAGTCTCACTTCCTGTGAACTTAATCAACTCAAGTTTGGAGCAGATTTGTGAGAAACATCTGTTCTCTTTGGATCCCAGGCTGATCGTGAGCAAACCTGAGAGGAAAATGGTGAAAGGATCCGGTTTCCATTTGGACCTGCTCATCCTGGTCACCATGGGAGGGATCTCCTCCATCTTTGGGGTCCCCTGGCTGAGCGCCGCCACCGTGCGATCTGTGACCCACGCCAACGCCCTCACCGTCATGTCCAAAGGCCCCAAACCGGAGATTGAGAAGGTGGTGGAGCAGAGGATCAGTGGGATCCTTGTGGCCATCATGGTTGGTAGGTGCTGCCGTCTGTCACGGAAGGGTCACCAGAAATAACCAGTTTATCTACCAGTTCAATAACCACCGTCTGTCTGTGATTGTCAGGTGTTTCCATCTACATGGAGCCAATTCTGAAGATGATTCCGATGACGGCCCTGTTTGGTATCTTCCTCTACATGGGTATCACCTCTCTGAGTGGAATCCAGATGTGGGACAGGATGCTTCTGCTCATTACTCCCAAGAAATACCATCCCTCTGATGCCTACGCCACCAAGGTACACCATCAAATACGCTTCATGTTAGTTAAAGCAGGTTTTCATGTGCTGCACACTCATGTTTGGAGATTCGGCTTTAAGCTTAGAATAAATTTAATTCTGTGTTTATTTGTGGTTGTTTTGCATCTCTGTAAAGGTTTTGTGTCTTTTTGTCACCGTTACATGTGTCTTTCTGGCCATTTAGTGTGTCTTTGTGGACAACATATATGTCAGTTTGGTCATTTTGTCTCCGTTTGTTGTTGTTTTGTAGCTCCCTGTAATGATTGTGTGTCTTTTTGTGGGCGTTAGATGTGCCTCTGTGGTCATTGGTGTCTCTTTGTGGGAATTTTATGTGTCTCTGTGGTCACTTTATGTCTCTTTGTAGTTGTTTTGTATCTCTGTCATGGTTTTGTGTCTTTTGTGTTTCTCAGTTAAATGTGTCTCTGATGCCATTTTGTTCCTCTTTGTTGTTGTTTTGCATTTCTACATAATGGTTTTGTGTCTTTTTGTTGGCATTACATTTGTCTTTGTGATCATTTTGTGTGTCTTTGTGGGTATCACATGGACAAACAAAATGACCATAGCGACCTATGGTCGTTTTGTTTCCGTTTGTTATTGTTTTGTAGCTCCCTGTAATGGTTTTGTATCTTTTTGTGGACGTTATATGTATTTAGGTGGTCATTTTGTTTCTCTTCGTTGTTGTTTTTCATCTCTATATAATGGCCTTGTGTCTTTTGTGGGCATTACATATGTCTTTATGGTCACTTGTGTCTCTTTGCAAGATTTACATGTATCTCTGTGGTCATTTTGTGTCTCTTTGCAGAACTTTTGCATGGCTTTATGTCTGTATGTGAGCAGTTTTTGTCTCTTGATAGCTGTTGACTCATTACTAACCTATCAAGAACTGTGGGTTGTGGCATTACATGTGTTTCTATGGTCATTTTGTGTCTGTTGTTGTTTTACATCTCTCTATAGTGGATTTGTTGTCTATTTTTAGAATTACATATGTCTGTGGTACTTTTGTCTCTGTGTGCTTGTTTTGCACGTCTCTGATCTCTTTGAGGGCTTAACATGCTTCTCTGTTTTTGTGTCTCTGTTGATGTTTTGCATCTCTTTGCAATGGTTGTGTCTTTTTGTGGGCATTACATGTGTCTTGTGGTCACTTTTTCGTCTCCTTGTAGTTGTTTTGCATTTCTCTGTAATGGTTTTATGTCTTTCTGTGGCCACGGCATATGTTTTTGTGGTCATTTTTTGTCTTTTTGTTAGAATCACGTGTGTCTCTGTGGTCATTTTGTGTCTCTTTGCAAGACTTTTGCCTCATTTTACGTCTCTATCTGATCACTTTTTGTCTCTTTATAGTTATTTACTCATTACTAACTTATCAAGCACCGTTGACACTAGCTTCAGATGACAGTTGTGACATTACATGTGTGTCTATGGCCATTTTGTGTCTTTGTTGTTGTTTTACATCTTTCTGTAAGGGTTTTGTGTCTTTTTGTGGGTGTCACATATGTTTTTATGATCATTTTGTATCTCTTTGTGATCATGACATGTGTCCCTTTGGTCATTTTGTGTTTTGGTTATTTTGTGGTTATTGTTGATTACACCTCTCTGTGCGGGTTTTGTGTTTGTGTGAATGAAATGTAGCCTTGTGGATGTTTTGTGTCTCTTTGCACGCTTTACATGTGTCTCTTTTGTCATTTAGTGTTTATTTGTGGGATTTACATGCCTCTGTGGCCATTCTGTGTCTCTTTGTTGTTGTTTTGGTTCTCTGTGTAATGATTTTGTGTGTATGTGCATTTTACATGCGTCTGTGTGGCCATTTGTGTCCCTCCAGTTATTTTGTGTCTCTATTTGGGCATCACATCTGTCACTGTAGTCATTTTGTGTCTCTTTGTTGTTGTTTTTCATTTCTCTGTAAGAGTTTTCAGTCTCTGTGTGGGCAGTATATGTGTCTCTCTAGTCACTGTGTGTCTGTTTTGGGGAATTACATGTGTCCCTGTGGTCATTTTGTATCTCTTTGTTGTTGTTTTACATCTCTGAAACAGTTTTCTGTCTGTTTGAAGGTATTACACATGTCTTTGTAGACACTTGTCTCTTTGCAAGCTTGACATGTGTCCCTGTGATCCTTCTGTGTCTCTTTCTCTGTAAGAATTTTCGATGTCTTTGTGGACATAATATTTGTCTCTCTAGTCATTTTGTGTCTATTATTGGGTATTACTTGTGTCTCTGTGGTAATTTTTTGTCTATTTGTTATTGTTTTGCATCTTCTTGTAATAATTTTGTGTCTCCATGTGGCCATTACATGTGTTCCTTGGTCATTTTGTGCATCTTTGTAGAACATTTGGATAGCTTTATGTCTATGTGTGATCACTTTTTAATGTATTTGTAGTCATTTCTACTGACTTTCCAATAGACTTGTTCAGTAATCCCTCTATGCACAAGCCTGTCGCGTTAGATTACACAGGCTTCTCTGCTTTTCCTCATATTTCAAAGTCCTTAAACTCCTCACATCCTCCCTGTAAATGATAAATATGCAAACTGGCATCTTCTTGTTACTTCCTGACCTAATGTCTGTCTGTTCAAATCCTCCTGTGCTGTCGTTTGTGCAGGTGAACACCTTGCGGATGCACATGTTCACTCTGATCCAGCTCGTATGTCTGGCCGTCCTGTGGGTAGTGAAGATCAGCCCCTTCTCTCTGGCTCTGCCTTTCGTCCTCATCCTCACCATCCCTCTTCGCATGTTTTTGACTGGAAGGGTTTTCTCTGTGAAGGAGATGAAATGTGTAAGTGTCTCGCTGTTGCTCAGTTACACAATATTTCACATGTGCATAGGTTTCTGTGTTGCTAACCAGATGAGTTTGTGTTGCAGCTGGATGCAGATGATGCCAAAGTGACACTCGACGAGGACGACGAGTTCGCGCTGGCATAAACATCCCCGATAATATTTAATTCACAAACTTTTAAGTGAAGTCTTTTTTTTCTTTGCAGTTTCATACTGCTGTCATTGTTATTTATCTTTTGAAGAAATTACCTGTCATTTTTAGAATTCAGACTTTATTCCTGCAGCTGTTTTGTGATCTCTAGACAGCCATCCACGTCATCATTAAGATGCATAACTACCTGTCCTAATTTCTCTCACATTCCATATTTTATCATTTCACGTGGCATTAAAATACTTCCCTTTAGTTTTCTACTTCAGATATTGGTCATGACTGTTTATACTATAGTTTTTTAATACTTTAACTTAAGGAAAACATTAGAATTTTGAAAATGAGAGGTATTTTTCTGCAAGATGTGAGGTAAAGCCATTTATTCAGTGTTATTTTTCTTTCAGTATTACAAGAGCAAGGCTTTAAAGTGACTATGGTGCAGTCGTATTTTAGATCTGCCCATGTTATAATTAAATGTAATGTTATTTTATCTTTACTACTTAAGTTAGGCATATTTAATGCAGTCACATCTTTAAACACACAGAGAGATAATAAACTTTATGGTGCCATTTCCACATACACAATCCTGTACTTTGATAATTCCCCAAAAAATGTGTGTGTTTCTCTTGGTGGTATGCACTTATATCTGATTTTAAGTGTGTAATTGCTTAATGATTTTAAAATGGGATGAGCATTATAGGTCAATAGTCAATGATGAGATATAATTGTTTGAGTGAATCAAGGAAAAACTTCTTTGTAAATGTGTCATGATATGTATTTTGTGTGGCAGATCAAGTTTGTGTGCTTGAAACACTGTACATGCTTTGGATTTCACTCTATTAAAAAAAAAAAAAAAAAAAACCTTAAAAATGCTTGTTTTCCTTATATGCATGCACTAGGAAGCAGTATTTCACAGGATTTCGTTTTATTCGATACTGAAGTAACAGCAGAGGGGGATCACTGGGACCGTGATGTCTGGACTCAGCTGCATGCTGCGTTCAGGGAGGTCAGGTAAACTCCAGCTTCTTATTACTGCTGTCTGATTACATACTCTGCTCTTGCACTGGGATAAAATAAATAAGCCTTCTATTTTCTTACTGCTGCTGGCAAAATGCGCTCAGAGTGGATTTTTCTGCACATATGAGGTCATTAATGTAAGAGTAAACATCAAAAATGAGGATGAGAAGGTTCAATAATGCAAAAATGTTGCACAGAAACCAGTGGCACAACAAAATACATCACACGTTGACGTTCTGTAATTGATTTTAAATAATGCTAATTCTTAAAACTTGTTTAAAGGTTATTTTTCAGCTATATTACTGTCACAATAATAGTGTATTTCTTTCCAGCTGTTCCTTTGTCCTCCTCTTGCAGGCATTTTTAAAACTGCCATACTATATTTATACTTTCTAATACTTGACTTGTACCCTGTTTCTTTTGCGTAATATGTGTGAGCTACTGGATACCTTCACTTGGTTATGTATGTATCTGTTATTTAGTAAGACTTTATTTCATGATGCCATTTTCAATCAAAGTATTAAAGGAGGACAAAAAACAGGATCAATTCTGTGTTTGGCTGCTGCTTTTTTAGTAAAAATAATCTGTTGACAAATAATGACATTAAACAGCAAAAGAGGAAATTTAAACTGAAAAATGATTGCTAGGTTTTTGGAAAATTGACACTTTGAACATGGAAATTGCAAAGTCCTAAAAACTTAATATAATATACTCTTTTAGTATGAAATAGGTGAAATAACTTTTCAAAAAAGAGTGACTTTACACTTTGTGCTGCATAAATGTCAAAGTTGCCTGTTCATAAGTATTTGCTAAATTTCGGAAACAAATACAGTCAACATTATTATGAAATTTAATTGCTCTGAACTCGGGTCACCATGCATACTATACAGATTCATTAAACCTTTATTTAAAGTCTGAATACAATGAGATATGGAGGCCTCCTTCATTCCTAGATACATAAATAAGAAATAAACAAGTGAAATAACTACAAAATTAGCAGCTGCTAGTAAATAAATAAAGAACTTTGCATATTAATCCAACAGTAATACATTGTATTAATGTATTTTGCAGGTCCCTGTAAGAAATATAGTGAACTAAAAGACAAACAGAATTTATATTTTAGCTATTGAAAACTGAAAACAATGAATTACTGGCGACTCAAAAGTAGTGGCATACATTAAAAAATTCATTTAATCTTGTTTACACCACGTCAATTCATGTTTAGGATTTTAAAAGGCACTACAAACTACATTTATATATATTTAAGCCTTTCTAAGTTTCTCATCCAAATAGAGGCTTTGTTTGCATTGTTGCATCACTGTTATTCATAAAAAAATATTTTCCAGTGAAGGTTAGGAATGCAATTTATGATTATTTGTATTGTAGAGTATTCTATCGATTATTTTCTTGATTAATCGATCAGTTGTTTGATATTTAAATAGGCAAAAATAGCAACAAATGTTGACTGATTTAGAAGAAGCTGGAATCGAGAGGATTTAGATTTTTTATTTCTTTACAAACTTCTTAGATAAATTGATTGTTATAAAAATCCACTATTAATTTAATAGTGGAAAGTTAATTGAGTAATTGTTGCAACTCGTTGATTTCAAGACACATAAATAAGAAATAAACAAGTGAATTACCTAAAATGAAATTAGAAATCAGTTAAGTTGAGGACTGTTTTTGTAAGTCTCTGAGGCAGTCTCCATATCTAGTAATCGTTTTTCCCACAGCATGGGAACGCAGCACTCTTTAACAAGGCCGACTGCCTGAAAGTCATTTGTTTTCCCCGAGTTGGACCCACTGGATTGGATGGCCGCGGGTTCCGCCCACAAACATACAAGGTGGAGTTGAAAAGAAAAAACACGCTGAGGCCAAAATGAAGCTGTCAAACAGCCGCTTACAATTTACTAAAAGAGCCTTTGGAGCAAAGTAAAGAGACGCGGGCGCTGCATGGTGGAGCTCCCTGGTAGTTTAATCTAAGAAAAAAAAGTGGCACATCTGACATTGATAAGTGGAGATAGTGAAGTTTTAAATTATGTTGGTTATACTAACAAATGAGCCATTGAATTGGACAACTTTCATGGGGCTACCTGATCAAACAGTCGGGGCTGCAGATGTGAGCGGCTTCGGTCTCCGGGAGCGAAAAAATAACGCGAATGAACCGGAGCGAGGTCGGAAAAAATGTCTCGGCGTGGCGAAATGGTTGGATGGAGAGAGACGAGCTGCTGAGCGCTGACTGGAGGGAGACAGCGAGTGAGATGGAGGCGGGGGGGAAGGACCATCTCTGCGGGGACTGGAGCCCAGGACCGACGGCGCAGTGCTGGCTATCGTTCAACCCTCCCCTTCTTCCTCCACAACGACGCCGAGAGACAGGTAAGCCCGCACCAGCAGCCGCTCGGTTTCATAATACGGCTAGAGAGAGCCAGATAAAGCCACAAAAATATGAAAAAAATGCACATTTATCGTCGGTGTTTATGTTCTGTAAAGGCGCCTGTAAAGGTTCGGTCGGTAGCTTCTTTGTACTAGCGAGATAGACCGACCGCGGTGGCAGCGTACACACGAAGGCGGCCATACCCGAATTTTTGTGCCGAACAGCGGGGAAGGAGCTGCACGTAGGACCGGGAGGTAAATGCACTATTTGTGATAAAATTACCCCCGTTCTTTTAAGCTAATTCCCGACTCGAAACGTGAGCATTTCGGCTGTAACCGGGGGCATCTGCGTAGGGGGGAATACACGGTGGTTTCCGCGCCGAGACCTCCATGCGGCTGTTGGCGGAACAGCGAGCCGCCTCTCTCGGTTAGCCATCAGGGATCTCGGTTTAATATCTCACCGTGCAGAGACTCGCCCTCTCTCTCCCCCTCTCTCTCTCACCGACTAGCCCAGAAACAGCGACGGACCGAGCTCGGGGAGAGAACCCGCCTTCCTCGTCCTCGCTTGTGCGCTTTTTGGATCGAGGGAAGGGAGTCTGCAACGCCCTGGCTTTAGCTTTAAGCCCCGTTTTCTGTGTTTGCAGTGCGCCATTGGACCTTGTCACGGTAGGTTTCCTTGTCGAGCTGAAGCATGGCGGATCTGGAGCTTGTTTGTCGCGCCAGAGAGGAGCCCCTCGGCCGCGGAGGGTTCATTTTTTTGACCGGTTTTCGCTAGACAAATGTCGGTGTGGTTTAACTCTAAAGCACCGTATCCTCAACTGTTAACCCGCGACTCGTAAATTGACCAACTGGGGTCGATTCTATAACGTTTTCAAACTAACATTTCACATTTTCCTCTCTTCACCTCCGCAAGTCCTTCCGAGCCAACCGCCGCGATTCTTCTCGATTTTAAACCTTGTTTTCCCGTACTTTAGCTAGGGAGCCATTAACTGTTTAAAACCATTTCTTGTAAACACCAGCCGATCACAGCATGTGTAAAAACCCTTCGGGATAATAGAAAAATCCATTAGAAGCTTAAATATGTGTATAAAATATATTTTCTTGGAAATGTATGCCGATAAATATGTAGGAGAACCGACCGATTTAAGCTACATTCTCCGTTGCCCTTGGTCGTGTAGCGCCTCGGTGCCCCGTTTTTAGAACCTCCATATGCTCTACTTCCACCGAAATTTCAGCTCAATGTAATGTAAATGGCTCCGAAATCACGACATGGCGTTTTTTCGGTTACATAAACGGAGGTATCGACGGTTTTAACGCAGCTAGGTCACACGGTGGACACCACATTGAGCTGGGGGCCATCAAGGACAAGACGAACAACGAGCAGCCGCCATCATTGGAGCTCAGTTCGGCTACGCCTCGCTGAAGAATGCTCTGGGTTGTGCTCTCAAAACACGGCAAAAAACTCGAACAAACCGCTCGATAAATGCTCTTTAAACATATTTATTAGCTCTACTCGAGTGTTATTTGGGTTTCCCAGCTCCTGCCTCGGTGAACATTGGAGGAGAAGATTATGGGGTTTGATGGCGGAGCGAGATCCGCGTCCACACGGTGATGAGGCGCCTCTGCCGAGTGGCGCATTTGGCTGCAGTGCTTCCAAGCTACCATTCCCCCTTCTCGGAGACCGAAAGCAGATCCCCCCGTCCGTGGTCAGCTGGTCGCCTACAGCTGCCTGTCCGTCCACGTCCATTCGCTTCCTCCTTCCGTGGATCCTCCCCAACCTCCGCTCCCGACAGAAAATCCTCCATTACCGAGCGGGCCGAGCGAGAAAATGGTCGCTGCGGTGCGTCCACGGTACTTTTGTTGCGGAATAAGGACAGTGTTAATACGCCAAAAAAAATCCAGCTGGCAGAATTTGCTCGACGGAGACGCCTGTTGTCGCCGCTTTAGTTGTGCTAGTTGAAGCCCTCCGCAGTGTTATTTGAGATTTGAAGCCGTCACAAGCAATAGCCTATGTCTCACCATGTAGCGTAAACGTTTAAGGGGCGGTGTAATGAACATAAACCATTATGTCGAGGTAAATTTAAATTCCAAGACTGGAAATCATCACTGACAACACGCTTGTTCCGGAAATCACTTTTAATCACATGAATAATATACATATTAAATAACATTATTATAAAATGCTGCATTTAAAAACCACATAATTTCCGGATTCTTAGAAATGCGTATGAACCTATATATTACAGATTAGCTCAGGATTGAAGTTATTTTAGGATATTTGTTTGATAATATTCTTTTTTTGTTGTTGTTTTTGCAGATCCAAGAAAGTACACTCACAAATGAATGGAGAAATGGAGGCAACGACTCAAGGCCAAGGTGGGATTTAGTAACAACTTTGTTTTATTTCACAAATTCTACATGGAAATAAGTTAGTAAATATTTATAGTAGTCTCACACTTTATGCTATGTCATTGCAACACTGTTACACTATATTAATGCACTTGTATTAAATCGGTTAATGTAGTGACACTCTGTGAGATTAAAACGGAAACAGAATTTATGATTTTTCCTGTGATAATCCGGTATTACAAAGTATTACATCCCGTTATTTTATAAACAAGACAGAAATGTTAGAAACAGTCTTCAAATAATAGTGATTCAATAGTTATGTCCCTACATACAACAGAAGAATGAAGAGAATAAGAAAACGTTAATCCAACAGTAATACATTATATTAATGTGGTTGTAGGAAAGATAGTATTGCAGTGACACCCTTTGAGATTCAGAATAAAGCAGAATGTATGATTTTAGCCACTGATTTTTAGCCAAAAACCCAGTACATTGTGGGTTTTTTTTAACTAAGGAGGAATGAAAATCATGGAAGTATTTTCTTCACTGAACTCTCACAATGAAAACAGTGAACAATGCACAGCGATTCAGCAATTATATATTCCTATATACCACAGAAAGCAAAGAAACTCTGCATATTATAACCAACAGACAGTAATACTTTGTATTAATGTACTTTGCAGGTCCCTGTAAAAAATATGTGTGATGAAAAAGACAAACAGAATTTATGAGTCAGCTACTGAAAACAACAGATTATTGGTGATTCAAAAGTAGTGACATACATCAAAATTCATTTAATCTTGTTTAAGCCACATGTCATTCATTTTTTGTCATTTCAAAAGCCACTACTATGCAAACAAAGTTCAAAGAGAGACTTTGTTTGCATTGTTGCATCAATGTTCTTGATACAAATTCATTTTCCAGTGAAGTTTAGGAACACAATTTCTGATTATTTGTACTGTAGAATATTCTGTCATTTATTTTCGCGATTAATCGATCAGTTGTTTGATATTTAGAAAGTCAAAAAATGGCAGCAAATGTTGATCGGTGTAGAAGAAGCTGGAATCTAGAGGATTTAGACTTTTTTATTTCTTTAAAAATGCCTAACACAGATTCACTGATTATTATAATAGTCTGCTATTAATTTAATAGTTTGCAGCTAATTGAATAATTACTGAAACTCCGCTGAAAAACCCAGTCTTACAAAGTATTACATACACAATCTAAAACCTTAATATCTTCCCCGTGTTACCAGAGACAAATAAAAAGGGACAAGGGTCACTGTAATACTAAATTCTGAATCATTTTAGAATCAAAAGGTCTCTTGTACCTTTTGGAAGGATGAGATATTAATTTGAGTGTCTTGTTTTTGTTGTCTCATTACAGTGTGGGCGCAGGACGATCTCTTAAAGCTGCTGGAAGCCATGAAAGTTGCTCTGCCACAGAAAGACCTGACTAAGTACAAAACCTCAGAGTCCCACCTCGACTGGCAGAAGGTGGCTTTCAATTCTTACACAGCAGAGATGTGTAAACAGAAGTGGCAGGAGGTCTCCAAAGAGGTGAGACAGTCATGCTGATGTTGCATTGATTATTGTCCGTTCAAAGCCAGCTTTAGTGCTCCCCTTACTTATTGTAAATTTTCTTTTTCTTCCACAGATTCGTAAGTTCAGGACCCTAACGGAGCTGATAGTTGATGCTCAAGACTACATAAAGAACCCATACAAGGGCAAGAAAATAAAGGTGAGTGGAATCCAGTATTTATTGTCAGTAATATACAACTAGCTGTATGAGTGAAGCTCAAGTCTTTCTGCTTGTTTTCCCCTTCACAATATATAGAAACACCCAGATTTCCCCAAGAAGCCTTTGACTCCATACTTCCGTTTCTTCATGGAAAAGAGGGCCAAGTATGCCAAGTTGCACCCTGAGATGAGCAACTTAGACCTCACTAAAATCCTCTCCAAGAAATACAGAGAGCTGCCCGACAAAAAGAAGGTCAGTCAAAAAGATAACACTGCTACATTTCACCATGAAGCTTGGCAGATATTCTAACAAAAACGTTTTCTTTCAATGGCTACAGAAAAAATATGTTGATGACTTCTTACGAGACAAAGAATCCTTTGTGCATAGCATGATGAAATTCAGGTGAGATTTTCCGATTCTACTTAATTATGAAACCTAGTAGTAACTCTGGGTCTAGTAGTTTTCTGCAGTTTTTTGCTCCTGCCAGATTTTTCCTCACCATGGGCTCATTTTTCATGACAAACTAAAGTCCTGGTGACTCTACATACATTTTACTACTTACAATTTTATTGGTTTAGATACCTGTCTTCAATCTACTCTGTAAACAGCCTGCAGTACAGCAGAAAAGTTCCTGAATTTTTGTCAGTAATGGCTTCACAGTTGTGCCGACGAGTAAATTATTTCTGTATTTTTTACAGGAACTTGTTAGTCCTGACAGTATAATTTTTGCTAATTTCTGAGACCTATAGAGTAAAGTGATTTTGATGACATACCACAATTGTAAGCTTAGATGTGGTAAAAAAAAATTCTAATAGAGTAACAAATGAATAGGTGTCACAACCTTGAAAATCCAATGCTTTCTTGTGTTTTTAAACTTTCTGGCTCTTGTAAGTAGTATAATTTTGGCTGTTTTTTTTTTTTTTTTTAAAAGATAACATGTTTTTGGGGTTCAGAGAGTTAATTCTAAAATTTAATAATGACTCTGGGTGCATTAAACATGTACGCACAGCATCATAAGGGATAAAATTTGTGCTTAAATGTTGGTTCATGGTGTATAAACAGGGAAGAACATCCAGACCTTGTGGAGAGCATGACCAAGAAAGGCTCAAATGTACCAGAGAAGCCCAAGACACCCCAACAGTTGTGGTACAACCATGAAAAGAAAGCCTTCCTCAAGACACGCCCAGATGTAAGCTTCACAACACACAGATTGCGGCGTCTTTATTTAACTGTAATTTTGGTATTCCAGAGATGTTAACTTTCATTGTCTGACACCAGGCGACCACCAAAGACATTAAAGACAGTCTTGGCAAACAGTGGACGCAGCTTTCTGACAAAAAGAGGCTCAAATGGATCACCAAGTCCCTGGAACAGCAGAAACAGTATGAGGTAAGAGAGCAGTGTTGGTGATATGTTATGTATAACGTATTGAAATGTTTTTATTTGTTTTAACTGTGTGTTTTTTTTCTTCTAATATTCTAGGAGACAATGCGGGAATACATCCAGCAGCACCCAGAGTTAAACATGACCCAGGGGGATATTGTAAAATCCACTCTGACCAAGGCAGAGAGGCACTTGAAGGACAAATCTGACGGCCGACCCGACAAACCTCCTCCGTGAGTCGCACCTACAAAAGCTCCGCTCGTACACCTGAACTATCCCGTAAGCTGCGAGATATGCCCACTGCAATGTGAGTGAGTTATTTAGACATAACATGTGGTGTACAAATGTTTTCAGAAATGGTTACTCTATGTTCTGCGCGGAGCTGATGTCGAGCATGAAGGACGTTCCCAGCACAGAGCGTATGGTGATGTGCAGCCAGCGGTGGAAGCTGCTGAAACAGAACGAGAAGGACGGCTACCAGAAACGCTGCGAACAGGTGAGCTCAGAATCCTCGAGTCACGCAGCTAAAAAAAATCTGCATCGTTCAGTCTTGTCTAATAGAATCATGTTTGTTTTTTCAGAGAAAGAAGGAGTATGAAATTGAGATGAACAGATTTCTCAGTGTGAGTCTTATTGTCTTAGTTCCCCCTTGTCACTCTAATCATTTGTGTGCTACTGGGAGAGTTTCTGATGCTGTTTTGAACATCTGCAGAGTTTATCAGAGGAGGAGCAACAGCGAGTGTTGGGTGAGGAGAAGCCAGGTTTTAAGAAGGGCAGCGGAGCCAGCAGTCCTGCCTCGAAAAAGAAAACCTCCAAAGCAAAGGTAAAACCAGCCCGTTTTTATTGTGTTTTGCCACTTTGATTCAAATGTTATCAAGTAAAATTGGACTATTATAAGTGTTATGTTCAGATGTCTTTTTTTTAACATGTTTGATTATTTGATCTCCTGTAACAACTATAACTTTTTACTTTGATGTTTTTGTATATTTTTCTTGATGTCCCTTATCTGTACCTTGTAGACTAATCCAGAGAAACCCAAAAGGCCCATTTCAGCCATGTTCATATTCTCTGAAGAGAAACGCCCCAAACTGCAGCAGGAGAGGCCAGACCTCTCTGACAGCGACGTCACAAGACTCCTGGCTCGCATGTGGAACGAGCTGCCAGAAAAGAAGAAGGTAACATGTCGATCTGATGTGATAAATTCAGTCTTATTTGTATATAGCACCATTTCTCATCACGAATCCTCTCAGTGCACTTCACATTGTGAGATCAAGACTTTCCAATGTTACATGAGTGAAAGAGACCCAACAATTCCTCCTAGAGAAAGTACTGAGTGAGAGTGTGGAGGAAAAAAACTTCCTTTTAGCAGTAAAAAAAAAAAAAAAAACACAGTCATGAGCAAAATGCCACAACAGTAATGTGGATCATGGGAGCCAAGAATTCTGATGTGTACAGTTTGTAATTCAATTGTTTAAATATATTTTCTAATGTTCTGCTTGTCTTTGCGATTTAGGAGAAATTTAAACGTTTAGAAACGGTCCTGAAAGCAGAGTCTGAAAAGAAAGAGAAGGAGGATCGTAGTCGTCTGCCAGATCCGCCCAAGACTGCACAAGACATCTGGCAACAGAGCGTTATAGGAGACTACCTGGCCAGATTTAAGGTATGCTTGAATCTCAAGACTACTGCAATGGCTGTCATTAGCTTAAATAACAAAACAAACACTTTGCTCTGGTTCTGGTAATTTCCCATCATGTCAAATATGGAGAATAGCATAGTTTATCCAGATTTTCAAAGAAAAAACAGAAATGTAATAGCTTTTACAGTGAGCAGGAAATTGAAGAATTCCTTTTTATTCGACAGTACACATAGTTTAACCTGCTTTTCTTGGACAGAAATCCACCCTTCAGGAAGCCTCAAAGTCCCTAATCCCAACTTAAGTTGTGTAATAGACACATCTAACTTTAGTATAACACTGATAAGAGTAACCCGGAAACATGTAAGTGTGATGTTTCTCTGTAAATAAATACAGAAACATGTAGGCAGTTCATCACTAACAGATGATTAACATTTGAATA
Organism: Amphiprion ocellaris; assembly: GCF_022539595.1. NCBI lineage: Eukaryota > Metazoa > Chordata > Actinopteri > Pomacentridae > Amphiprion > Amphiprion ocellaris. Next base: position 14,086,588 of record NC_072784.1, on the reverse strand, counting down.
TATGACAATCTAAGAGCTCACAATCTGACTACCCAAACACTCATTCAGTGTCTCACAAAAGCACATTCTAACACTGGAATAAAAGTTCATATGTACTATAAATGTGTCCCAAGAGATGCTATTTTTTACATGTAGACAGCCAAGTTAAAAGGGATTCTAATGCTGAAAAATATTTGGAGGGATTATTGAGAATAGAAAAATACAACAGTTTAACTACAGCTGTACAGATCTTTGACTCAAGTACTGGAAAATACAAATAACACACCTTGAAGTGTATTTAATGTGAGCCGGTGCTTTGCAGAACGACCGGCCAAAGGCACAGAAAGCAATGGAAGCAACCTGGAGCACCATGGAGAAGAAAGAGAAGATCATGTGGATCAAAAAGGCGGCAGAGGACCAGAAAAGATACGAGGTTAAGAAGCAGTCTTCATAAAATCTACACCATCTGTATTTAGTGCCAGTGAGAGCTAACTGCTGACTCGTGTGTCCTCTGCAGAGAGACCTGTGTGAGATGCGCTCACCTGCTGCCGTCATTGCCTCAGGGAAGAAGATGAAGTTTGAGGGTGAACCTAAGAAACCACCATCGTGAGTTTGTGATTTCCATTTCATCTGTGCTGCCTGTTTAAATCAGTTAAAGCCTGACGATTATTTTCCTCATTTTTATCTCTCTAGAAATGGATATCAGAAGTTCTCTCAGGAGATGCTGTCCAATGGAGAGCTGAATCACCTACCGATGAAGGAGCGCATGGCTGAGATCGGCAGCCGCTGGCAGAGGTTACCGCTGAAGGAGAAAGATCGCTACAAGAAGATCGCAGAGGAGAAGCAGAGGCAGTACAAAGTCCAGCTGGAGCAGTGGCTCGCTGTAAGAAGTGGTGGTTGAATGTTTTAGAGGGGAAAGTAAAGCTAGTGCTTGAAAAATCCTTATCTAATATATGCTTTCGGTTTTCCGCAGAGCTTGTCTTCCCAAGAGAGGAACACTTACAAAGAATATAATTCACAAGTAAGTGTTTTGTTTGTTTTGTTTTTTTTTAACTCGGCTGTGGCTAGCATTGAGTTCTGACAAACCAGAAAATACAAAATCTGAATTTCTTTTGGTTAAACTGACAGCATCTGAATGTGTTGGCTTGATGTCTGAATGAATTGAATGTTGCTTATAATTATGAAAGGGGTTTTGATATGTTTCTTGGTTTTTTTTTTATTTTTATTTTTTTAAATTAACTGTTTATTTCCCTCAATGTTTCAGAAAAGGAGAAATACAGCAAAACCAGGAGGCCCCAAGGCAAAGTCCAAGAAATCTGTGAGTGCTTTAATTTCTTTGTCTGCTGTCACAGAACTCATCCATCAGCTGTTTGCAAACTATTTATCTACAGGCAGGCGATGAATTAAAGGAAAATCAATGTAAAGTGTCTCAGTAAGATGATGGGTTACCATGTACCTTCTTAGGAACAAAACAGAACTCTCCTGGAAGAATAAAACATTCCAAAAAATGTTTTGATGAGGGTGGGAAGGGCCGTCTGACAGAACGCTCCAAAATCTCCCATCTGGCCACTGTGAAGGTCATGACCTATGATTCACAACATTTTCATTGAAGCAGTCAGTGACTCTTTGTGCTCTACAAATGGGAGCATTATCATCCTGAAATATATCACTCCCATCAGGATGGAAACAGGAGGATAAAGCTGATCACAGCATCTTCCTAATGATTTGCAGCGAGCCTTCCCTCTAAGGCAGGGGTGTCAAACATACGGCCCACATGATGACTTTGCAAAGTGTAAAAATTACAGAGGTGAAAATGAATACTACTGTGAAAATATTTCAAAATGTTCAACATTCTACTATGTAATGTCAGTCAGCAGCTTCAGTGTGAAAGAGTTTTGTTTGGTGGAACCTTGTTTTTCCATGCACTGCCACAACTTTTCTGTATTTTTTTTTATGTACAAATTGTATACATTTACAAGGCAGGGGATAACTTAACCCTTTCCTGAATTGTTCCCACTTTAATGTGTCAGTTCAGGTGGTCAGGATTCCCACACAGATGTGGAAATTGATGTAAACTTAGAATAATCTCTCGATCTTGACAAGCCTTTTTGTGCCTTTGTAGATAAACTGCGATCTGTAAGTTGGAATGCACAAATGATAAACTAAGGCATAATATATTGATAAAATTACACTATTTTCTTAACAAATTTCAGGTTGTTCATAATGTCTTGTTAAAAGAGAGTTCATTAGATGTGAACATTTTCAGAATGTACATTTTTGCACTAAAACAAAGGGAAAAAATTTGGAGTTGTTACTTAATGCTGTGATTTTACTGGTCCGACCCACTTGCGATCAAATTGGGCTGTATTTGGCCCCTGACCTAAAATGAGCTTGACACCCCTGCTCTAAGGGAACAAGCGGACTCATTCCATGCTAGCAACATGCCGCACAGAGCATACCGACGAGTACCCTCACTGTAGAGGTCGAGGGTGTATGTTTTATCTTTAATCTGATGCTTGTTTATTGTCAGCTATTCAATAAATCAACAAGAAACAAAGTACACATTATCTGATTCCAGCTTGTTAGATGTGAATACTTTGTTTTCTTTCCTTCGTTATGATAGTAAACTGAATATCTTTGAATTTGTGAATTATCTTTGTTTTGGACAAAACAAGATTAGTCAGTAATGAAAATAATTGTTCGTTGCACCCTTATTTAATAATCTTTCTTATCATAGGACACTGAGGAGGACGACGATGACGACGACGATGAGGACGAAGATGAAGATGACGATGAGCAGGAGAAGGCTTCTTCCGAGGCTGACTCGTCCAGCGAGGAAGACGACGAAGACGACGATGATGACGTGAGTGAAAACGGCTCTTTGCTTTGAGATAATGACAAGAAGCAAATGAAAACTGAAAAATGATGAACCACCTATAATTGATGAGCTAATGGAGATAATATATGAAGTATAGAATCATGCTTGGACTTTGTGAAAGTCCAAGCATGATACTTATTTTCTGGTTATGGACAAAGTGGTCTGATGGTATAACCTTTTAGATCAGACAAAGCTGATATGATAGAATATATGAGTAAGAATATAATGTCATCTGTTTGTTGCATCTAACAGTTCAACTCTTTATTCACTTTTCTATCTTTATTGATATTATTTTTTATGTCTAAGCTGAAAGGTTGAATGTTTAATTGTAAATAATTTAGCAAATGGCATTAAAAGAAAAGGCAAACTATAAAGGCTGTCAAATGTACTGCAATATATGTTAAGCATGCATAATACTGTGTAAATCTACTTGCATCAATACTGGTACTATAAACAATGATACATGTGAAATAAATGCTTTTCTAAACTAAAAATGCAATTTATAGAATAGAAAATCGTGCTAAATATGTATTCTTTAAATTTTTTTAAAGAAGGAGGCAGATGATGATGACGACGAAGAAGACGATGATGAAGAAGAAGATGAAGACGACGACGAGGCAGAGGACAAGGAGAACAAGTCTGAGGACAGCAGCAGCGAGTCGAACTCTGCGGGGACGTCGGACTCTGATTCGGACTGAGACGGAGGCCGACGTCGTCCCCGAGACGAACTGAGCAGCGCTGAGCTGAGCTGAGCCAAGAGTCCAGGGAGCTCTGCCACTGTGCCAACCCTGCTCTCCTCCCACCACCAGAGGGAGCCCCTGCACCGCCTCATCCATTTCACTCTTTATGTTGCTGGTGATCTGTACTCAAGGACGGACTCTGCCCCGATCTCCAAAATCCGTTTAGCTTCCTCCCAGCTGTGTGACGGTCACATAAATGCCAAAAAAAACAACAAAACAAAACAAAAAAAACAACAACAAAAAAACAACAGCATCCCACTGGTTTGGTGATGTCATGAACATTTCTGCCGCTGGTTTCAATCTGGTTTAAGAGTTAGAGTTTTAACATGTAGGGTGAAATAAAAACCCTTCAGTGTTTTGTTAGTGTTAGAGTTCTGGTTGTTAGTTACAGTCAGGTGGCAGGAGATGTAAACAGGCTTCATTGAGCCAAAGAACATAGAACGGTGGATCACTTTAGGGAGGGGGGGATGTGCGGGGTACTGAAAAAATTGCACTCTTCAGAATGTTTCCTTTTAATTTTTTATTGTTTTTCCCAGAACATTGTTGTTGTTCTCTATTCTCAACTTATGGTGTAGATTTTATGATTTGGTTCTTAAAGAGGTGGTATTTTTTTCAGGAAAAAAAAAATCAAGCCATTATGAATGTCTGTTTTTGTTGCTGGAAAACTTTTTTTTTTTCAGATTTTGTTACTTACCCATGTTCTCATTTAACAACAAGATTACAGTGCCTATAAATGGTTCACCCCCCATTTGGACTTTAATGTTTTATTATTTTACAAGACTGAATGGAAGCAGATGTAATTAGGCCCTTTGACACTAATCTGCATGAAAAAGAAAATGAATTTGGGTGTGTTTTAAAGTGCTGCAGGCTTTACAGTGCTAAAGTAAAAGTGATGTGGATATCATCTTATGAAATTATGAGGTTTTCTTGTGCTACTCTAAATATGAATCTTTACAAATGCATCTAAATTAAGCACAAATATAAAACTCAAAACAGTTGATTACATGCTCTTTGGGTGTGTAGGAGTCTGTACACCTATTAAGAATGGTTATTTTCAGTCACCTTGCTGCAGTATATTCATCTTTATACCATAAAAATAACAAATTTGGGCTTTCGGATGCAGGTCAAACTTTTTAATCAAGTAATTGGCTTTTATATTTGCGTTTAATTTAGATCCGGTTCTAAAGGTTGTGTTCACATTGTCAAAAAAGCCTCATTCCATCCACTGTTTCTCGTATTTTACAACATTAACTTCCGGTGGGGGCTGAAAAGGTGCTGCAGGATCCATCGCCGTGTTTCTGAAAGTTATCGTCAATCCGTCAGTCTTAATCCTCCGTTAATCCAGCAGCTTGCTCTGGCCTCACTGTGATGTGACCAGTGTGCGACAGGAGCACTTTGTCATCGAAGGGATCCGCGTTTTGAGCTCGATGTGACTCGGTGTTTTAAAGAGTACATGTATTTGTTTTTTTCTTTCATGTTTCAGTTACAGTTTATTGGCTTCCAGGTTTGTTTTAATCCCATCTGGAACTGAATGGTTGCATCTGTTCTTTATTTTTAAAGTTATCTTGAAATTTTAATGGTATTGACTGTAATCCGTTTGGGTTTTAGTCTGATGCTTATCCCAAAAAGAGTGTGCACTTAATGTAAATCTGTCCCTCAGTGTGAGTTAAGTGTGCATGCATGCACAAGACTGTAGATGAGGGTGTGTGTGTGTGTGTGTGTGTGTGTGTGTGTGTGTGTTTCTTTGCTTTAATTTGTGCTGTTCTTGCTGTTTCGTTGCATTATCATGATGCGACTGCAGCGTGCATGTATGTGCCTGTGTGGGGACATCATACCAACACCATGAATGTAGATATTGTTGACTCTATTTTTTTCCTTCCAAAGGTCTTTGCTGTCACGCATTGATTACCTGAAAATGGACTGATGGCTTCCTGTCATTTTTGGGTCAGACTAAGTACATGGCAACTATTAGGACTGATTTTGACCATTATGAATCTCATCACAGACTGAAACAAAACCAGCGTGGACTATTTAAATACCTGGGGGAGGGGAACGGAAAGTGATTGCTCACATTGACTGATGGGAGTTTGTAAAAGGGATCTGGGGGAACTGAGTTGCCAGTGGACTTGGGGTTTAAAAAAACTGTAATTTTTCTGTAAATACTGTTTTTTGTATTGAGTGCTTATTGTTTTTTGTTAGTACTTTAATTTGGCAAAACCCTCATCTGTGATTTCCGAGGCCAGTGAGTCTTTCACTCACGGGGGAGAATTTTTGGTTAAATTCACCTGTTTTAGTTGTTTGTTCTCTCCCTTCTGTTGGTTTATAGAGATATCTAAGACAGCAAAGCTTTACAAAGTTTGTACTGCTCATCATTTGACAGAATTTGATGTTTTCTATAGCTGAGGGTGTTCTTATGTCCTTGTAGTTCAAGTATTTGGGCAAATAAAAAATTATCTTTAACAGGTAGAAGCGTGTGTTCTTTTTCAGTATGTTTTATGACCAAAAATATGCAATTTACCCTGTTGGGACACATTATTTTTGTGGTAGTAGTTAAGGAAGGCTTAGTGCTGAGGATATATGAGCCTTCTTTTTCTTTGAGGCAACTGTTTGCATGGCCAGATTGACCCCCATTCCTCACATTTTCTGCATAAATCTTGCAGTTTTTCTGTGCTGTACTGCTTCTTATGCTGATTTAACACAAGGCAATGTCTGCACACAATCCCTTTAAACCATTTAATATCTGACAGGTTCTTCCTGGTTCAAAATAGGACCAAAAGTGGATGAGTAACAAAAAAGGGGGAAATTTAGGAGACAACTGTAGGGTAAATCTCAAGAGTGGACCATAAAAAAGACAAATCCGACCTGTACAAAGACATTTAGACGATGAAAAAGACAAAACTCTGCTATTACTTGTTGCCTACTATGCATGACTGCAATTATAACCAGTAGTAAAATAAAGACCGTTGGTCCTGACAGAAATCTTTGCATTTTCTGTCATTTGTCACTGCTTGTTTTTTTTTGTTTTTTTTTAAAAAAATTTTTCTGCTTGAATAAATGAAAACCCAATTAACATAACTGATTGAAGAAATTACTAGCTTGTATCTGTTCATAGTTCTTGTCATGTTGGTGCTGGCAAGAGTTTCTTTGGGAGGCTCAAAGAATTCCTGCATGCAGAAAAACCCAGACTTATGAATGTCACCTCTTAAAACGACATTTAAGTTATTTTAGGGCATGCAGGACTTCAGACAAAGAAATGATTGTAAAAGGAAGTTGCTTTCAATTCTCTCCTGTTCAATATTTAACCTGATTATTCTTTGACCCCTGTAGAGCTGCTAGCATCCAGTTTGTACAGTACCAAAATGAAAACAATGCTATAGTGCTGGATTGGTTTCCATGGTTTTGGAATGAGATGCCCAGCAGCATTTCACTGTAACGTTCATGTGTCCTAATACTTTTGGTCGTTTATTGAAACTGATGACCTCATTCAACCACTCAGGCCAAACAAACTGATTGTAGATAAAGAGCGAAACTCCAGTGATCGTTTATTGATGTCTGCAGTGAAAAGTGAACCTTAAGGCTGCCAGTAAGAGCAGAAACTGGACCTTCAAAATAAAAACACCAAACTTCTACAACAGAAAATTAATCTTCCAGCTACAACCACAGCTTTTAATGGCGGAACAGAAATGAAACAAGGATACAACAAAGACAATGTTATGCAGGATGACAGGTGACATTTCTAAAACAAGGACATTTTTTAAAGCAACACACTACAACAAATAAACACTTGAATCAACTCTTCCCTGACACTGTCCTAATAGAATTAATCAAGACTCGTCAGTGGTGAAAGAAGTAAAAGCATCATTCCCTGTCTGCCAACCTACTTTCATAAGCCAATAATGAGCCAACTAAAAAAAGTGCTATCTTCTCCATTGGGATTTGCTGCAATAACAATGTAATTTTGTACCACCCCTGAGTTCAACCACCATTAAAAAAAATCACATTACTGTTAAAATAGTTTTTGAAACTTTTATTTTTACTTAACATTTTAGTTTCTTACAGTGTTGAACAGTGTTTAACTGTAAAATTGCTTTTTTTAAAAAAGTTCAGTTTTTAAATGAACATTACCAAGTTTTAGCTGCAATTTCTTGAACAAGAAAAACGCAGCAAAGTATTATTTTACATGTTAAAGGTAAAATCAAAGAACAAACAAAAAAGAAGGCCAGAGCTGTAAATAACACCCACATCAAAAATTAGAACTTTCACAAATGTTTTTTTTACGATGTATGACAGTAAAACCCCACTGCTTCACTTCATTAAAATCAGATAAAAAAATCTTTTTACTGTTTTTGTTTTAATTTTTTTTAATTTTCACAATTTTTATAGTTTTTGAGCGTTACCGCATTCCATTTTTTGACAATATTCATTCATTCATTTATTTATTTATTTATTTATTTATTTATTTATTTACGTGTTTGTTTTTTTAAACAGCACAAATAAGCGTTGTCTAAGCTCTTGGGGCTTTTATTTTCCGGTGCTGACCCGGAAGTGAGTTGTGCAGCGTTCGTGTTTCTCCGCTCTCTGTTGTGTTTGGCCTCCTCTCTGTGAAGCGGCTTCCTCGTTCAGCAAACCTGTCGACACCTGCGACAGCAAACGCTTTGACGAGGGTTTCCTTTTACCGACAACATAAACGATGGCTGCGGCCGAACACCGGAATCCTTCTTCTTCTTCTTCTTAACGGTTCTTACAGCGGCACGACTCGGTGATGTTTCCTCCCGCAGAGAAGATGCCTGCTTCGGGCTGAGTTTTCTGTTCACACCGGGTAAGCGCAGACTGGTTTTGGTGACATTATAATACAGCCGACGACTCTATGTTGCTTGTATTAATGCCAAAACAGTTTTTTTATGTTGAGGTGGATTTACAAGCAAATACAAACACTGAAATGTAGCTAAAGTGGTAATTTTGCTAACAAACTGTCATCACCTGCGTCTGTATTGTGTTAACGTTAGCTAGCCTTTAGTGAAGTGGTTTAGATGCTAGTTTTTTGTTTGAAATGTAGCTTTTCTTGCAGTGTTCATAAGTACCACACACTGAATCCCATTTACCGCCACTGTATGACAGAGTCAGATGTCCTAAATTAAATGCAACTGTCTAAATATTCCTGCTTTAAAGCCAAAATATTCTTCTGTTTGTTGCATTTATTTATTTTTTTGCTGAACAGCTCTGACGGTGCTTATTCGTCCCGAGTTCCACCGCTTTATTCCTACTGGTTCCTCTGTTAAAAATATGAACCAGAGGTGTCAGAAAAATGAATAAAACAAATGGAAGTCAGCTGCTCTTCATGTGTAATTTGAATTCTGTATTTAGAATTGATTAATGTTGTTTAATTGAAGAAAAATACAGTTTCACACTTGATATGTGGCATGAGCTATTGATTTTAACTCTTCTTTTCTTCAGCAGCATGAAGATAGATCTCCACCAAGTGCCAATAACGATTTTAAAAGTACGTATTGTGCAGCTTGACTAGATATGGACCTTTACTTTGACATTACATTTGCCATTTAATGAAATTAAATGCATCTTTAATTCATGTTTGTCTTTTAGTTGTTGTGTTTGTATTGCCTGCTATTTTAGTTGTGCAGCACTTAATTTCAACTCTTGTTGTTTTTCAATGAGCTTTATGAATAAATTTGACTTTGACTCACTCGTGCATGTTCTAAATCCTCAGGTCAGCTTCTTATTACCTTGCGATCAAGATTTCCAATACAGATTTTCAAATGAAAATGGAGGATATGCCCCTCTCAGGCCCAGACAACACCAAGCTGGAGGTAAGGCACTGATGTGCTCAATACTTTGACATTCTTCTATCTTAAGCAGGCATTTATTTTTCAACTAGAATCAAGTTTGTATTTAGTGTCCCTTTATCTCTGTGATGCTCTAGTCCTTGGTCCATGACATCTACTCTGAGCTGGTGGAAGATGCGTGTTTGGGCCTGTGTTTTGAGGTGCATCGTGCAGTGAAACAGGGCTACTTCTTCTTAGATGAAACGGACCAAGAGAGCATGAAGGAGTTTGGTTGGTGCCAAGGCTTTCAGTTAGTTTTGGTCCATTTGTCTTTGGTGTTTTTGCTTGCATTATATTCGTTTTTTTATCCTTTTTTACTCCTTCAGAAATTGTGGATCAACCAGGTGTGGACATATTTGGACAGGTGTACAATCAGTGGAAGAACAAAGAGTGCGAGTGTCCCAACTGCAAAAGATTAATAGCAGCCTCTCGCTTTGCGCCACATTTGGAGAAATGTCTCGGCATGGGACGCAACAGCAGTCGCATCGCCAATCGCAGGTCGGTCAGTGGAGGTCATCCAGGACTGATTATTTTCTTGATCCAAATATTTACATCTAAATCCAATCAGAATATTTACTCATGTCTTTTCTGCTTTTAACAGGCTAGCCAGCAATAATAACATGAGCAAATCAGAGAGTGATCAGGAAGACAACGACGATCTAAATGACAATGACTGGTCGTATGGGGCAGAAAAAAAAGGCAAGCATTTAAAAACAATTTTATTTAACTTTCTGGACCCAAAAAATCATCCAACAGTTATGAAAGGCATGCTGTCATTGCCAAAGTTACATAATTTGTCAGAGCCAGAAATTGTAAAAACAGAAAAAGTTGTTGAATTTTCAACTTTCTGGTGGCCCTTGAACTGCCATCTTTGAATCACAGCTCCATCAGAAAACATATACAAGCTGTATCAATAATAATCCGTTTGCACCAGATTCTTCAAAAAGAATTATTAAAGAAAGTTCCAAGTTGCTTTCACATAATAAACAAACTTCTGTCTTGTTTTTTGCAGCCAAGAAGAGAAAATCAGATAAGGTGTTTTTATTTATTTTCTCATTGGCACACAGTTTTGGAGTAAATTTAGATATTTGCATGTGTATAATGAAAGGGTTTAACCTAAGCATTTTTCTTTGTGCAGAATCAGAATTCTCCTCGAAGATCCAAATCTATGAAACACAAAAATGGTGAGTCTGTGAGATGTTTAGTTTGTAGTTTAGTGAAGAGGTTTTGCTTCAAGACTGCAGTACTTGTTAGACTTTAACTTCAGCAATCTTAAAGCTGTTAGTGTGTTGTAATGCTGACCAAATAATCGTATTATCAACATTATTGCAGTATGAAAAAACTACTAGAAGCACAATTACAAAACGCAGCTTGAATGCAATGAATAGGAGAAAATACATGATTTACACATTGCATGGAAACATGTCAGAAGAAACTCCAGCTCGTTGTCAACTGCTCTCAGATTATTTAGTGTTTGTTACAAAGTTACCGAGGAGAGAAGAGCAAAGAAGATATGTTAAAGAGAGCAGCAGGCAAAATTGAACTTAGATTCTTTTTTAAATAATGTCTAATTAAAATGTTTTAAATGTTCTATTTATTTTGTTGAGTATTCATGTAGAATTTGTTCAATAAAGGCAAGTTCAATATATTTTTCTTCTTTATTTAGTGGCAATAGGCTATTAAATGGAAACTGTGTTAGCAGTGCCGCTAAAGCAAAACGAGGAACTTTGTATTTTAGGTTCTTCAATTTATGTTTATTCATCGAAAGCCATGTTGTTATTGCAACATTGAATAATGGTAAAGGAGATTTTTGTCATATTGTTCAGGCTGGTTTTGTTGCAGATCAGGTTGTTCTGTTAATGCAGTTTTATCAGTCACAGTAAAATAGAATACAGGCGCCTGCTAATACAGATTAGCAATAACAGTGAAGTGCGGACAGCAAGATTAGCAATGACAGCAGCATCTGTGTAATCATAACTTATGTGCTGTGTAGCTGCAAGCTGCTTTCAAAGTCTATAGTGTGAGAATCAACCGTTGTGTTTTTTTTTGCAGGTGAGCTTGGGACTATCGTCACTTCAGAGCCTTACAAGGTGACAAACCACATTGATACAAAACCATAAAGTATTGTAAACCGTCTTCTGTTTTATAACATAGTCCAGTGCACAATATTTTAATGGTTCTCATTCTGTGTTTCATTTCAGTACAACTTTAATACCGGCATCAGTTATGAAACTTTAGGCCCAGATGAAGTCAGATCCCTTTTAACAACGGTGAGTAATTTTCATTAATCCACTTAAGCTTGAAGATCTCTCTGCAGGTGATTAACCCTCTGAAACCCCCAAGCAGTACCTGGCGTTTTTTGTTTCTGTCACATCTTTGCTTACTGCTGACCTTTTTTCTTTTTTTGCTGGAATATTAAATCCTGCACCTCTATGGCAACAGCACAACCATGGCCAGAATTGCAATATGTCTTTTGTGCAACATAACAAAGTTAGAATGCAATAAATAATAAAAAGTTTGAAAAAAAGGAATCGGCATGTACAATATTTAAGTGTCCACCGATACTGGGAATACTGAAGATGTCCACTACTTGCGTCTTTAGTTTGCCGTGTTGTCACCTATCTGCTCTGTGTAAACACTGCCTGCATTTCAGTCCAAAAAAACATTAAACGACTGTTGTTTGCGACTTAATCATTAATGGCTTCATAGTTGTGCCAAAGAGCACAGAAGTGTTAGTTGTTTTTTTTTTTTTTTTTTTTTTTTTAACCAAATCTGGTTCATACAAATAGTTTATTTTTAGCGTATTTTTACAAGAAACCTGTAGAATAAAATGATTTTGATGAATATTAGAATTTTAAACTTAAATTTAGTTAGCTTTGCAGATGGAGTATACACCACACATTAGTTCACTGACTAACAGAAAGTTAGTCATTGAAAGAGTTTCTGTTTTTACAGTTTCTGTCTTTGATGAATTGTGATGATTTTGACAATTGAAATGTAACATGCCTTTTAAACCTACTGGTGGGTTTTATCTTTCAGAGGATTAAGATAATATTCATTATTCTCCTGTTTTAATTATCTACATATTGATTATTAAATCACTATTTGTTTCTACAGCAATGTGGTGTGATCTCAGAGCACACCAAGAAGATGTGTACCAGGTAATTATTCTATAAGCGTCTGACACAAAGTGAAAACGAATTACTGATTAAAGCTTTCCACTTTCAGAAAACAGTTAACTGCTTCTGTGTAGCTCACATTTGAAGCCATAGTTTCAGGTACTGTAAGACCTGGCCTAGTGTTGGTGTCACCATGTGATTTAAATCCAAATTCTGAGGTCTGTGTTTTCATTTCCCATAGTTGTGTGAAACTCATAAAAATTATATGTTTAAAAGTGAAATCTGTAAACATGATCAGTTTCCGTGTTTATGAAATTGATCATGCATGTTGGGACTAACTCATGGGTACACAAGTGGCAACTCTTCATTTTCTATTTCTGGATCAGCAATTGACTTTTTCTTTCCAAAATTACACACTAAATTCTGCAGAGATTTCAAAAACAGTAAAGTTTACATACCACGGAGGACCCCGTCACTGACCAACCTCTAATGCTTTGTAACTTTAACAGCTTATTGGTCACTGACTGTGTCCCAGCAGTCCGTCCCACCTCTGTGTGGTGGGTGCTGGGCGGCCGTCAGTCAGGGATCTATAATGCCACCTTGTGTCCCACCAGGTCTCAGCGATGTCCCCAGCACACGGACGAACAGAGGAGGGCCGTCAGGGTGTTCCTCCTGGGGCCGTCCGCGTGAGTCTGCCCCATCCTTACAACAAAGTCATGGTAGTGTTGTGACCCTCATGGTGCAGGTGTTTTGCTGATACAGTTCACTGGTTTCAGGAGCAGTGCTGCTGGTCAGTGTTGTCAGTACACTGTTGAACGAGCTGGTAAAACAGGTGTTAAAGGAGAGTTCTGGTTTATTTATTTTCCATTCATGTGGCTGCAGCTGACGAGATTCAAGGAAATGAGGAGCTTGTGAACAGCGTGTAGCGGGGCAGTTGCCATAAACTCCCTGCAATTTTCAAAAATATATTTTAAAAAACCATCATCTGGAACAAAAGACCAAGGCTCAGCTCTTTATACAGTTAGTAAATGCTAAGAAAGCTGGAAACAAAAGTATTTCTTATTGCCTTGCAAAATGGTGTTTCCCTGAGTGCTAAGCTGACCTGACATTTAGAGCTAAAGTAGCCACATTAATGGACAATATGGCAGGTTGAAATAAACCAAAGTTGTCCTTTACCAGATTAGTATGGTGCAGTTGAAGGGCCTTGAGTGTTATGTGTTCTTTTATCACTGAAAAACATATGCATACTGCAAGAGTTTGGTTTTTTTGAGAGAGAGAGAGAGAGAGAGAGAGAGAGAGAAACACCTGTGCCAGTCTATATGTGACTTACTTACAGTTTAAGTATATATCACCCTTGCATGTACCTTTAGACCACAAACCCCACAATGACTTCAAAACTTAAGAAAATGTTCACTGGTATTTATTGAAACTTTTCGATTATTTTATAGTAGAATTCCTAGGTATACCATGTATATAAACTTAACAGAACTCTGGTTTATCACAAAAATATGGACAAAGTGTTACTGACCGACTTCTCAAGAATGTAATGAATTTGTTGCAGTATTAATTGATAAATTGTTGGTAATTAAATGTTACTGATATGCGCTTCAAGGAGCCATTTAGAAGAAAACAGAAAAATCAGACATCATTATGCCTGTTTTTAGCTGTCTGAAATCTAGTTATGACTATTACAAAATACCTTCCCTGTGTAAAAGGGTGAAATAATAATACTAAACCCATCTCTTACTAACTCCATTATATCTGTATTTTAAATTGGCAATGCTACAGTGTCATAGTATTTTTTTCATAGTTGAGTTATTGTTTCTATTTTTTAATTACGAATTACATTCCATAGAAATATTATTTTCTTAACTAACTGATAAACACTTTATTCCGCAAAATTACAAAAAGTCATTAGAAATTGTCCATATCGTTCCAGATCTGTTAGTGCAATATTTAAATGTCATGTTTTAACTTAACTGTCTAATCTATGTTTTATATCATGTATAAAAGAAAGATGAGCAGCAAATTTCCACATTTCCAAAGCTCTAACCAGAGAAGCTTTTTCATTTTTGCTCGGAAATATTGTGAATTAATGTATTATCCGAATACTGTTGGTTGAATGAATTATATGTTGATTGACTGATTAAATGACAAATTCAAGTCTAGATATAATTAATTCTTTTTTAAAGGTAAAAAAGTGATATTTTACTGTGCAAGTCAAGCAGCCGTTAGAAGAACTGAGAACAGACTGAGTGAAAAACCTTTGTTGAAAACTGCCAGATTGTGATTTTAAAAAGCCACAACCGTCAACACTTGATAACTGAAGCGCTGCAACAAGCAGATAAGTGACTCCGTTCAAACAACTGCAAATCCACTGTGGTAATTTTGTACTGTAGAGCTGATAAACATGTGACTGGCCGTGTAACTACATTTGTACTTTTGTGTGGTTAAACTGTTGTGTTTCTGTGTCTGGGTTTCGTGTAACAGGCCGACGCTGCCTGATGCGGATCCTGTGGTGGAGAACGACGGCTTCGACATTCCAGATGGACAAACTTTAATGAGCCGCCTGCAGTGGGAAGACTCATCTGATATTTCACCCACTGACTCTGCCTCATCCAAAGCCAGTAAGAAGGAAACACTCCGTACGCTTAGAGCACATGTCCACCAAACTTTTTATTACTGAGGCTACAAGAATAAATAGATACCAAAGAGCCATTATAATAATAGATTAATAAGCTACTGTAATGGCCAGAGCATCATCTGAACTGTCGTTTAGAGATTTTGTTTCAGTTTCACAATTAGAGATTTACATGCAAATCTTGCTTTGTTTTCATTCTCTACTTCTTTTTTTAGTTTCTTTTGTGTTGCATTTGTGTTGGTAGTAAAGGTGCTCAACTTTTTTTATTTAAGTCTTTATCAATAACAATATCTCGCAGTGCAAACTGTGTCAAAAAATAAGTCCTGAATGCATTTTTGTACTTAAAAGTGAAGACAGAGGATTCATCAGTAGTATTTTGTTATTATTCTGTTTAATTTTTGTCTTAAAAATGAACGTAAAATGGCTGAGCAGTGTTGGTAAGAGTAGAGTAGTACATTATGCGACAATCACTAACAATGGGATGAGGCACTGAGCATCTTGTCTGCACTGAGCTCTGCTTTCTTGCCTTTTTTTTTTTTTTTTTGGACACCGAGAGTAGAAAATGTTCAAGTTAGATTATAATGCTGCACTCTCCAATATTTGCTGTCAAAACGCAGTAGAGGAAGAGCAGGATGACTAGTACAAATAGCACTAAACAGCAACAGAGGAGAAGTTAATATTGCCACCCTCAGAGTGCCCACGCGTCTACCAGTTGACATCCCTGGACTGCCACAGTATTAATATGGAAAATCCTGCTTGGAGGAACATTTCATTCTAGCAAGCAACAGTCAGCTGAGTCAGTTAGTTGATGGTGATTACAACGAACAAGCCTCTCAGCTGAAAATAACATTAATAATCACTATTTATAGAGTAGTTGTGCACACGGCAGCACAATAAAACAGACAAGACAGAAAGAAACACAATTTGGTTGTAAAAGCCTGTACAGTGTACAAATATAACTGCATGAAATTAAAGCACTTTCAAAGGAAACTAAAACTCAAGCAGTATCAGGAAAAACTGTCCGATTAAAGTATGTTTTATATGTATGTAAGCCGGACCAATGGACCAGATGCAAGATTGTACAAGTGCATAGTACTAACAGGTCAGACATTAAGTTGGGAAAAATAAAACAAACTGGTTTTTGAGTAAAGATACTAAAACAAGAGTGACGTGATCATGTTTCTTGATTCTTCTTAAAAGCCTGTCAGCTAAGTTTTGCACAGTTTGTCCACAGATTCTTGGTTCCGACAGGTCAAAAAGCCATTATAGTAAACCAGGCAGGATGAGACAAAAATGTGTAAAATGCTCTCTGTGTCTTTAAAAATGAAGATAAATTGGTTTCTTTGTACTAGTTTTGTCTAGTTTTGTGGTCTGCTACTCAAAACTCAGATTAATGTCAGACCAGACGCTGACATTCTTTACAACAGGTTTGACAAAATGCATCCAAAACGCTCCCAGCTGGGTGTTTTCACAAGAAGGCCCAACATTTTCAGCAGGCAACATACACTTTGGTGGACATAAATCCTTGAAGCCATTTTTTGGATGAAACTTGAAGTTAATAAATTAATTTGTGTCCCTCTCACAGGCACCAACCCTTCAGATTCCCGGAGGCCCAAGAAGAAGAAGAGGCCATCTCTTGGTCTGAACAGCGGAGGCGGAGGAGGAGGAGGAGGAGGAAGCTCGAGTCTGACTGGAGGCAGCAGCAGCTCTCAAAGTAATATCAGTTTATCAACCAAAAAAAAGAGGCCTAAGCTCTCTGCACCGTCTATTCCGAGCATCTACGATGACTTAAACTAGCACAGGCCTGTCTGTCAGACCAGCTTTCACCTCCTCTGTTAAATCCATCCTCTCAAACTGAGATTTATAAGTCTGAGCAGGATGGGATCAAACTTGACTTAGTAGTTCTTTCATCATTTGGCCTTGACAACATCTACATTTTAGAGATTTCTTCTTCTGCATTATGAACACAGTGTTCTAAGAATGGCAGTCAGACAGAGTCCAGACTGAGTATCTGCAGGTACTTATTGACGCAGTTCCACCAAAAACTACAATATTCATTCTGATGCTCAAGTAAATTTTAACCCTCTGAACCCTTAGTATTTCGTGGGCGTTTTTTGCTCCTGTCCCTTTTTTTTTTGTCCTCAGTGTGGGTTCATTTTTCATTGCAATATAAAGTCCTGCACCTTTATGGAAACAGAACAACCATGACTAGAAGTAGAAAGAACTCAAAACTCTCTTTTTGTGTAATTTCTTTGATTATTTTTAAAGACAGCCTGCAGTTCAGCCGAAAAGTCCCTAAATTTTTGTCACATGGCTGTTGATTTCAGTTGAGCCAGTCATCGCTTCAAGGCTGCACTTAGGAGCACAGAATTTTCAGTTTTTTTTTTTAACGTAATCTGGTGAGAGCAAATTGTTGATTTTTGGTGCATTTTTCAAGTAAGCATGTGAAATAATGTGATTTTGATTAAATATCGCAATTTCAGCCTTGATCTGGTTAATCTTGATGGAAAAGCCTGGCAGAGTAGTACAAGTTGATTAAAGTTAAAAAGTTATTTTTCGGCCAATTACTAGTGTGATTTCAGTTGACATAGCATGCCCTTAAACCATCCGGTGGGTTTTGGGGTTCAGAGGGTTAACGCACTTAATTTGATGACTTGATGATGCATTCAGGTACCACACCAAACTGGTAAAACCTTCCAACCAATATCGAGGAGGAAATATACTAATATTATTCGTATATTCGGTACTTGTCAGTGGAAATAATTGAGCAATGCAATTATAAATTGTAAAATTTATTGGAAATGAGTTTTATTGTAAAACAAAAATAAGTTTTGTCAAAAACGTGGTCTGGCAGTTAACCGTAAAGCCTTTAAAACAAATGTTAAAAATGTTATATCTTTATTCATGCAAAATGCCACAAAGCCCCGATACATCTGAATCACTTATTTAAAATTTAAATCTTTCAATTCTCTTTTCTCAGGCTGAAAAGTCTTTATTTTCACTGTTAATTCTCCTGAATCCAGAAAAGGCATCATGAAAAGGTCTTCAGTTCTTCCATGTGACCTTCAGGTACTCTGTCAGTGCGTTGGCTCTGTAACTTGTCCTGCTTTTAGACTCTGTGTTCTGTGAAACTCAGTTATGAGCAGACACAAGAACTGCGACTGCTTTCAGTTCGACACTTGACACGTGTACTGAAGTACTCATCAGTGGCTTTTTAATTCTAGCATTATATTGCACAGTTGTGTGTGTGTGTGTGTGTGTGTGTGTGTGTGTGCGTGCGCCTCTGTATGCTGACTTGCATTCAGTGTGAATGTTTTTATGTGGTTAGAAGGTGTCTGTCTGTGTGTAATCATTTCTATTCTCACAAAATTATGCATCCTTGAATGTGACTTTTTTTGTGAAAGTATGCGTGCCATTTTAAATATTTAACTTTATTTGTTTACATCGACGATATATTTAAGTTCCTCTTTGTCACTGCCTATGTAGTGACGTGTGTATTATTTGTGTGTAAATGCAGATTTTGATATTTGATGCGCCAGTAGGGCTCTCGGGGCAAATGTACAGTACGTGTGAGATGGAAAATGAATCATGAATCAATGAAACTTTTTTTGTTCCTCCGTATTTTTGCCGATTCTCTGCTTCTAGATTCCGTCATACTTAAAAGTAGATCAGTACTTATGTTTGTTGCTCACTGTATATAAAAGATAGACCTAGACATAGTGATGTCACCCATTGATTTGTGGGCTGCTGTTTTGAAGCCTCAAGTTTGGCATTTTGATCGTTGCCTTCTTGGTCTTTTGAAACTGGATGTGACACAACGTTGTGTAGAATGGTCTGGCTGCACCTACTTATCATTCCACTATAGAAAAAAACAGTCTGGCTTGTTAGTATTTCTTTAAAATATGAACAATCGCCTTAGATGCTGCTAAGCCCAGGATGCAGTGATGATGCCCCTGCAAAAACAGCGACAGGGGAATAGTTTTCATGTTAAACTGGGATGTGTGTAGGTGACCACTGTCATTTAAAAATGGCAAATTCACCTATTAATCAAGCAATAGAAATCTTGAATGTGTTGCTCAGAGTTTGTTGATGCCCTTTGTGAAGAGGATTTTAAAAATTGTAATAGGTAGATAGCATAAAGGGAGCAAAAATTTTTGTGATCTGCGTTAGAAATGGCAGATTTATGCTTGAAGTCAACATCCAAACAAAATAATCACAAGCCAGTCCTTCCCTGAAACATTCCCTGCTTTATTGTCTATTTTACTCTAAATCGAACCATAATTTACAAATTAAACATCACGATGTATTGAACTAGCCATGGAACTAGCAGTTTTGACCATAAACTCATTAGGAAAATATTTACTGAGGTAGTAGTTCAAGTGAGAAGCAGTTTCATTTTCTTGGACTTCATTTCTGACTTCATTTTGCAACCAGAGGAGTCGCCCCCCGCTGGCTGTTAGAAAGAATGCAGGTTTAAGGCACTTCAGTGTCCGCTTCACCTTACAGGCCTTGAGGCTACTTCTATCCTTTATATACAGTCTGCTTCTTGTAAGCTCACATTGTCTGATGTAAATTCTAAAATGTGTTTTTTGCAGTTAACATCTCAGACGCATTTGCGTTTGTTTTTCATATAAATTGGCTTTAAAAATCCAAAGATTTTACTGATACAGTTGTTATCAGTAATGCATAGGAAAATATATGGATGTTGTATCTTAGAAGTCGACTGATCGATTGGTTGTTCAATATGCTGTTCTCCTGCCAAATAGTCACTGGTCAGACAGTCGCTGGTATTACTTTCAGGATTAATTGCCAATTTAGAAGTGGCCCGACCTAATGTACAATGATAGGTCTCACTTATTTACATTTAGTGAACATTTATTTGGAGTTGGCTCCAAACTATCTGACAAAACATCAAAGAAGTCACTGATATGGCTCAAAAAGTTGAGTATAAATAGCATCTAACTTATCTGTGTTCCATTCCTCAAAAGGTTTTGTGCTGGATCACTTGTTCTACTTTCAGAAATCATATGAAATTTAACAGGTGTCTGTAATCATTTCAGTATAAGGTACTGAGGTTAAACCCTGGCTAATTGGACTAGCAGGTACAGTTCATTCAATAGCCGACCAATCGATTAGTTGAGGAGTAGATACGATTTTCTTCGGTCAACTATAGCCCTAGTAGATTTAATTTGTATGCATCACTGTGATGCTGTACTACTTGGGGATTGTACAAAACTTATTTGTTGGGGGGGGGAAAGGCTTGAAAACGGGAGAAGTGGAGGTTAGTTTGTGGCATTTTCTTGTCTGCGCCTGCAAATCAATACTAGAGACGTGCACCTGAAGAGGCTGCTTAAAAATGAGCACAATATCCCTATTTTTATGCCCTTTTATCAGTTGGGTTTCCACTGCAGGAACTTGGGGCAGGCAAAAGTTGGCGCAAACATTTCCAGGAGCAGCTTTTTAATTGACTCTCTGAGCATTTCTGTTCCCATTTCCCTGGAGGATTGGACAGATAGTGGACATGATTCCAATTATAGGGGTTTATGAAAAATAGAGCAGCAAAGGTTTGTTTTGTTGGCCTATGTATGGTGAAGTTTACATTGCTGATGGCGATGTTAGAGAGGACAACACTGCTGCTTAACCCTTTGATGCACAACATGGGTCAAAAGTGACCCAAATCTAATGGAAAATGAGTATTTCCTGGCCCACACTGTGCATCAAAGGGTTAAAAGGAATCTCAAGATGGCAGAAAAATGGTGCAAATCTTTCTCTTATAGTTTAGTCAAGCACTGGGCGGTAAGAAGTACTACCTACCCTTGAGTAGGTACTTTTTTTCTCCCTGAAAACAGCCTTAAAAGAGGTTGCACGAAGGTTTATTGTGCCCTAAAATGCCCCATAAGTTCCTGCAGTGGAAAATTACTTTATGACGGAGTGGTTTTCCCACTCTTTGCCTGAATAGGTCTGCTTTGGATTGACTACTTTTATCTTTTGTCTCAGTTGGACAATCCATCACGAGCCCATTCTTTTAGAGCACATATTACTCACCGAAAGGCTGTTGGCCTGAAATGTTCTGCCATTTTTCTCAACCCAGATTATGTTTCATTCAATTTTTGCTGTGAGATTTATAGGGGAAAACTCTTTATGGATGGCTGTGGGTCATAAAGATACATTTGGCAGTATTCACAGATAATAATCATGTGTCTGTAGCAAAGCTTTGTTGATACAGTTGGACTGAGAAGTTAGTTTTGGAAGAGGAAGAGCGTAAATGACAACTGTCAGCAACAACAGAGAGCAGAAAGCATTTGGGTGATGAAATAACCAATAATGTCTCTTTATTCAGAATGGCTCAAATATTCACCAGGTTTTATGTTTGTCAGTATTTTATTCTCAGGTATTTGGGAAAAGGTGCACAAAATAGATTCATTTCGGTCAGGGAGAGCTTTTTTTCTTCATCAAAAAAAAGTAATATTCAAGCCTCTTGAGCTTCCAAATACTTTTTATACAATCCCTAAAGTCAAGTGCATTCACTTGTGTCTCAAATGTGACAATCTGCCAAAGCCTGATTTCATTTCCAGTATGGATCACATTTTTCAGGTTTCTGTTAGTTTCTGCAGCAGCATTGACCGTGCCCTTGTGAATCTTGTTCAGTAAAGTCTTGTAATGTGCACTAATGATAAAATGAACTGTAACTGAGGTAGTTAGGCAAGTATGATCCGATGCTCATGCCACCTTTAGCGAATGAAGCTAACAGCCGATGTTCTCTCGTGGCTTTGTGTATCTGTGTGCAATGACAAAGAATGCAAAATGCACAAATGTGAGTGCATGTGTGAGTGACTCGTATCTGAACATGATGTGATACATAGGCTATTTTTCTTCATTAACATGCATTCTGATGTTTGTATATAAATAAACACGTACCGGATGTAGAGACTGACTTCTTTAGAGCACAGGTTTGGTTTGAAATGCTTTAATTTGAGATACCACTGAAACCAGAGCAGTCCAGCATAATCAGAAGGGTAGAACAACCCCTCCTCCACATCTTTAAGTGCCAGATGCAGGTTCACCTGATTCATTCTATCATCTTATTTACAGAAAAATACACAACATATTTACAGCATCTTCTCAAAAGGTGTCTATTTCCATGTCTAGTGATTGTTTAAATTAGCCTATTCCTACAGAGCCACATTTTGGAGCAACAAAAAAAAAAAATCATAATTCAGTCTGCACTGAGGCAGCTGTACAGTTTATATTAGCTTACAGACGGCTTGAATCTGTCAAATAACATGAAATAAAGGTACAGAGTCAAACTGGCACACACAACACGACAGTGAGTGGTTCAGAATGATTTCAGATTCTTGCATCTAGCGCTTTTCTTTAAACATAGAAGCAGTGCTCTGAAAAAGAATAACGCACAGGAAAGCATGATGATGAGATAAAGCCAGAGTGTTACAACATGGTGTGAACCACCAAGTCATGTTTGCAGAGAAGCTAAATTATGTTTCAGTTAAAGCAAACTCCTCACTCACTGCAGATTATTATTTACTGCACTTGTACAATCACTCATCTGTCTTTTCTTGGTACATGCACCAACAGGCTCACCTATCCACCCACAAACACACAACGATCAGCTGTAGCATCTGCACCGAGGCCCTTTTTGATTAGTCCATCTCTCTAGACGCTCGCCCACCGCTGCAGCTATTTTTGACTTCATCTCCCAACATTCAGCTCTAAGCATGAGCCCTCTCTTTGCCTTTTCAACGGCTGTGCATCCCAAATATCAGAAAGCTAAAGAACACAGTGACTCCCACGAGGGAGATGGTCGCGGGGGCGGTGAAGAACTGCCGGTAGTTGATGCGGAAGTACCACACCACGGCCAGTATCACCACGAACACAGGCACCACCAGGCTGCTGGTGCTGATTGCCACGCCGGCAGCCCTGAACCCTCCGGAAACCCCAGACCCGACTCCTGCTCCGGCCCCCGACTGAGCCCCTTCCTCTGGACCGGCCTCGTGCAGGGTCTGGGAGACGTGGCAGTGGATCACGCTGTTGTCTGTGATGTTTAGGGATAACAGAGTCTTCTTGGGATCCTGCAGCAGCTGGCCTTGGTAAATTAACTTAATTTGATGCTCCCGACCTGAGAAACATTTACTGGAAAAGAGGACAGAAGAAAAAGAAGCGCCATTAGAAGACATATTCCCAAAATGGCTCCATTTATCAGAGCACTTTATTCTACATGCTTCTTTTCAACACTGGCCCAAAATAAAACCTTTGCACTCATTAGGTTCTGTAAAGAAAATCAAAACTTATGCTTCAGCAATTTCCCACCTGATAAAATTCCTCAAGTAAATATAGAAACAAATGTCAAATTCTAAATAGTAAAAATCTCTCCTATGTAGAGTCACCATTTATTTTCTAGTATTGGTAACACCTATTGATTCCAGGCTTTTTGAATTTTCAGAAAATACATCATGTAAGAATTTCAAGTTTGCTTGTTTTTTTAACCTTTTGATTTGTGGAATTATAATTGTCAGATTAACAGAAGACATTTTTGAATTCTTTCTACTTCTAGCCATGGTTGTGCAGTTTTAATAGAGGTTGAGGACTTTATATTGCAGAGAAAAGTGAGCCCACACCCAGAAACTGCTTTAGAGGTTTAGAGGGTCAAAGGAATAGTTTGCGTTTCGTTTCAAGAGTTAGATGAAAGCCCACTCTTGTGTCTGTACAATCAACCTAAAGTTGCAGCCATCTGTCAATTACCTAATTTTTAAGACTGGAACCAGTTCATCTGGCCTTGTCTAAAGGCAACACAATCTGTCTTCCAGCACCTTTCAAGCTAAATAAAATGTAACATCTTGTTTGTTTAATCGGAACAAAAGCCTACGTGACAAATCCACACATGGTCATTTGTGCATGAAGTCTTGTCATCAACGTTAACCAGCTGAGACTCCACGAAATGGTGCCAAAAACAACTTCCTCTAAAACCACATGAAAAAGTTTTCATCCTTTGTTTTCTGTCAATTTTAATAAGCGAGGAGCAGCATCTTAATTAGGAAGCTTTACGGCTGGCGGGCAGATATTTTTATAACTGCGAGACAGAGTTAAGAAAGCTGGTCTCAGTCTTTATTCTAAATTAACTGGCTGCTGGCTTCTATGCATGGAAGCTATTATGCAGAGTTTCCTAAACTTTACTTTAACAAGCTCTGCATAAAGCTTGGTGGAGGTTGTTCAGGGTTATTTCACCAACCTTTTCAGTATTCCCACTGTGTCCTGTGGTTCCACGACTGCCACCTCCTCTGTGTCATTTAAAAACTTCAAGCGGACAGAGATGGAAGTGGTCGTACTGGCGGCGGTCAAAACTGGCTTTATAGCCTTCTTTTCTTCCTCATCCAGCTCCTCATCATCCTCATCCTCCTCTTCATCCTCTCCATCGGAAGCGTTCAGTCTTCCAGCCTGCGGTTGTTTGCTCTGTATGTCCAGCAGCAGATCTGTCCAAACCCCCTCAGCCCCTTCCCCCGTCCCCTCACCCTCTCCCCTCTCGGTCGACGGCTCGCTGTCGTCCGGCTTGTTCTCCTGTGAAGGTGGAGGAGTTTGCTGTTCGGGGGCGTCAGCACCGGCAGGACCCCCGCTGTAGTTGTCATGGCCCCCCAGTCCGATCAGGGAGGCGTGAGCGCCCACGGTGAGGATGGTCCCCAGGATGTGGTCTCCCCGGTCAGCCACGTGGGTCGAGAGCCAAGCCAAGATGAGGGCCAGGACCAGGAGCAGAACGCCACCTGCTGCCGTCACCTCGTCCTCCATCCCATCCAGCATGGTCAGCGCACATACTGCCATCTCTGTCCTCCAAACCTGTAGAGCACAAGAAGACACACATGAAGAACAAGGATAGAGTTAAGTGACACAAGTTTCAAAGGGATGTACACATAATAGTAAACTTCAGCAGAATGTAATTTATATAATTTAAAAATAATGCACATGGTTGGAACCTGTACAAATTAAATTTTAACTTTTTTGGACATCCATCCATCCCTTATCTATACACCACTTAATCCTCATTAGGGTCGTGGGGGGGCTGGAGTCTATCCCAGCTGACTTAGGATGAAGGCAGAGGACACCCTGGACAGATCACCAGTCTGTCACAGGGCTACATTTAGAGACAAACAATCACACTTACACCTACAGTTTAAAATTACCAATTAACCTCAGCATATTTTTGGACTGTGGGAGGAAGCTGGAGTACCCAGAGAAAACCCACGCATGCACAGGGAGAACATGCAAACTCCATGCAGAAAGATCCCGGGAAGGTCAGGAAGACGAAAATGCTAACCACCAAGCTACTGACTTTTTGCACATAATTTCCTAAATTATTACGTCTTGTTTGGTACAGGCTGCAGCAAAAACTGTAAAAATCACAATTTCTAGATCATGTTTAGGTGAAAAGAAATGTTAGAATTAGCATTCATGCTATGATTTGCAGTCAAATCGCATTAGCAATATATGTACAAACAAATACAATCTAATTTTTTTGCACATCTTTTACTTCGAAAATATTATATCGAACTCTAACAATCAATAGGGAGTCTAAACATTGAATTAACTGGGACAAAGTACCTTCATTTATCACAGAAAAATTTCACACTTGAAGTTACAGTAAATGTACCGCAACACAATATTAGGACTGAATCAAGCAGTTATTTTATTACTGATTATCGTGTCAGAAAAGAGGGACAAATTTGGGGACAAATTAGGAAAAGTAATTTATTCAACTGTTAAAACAGCTGTTTGCTCGTCTTCAGATTTCAGAATAATCATTTCAGCAGTCTGTCATGTAGTTAATTTCAAGTTTAAAGTTTGAAGCAATGCAAATAACTCACAAAGGCTACAATTTAGGATCTGTGTCATGCATTGCAGAGTTTAAGCTGTTGTGTCAATGGTTTTACCAATTACTGCCCGCTTCTTTTAGTGACGGTCACACTTTAATGGTATCTCGTGTGTTATTGCTCCATCGCATGTTTTAAATCTATTACCCAGAAAATACGGAACTGAAGCTGGAATTGAAAAAACTGTTAGAAAACCTGCAACTGGTTATTTTCCCCAAATCATTCAGACTTTATGTACAATACCATTAAAATATAATATTGTGGAAGATAGACTTTTTGCATGTTCCACACATAACCTGGATGATGACAGAGAAAAAGTAAAATGGATTTAATATTTCATTCCTGTTTTTGGGCACGAAATGCAGTAATAACAGGATTGTAATACAGAATTAAACTGTCAAATTTTAATAAAGCTCAAACCTAGCATCGGTGACAGCTAGATTCTATTTAAATACACTGATCTGCACATCAGCACGACACATTGATTAAGCCTGACAAACTTGGCCTTTCTTAACATTTGCTTTACTCCTAATGTAAAAACAATCTATAATGACAGCGTTTCACAGCTCAGTAGTTACATATAGTTATATGCTGTTGTTGCAGAACACACATTAATGGTTCTATTTGGTATTTACATATTAGAAAGTCCCTGGCCTCATTCAAGATGAGTTAATTTACATACAGCTAGCTAGCAATTCTGCTCAACAGCTGTTTCTTGTATCTCTGAAGCTACATCCAGCTATGCAGCCATGTCAGCAGTGTTTGTCATGTCATTTTGTTCAACTCGACATTCAGCCTTTATCTATACATTAGCCTTTATGAAAGATAGCCTGCTGAGCTGCTAACTTGTTATGTTATGCTGTTGTTGTCGAGCTAACTTAGCCTGGCAGCTAGCGCCTAGGTAGCTTGACAAAAAAAAAAACGACCTTCGGATGTTTGCGGTTCGGTTTGTTTCGGTCGCGACAGTTTTCAAACACAGAACAGAGACTTCATGCGGAGAGTTAAAAGTGTTCGGAGTGTGTGGGTGTTTGTGAGAGAGCTGGTACCTGGCAGGTGTAGAATCAGAGCATGTTTGAAGACGAGGCTCGGTGCTAGTTAGCAGCTGCTGCTTCAAAACCACATAACAAACACAGAGGCGGCGTGACGTCAGCACGGCGCCGCTTTTAGACCCGAGTCTCAACCTGTTGATCCTCCGAGCTGCCCGGTAATAACCGGTAATAACGGTGCCGGGGCGGCTTTATGAGCGGAATTTATTATGCCATCATTTTTTTTATAGCAAATGGAAATTAAACGCAGTTGCATATAGCCAGTGTTGGTGTTTCTATTTAAAAAAAAAAAAAAACAAAAGTACCAAAGTCCAGCTCAGCTCAGCTCATACTTATTGCACCAATATTGTAATACTTTGCAAAAAAAAAAAAAAAAACGGTAAAAATTATCTAAATTTTACATTCAAACTGACAAAATTTGGATTTGTTGTTGATTTTATTTCCTCTGTAATTTTGTAAGATCTTTACTTACTTCAGTGAATTGAATTATAACCCTTTATCAGCCAGTGAACACACATTTATGACCAACTTACAATTTGGGCTCCCTTCTTTTAAGTAGAGCTTGATCGGTATATTTGTTGATTGATATTATTATTAATTCTGATACTTGTAGCACCCAATAATGTCATAATTTACTGAAAATGTCATCAAATTTGCCCTGAACCTTATCAAACATGTAGTAAAACCCATTTATGTCATAACTTGGCCAATAGCATAATAACATTTGCAGTTGCAGTATGCAAACGCAAGAAGATTAAAGAGCTGGAGGCTATTGCCCATAAGGATTGGGATAAGATTCCTCAGAAAAGCTGTCAGAACCTGGTGTCTGGCTATATCACGTTTGCATCAGGTCATAGCAGCAAAAGGGTGCTCTACTAAAGATGCTTGTTAAGAAGGGGTTGAATAATTTTGAGACAGCAGTATTCATTAAGAGTGGCATACTGTCTTGAATTTGGAGAAATCACTTTTAATACTGGTTGTGCTGAGCTTTTTCGATTGTCCTTGTTTGAGTTGTTCATCAAAAACAGCTGTAAGTTTGTAAATTTTGCCAGTATACCTGCTTTGCAATGGGGGTTGAATAATTCTGAGTGCAACTGTATGTGTAATATAATAATGCTCTGGTAGTTTTTCATGGACAATTTTTTATTACGCAATAGATGCGATTTAAACATAGTTACAAAGAAATAGTGTTGCAATTTGTTATAAAAACCAAAGAAAGTGGAATATATTCATTATTTCAGATACTCAACCAAAAAATATATCCACAACCAGAATAGAATAGAACTGAATTATGAAACAGAAAGACTCTTGCAAAGGTATCTTTTTTTTTTGGTGTATTAAGATCAGTATAAAAACAGTACTGTAGTAGAATGCAGAAATGTAGTGGCTTTTAGTCTTGCAAAAAGTACATACAAGGCGTACTTTTATGTAAACATATGTGCAGGTCTAGTATAAAAATAGAAGGTACTTTTGTTTGGCAGAATTCAGCTGCAGCAGAAGTTTTTTTTTGA
Organism: Amphiprion ocellaris; assembly: GCF_022539595.1. Lineage (NCBI taxonomy): Eukaryota > Metazoa > Chordata > Actinopteri > Pomacentridae > Amphiprion > Amphiprion ocellaris. The sequence goes on along the minus strand of NC_072784.1, from coordinate 14,057,960 downwards.
GTCGTTTGTCTGTGATTTGATAGACCTGAAGCGTCTGCTGGAGGGCAATGGGTTGAACAGATGGTGTTCAGTGTGTTTGCTGCCTTACTGAGGCAACAAGAGCTGAATAAGTCCTCCAGAGAGGGCAGTGAGCTGCCACAAAAATCAAGAAATGATAACATCTGGTTTGCACATGCTATAACTCCATTAATGCCAGTGTTAGGCCAACCTTTAGCCTTAATTATAGCTCCTGCACATACAGACAGCTGTACAAGTCACAGATGGGTCCTTGTTGTAAATGAAATAATCGAAATATGCCTTCAGTGCAATCTAGAAAACAGATTTTCAATATGGCCTGTCCACATAAAGCTCCACTCTCAACACCAGTAGGGGCATTTTTATTACACTTTCAATCTAATTAAGTGCAAAATCAATTACATTTCCAGTGAATTATTACGTTACTTGGTGCTACAATACTTTCAGTGCAAGTGTGAACACAAGACTTTTACTTTATATTATAATATTGCTGCTGTTCAGAAAAAGGTGTGAATACTTCATCTGCATCAGTTTAAAATATAGTCAAAGATAAATTTGAAATTATGCACCTAATTACTGACCAGAATGTGCAGGTACTGGAAATAGACAGACTGTATTTTGGATATAATTTTGCAAAATTTGTCCAGATAGGAAACCCATTTAAACTTCAGCCTGAAATCTGAAAGCTCCACTCTCTGATAATATACAGAGATGGATTCTTGACTTATAGACAGGAAACATTTGGAGCACAACTTTAAATGTATTTACTGTATTTGATCTGCTCCTTCATGAGTTTCAGGGTGGGAATTAGGTGAATGCAAATAAAGTGGGTTCTTATTTCCTCATTTCTGTTTCTCTGTGGATTCATATTTTGCTCAGGTATTTGAAATAACTAATATTTTACATTTTATCAGTTTATTGACGCAATCCAACACTCCAAAAACACCACCAACCAATCCAATATAAACTAAAAATTAACCCAACAGGAGGTAAAATTGTATTTATTTGTAATTCCAGAAACTCCATCTAAGTATTTCAAGATGACAAAAACACGTTAGTTTAAAAAAAAAAAAAAGCAACAGGTTATTGTAATGTAAAAATAAATCTTAGATACTGTTTCCAAAGAGGCACCATACTGTTAAATATATGTATAGACAAAGTGTGAAGTCAGTGCAGCGTCCCGTCGTTACTCAGCAGCAGGTAATCCCTCACAGAGCCGGGAATGTCCAGTTTACTGACCGCCGAGTGGCACCGAGCTCCTAAGCGCTGACGTAAAGCACATCGACAGAGATGCTGCAGTGATCGAGGCTGGCCGCTCCGCTGACGCAGCAGCTGGAAGAAAGGCTCCTGAGGCAGAAAACGGAAAGAGTGGGAGGTAAACGAAGAGCAGCAGAGGAGGTTCAGTAGCACTGCAGAGAGATGAACTCACCTCAGAAACATCAGCAGAGTCCATCCAGTCACAGGGAGGGATGGAGGTGTAGGAGTTCAGCATCACCTCCAGAGTGGCAGGAGAGAGGAGGCACTGCTTCAGTTCCTGTAGAGGGAGGAGAAAAATCATATTATTTAACACGCAAAGATTAAAGGTATAAAGTTAATCTTTGCGTGTCTGAGTGGAATTATATATAATATTCAGTTTGGGTTTTTTTTATAGTTTCTTTGCCTGACTTTGCATGATATTTCCTCAAACAACTTCACATTTATCTTTACTATTATTGCACGAAAATACTGGTCAGGTTCAGTTTAATTCAGTTCAGTTCGAAAAACTGAATTTATCCTCTCGGGGCAATTTAAAGCATGGAGAGCATTTGGATCAACGAATAAAACATTTAAGATGGATAACAATCGACTGTTTCCTCAGCCAATTACCATTACCATTATGTTTTCTGCAATATTAGAGTCTTTACACAATGTCTTCTTGACAACAGTCGATTCTATTGTTGTATAATTTTTTTTAAAAAATTACATTTTTTTTGGTGTGACTTTGCTCCTCTAACTCAGATCTTTTTCTCTACTTTTGGTTGTATTCTTGAAATTTTAACATGTATTATTTGTTTCATTTCAGGGCCATTTTGATTGGAGCATCATGTCAGCATAGTGGTTATTACAACTAGCGCTTCACAACAAGTACCTTCTGGTTTTGAACCTGCTGGTCGATTCGAGCTTTCTGTGTGCAGCTGGCATGTGTTCCCCGTAACTACAGGTGCTCTGGATTTCTTCCACAGTCCAAAGAGATGCACGCGAGGTTAACTGGTGGCTCTAAATTGGACACAGGTGTGAGCGTGAACGTGCACGCTCATCTGTCTCGATGGCCCGATCCCAATCTCCACACTCACTGGCTTTGACGCTTCTTCCCGCCAAGTGTCTGACTGTCAATGCCATCATGCACCTCCTCTGTAAGTTTGCATATCTGCACACTTTCCTGAAGAACTTGTTCGTATTTCACAGCATAATTTGTGATGTATAAACATGGTTCTCTTCCCCTCCACAATATATGCACAAGCCAAGCTAGGATGGTGAAAGTAAAAAAATCCTAAAGGATCTTTATCTGTCAGAGGCAGCATCTGGCTACTTTCTGTTGCGGTTATTTTACTGCATGTTTGCAGAGCTGTTTGTGTTTTCAGTCAGATATAGGATTTACAAATGTTCATGGCTTTCCTGATTTGATAGTTTGATAAAATATATAAACAGCTGAGCATCTCATCAACCTGTACATCAAACAGAACTCTGTAGTAGATTCTTTTTTTTTTTTTGGTAGCAATATGCTGTTTTCAAGCCTGCTGCCATGACAGTGTCCCATTTTCCCCTTTTATCCTATTCCTAGCCCTGTAACTCATAATCACTACAGTGTCCTGATGTTAGTTCGGCCTGTGAGGGTTTTGTGATGAGGTCTTGAGCCTTGATTTTACTTGGACAGCTGTGGATGCACAGTTGTTGGAGTCAAGCTGCATTCATTTGTGGACATGTACACTGTCACATAAAGACCATTTAATGCTTTCTCTGTCTGCAAAGGTCTGTGTGATAAACATTATGTCATCTACCCAAGTTGCAAGTGTTCCACATCAACCCTTGTGTGAACATGTGCACTGTGCAAGCCTGACTGTAAGTAAAGATTCTCCATCATCAACACCTGTAGAATCCATCATTTAAAGAGTTGTGATCAAAGCGATTGGTGGTGGACTTTGGCATTTTTTCAGTTTCTACATATTTTCCATCCACAATGCTCAAACACTGCCAGAAATTCTCCAGAAGTCCTGTGCTGTGTTCATCTACTGTGTCTGGCACAACTCAGGAATAATCACATTTACTTGATGCTACAGTCCAATCTGTTACTAGCTGCTATATTCTGTGAAAATGGCAAATTCACAATCTTTTCTAAAAGATCCAAAGGAGCATCATGTGTTTGATTGATATGATAGGCAATATGACTGTCTACATAGAAAACCAAGATGCACCCATTGTAGTATGAATGGAGTCGTTGAAAGTCTGCATTGGCCATATGGAAACCATGAACTGGCCTTTAGGGTTGAGATTGGGATTTTGCCTTTGTGTTTGCCCCATGATGAACTGGAAAACTGTCCAGGCTGTATCCTACCTCTTGTCCAATGTCAACTAGGGGTTGTACCTCCTGTAACCTCAACAGGATAAGATGAAGGTTTGGAAGTGATCTAACCCACTTTCTGTAGTTTTTGACAAAAATTGGTTCTAAGTTTTGTGTTTTCAAAGTGATCTAGCATTCGAAGCACCACTGCAATGTTATATTGGGGTTGTGGGTTAGACCACTTTGCCACTAAAATCTAGACCATAAAATATTACAGAAATTATGTAAAATCTGTTAGAATTTTTTGTGGGTTAGACCACTTTGCTTCTAACTCCCTAGATGGCGTGTAGTTTTAGTAAAAAGATGTCATTGTTACATATTGTAAAACTGATGCCTCACAAAGTTCCATGACTACAGTGAATAAACAGAATCCTGTCCATGTGTAGAAATTCATCCTTTCCTTTCCAACACACCTGCCGGCCAGGTGTCCACTAGCTAACACCTGACTGATACAACATGCAGCAGTTACAACATTCTGTCAGTGTTGCTGTTTGACCGAACCTTTGGTGAAACCGGTTTTGCTCCATGGTTCAGAAGAGATCGTGCTATTGCTTCAGGTTGCTGGTCTGGGAAATCTTCCACCACCTTAAGGACCAAGAACAAAAGTGTGACTGTATTTACAGCAATAAACTTTTTTTCCTTAAATCCCCAACAGTTCTCATCTGCTACCTGCAACAAACAGTCCATCGGTGTGTATCCTGCACAGTTCTCAACATCAGCCTTTGCTCCGTGTTGCAGGAGGACGTCTACGATCCTGTGGCAACAGTTTGCGCAGGCATTGTGCAGCGGGGTGTGCTGCTTCCTGCCTGCAGTTTGGGGATCAGCTCCTGCATCCAGCAGTCTTTGAATCACACGGAGGTAACGTCCAGCCTCAGATGGCCTCTCGGCTCCAGAACAGGCAGCGTTCAGAGGCGTCTCCCCCTCTCGATTTGTGGCTAAAACATCTGCTCCGTGCCTCAGGAAGAGCTCCACATGCTCCTCCAGGGCTCGCCGAGCAGCCACATGTAGAGGTGTCAGTCTCGACTCTCTGGTCCTCACATTGACCTCTGCACCTCCTTCTAGAAGCAGGTCAGCACAGCTTGGAAAAACAGACACATTATGATCATGACTTACCAGCATCATTTAGTTTCAGCTGGAAAACTATTTGCTTCATTATACTGTAAATAAATATTATCCTAACATGATTTAACAACAGTAGCAGAAATGTTTTTTAAAGATGAACATTTTTGCACTGGAAGAGGAAAATTAGGATGAAACTCAGCTTTTGTTGTCTCATGAAGTTAATAGAGAGCAGATTTTTTTTAATACAGATACTCATGGGAATTCAAAAAACACAAGTTGTCAGCTCCTCTTCCACTCACTGGAATGACTGGGCAGAAGTACAGAGGTGAAGAGGAGCGCTGCCGTCTACAGCCAAAAGGTCAGGATCTGCTCCGTGAGACAGCAGCAGCTGGACACAGACAGAATGACCTCCTATACAGGCATCATGGAGGGCCGTGCTGCCACCAGGGTCAGCGTTCACCTCAGCTCCACGAAACAGCAGCTCCTCCACACAGCCGGTGTGTCCTCTGCTGGCAGCCAGACGCAGAGCTGAGGTCTGTTTCACCTTGGAGCTCAGCGTCCACATGCCTGACACAGGAGCAGAAACACAGTCCAATCAGTAGTAGTGGTGATATTGATACAGGCCTACATGATCAGATGTTCAAAGTCGTACCCATCTCTGGAGCCCACACCATCTCCTCGTGCACCGTCTCCATCAGGGCGTTGACCATTGCAGGGTCCTTCAGCACAGCGTAAACTCCTTTCATGTCTCCACACATGAAGGTGTTGTGGATGCTGGTGTCTCTGCAGCGGACCTGTGGTGGAGGAGCTCGGACCTCCTGGAGCCTCTGCTGCTGCCTGGGAGGAGGCCTGGGGGCACGAGGCAGCGGGGCCCGGGTCATGGCTCTCCTGTGGGCCAGCGCTCGCCGTGCATCCTCCCAATCCTGCAACTCCTGCTCCAGCCTCAGAGAGCGCAGTGAGGTAGAGGAGAACGGAAATGTCTCTTTGGACATGGCACCTTAAAGTCAGTCAGATAAAAATATGAACTTTTACGGCTTATTAAAAGAAATGAAACCATTTTATACAATTTTTCTGTTTTATATGAGCAGGTAGTCCATACATGAACCTCCCGAGCGTCTTGCCTCCGAAGCACTGTGTGGTTGCTGTTTGCAGAAATGTCAACCTGCAGCTGCTACTCACCCTTTACTGGAGCTGTCCAGAGTCACAGGAGTCCAAACAGAGGTCAGGTAAACACTTTCATTATAGGAATCAGTCCCAATTTGCTCTTAAATTAAACTAATTATGGAGAAATTAAATGTCCTTGCTTTGTGGACACAGTCACAAGATTGTTGCTCAAGCACAAGTTCAGCACTAGTTATTCTTAGATCAGAATGCAAGCTGATACCAGTCTTGTCCACAGCGGCCACTGGATGGCAGAGTAGACCCAGTATTCATTTCTCTGAACAGTAGAGCAAAGCAAAGAACAAGGGAATGTCAAGATCAACTGTGTCCTAATCCAGTTTAAAGAGGAACAGGTCATGATCACAACTAAAAAAAAAAGTGCTGCAGGGCACAGACTGCAGGATTTTGATGCACAGTATCAAATTTGCAGAAATATAAGGGTTAAAGTTTGTAAGTGCATGCTTCGAAGTGATTCAAAAACTAGAACGCGGAAATTTGCATTATGAGAGTGTCCTCAAATCCACATATTATGCAAAAGTAAGCTATAAAATAAATATCCGTGAGGGAAAAGCAAAGCAGTTTGACTTACAGGGGTTGTTTGACTAAGAGCTGTTTATTTAAAGATACTTATCATTAGGATGTAAAACGCTGTTAATGCATGAGTTTTTTCTTTGTGGATAAGATGATGAAGCTAATTTGCACAGCAATTTTCCCTCATGGGATTTTGTTGACCATTTAGAGATACACATTATGTAGAAGGCTGGTCGTCCTCCCCCAGTAAGTTTTGAGCATCAAACACCTAATTTCCTGCATGTAGTGATTTTTTTGTGAAGTATTAATTCCATTTCCGGATCAATTTATGGTAGAAATGTTCTTATTTATGTTCATGAAAACACAAAATCCAGCCACTAGGTTACATTTCAAAATGTAACTAAATATAATGCAGTTAGAATCTCAGGAATTCTGTGTCACTTTCAAATATATATTCTCCTGTTGCCACATCAGTTTTCACAGATGAGGAATCTGATGTGGTGATTTGGTGCATTACAGTAAGCATGGACACGTACAACACTTTTAAAGAAAGATCAAATATTTAAAAGAAGAGAAGAAAGCAAGCATTGCAGGTTAACAAACAGTAACTTTTACAAGTCACATAAACAGCATGTATAGCAAATTCAATGAATTTTAAGTAATAAAAAATAATAGACGTGCATGTAGTAACTTATGAAGCACATTCATATGACTGGATTATGTTGCAGATGCTGGCTGTTTTTGAATGAGCTTGGAAAATCAATTTTTATGCACAGCAAACTGAAATAACCTACAGAACAACCCTATAAAAGCTTGACTATTTTTTATCCTTAGGGCAGTTCAGGTCTTTAATTTAATCGTATTTTGCTTCCAGCTTCTCCTGTTTTAGTTAGTTTTAAAAAAATTTAATCGTAAGTGCTCTAGTCAATGTTTATTTTTTTATTTTACTTTACTGACTTTGCCTTTTTGTATTTTTATGTTGTTGTTATCCAAGTTTCTTATTGTGTGTCTTTTATTTTATCACTCAGCTGTATTATAAATGAGGCCTTTGTACTTAAGTGTATTTTGAGTTTAAATAAAAGTTTAATTAATAAATCTGCTTAAATGAATAAATGAGTGATATTAAATAAACAGAAAAAAGTTAAATCTAGTCCTATGAAACACGTGTCAGATTTGATGCGGAGTGAATCATCTTGCTGCACTTCGGCACTCTTTGTATAAACACGCCTGACGTCATCACGTCGTGTTTGAACGTACGGCGGGTACCAAGCAGCAGCAGCAGCAGTCGAGAAAAAGTTCAACTAGCCTGCTACCTAGTCGCGTTGTCTCGCTAAAGAAAATATATCGATAAGAGAAAAGCAGTTCTATTGAGACGCTGGTATTGGATGGCATTGTGTATCAATAAGTTTGGTGTGTTTGTCCAAACTTGTCAAGAACGGCTTTCATCGCGATATCTCATGAATGCGATGGTAAGTGAGCCAAACCCCTAACTGAGCTAATGTGCTAACAACACAGTCACCACTCACAGTAACACCAATGTATGAGTCGTTTTCGGGGTTTACTGGGCCATTTTTATTTGCTAAGTAGCATCTGAACGTTTATTACCGCAAAGACATTTTTATTACTTCTGTTACAGACCTGCAAATTAAGTGGCCTGTTCAGCACCGGCGAGGACTTTGATGATGAGGTGATTCCCAGCAGGCTTCTGCACACCTGATTTCCACTGTTACTTAATTGTCAGCTTTCTGTAACATAATGATGCTCCTTCTGCTCGCCTTCCCTCCAACTGTCTGTCTGTGTGTGTGTGTGTGTCTGTCTGTCTGTCTGTCTGTCTGTCTGTCTGTCTGTCTGTCTGTCTGTCTGTCTGTCTGTCTATGTGTGTTTTTATGTGCCTTTGTGTATCCCAGGACCTGCTCGGGACAGACTGGACTGCCTGCTCAGCGTCTGGACCAGCCGATGTGGCAGCTGCTGTGTCATCCTGCGCCCTGCGTGCCTCCTCGGTTGCTCGCAGAGAGACGGAGAACATTTGCCTTCAGCAAACTGGAGGCAAATCAGCTGCCCCGTGTGGTGGCACAGCATTAAGCATCGGCACGAACGCTGATGCTGCTGCTGCTGCTCAACGAACTGTTGCTTTAGGTTTGAGGCAACTCTCCTCCTCCTCGTCCTCCTCTTCAGCTCAGCTCCCTCCTCCCGCAAATTTGGCATCACAACAGAATCATTCAACGGGGCTGCTGAAGCCCTGCGTGGCTCAGGATGATTTCGATGACTGGGATGTTGACCTGGCAGACCTGGATGAGTGCGACGGCCAAATGCAGCAGCTGCCTCAAACTCCTGCTCCCTGTACACCTGCTGCTCCCACAGTTGAGCCTTCATCTTCGGCCAAAACGCTGCGACCCTCGACCTGTGGAGGGCCGCTACCTGATCGGACCCTCAGGGCGCTCAGCAAGACCTCCAGCTCATCTAATCATAACCTTCCTCCTCGGACACTTTCTGTTTTGCAGTCTGCGAACTCTCGCCCTGCTCCTCTGCAGAGTCCTGGTGTTTTCCCCAGTCGACCTGCGACCTCTCCTTCCCTTAGCACTTTTTCCAGAACACTGCAGCAGCCGCATAATCCACGAGTAACTCCAAGACCCTCCCCTCAGACCCGCAGCCTCTTTGAAACAGTCTCCCCAGCTTCTTCTTCCTCTCCATCCTCCAATCTGAGCCCTCATCCCCTTCACACACCGATTCTGACCAATCGCCTCGTCCAGCTCGTATCTGCATCCAATAAGCTTCCAAAGAAGAGGCCTCGCTCTGAGCCTCACCGAACGAGGACCCGGCGCTTCCCTGGTCCTGCAGGACTTTTACCACAGCAGGTTGGTCTCATAGTATCTCCCGCTACCCCTTTTGAGCAGTGAAATTGCATCTTGTCTCTCCTGAGATGTCGCTCTTGTCAGAATTAAGTAAATCGTTATCAGAGAAACATCGCAGTTGTGTATTTGTCTTTCCACCAAGGTGCAAACCTGATTTAAATCTTCTTTCTCAGCCTCAGGGTCAGAATCTGGAGGAGATCGTGGTTTCTGTTCCTCAGACCCCTGCTCACGGCGTTGTCGCCCGGCTGCCAAGCCAGGTAAATAAATCACATATCACATGAAAGCATTAACCAACACCCTGACAAATCTTCAACTGATGATTAATTTCACTATCAGTTAGTCTGTAATTTTCTTGATTATTTGATTAATTGTTTCATCACTAAAATGTCAGATAACATTAGAAATGATGTCTCAGAGCCCAAATTTGCATATTTTAATGTCCAAAAAGCTGACCAAAAGTTAGAATGTTCAGTTTAACAGCATGTAAGACCTAGACAGACAGGAAATATTCATTCTGGGGAAACTTAAAATAGTGAATTACTGGTAATTTTAGTACAAATAGACATGCCTGTTACTGTTATTTTGATTTATTTTAGCTCTCTTGTAATTATTCCACTAGGTTGTTGTATCTTGACACAAATGGGTTAAATTAGTGATCCGCCACCTCCTTCAGTATCAGAATCACCAACTCACAGACTAACATAAACCTTCAAAATTACTTTCAGACTGTAAAACTTTGCTTTCTCTTCTTTGACGTTATCAAACAGCTGTAAAAATACTGCAGCACAATCCGCACTATAATTTGCTCAGGTGACAACAGTGGTAACTTCATTAACTATTTACATCCTCTGACATGTATGTAGCTTTACTAACAACAGCAAACAGAGCGGTTGTGCTCAGATCCACAGTTTCCACGGTGAAATCATCGAGAACAAACCCATTGTGTTGTTGATGAATCCAGCATCATCAGCTACAGTTTTATTCTCAGCAGAAGCTCAAATGCCATTTTCTTCAGAGAATATCATTATATTTTTCAGTTGTATGAGGTGGATTATTGCACGGATTTGTCAGTTTTGCTGCTTAAATGCTGTAACATTTGCAATCGTTGGAATTATTGCAAGAATAGAACTTATCTAATCACTTAAATGAGGCAAGAGACGGGCGCCTGAATAATGAAAACAGTTATTATCCTCAGTCTAATGGCTGCTGTGGATGCTTTAGTTGGGTTTGTGCAAAGTGTTTTTAATGAATGGCGGGAATGTCAGCGTTTCCTGAGCCGTCAGTTAAATGCTAATTTTTATCAGACTTGTTAAATAGAAATTATGCGGCAGCGTGTTTGCAACTAGGACTGTATATTAGATCGTGTATTAATATTTTTGGGAAATTCACAGAGCTTCACAGAGGAGAACATTTTATTCATCCGATTAATTTAAATTATTGCATCATTCAAAGGACCAAAATATACAGAAAGTGCATACATCAAATGGAGTCTGGCTATTTAGACAGATTTAACTGGAGACACTAAACTGCACTTTATTTACAAAAATAAGGGAAGTGAATAGAATTGAGTTTTTAGTTTAATGACAGTTACAAAATTCAGCTGTAATATCTCATTCCAGGAACAATTTCTTGCTTGCTATGGAAAATCCACGGAACACAATGCGTACAGGTTTCACTGGAACAACTTTCAAAGAAAGAAATAGTCCCCTTTTCTACAGTCTGTAGTTTGGTCTATGAGCCCTGACCTCACTGAGCGAGCGCTCCCACTCTTCACAAATCCCATTTTAACCTCTGGTCACAAGTGATCTGCTGTGTTTAGTCCTGCTAAGCTGCTCCTGGTCACTGAGTGTTACCTTCAGGACCACCTGGGAAAATGTTACTTTAAAGTTTTAAACGATTTATCTTCTCTGAAACCAAAATAAAAAAGTGTTTTCATCTTCAGTGGGAGCAGATTTTGGCACAGTAGCTTTCCTCTCTGCTTCTCACTCAGTTTACTTTGGGATAAACTCCACCTTCCTGCAACACAGAATCAGAAAAGAGGACAGAGATGCTGCAAACGATGAACGTTCATGTTTTGATCACATTCCAACAAAAGATATGTGGCACAGTCATTCTTTTTTTTGTATGCAGAGCAGAACAGAGGAGCAATAACTGCTAATTTTCCTGCCTGCTGCTCACAAGACTTTGTCTGTTTCCAACGTGACTGTTTGGGCTTCACGACAAAAGCCCTTACAAAAATCTGCGTGTTTTACTACTTAATATTTACAGCTTGCTGAGATTTGTGTGATCTGACTTGAAAGCTGTTTTGATCTCCCAAATGCTCCAGTATGCCTTCTTCCCTTTGCGTTGCTTCTAAAGTAGATAAAATTACTAAAATAACACAGAAATAGACAGTGGGAGATCAGGAAACAGATGTTTTGACCACATGGGGGCAGCGGAAACAAGATGTGAGAAACAACACTTAGCTGTGATGTTGACAAGGGAACCCTGTTGACAAATGTTTGCTTATGTACACATCCAGCTTGTTAGTGGCCAACGCATGTGAAGTCAGTCTGTTGATTAGTGCTTTGTTTTCACATAACATATGGCACAGTATACATTTCCAGAATAAAAATATGTATTTTTCCGTCACAGTGGATGAATTTTTCACTGCAACATGAAGTCCTGCTCCTCTATGGAAACAGCACAACCTTGGTAGAAATACAAAAAAAAAAAAAAAAAGAAAAACTGAATGTCTTTGATTATTTGCTTTATAAAAACTGAAAATACCGGGATTCCACATGTCTGACATGTATTTTTAAGTGCCCACAGATGTTGCCAACAGTGGAAAAACTGTGGGCTCCATCTGCTGCAGATATTTTACCATTTACATTTTTATTACAGACAAGGTGTTGCTCACTGTGTACTGTGCACATTAACTCTGGAAAGATATTTCACCATGCTGGATGTATCCTGCAGCAAATTGCACCACCGTTTTTCAACAACGCTGCATTTATTTTATTGCTCCAGTCTCTTTTATTTTCCTCCTTACTTGTTTTCAATCTGCAGCCCGCACCTGAAGGGTCTCTGAAGTTTTGTCACGTCACTGTTGTTCACAGCCGAATCACTTGTGGCTTCTTGGTGGCACTGAGGAGCGCAATTTTTAGTTCTTTACATGATCTGTTTAGTGCAAACAGTCAATTTTTTGGCATTTAAAAAAAAAAAAAAAAGACATTCAGAATAAATACATTTTGATGATGCATCATGACCCGTGATTAGTTTGAGAATTGTCTTAAAAGTTGGAAATGATGGCTTTGACTGTTTATAGTGTCTGACTCTAATAAATGGTATAATTTTGATAATATTTTAGGATATAGAATGCCTTTTATACCCTCTGAGAGATTTTGGGCTTAATGATCACAAGTTTCAGTTGCGCAATAGCTTTTTCTGTGATTTTACCAACAGTTTTGCTTTATTTTAAGGGCTTCAGCTCACAGACTGAGGAGGATGAGTTCAGCGGCGGCGCCTGGTCAGCGATGAAGGCAGAGATGGGTTTGGATGAGAGGAATCCGTCATGCTTCCTTCACTCCTACAGCGTGGTCATGGTGCTCCGCAAGGTAAGCTCTCATCATAACACATCTGCTGTTGTTCAGAGAAACCACAGGAAAACTCTCCTTCAGACTGAAGCACCGTTGTGTATGCAGGGATATTTAGGCCAAGCAGTTTCTTTAAAGTTACTTATCCTCCATCATCGCAGCCGTGGTGTCGCTGCTGGAGGTCTATTGATATAATCAGGATAAATGACGGCGCTGCTCCGGAGGTGTTTTGTGATTATAAACAGTACGATCAGTCATCAATCACGCTAATGGAGACCGGGCCGTTGTTCTGCTCTTGCTGTGTAGCTACCGGAGGCGGCCTCTGTGGAGCGGCTTTGAGTGGCAGTCGTTCTGAGTACTTACACATGTTGGTTTCTGCTGTGTTTGCTTGTCGGCGACTCCATTTATATGCACCGAGTCACTGGCAGGATGCTGGCTAGGCTCATTCAGGTTAAGCCGTTTACATGAATGTCGGCTTTCCAAAATCCTTGTTTGCATGAATAAACAAATTAGCACACAGCCCTGACAGGTTCCATCTAATGCAGTGGAAAGAAAGGATGATCCCAGTAGTAAATCCTGCTCACTGCTGTTTATTTATTGACATGGATGCATTTTCCTACCCGTGTTTGTGCTCTTAGAGAGAGACAGGAGTAGGATTTCAAGCTGAGGTGATTAGATATGCAGTAGGTAGACCTGAGATCTTATTGATTCAGGTTTTGAGTTTCCTTTGAAAACAACAGGGAGCAGTAATTTGTCAGAATGACTAAACACCCCTCAGTTAATCTTAAACAAATAAAACTGCAGCTGTGTGTGTCGCTGTGGTCCTAATTACTGGCTCAGCTTCATGGCAAACACAGCAACTATAAGAAATGTTATAGGTGTGTTTTCAACCGGTCTGCAGATACAGAGTGAGACTGAAATACAGAAAGAATATTTATTTATACTTTAAAGAACTATTATTTCACATAATTTCTTGTAGTATTACTAGAAAACTTGTGATCCCAGCACAAGTAAAATGTTTAACCCACAAGCTAACACTTCTGTTCTGATTCAATATCCCTTAAAATTGTTGTTTTGTCTGTAAAATTTCAGAAAAGTCAGAATATTTCCTGATTTTATTGAGTTTCATATGGTTTTGTACAATATTGTAGGTTCTCACTCTTAATAGAATCTTAATATTGTATTTCTGTTATATTATTCTTATTTGTTTTGGTCAGGTTATTTCATATTGTGTATAATACTGTCGAACATAACCTGAATATTTAATTTCAAACGGTACATTTATATTTTATATAATGATGTAGGGTCTGAACTGTAATATTTAAGCATTCTTGTTAAATTTGTGCTTGTATTTCTGTATTTGCATGCACTCTGGTTCCTTGGCTGTTGTCTAAAACATGCTGTATAAATAGTGTTGACTTCATTTTACCAACACCTCAACGTATAATCGATCAGCCACAACATTAAAACCACTGACAAGTGAATTGAATAAGATTAATGATCTCATTATAATAGCACCTGTCAGTGGGTGTGACATATTAGACAGCAAATGAACAGTCAGTTCTTGGAGTTGATGTGTTGGAAGCAGGAAAAATTGGCAGCTGTAAAGATCTGAGAGACTTTGACTGTGATGACTGGACGACAGAGTCTAAATATCTAAACAGCAGCTCTTGTGGCGTGTTGCTGGTATGTAGTTGTTAATAATAGTGGTGCAAGAAGGACGACTGGTGAATTAGTAACAGGATCATGGGTGCCCAAGGCTCTTTGATGTGTGATGGGAGCGACGGTTGGCCTACAGACGAGCTAATTTAGCAAACACTGCTGAAAACCTTCATGCTGCTACAATAGAAAGGTGTCAGAAAATACGTTGAGGAGGGGAACATGGAGCAAAGGAAGAAGGTGGTTTGGCCTGAGAAGTCGTGTTTTCTTTTCCACCATGTGGACAACCAGGTGTGTCATTTACCTCGTGTAGAGATGGAGGCAGTTTGATGCTCTGGGTGGATTAATTGCTGCAAATAATAAACCAAATAAACTTGTATAAAGCTATAAAGTAGAAGACATACATGTTAGAAAATGTGTTGTACATTAGCCGAGCCTCTTTTGGCTTTGTTTGTTACTTGGTTACTCTGGTTTTCTCTTCAGAAGTCTTTCGCCTTTTGCTAAAACTTGCATGTAGAGAGACTCCAACGAGCTTAGCTTATTTTTGGCAGGATTTTCCGCCTGTCAGAACCACATTTTTCAGAGAATTTCCTCATGGGAATGAATAAAATGTCTGTCTGGTGTTTTAAACTATCAAGGACTATTCAAGATGGAAGCCTGAATTTTTCACAGTTATTTCTCATCATGTTATTGATTCAGAATCTGCAATAAATGTCTGAGTTGAAATATGAAAAACGAATGAACCCTTCATGAAAAGTTCCATGTGTGAGCTCACAGTAACCAGAAATGATCCTAGAAAGTATTTAATATAACAATCTAAAAATGTGTGGATAGCATTTTAATATAATAGCCATAGGTTATGAAAAAAAAAGTTGCTAGCAAATCAGAAATGATAATTTGAAATGCAATTACTTAGCTTTTTTGGCAGCATGAGCAGGACCTATTTGACATTAAGGTGGTTTTAATGTTGTGGCTGATGAGTATATTCAGCTTATTATCATATATGACACAAAAAAGCTTCACGTCATTACATTTTACAAGCATGACTGAGCAAATGTGACATTTTTGCTTGAAACATTATGAAAGATTAATTATCAAAATTGCTGCCAATTAATTTAGGCTGTCAATTAATCCATCAATTAACCAATTAAAAGGAGTCTAATCTGTGTGCCGGTTTCTTCAACTCAGGCTGCACTGAAACAGCTGGCGAGAAACAAAGTGCCCAACATGGCCGTGCTGCTGAAGAGCATTATCCATACACATGCTGACGCCAAGGCTGTGTTTAAAGACCCAACAGGTAGTCGACACACACACACACACACACACACACACACACACACACACTTATGAGGTGATGCAAAACACTCCATGCTCCGACTAAAATGTAGTAGAATGAAGAAATTTTGTTTGCGGGGGAGCAGCGAGCTTCCTGCCTCACATTTGACTGAGCTCCACATAGTCCGGGAGCAGAGTTCAGCCTTTGTAACTTGCTCGACTACACCGAGACGCACACACACGTACGTGGAATACACAACTGTGGCCTCTGCAGCACTCATTTCCCGCCTTAAGCCTTCACCCTTTTGTCTGATCCACCTCTGGCTGAGCCGGTTGCCATGGCCCCCAGAGAGCAGCCACATGAGGTGTACAGATTATCAGCGCTCCGGAGAGGATGTTGTACTCAGCAGAGGCCTTAAGTGCTTATTAGTGATTCAATAGCAGTAGATTGGCATTAGTGGTGGGTGGGTATTAAGTGCTTCCGACACCACCAGGGACTGTTCTCTCGGTAATGTGCCTCCCACCTGCTGGACAGTTTGCAGGTTTTTTTTCCCTGCACGCAGTTTTCTGCTGAGAGCCTGTGGTGACTCCACACTAGTTGCAGGGAGATTAATTGATTGACGGCATATAAATCAACAAAGCAGCGTCTCAAGGTGTTTTTCTATTCCTCTCTCCTGCTTTTTAACCTCTGAACTCTGTATCATTTTTTGTTTGTTTGTTTGTTTGCTCCTTCCATAATTTTACTCACTCGGGCTCACTTTGACTGTTTCAGAATTTTAAAAAAAATGGAATAGACATGTACAACATTTTTCCAAGTGAACCCGTGGGTAGATTAATTGCTGCTAATAATTAAACCAAATAAAAATACATTAACTGACGAAGCAGAAGACAAAGGACATGCATGTTAGAAAATGGGTTGTATGCTAATTTGTCTCCTGTCTGTCTTTGCATGGACACATCCTGCAGCTCAGCCCAAAAGTCCCTGAATTTTTGTCTCGTGACATTTGCTCACAGTTGAGTCAACAAAATCTTCACAGTTGTGCTGAGGAGAGCAAATTTTTTAGTTTTTTACAGAATCTAGTTAGAGCAAATGGTTTATTTTTGGCAAATCATTGAGACGTGTTCAATATTCCTCATGTTCACACTCTTTTGAAGCAGAGGCTACTGCTTGTAAAATGTACATGCACAGCGAATTGTAATTTGTTAATTAAAACTATTTTCTTATATTATTAGTCAAAAATAACTGAAATAAATTGGATTTATGATGATAAATGAGTTGTCAGCTATTTGATCTGAGCTAAAGCTCTGACAGTGGAAAATATAATTGCAATGTTTAGTTGTTTTATTGATTAAATTATTTCTTTCATCAGCAATTTTGATATTTTAAGTGTTTTTTAAAAAACAATAAAAAACATCGAAATTCTCAGATTCCAGCTTTTTAACTGTGGTTATTTTCTGGTTTCGTTTCTCCTCTGACAGTAAACTGAGTATCTTCAGAATGTGGACAGACAAGACATTTGTCATCTTGGGCTTTTGGGAAACACTGATGAGTATTTGTTTTCCATTTTCTGACATTTTTAAACCAAGCAACAAATCGATCAATCAGTAAAATACCCACCAGATCAGACAACAGTGGAAATAATTGTTTCCTGCAGCCCTATTGGAAAAAAGAAATTTCATCTGCGTAGGTCTGAGTCATTCTTTCATTAGCGAGTCCATGTTTTTTTCTTATTTCGTGCAGACACACATGCACAGGGGTGATGTGATACATATTCATGCTGAAGGATTCGTGCTATTTCAGCACCGGATGTCGGATGGTGGTTACACATCCAGAAAAATAAAAATGACCCAATAAAGGGAAAGAAGAAGAGGACCGCTGGCTAACAGACGTGAATGTAAATAATGCAGGACTGTAGAATATACTAGACTAGAAATATTTTTAAAAATTCACTCATGATGTCTGTCTGGCCTGAAGGATACATGCAGTGTGTTTGGGTGACCTCAAATTTAACATTTTTTTTTTTAACCAGAAAACGCCACAATGCCTCTCCAAGACAATATTTAAGAAGAGGACAAACAAGTGAAGAGCATAAAGAGGTTTAATCCTCTGAACCCGAAGTGGTTTCTGGCTTTTTTTTTTTTTCTTTGCTCCTGTTACATTTTTACTCACTGCAACATGAAGTCCTGCACATCTGTGGAAACGGCACAATCATGACAAGAAGTAGAAAGGACTCGGAAATATCTTCTGTGTGGTATAACAAAAAGTTACTACAGTTGAAATGCCACACATCATATCACAGAAAAAAAATAAAATTTCTGTGATTATTCGGTTTACAACAATTGAAAAACCTGGAATCAACAAGTACAACATTTTTCCAAGTGGCAGCTAATGTTACCTATACTGGAAAACATAGTGACTTTACATCCTATAGATATTTTCCTACTTACATTTTTAATTTGTTTCCATATTTGTCTCCTGTCTGCTCTGTGTGAACACATCCTGCAGTTCAGCCGAAAACTCCCTGAATTTCTCTCACATGGCTGTTGGTCACACTAATGGCTTTGTGTTTATTTTTTGTTTTGTACAGAATCTGATTAGAGCAAATGATATATTTTTGGTGAATTTTTAAATGCTACGTGTACAAGATTTGATGAAATATCCCGGTTTTAGGGTTCGATTTGGTTAATTTTTCTAAGGGAAATTCACGTCACCCATAATTAGTTCGAGGACCACTGGAAAGTATAATATGTTATGATTATTTCTGTTTTTAGCTCTGATGAATGGTGTCATTTTTGTGATTTGTTTAATTTTTTATTTCTTTGTTAAATTTTTTTATTAGGGTCCGAGTACCACGAAGTGAAAAACGCAAACATACACAAAAACGCATGAAAATCGATACACACAAGGACCGGCGAAAAATTTGATATTTTAGGGGAATGGCACGCGTACGTGCCAAAATGGCTCAATAGCGCCCCCCTGTAATATTGTGAAAATTCAGCATTTCACCTAGAGCTACAAAATTCGGTACGCATCTGTAACTCGTCAAGATGCACAGAAAAGCCTCTTGCATCATTACCCGTAATCCAACAGGAAGTCGGCCATTTTGAATTATGGCTCATATTTTGGACAATTTTGTGTCATTTTTGGACATTTTTCAAAATCTATAAACTCAAACAGCGTAACCCCGACAGTGCTGAAATTTGGCCAGGATGTACAGCAGTCATGGGTAATCAAAAGTTATCAAAACGCTCCGCAAAAGTCTGAGGGCGTGGCCATGGCGAGCCACGGATTGTGGCCATTTTGAAATATGATTCATATTTTGTTATTTTTGGACATTATCAAAAGCTATAAACTCAAACAGCGTAGCACCGGGAGAGCTCAAATTTTGTCAGGATGTACAGCAGTTATGGGTGATCAAAAGTTATCAAAACGCTCCGCAGAAGTCTGAGGGTGTGAAAATGGCAACCCATGGAATGCGGCCATTTTGAATATGATTCATATTTTGGACAATTTTGTCATTTTTGGACATTTTCAAAAGCTATAAACTCAAACAGCGTAACCCAGAGAGAGCTCAAATTTGGTCAGGATGTACAGTAGTCATGGGTGATCAGAAGTTATCAAAATGCTCTGCAAAAGTCTGAGAGTGTGGCCATGGTGACCAGCGGAATGCAGCCATTTTGGATGTCTCGCCATGAAACAGGAAGCGTAGTATAACTAGCCTGTTCATGCTCCAATCTGCCTCAAACTTTACAAGTGTGATCAGAGTCTGGCCACAATCACATCCACGGGATGAAATGCACTCTCTGTTGCAGCGCCACCTGGTGGACATGCGCGGGACAGCCGGGCCACTCAGATGCGAGGACCCGACCAACGCTGCTTGCAGCTTTAATCTTTGTAATTTCTCTGAAGACAGTGTGATGGGAAATGACAGATATTTAATCGAAATACTGTTAGTGGCATGTAAAAAAGCCAGAACGAGAAACTGGGGAACACAGGACCAACAAAAGATCAATGGTTGAAAATAACTGAGGAAATCTACACAATGGAAAAACTAACTCACAAACTGAGACTACAGGAATGACAAATGGACCAAAAATGGACTAAGTGGACTGAATACAGGACTCGAAATGGCAACGTTGGAAGAGAGCAAGGGGAAAATTATGATTAACAAGACTGAAGGATGATGTAGATGCTTTGTTACTACCCAGGAATTGTTCAGTTGTTTTATTTGCTCATTTATTTTTCTTGGTTTGTGTAATTATATAAAAATAAATAAAAACTTGGGTGGAAAAAAAAATCAGAAATAATTTACAAATTTTCAGCTTTCCAATTTTCTCAAACTACTCACATGAAACTTAGAATTCCATCAGAAAAATTAAATAAAATTTTGTAATATTTGATCAAAAGTATTTTTTTTCTGCATGTCTCATTTAAGAATTTGGCAAAAAATAAATTGAACTAAAGTAATTCTGTAAAAAACTAAAATTCTGGGATCCTTGTTGACTCCGTTGTGACCAACAGTCGTGACATAAATTCAGCAACTATTTGCTTGCAGCACTGTGTGTTTTACATGTTGAGTCCAAGTTTTTAAAATTTTTGAAAGATAAATTTTAAATAAAAGAAGTTTTGACTTTGTTTTTGAATTCTTTCTACTTCTAATTTAATTTTTTTTTAATGTTCTTTAAAGATAACATTTCAAACCTGTCAGCGGGCTCATATTTAGATTTTGAGGTCTTGCTAATGTGAATTTAAATGCTATTTTATGGTTTTCACTCACTGATCTGCATTATGTTATGATAGTTGTACAGATTATTTCCCTTTTGCAGTAACAGTCACTGTAAAATTTCTTTCTATTAGATCTGACGTTAGTTCAGTTGCACCTTACCGCCAGTATATTGTGTGCTTCTAACCAGCCATTTTTTAAAGAGTGTGCTGCTTCCTCTCATTCTGTCACACTCTTAAGGGGAAATTCAGGGAACTGTGCATCGGCGTCTCTTAGAGGACAGAGCGGAGGAGCTGAAGGTCGGAGCCGTGCTGCTGCTCAAACAGGTAACACTCAGTGGTGGCCTCCATCATAGAGAAATACCTCCCCTGTGTTTGGCCTGAGCATATTATCTTGCTGGTTTGAACAGGTGGGTGTGTTTTCTCCCTCCCATCGTAACCATTACCTGAACGTGACCCCCAACAACCTGCTGAGGATCTACGCCCCGGATGGAGTCAGTCTGTCCTCCACTCAGCTCCCCCCGCTGGTCCTGGTGAGCACCACCGCCGCTGTCAGCTGAGAATAGCGCCGCTACATTCCAGCAAATATTAAACCTCTCATCCGGAAATGTTCTGTCAACCTGTCATCTGTCTCTTTGAAACATTTTTATTCCAGGAGCCGCTGCTGCTGTCACCCGCTCGGCGTCCCAACGTCCTCCGGGAGCCGGTTTCTCGCATGCAGCTGGTGTTCGATGAAGAGGATGAGGAGGGAAGAGGGCCTGGGGCTCCGGCAGACACTCGCTACAGCAGAGGCCCCCAAGAGTGTGCAGGGAACCCAACGCCACAGGACCCCGGCTGGGATGCAGGTGGGTACCCGTGAATGTAATCAGACTGGTAGCGAGAGATGAATTCTGGTCACATCCTGAGTTTGCCAAGTGTCACGCTGCAGTATGATTTGGCTTTGCTGAGTGAAACATAAATGCTGTCTGGTAATGTTGTGAGATATTAACATTTGGCTGTCCTCCCAAAGCCTGTGGAAGTGGAGCAAAACAAGAGCTGTGTAGTAAGAAGGCTTCTGGAGATGCAACTAAGCAGCGCTGCATTTCTGATTAACCTGTTGATTTCTACTTAATATTCAGTTAGCAGTGAATGTAGATGCACAGCACAAGGTGTCAGTGCTTGATGCTGGATTTGAAAACTGTCCGCTTTGTCAGATCAGCAGCAGTTTGGGAACCAATCTGAGAGCTCGTGTTTCATTTGCTGTGCCAAGATGCATCTGGCTTACCTCCCATTCACACAGATTACCACCCAACCTTGTCTGTGCAGGGCCAATGATCATCATTTATCTGATTTGGGTGTGTTTGGTTCGATCTCTGTACAGAGGTGAGGCTTTGACGCGTTTGTGTAGACAATCAAGATCACTGCTTCTGAATTAGACAATGTATTTTCTCTAAAATAAGAACAAAACCTGTTGGCTTTTGTCCATTTCTCAGCGCTACTTCACACGTTTCATTACTCTGATTGGTTGTAGGTCTCTGCGATTGCATCCAACGGCATTTAGACGACTTGGAAATTGAAAATGAACTCATAGGTTCCAGACTAATATGTATTTTTTATATTTGTCTGCCGACACCAGGCTAGATCAGCAGCCAGCTCATAAATATTAATCTAATCATGATATTGTGGAGGCTAAGTCACCGCTTGAAGGTATCGAGATGCTAAACCTGTATGATTGTGTTGTGACATGTTCTGTAAGCAAAGTGTGAGACAAAACTTGCAGTTGGACACTTGGTAAACTTATTTTCTTTCATTGTTGATCTGGATAATTAAGCTGAAACATAGACTTAGCGACTTTTGCAGCAACCTGTTGCCTCAGCATTCAAAAACTTTTTGTCTTTCCGAGTAGACAAGACAAAGATTGGTTCATGAGAGCTGATTGACTTTTACAGATATAAAACCCAAAGACAAGTCAACAATCATGTCCCTCAGTTTCATCTGAATATTAAGCACAAGGTCTTTTAAGCATCTGTCACCTAACTTTCAGCATTCTAATGAGTCTTTATGCAGCAATTTGTGTCTTTTCTGCTTCAATTTATGTTGGAAATGTCTTCATTTATGGAACAAAAAACCCAAACATCTGGTACCAGCTAGTCTGGTCGCCTTAGGTAGCTCTCTCCTCTCCTTCAGCTATCCGTGCGTTACTGTTTTTAAAATCAGCTTTGTTAGGAGAAGCAACAACTTCCAACCAGCGACCTTCCACACTGAAAATGTCAAGTTTTGTCGAGGATTTGGACTGTGCAGTAAGGCAGCCCTGCTCATTTTGTTTTTGGTTAATTATACACTTTAGTGACAGTACTTGTCTCCTTGTGTGCGAATGTTCCTCCAGAAGAGTTTCATTTTTTTCCCTTGTTTCGAGGGAACAGAAAGCCACATTCTTAGCTTAACCCTGCCAATGACGACTGTGATTTGTTCCAAGAAATACAAACAAGCAAAAGAGTTTTATTCCCCCTATAGCGGGATGATGATGAAGTGCAGCCAGAACGTTGTTTACTACAGAATGTTTTGGTTAAATGACTTGGCACAAGGAGACAGTTCAAAATATAATGGAATACATATATATGGATCCAATTATGTTTCCACAGAAGATTCAGTAGTTGCGTTTAGGTTCAGTGGCTCATAATTCATCATTTGAGAGTAAAAAAATGACCCAGTGCTGAAGAAAAAACGCCTTCTCTGAGGCATTGTTCTGTCCATTAGTAATGTTATAGTGTTTTTTGTTTTTTTAAATAAGGTCTTCTGCTTCATTTATGTTATAATTGGGGAATAGATGCCCATGTTCTACGTAATGAGAAGGACAAACCCGCTGTGTGCCTCTGAAATCTACCCCTATGACCACAATAGTGAAATAACTCTAAATTCTCACCTTAATGTTAATGTGAAAGCGAGACTCGTCCAGAGGCAGAAATTGCAATCACATGAAGTTTTGTACAAATGTTCAGCATCTCTGCATGATGTATTCTAGTCTATCAACAGATCAGAATTTCCACTCGGAAATGTGAAAACTCTGCATATTAAACCGAATATACATAATGTGGAGCAATTACGGCGGCGGAGGTTCAGGAGGTCGTGGTTCATCCACAACTCGCAGAGTTAGCAGTTTGATCTCCAGCTTTCTGTCCACATATTACAGCTTCTAACAGTCAGAGCAGTGATTTGCATGCCACCGGTGTGTGTGAATAAAAAGGTAAAACTGGATAAAAGTGTTACATGCAGTCCATTTACTCTATAAAACTCTTTTGATTTGACTAACAACAAGACCTTTGATGTAACACCACCCTCCAGCCACACTTAACATTTTGCCGTTTTCAGTAAGATCTAATAAAGGAAAAAAGGCCACACTTTGTTTTTCATCATCCAACAGGATTTTGTTCTTGATGTTTAAAGAAAATTATGGCCTGTTTGATGGGGAAGCCTCACTGTAGACTGTGTGTGTTTTTAAATTGATGATTAACCCTCTGAACTCTAAGCAGCCTCTGGTCATTTATTTGCTCCTGTCAAATTTTTACTCACTGTGGGCTCATTTTTCACTGCAATATAAAGTCCTGCACCTCTATGGGAACAGAACAACCGTGACTAGAAGTATAAGAAACTCAGAAAATCTCACGTGTACAGTGTGACCCAGTTATAATGCCAGAAATCATTAAAAAAAAAATGAAATTTTTGTGAAACAATTTGGAATCAACATGTGCAACATTTTCCCATGTGTCCAAAGATGACTCTACATATTATAATTATTTTACAATTTACATTTTTTTCTGCTGGTTATCATGCTAATCGACTATCACCTAAGTGTAACACGGCTTTTAGCTCAGTTGAACAGTCCCTGATTTTTTGTCACAATGCTGTTGGTGGCATCCAGATCATTATTAGCTAATCAGTTGTACAAATGTGTGCCAGAATCTGGTTACAAATGGTTGATATTTGGCAATTTTTTCATTGAGACATGTAAAATGTTTTGATTTTTAATTAAATACAATTTAGTTAATTCGCGAACAGAACTCCATGTCACAGAGGAGTAGTTCAAGGGCTGTTGTAAAATTAAAAATCTGATGATTCTTTCTGTTTACACTTTCTAGCTCTGATAAATTGCATCATTCTCACGTGCTTTTTAAACCCTCCAGTGAGTTTTGGGGTTCAGAGGGTTACCACTAATAGAACTGTAAATATGGATTATTTTCATTTCCAATCAATCTATGATAAATTTTTTCCATTAAATTATTAATTGAGTCTAAGAAATGTCAATAAATAATTAACCAAGTCCCATTACAGTTCCTCAAGGCCCAAAATGATGTCATCACATGTCCTATTTTTTCCCAACCAGTTGTCTGAATTGATTAATCAATTATTAAAATACTGTTTAATGTCCTGTGTTGTGCAGATGACGACCTGGATGAGCTGCTGGGAGAGTTACCTGAGGACACCTACAGCCTCTGATTCATTGACTGACGGACCTGAAACACTGTTTTCCTGACGTCACCTCTTCAAGAAACCCCTTCCGACGACTGAAGAACTGGTGAAAATATGTACTATATATGTTGAAAAGATACAGAAGACAGTTTATTTCTTGTTACTGTGGTGAATCTGTGCATTACTGATGATTGTGGTGTTTCTGGAACATCTGCTCATTAATTAATCAGCTCCACATCCCACATTCCTCATAAGGACTTTAATTCAGATTGTTTATGCATTAAGGATGTTCCTTTCACTTTCCCATTCATTCTTATCCATTGTTGTGCCTGCTTCATTGTCCTTGAAATGAAAAACTACTCTAGACATCATTGATTTGCTAATTATGTTAAATGAAAGCAACATCAGGATTCTTCGTCTGCTGTGTTTTCCTGTTCGTTTTTGCCCTTGACCTTCATTTTATCAGTCGCATCTTTGTCTCCGAGCCTCGACGTGGGGGAGCACAGACTGACCCTGTTTGTTTGCTGTGCATTAAGAGGTGTATCGGAGGTTTTCAGGCGAGGATTGCAGGGAAATAGTTTCAGAGAACTCTCAACTAGCAGTTTTTACCCAGCTCTATCTGCATCAGGGTGGAGTCGCACTGTGACTAACAGGCTCTTATGGAGGCTTTCCCAGCGGCATCTCATCCCCACATCCAGACTCCTCCAGTAGCCCTGCCTCACTGTAACGGATTCAGGTTAATCCTCAGCCTCTTTGTCATTTTGAGAGTGATGCAGCTGCTCCAGAGTGCCTGGTTTTATGTTCAGAGGGGAGAGAATGGGGATGATGAAATGGCTTGTGTTTACAGTCTCCGCTCTGAGCCGTGCCGCTTAAATAAGTACAATTTACAGTGCAGTCTGTAAATATTGGGACAGTTACGCGTCTTGCGTTGTTTGGGCTCTCGGCTTCTGCACATTGGATCTGAAATGAACCAGTAAATGAGAGTTTAAAGTGCTGACTCTCGGTGTCAGTGGAAGGGTGATTACATGGTAGCCCTGTTATTGCCCTCATGCTTCAGTGGCGATGTTTCCAGAAACGGTGTCCTGCTACTTTATACTACAGATAAACCAAAAGTCATTTTGAAAGTGTGTTCAGTGGATTGTCCCAAATCACCGGGGGACTCTTTCTGAAGTGTTATTTTGCTGGTAAATTTCTCAGATGGGCATCTCAAATGGTTGTCAGACAAACAAAAGTAGATCTGTGACAAGATACAGTTATGGTCAAAGTTTATTCAAGCAAACTTTCAATTTATCATTAATTTTAAGATCTGAGTGAACTGCTGTTACGGAAACAACTGACACAGAGTTGTGCATCGTCAAAGGTTTGCTGTAGTAGTAGGAAGACAAAAGTGAGCCCTGCACTGGCAAGAATGTTAGACGCCATGAAGAGTCTAAGATCAGCACGAAGGCCATCCTGATGAATCTGAGCAACATGTTTGACAAAACAACAAGGAGAACTCCACTACTCCAAGGCAGGCACAAAGAAGAAGGCTTACTGTCATCAGTTCTGTAGTTGGAGGAGATCAAGTTGGAGTTGTTTGGACACAAACAGTAGCCAGTAGACCAGACAGCCTTGTCAAAATAAAAGACATAATGGGAAAAGAGGACGAAAACATCAGGCAGTACGCAGAAAAACTTGCCCTTTGGCAGACAATGATGGTAAACACAACGTGGTCAAGAAATGGTTAACAGGAAACAATATGACCATCGAAAGCAAGGTATTGCCAACGTTTGACACTCATTGATGTATCTTCCAGCCAGACTTGTCAATGTGCTGCTACTCTAATAATTTGGGGAATAAAAAGGGTTTTAGTGTAGTATTGATGTGAAAACCTGAAAATGCAGAAAGTCAGCACTCGATTCTAATAGTCATTGATTCATTTCAAATGAAAAAGTGCTGTGGGGCAAAATAACAAATCCTAAAGAGCTACAGTTCGTACCGAGCGGATGAGTGGTTTCCTGAACTGTGGGTCTGTGCTTTCCAGGAAGTAAAAAGATAAATCTGAGGAGGTCATCAGTGTTTCCAGACTTTCCTTTTAGTCTTGTGGCCCTTTTTAAGTACTTTCACAGACTTCAAGGTAAAACTAGTCAATAATTGACAAAAAACACAATTTAGACAGATAAACCAGTTCTTTTTGTAGCAGAAGTGTGTATTCTTGCTTTTGGATCCTGCTAAATATCTCACAAGCCTTTATATTCATAATAATCAACTTTATTCCTATTGCACAATTTATACAGTAAGGCCAACTCGAAATGCCTTACATTAGTAAAAACCAGAGAATAAAATGAAAATAATGATAGAACACATGACAATAAAACACAGAAGTCCATAATCAAAGTAATAAACAGACCTGATACCGGTCAGTTTCATTAAATGACATAAAACTACTTGAATGCAGCCTAAAAAGAGGAGTTGTAAGGTTTCATTTAAAAGTCTGAACACCTCTGGAAGCTTTTTCTATAGGTGACTGCTGCTGACACACAACGTGTCCTTACAACTACACTAAAATAATAAAGAAAAATATATTCATGTAGAACAAAATTCAGTGATGTTTTTGTAATGTATATTTTTTGAAATGTTTGAAAACTGTTGCTTCTCCAAAAAAATGAACAACCCAGATAGTCTTCTGTCTATAACTGAGGTGTTTTGGGGTCAGAAGACCAAAAAAAAAAAAAAAAAGGCAAAAAAGTTGAGATCCACTGTTGGAGATGCAGCTGTCTACTGTATATAATACAGTCAGTGTTAGAACCAGCAGGGGGTAGCATTTAACACCCCGTCTGACAGTTCAGGTCCTCGTGGACTTCATTACTCCTGTTCATGAGCTTATGAGAGCGCTCAGACATCCAACACCCAGCTAACAGTCCTGATGATAAAACTCCTAATTGGAGGGGAACTTAATTTGACCAGAACAAGGCTCTTTGTAACTGTCTGTGTTTATGTGCGTTTGCAGACGAGGAGCTGCTCCTTCAATAATCTGCACATCTACCAATTAAGACCTTCACTAAAGGGGGGGACGGGGGAGTGGGGTGCTTGGTTCCTGTGAGTCTGCAGCTATTGCTCTCACGCTGGAATAATTTTCCCTTCTACTTCAATTGCCTCTCGCCAGAGGTAATAATCAGCTGTGCCCAGTCTCTCCAACTTTGGTACTTAGGCTGCCTAATTATCTCCCGGTAAGAGCTTATTATTTTCATAATCCATTAAGATAGTCCAAGAGTGTAATTACTCTTCCGGTCTTGTCATGTAACCTGCATAGTTCAAGAAGTGCCTGGTGACATCCCAAAAAACATTCAAAAAGATATTTTAAAAAGTATTATCTGTGGTTTACTCATCTATTATGTAAAGCACTGTTAACTGTATGAGATCAGGTTGAAACGTTCCACCATACACAGTGTTTTTAACAAGTTGTGGCTATAATAAATGGTTAATAATATGAAAACTGCAATCAAACTTGCTCTTTGTTTGCTATTATAGAACTTAAAGAAGCCACATCGCTGCAATGTTGACTGTCATTTACACTATTAACAGCGCTGCTCAAATACAAGCATATGAGTGTGGTGTTGGATTCAAAATTGGGTCCAGGTGTGACCAGACTAATAAACCATACAAACACTATCTGACAAAATAGCCTCATCTCTAGGTCAATTTAACAGCTGGTTCAGAGACTTGGATTATATGAGGCCAATAAAAAATATTCACTTGACCTTGTTTTTTTTAATTGCTTTTCAACGTTGAATCATAGTCAATTTAATATTGGTTTTTTTTGTGGGGGGGCAAAATTCCAAAAAGAATGGCTCTTTCATGCCAAAATGAAAACAAATTTCTACAAAGTCATGTCAATTAATTAAAAATATAAAATCTAAACAAAGTGGCTCCATTAAGTGACTCACCTAATTCAGCAGAGGTGCAGCTAGTTGGTGCTAAAAGTCACACAAGAGGCTATTTAGGTTCAGTGAATGTGTTTCAGTGATTGTAGTATAAAGATACCTGTATCTGGAAGGTCCAGTCACTGGTGAATCAGTACTTCTAGCTATAACTACACCATGAAGACTAACAAACACTACATGAAAAAGTTATTGGAAAAGACAAGGCAAAGGATGGATATAAGAAAATTTCCAAGT
The DNA here is from genome assembly GCF_022539595.1 of Amphiprion ocellaris. Classification (NCBI taxonomy): domain Eukaryota; kingdom Metazoa; phylum Chordata; class Actinopteri; family Pomacentridae; genus Amphiprion; species Amphiprion ocellaris. The sequence continues at coordinate 14,028,906 of NC_072784.1, read as the reverse complement.
CCCTGAATATCTCTTAATGTACAGTTAAATCATTAAGAATTGGAAGGAATATGGACACGTAAATCTGTCTAGAGCAAGTCATCCTCAAAAACTGAGTCTGTGTTGTATCTACTCTCAGATGTACGTCGCTTTGGATAAAAGTGTCTGCTGAATCAAATTGCGAATTGTAAATTGAATCACTGAGCAAGAAAGAGAGTTGTGAAGGTGGCCACCAAGGCACCTACGACTTCTCTGAAGGAGTTACAAGCCTCAGCACCTGAGATGATAACAGTTTTTGTTCTTCATCAGTCAAAGCTTTACGGGAGAGAAAGTCACGGTTGATAAAAATCTCATTAATTTTGGACTACAGTTCAACTGAAGGTATGTGAGAGACTCTGAAGTTAACAAGAAGAAGGTTCTTTGGTTCAATGAGACCAGAATTGAGCTTTTTGGCCATCAGGCTAAACAATATGTTTAGTGGACAGCAAAAACTGCACATCATCACAAAACCTGAAGCATGGTGGTGGCAGCATGGTGGTGTGAAGTGTAGTGTTTGCACCATCATGGTGTGAAGCATGGTGGTGGCAGCATCAAGATGTGAAGTATGGTGGTGGCAGCATCGTGAAGTGTAGTGTTGGCCGCATGATGGTGTGAAGCATGGTGGTGGCAGCATCAAGATGTGAAGTATGGTGGTGGCCACTGTTCCCTCTAAGCTGCGCGCGTGCGCAATTGCGCACTGCTGACATGGTCTCCGTGCACAGAAAATCTGCGCTGCGCACAAAAAAAAAATCCAACCTAAACTGTAAATAAAATAAACACGTAACAATTCATTCTGTGCTATTTTTCAGTGTGAGTCAGTGAGTGACCGGTGACTGGCTGCTGCAGCCAATGATGCGATTCACATACGTATTTACCATAGACTGTATATAATGGTATTTACGCAGCTAATCAACGTCAGGCGTCCTTATGTGCAGCCACCGTTGTTCTCATAGATATGAATGAGTAGATAGGACACGCCCCTTTGAGCTGCGTGCTACGGCGAGGCTAAGCTAGTGGGGGCAAAGTTTCAGTGCGTTCCGTTGATGTAGACGGCATGAAAACGGAAACAAGTATGCCAGCTCACTGTGCTGCATACAGTTACACACTACGTCGTACGATTGAGACAAGGAAACTTGGAATGACTTTTCATAGGTAAGAATAGTTTTTGGCTCTTTTTTCATTATGAAATCTTGTTAAGAGCTTCCAGTCTATGAGAGCTAACTAGTTAGCCACTAGCAAAACGCTAAGGCGAGCCAGCAGCTTGACAACCAAATACCATACGATTGATAGTAGCTGCAGTATAGTTGTACAAGCAGTAGTAGTAATACTAAAACTACAAGCAGCAGTAGTAGTATAAATGGCTGTTAGAGTCGTAGAAGTAGTATCAGCATTTGTAATAGTATTACAAGTTGTAGTAGCAGTGTCAGTATCAGCAGCAGTAGTCAGTGTACTACCACTACTACTAGTAGTAGTCACATTCCTATTACTATTACCAATACTACCAATAGTAGTTATAAAGCCTAACTCATGTATATCCAGAATACCATCTATGTTCTTCCTCCAAACCCATTTTATGATTGGGATTACAGGCAGTTCTTTAGGACTGCTCTCAAATAATTGAAATGTTACTAAACAAGTTTATACTTATCAAATTAAATAGCTCTGGTCTCCAGTATATTGGCGAATTCGGTTCTTTGTACTTAATTAATTAGCATGATTTCTTTTTTATATGTTGTGTACAGACTTAATTACTTCTCTGTCTACTTTTCTTACTCCATGTAGGTTTCCCAGAGACTATGGGTTGAGGAGGAATTGGAAGTTTGTCGGCTTAGACCTGGTGTCATTCCATCAGTGTTAAACTTCCTGGCTCATCTTGGAAGAGTACGTGCCAGAAAGACCACAACCAAGCAGCCTTGAGATCTTAGGCAGCGTCTCCCTGAGGTGGGTGTCAACAGTGTTCACGGTCAGGTCTGTGGTAATCCTGTCAAAAAACAAAACAGAAAAAAATCTAGATTGTAAATCAACATGTAACCAAAGCACTCTGTGTATAACGCCATAGTATAGGATGTAGTTCAGAAAATGTCAAAGTATAGTATGCTTTACTCAAGAATAACATAGTATGGCCTGTAGTTCATAGTACAGCATGTTGGCAAGAAAAAAAAAACAAAACATAGATTATTATGTGGTTCAAAAAGCGCAAAATGATAGGATGTTGCCTAAAATTGTCGTGTATGATATATAGTTCAAAAAATGTCATAGTGCAATATATTGTCAAAATAGTATGTTATTCAAGAAAACATCAGAGTATAATATCTCGTCTAAAAAATGTCATAGAATAATATTTCATTGCACAAGTAAAAGTATAGTAAGTTTTAAAACTGTTCATATTCTTATAATATGTTGCTAAAAAACAACAAAAAAAAACTAAAACAAAAAAAAGGTCAGTAATATGTCAATTAAAAAAGCCTATAGTATAGTGTGTCGCCCAACAAACATCATAGTATAGCATGTCGCTCTAAAAACGTCACAGTATAGCCTTTAGTCCACAGCTGTCAGTAGGTGAGGAGCAACACAAAAACAGTCCAAACGCTGGTTTCCAGAGGGTTAGACGTTTATTTATTTGAAAGAAGAAGTTTACAACAACACAACATGTGAGGGGGTTAAAAACAAATGGGTGTTAGTAAAATAAAAATAAATAAACAGAACTAAAAGTGAACTTCATGTTGACATTGATGGGCATTCCAACCAGGAACAAAGTAAAAGATAATCAATACAAAAAAAACCTCTTCCTGTTCACCTCTTAAAACCAAAAACACACCGCAGTAGCACCCTAAACTAAAACTACCAATGGGTTCCCTGTTTTCCTTTCTGAATAATTCAAAGGTCCCTCTCTATCTCCCCACACATCCACCAACCACTGGAACACATCTCCAAAGTTCTGCTGGGCCAGCTCAGCTTCCCCTCAGAAGAAGTTCACCAGATGAAGGAGCCTTTTGAGAGGCAGCTGGCATCGTGATTGGACTGTACTTTGGTCTGTTCCAATCCAGCTTCAGCTCCAGAGACGGCAGGCGGGACGAGTCAACGGAGGCCGGGTGGACGAAGGCATGCAGCTGAGTACAATCCAGAAAACAACAGAGGAGGAGTGCAGCAGCCCAGGGCCAGAACAGAGTAACATAGTATGTCACTTAGAAAACATCCTAGTATAGCCTTTGGGATGAAAAAACGCCATCATATACATCGTATATTGTACATATAACAAGTCAAAGGAAAGAGACATCAACTGTAGAATTGTAGTAATTGTGGGCTGACTGATTTACTGATTATCAGTATTTTATTTTTTTTACTGATTTACGGTAATAAATACATTTAAAAATGGTGCTACTTTGGCTCTGAACCTTTATCTACCTGTGGTCGCTCTGTCTTCTGGAGTGATTTGATTGGTTATACGTCACGAATAAAATTCCTTTAACTTAACATCTGTAAACAAAACAAAAACGTATCAACAAAGTTTTCTGTTAGAGTTTGTGTTCTTCTAAGTTTAACTCCAAGATTTTAAATACTTTCATTTACTGCAAATTAATATCTACTCCAAATGTCTCACTAATAATCATTATCAGCCTTAAAAACCCACAAAACACCCCTCTATATTCGACCACACTTAGTACAGTCCGGTTCCCCCTTCTATAAATCTGCTTGGAATCGTCCACTTCCTGTTTGTCAAAGTGGCCTTCTACCTGGACAGGTTTTGTTGGAGCTCATGCAACAAACATTTTGGGTAACTGCACTTTAATATGGATGGATGACACTGAATTAGAGTCTGTTTTAATGAGACTGAGTTAAGATGTGTAGCTCTGTCATTAAATAGTAAATTATTTCTCAGAATTCACAGAGAAAAGTCTGAAATGTTTGCTAGGTTAGCGTCCCACATGTTCTTTGGCTCAGCTAAAGCTAACTCTCTCCAACTTCTGGATCTCTTGAGTTACTTGTTAAAATATCTTGCTATAGGTGCTGAAGCTCAGAAAGTCTGAGATGTTTGTTCAAAATAAGCTCATTCTCAAGTCTTATCTGAACTGTCCTCTTTTGTTTGAACTTTCCCTAAACTTAGGAGTTAATGACAGAGCAGCACATCCAGACTCAGTCTCATTTATGTAGAGATTAAACTTCAGTGTCATTCATTGATGTTAAAGTGCAGTTTTTCAAATGTTTGTTGCACATGCTCCCGACCAAACCAGTCCAGGTTGAAGACGATATGAAGAGAAAGCTCCAGAGGATGAATATCACACATTTACGTTGGAAATAAATGTCCCTTAATTAGACATTGTCATGCAAAAGTTGGATTTCCCTTTAATGATGTTCAAATCTTTGTTGAGTGTTTTGTTGATGTTGGTTTCTAAATGTTTTTTGACACTCGGCCCCAAAGATTAAAACCTTCTACGGCTCACAAGCTGCAACAATTCACACATTATCAACTATCTTTCTGACTAAACTAAGAAAGTGAAAAACTGATTCTGATTCCTGCATCATGAATGTAAATCTTTTTGGTTTTTTATGACAGTAAACTGAATATATTTGGGCTTGACATTTTATAAACCAAAACAAGAAATGAATTACTGGAGAAAACGACAGATTAATGGACAAAGAAAATGTGTTTTCTAACATATATGGCTGAATTACTCCAATATTACAAGATACATACAATTTTAATTCAATTTTATTTATATAACGCCAATTACAGGTCAAATTGTCTCAAGACTTTATTTTTATATTTTTTTGTCATATTTAAAATATGACAAAGTAAGAAATTTAAACCTCTTGACTAATCCAGTTTATTATTTCATTTTTTAAGAGACTAATTGACAAAACTTTCTCCACTAAAACTAATAAACATGAGGCCAAATAGAAGGAACAGTTTTAAATACTGCAGTCCCACGACGACAAGAATAAAGTTAGTCAACAAAAACTAAATCTGCTGGTGGATTTCATTAAAATCCTAATAAATGATTAAAAAAAAAAGTGTGATACTAAAGGTTTGTGGTGCTAAAAATCTCCAAGTAAAGATATCAAGTTGAGCATCTGGATGGAGGTTGATAAAAGTTGACCTCCCTTCATTTCTCTGGAGCGACTCCATGGATTTTATGGATGGTGGTTAAAGACCTGCTCTTCTAGTCGTCTTCCTTCTCGTCGCTGTAAAAAGTCAGTCCATCCTGGCCGACTTCAACACCTCTTCATGACAACTTGTTCTGCCTCCGACCTCGTGGAAACTCAAGAAACTCGGGAAAACCTGTCGAGACTCGAGGAACTCATCGAGACTCGAAGAACTCGTCGGGCGGGGGAAGGTGTGGTGGGTGGTGGGGGGGAGGTGGGGGAGTAGAGGGGGGAGGCCGCCACCCACCTCTCCGCCTACTCTCCGCCCTGACTCCACCCAGACTCCGCCTTGGCCCTGCCCATGTGGTCAGTTCAGGAACTACGATGTCAAAGGGACGACGAATTTATTTCTTTTTGTCTGATCTGTAGCTCAGTGAGTTAAGGATTTGCCTATGGAGCTGCAGGTCGCTGGTTCAAGACCAGACACTTCTTAAATTTTCATCAAAATCCTGACAAAGACAAAGAAAGAAAAGTGCCAGTGGTGGGTCTTGAACCTGCGACCTTCCACTTGGTAGTCCTCTTCTTATCCTCCTGAGCTACTCGCTCAGATACTAATTCTTCTTTTTTTTGCGCATTTATCATCTATTTTTTGTCGTTTTCGAGTTTTTTTTTAACTTGAGTCTCGTCTTGACCGTTTTTCTCAGGAGGTTGGACTTCAGCCTTTGTGCTGGAGGGTGGAACCCTCAGTTCCAAGACTTTCCAAAGCCTCCACACCTCCCGAGTCCTCAGGACCTGAGCTTTCACACAGTCTGAGGGCTGAAATTGTCTAAGTCCCACAGTAGTTCTCTGTTAGATTTAACTTTCAGACAGTCCAGGGACTGATATCTTCTGAGTTCCTGAGTAGTTCTCTGTTAGTTTGAACCTTCAGACAGTCTGAGGACTGAAGTTTTAAAAGTTTCTCAGTACTTCTCTGATAGTTTGAACCTTCAGACAGTCCGAGGACTGAAATCTTAAAAGTTTCTCAGTACTTCTCTGTTCGTTTGAACCTTCAGACAGTCTGAGGACTGAAATTTTAAACATTTCTCAGTACGTCGCTGTTAGTTTGAACTTTCTAGTTAACAGAAGCCTTAAAACTTGTGACCATGAGTCTTGATTTCACATTTAGACCATCCATCTGAGTTCTTCTCAGACCTTCACCTGTGGGTTTTTTAGAAATCCTCAACAAACTTTGATTCTCTTCACTGAACAGTAAAGTTTGTGGAGATCAAAAGGTAACATTAGTTTGATAAATGCCTTCAACTACTAGTAGACTTTATCTGGAAAGCAGTTTTCTGAAATGAGTTCTTAGTAAATCAGTCCACAATCAAACCAAGAACATAGACAGAGGAAATGTTTGAAGAAACATCTTGATGTTTTCATTTCAGACTAAAAAACGCTTTAACACCTATACCTGTTTTTGCTCTTTTTGATCGCTTTATTTTCTCTTGTTTAATTTGATCTTCTAAAGTCTAACTGGTGCCCTTTCAAAGGTTTTATCTTTAGTTTGATTCTTCTTAAATGTTTAGTTTTGCTCTTTTCTCACCTTTTATTCTGTTCTAATGTCTGATCTGATTTTGAAATGTTTTGTCTTTTTAATATTTGTTGTTTTTTCAAATGTTTTATCAGCTTGTTTGAAAAATTTCCTTTTCTTTCCCAATGTTTGATTTTTTGACAAAATCTTTGTTAAGGTTTTTCTTTTTAAATGTTTTACCACCTTTTAATGTTTAATTTTCTTTTTTAATGCTTCATTGTATTTTCTGTTTAATTCCTATTTAAAGTTTTATTGTCTTTAAGATTTAATTTTCTAATTAAACATTTAATTTTTTAATTAAATGTTTTGACTTTTAAAGGTTTAATAATCTAATTAAATGTTTTATATTTTTCTAAATGTTTAATATTCTTGTTTAATTGTATTTTTTAAATGTTTAATTATCTAAAATATTTCATCTTTAATGTTTAATATTTTTGTTTAAAATTTTTTGTTTAATTTCATAATTACATGCTTTGTATCTTCTGTTTAATTATCTAATTAAATATTTTGTCTAATATAATTTAATTGTATTTAATGTTTAATTTTCCTTTTAAAAGTTTTATTATATTAAATGTTTTTTTCCTTTGATTTAATTGCTTTTTTACTGTAGTTTATTTCTTTAATCTTTTTTTTCTGTCAAGATTTAAACCCCAACCTTAAAAACAAAACAAACCCTTAAATCACAATGAAAATACTTCTGTTGTCACAATCATGAGTTAGTCAATTATTCAGTTTATCAATTCAACTTTATTTGTTTAGCACCTTTCACACAGATTACAAAACTAAACAAGCAAAGAGAAAAAACTATACTAAAACTACAATTAAAACTAAAAAAAACAAAACAACAAAAAAAAAACATGGTAATAAAATATGTTGTGTCCAGGGGATGGAGGGAGTTTATTGAAGTCTTCTTGGGCTCACATGGGAAATCATTTAAAATATAAACTTGATATTCAGTCTAAAGAAACTGCAGAGCGACAGAAGAACCAACAATATCTCCTGTTTTCTCCTTTAATGAGTCGACTCTTCTTGTGCTTTCAGACCAAAGAACTACAGACTCTTCACAACCTGCTCAAACTCTTGGTACAGGACCTCACCACACGGGTCAAGAAGGTTTCTGTCTCATTTCTACTCTGAAGCTCACCTTCTCCTGCTCAAACTGCTGACAAATGTTTCTGCTGCTCTAAAGTCTGCTCTCCAGAACTTCCTATAAACTCTCAAAGTCTCTTCTGCTGCAGGTTGCTTTGTAGAACTGTTGCAGAAAACCTCACTAAACCACATGGAGGGGCCTCAAGATAGTCATCCAAATGAAACCGTACAAAAACCAAACTAGCACAACCTAAATGCTAAAGTCTCCTGCAGCCTACCAGAGAACCTCTGAGAACAGAGAATCAGGACAGGAACTCTTACCTTCTGGACAGCCAACCTTGGTTCACAAACAAGAATTCAGAATGTGTCTGACCAAAAACCTCTAAAGACTCACTACAGCCAAGATAAAGACACAACTCAGCTGCAGCAAATCCACTAATCACTGCACACATTAGCACCATGTGCTAACTGTGGCTAAAGAACCTCATTTACCAAGACAACTATCCAGTACAAAGCCCTAAAACACACCAAGAAACACATTAAAGTCTATTTTACTGCTGGAAGCTGCAAGCCAACGCCTAAAGAACAAACTAAAGCAATGGAGCCAAACCCAGTTCAGTGGTGAAGAGAAGCAGAGGAAATGTTTGTCTGCAGCTAAATAAAGCAGGAAGACACTGAGCTGCTCAGGTGTTCCTGATAACACCAAGCAGCCACCTGGACAGCCAATAGGAACACAGCTTACTGGAAGTCCAGAGGGCTGGGTTAGTGAAGGAAATTTAATTTAAAGTTGAAGCAGAAAGTTAACAAAGAAAGTTGAAAACCACCTTCTGATACCTGAAATCTCTGAGTTTTCACACAAAGAACACCTGAACATGTCAAACTGGTTCCATAGTAGAACCATCATTGTAAAAATGTCATAGTATGGTGTGTTGCTCAAAAAACATTAGGACCCAGCTGTCAGGGGACAAACATGTAAGAAACATGAGAACAGAGAGAACCCAACCAGTAGGTCACAGTTTATCATCCCCCAGTCATCTCCTGAAGTCCATATGGTGAGAGACATCAGTATCTGGTTGTTAATTTACCAGAGGATGCTTATAATCATGCTGATGTGGTCTGTACTCTACAGTATTTCAGTGACTCAATAAATGCCTAAGTTGTTTTTTTTTAAATGCTTTTTAGTTTTTAATAAACATTTAACAGCATATATGTAATCACTAAATGGCCTTTGCCTATCTTAAGAAAAACTCACTCAGAACTCTATGTTAACAGTACTAAATAAATCAATAAATACATGCATACACACAAAAATAAGTTAATACATTAACTGTGTTAAGATAAGATTTAGATTTTTTTTTTTTTTTTTTAAAAGTTGTTTATGTTTTTGCAGAATCCAGTATTGCTCACTGGTTGGTCATTACATTTTATTAGTTTGATTTCACTGTTTAAAATGATGCCACCTCTTTTCAGACAGAACCTGTGATAATAAAACAATACAAAATTTTTAGTTCCGTGTTAATAAAGCACTTAAAGCTTTAAGTATGGCTAAATGCTTTTTTCAAAATTAAATATATCACTCCTTAGGTGGTAGTGGCCCCAAGTTCAGTAAAGTTGGAAAGATATTCACAGATTCAGACTTCCAGCATCAATAACTCATTAGATATAGGTTGTCAAAACATAAACGGTGCCTCTTTCCCATTGTTGCAAGGCAGACAATGTGCTACAAGCCCAGTTTTATCAAAAGTAGCTGTCTTTCAAGCTACAGGAATAACATTGGTGTCTATGGAGTGAACAGGGTCCGTCTGCAATTTGCAAAACCGCTGCAACAGTAAAGAGAGACAAATATTCAATAACTTCACTCTTATACATTGTAGTGTCACTAAAATCACTGCAGCCTTCAACTGGCTCCTGTTGACAAAGTGTTTTAACAGAAATGTAAATGCTGTAATTTGATTCTTTTAATGAACCATGTAACTTGAATGGATGCGATGCTGGTGTGACCACAGTGCACACGTCTGATGTTGCTCACAGTGGTCCAAGGGACGCTCAGGGAGTTTGTGTGTTTGCTCAGACTCAGGAAAAATTACAGGGAACATTGGTCGTGGCAGCATCATGATGTGAAGTGTAGTGTTGGCAGCATCATGATGTGAAACATAGTGATGATAGCATCATGATGTGAAGCGTGGTGGTATCATCATGCTGTGGGTATGCTTCTTGACAGCAGGTCCTGGAAGACTCGTAAATATAGAGGGAAAAAATTATTAACAATTAGCCAAAAGGAAACAAATTCGGTTAAGGACAACAAAGTGAATGTGAATGTCCGACCTCAATCCAACTGGGAATTTGTGACTGGACTTGAAAATAGCAATTTACTGATAATCTCTGTGTAGCCTGGCAGAGTTTGGTCAGTTTTACAAAGAAGAATGAGTTAAAATTGCAGCATCCAGATGCACAAGGCTGACTGAAACCTCTTCACGCAGACTTACTTCAGCCAAAGGTGCATCTACTAAAATAGCTGACTTGATTTTGTAGATGTCTTGTCAAAAAAGCCAAATTAAACCATGATTTATGGTTGAAAAGCTATAAAGGGGTAAAACTTCCAAGAAGGATGAAGGCTTTTTAACAGCACTGTATTACATGGTGGTTGCCAGTTGTCATAGAATTAAAAATGATGAATGAAAATGATTTGAATCCTGGCCTTTGTAGTCACAGATCTTAATCCAGATTACGGCTGGTGGGAGATTAGAGAACAACATTTATCAGAAAATCAAAGGAGAGAATATGCAATAATGTCAAATACCGTGAGTAGAGGGAATCTATGACAAGATGGACTCCTTAATAAAACTCGTTTTTGATTCTCCTTTAATTTCTTGGTGTATCTTTAATTTGACGCCTCTAAATTTCTGACTGATTATTTGCTGTCAGCGTTCAGTCAAGAAGCATATTTACACTTTCACCCAGTGACGGTAAAAATAAACTCTGACTCATATTTCCGAATGTTGCTCTAAGCTTTTTAGCATTAATACCATGCAAATTAAAAAGAGAAGTATGAGGAAAGGCTAACAATCCTGGCGCCTTTTCTAATCCAGCGGATCGAAAGTTGGTTGGATGGATAAAGGCAAATAAGATTGCTAATGCATAAAGCCTTATTTTCAACCCCGGAGACCGTTTAATCCCTGTAAAACTACGCTCATTACCTCGGTGGAAAAAGGGAGATTTGCTTAATTAAGTTGTTAAGAAACCAGCAAACCCTGCAGCTGTCGGAGACCACAGCAAATTTCATTTGGGAGAAAAGACTGTGAGATCGACTGACAGTGTGTGCGGATGAGTTAGAGATAACACTAAGATACTCTTTCAACTTCACTCTTTCTTTACTTTTAATTAGGGTTTCTGTGTTGTTGCAAATTGCTGAACTTTGTCTGAAAGGGCAGAATGATGGATAGGTTCCTCCAAATGTGCTTTAACATAGACTCTTATTAGGCACAGAGAGAGTAAAGGCTACCAAACATGGACACAGTCCAAATCATATACACTCATTAAATGGTGAAATTAAGAAGCAAAGACAATGCAGTTGGTGTTACAGGTCCAGCAACTTTTAGAGCTCTTTTTCCCAATTTGTGCCAGACAGTGTTGAATACATTAGAATCAGTATTTTTTCCCCCAGCTAATTCCCCACCACTGACTGTTTGAAGACTATTTCAGCTTTTATGAAAGGTTGTTGTATTCGTCTGAAGCAGGAAACAAACAAAAAAAGCGGAAAATGGCGGCTGGTTTCACCACCGAAGAGGATGAAGAGCAGCAGGATGTGAGGGTGAAGTTTCTGCACCAAAGTGGACCAGCTGCGTCTATCAAGTGGATGCCGTATGATGGGATCTGTTGGTGCCAAACGTACGTATTCTGTCAGCATCCCAGCTCCAACTACAAGAGGAGGAGAAAACATTACAAAGTGGACGTTCAGACCAACAGAGACATCGAATTGGCTTCTGAGAATTTCCCAAATGTAATGTAAATCCTTTTAATGAATGATAGCTCTTTGGCTTTCTTTTATTGCTTTTGCAGCAGAATTAATATCTTGTTTCATTCGTCTTCCAATAAACATGAGATTTATAGTGATGCGTGTTGACGTGATGCGCATTTCAAGTATATTCATTAAAACAAACTAAGCCCCATATGTTGCTAAATTCAATGTGAAGACAACATGGAAGAAGCTTGTAACTGTGCACATATATTGACAATATATAGACCCCCATGGACGCCAGTTTTAGTGCTTGTATCAATGTCAAAATGGCAAAAACTGGAACCTGGGCTTACTATTCTTGTCAAACATCAAATTACTGAAGTAAGAGGCCTCAAATGTTGGTAAAATGTCCACTAAAGACTGTATTTTTAGTAGGAAATGTGGATGCTTCCACAAATATACATTTGCAAGAAATTAAAATATGGATTTTTCAAGAGATAAAATTTTTTTATAAAAAATAGATTTTTCATAATTTTTCTTAAAAAAAAAAAAAGATATATTACTTAGAAAGTACTTTGCCTCAATGCCTGTTGTCATAAATTTTCTTAATGATTAGCCAAAAGGCTTTCTAGTTACAAAGAAAATAAAATAATAAAATCACAAAAAAATGTTGATTTTAAAAGCTAAAACATTATGAATTTAAAAAATTAAATAATTTTTCTTCTTAAAAAAAAAAAAAAAAAAAAAGATATATTCACAAGAAAGCACTTTGCCACAGTTGACCGTTGCCAAAAATCTAGGTCAGACTGACTGACTTATCTAAATATCTTTCTAGTTTAAAAAAAAAAAAAAAAAAAAAGGGTTCAAAAACAAATAAATGAAAAATATTTTACCATTTGAGCATTTTGCACTTTTCTAAATTTTCGAGGGCCACTAATTAAAAATCTGTGCTCTGCTGGAGACATTCAATCTGTCACGGGGTTCAGTGGGAGCTCAGGCACAGGAAATGAACAGACGGGGTTAGAATGCACTCTGATTTATTTACGTTTCTGGGACAACAAACGGAAATCAAGATTTACACAGGAAACGGAAATAGAGAGCACTAGGCTCTGAATCTTATAGCGGCACCTAAGGGCCGGGCGGAACTGTAACGCGGCAAAATAATACCAACTCACGGTAGGTATCACCTAGGCGAGAAGTGTCTATCCTCAGAGCAACTCAACTCGAGGCTATCTTTATGAGGGTAACGAAAAAGGTGACTATGACCGAACTAAACACGAGTAAAACTAGGAATGCTCTGGAGTACTGAAACTAAAACACGAGGCTATCCTTACAATGATAGCGAGAGGTAACTACAACTGAAGTCTTCTCACAACACAGTGTTTCTTTAACAAGAGCTATAACTAAGACAGGACAACAAACTCACGAAGTATGCTGGGAATGCTCCCAACTGGCTCACAGCGGTGGCAGTCAGGGTTTGGAGCAGCAACAGGTGAGTGGGGAAGGACACCAAAAGGGGGGAGTCGGCTCAGGTGAGAGTTTCCTTTGATCGGAGGGTCCAGGGTCCAGTGCTGACGGCAGGACCGGATGGGTCCAGAAGGAACATGACTTTCTTTCTTTTCTTTTACGCTCCGGCAGTGAGAGCTGGGTCGTGTCTGGTTTTATGCAGCAGGAATCAAGCTTGACTGGTTGCACGCCACCTGTCCATGAGCTGGCTAATTGTGGCAGATAGGGAACACCTGTTGCTTCCTCTGCGCTGCTGGGCTGCCCTAAAAGGGAAGAGGAAGGAGAGGGGAGGGCACTAACTTGGCCTGGCAGCAGCCAGCCTGACACAATCATTTGCATCTGCTTGAAACAACAAAGTCTGTGTCCTTGCCAATTTTCATGGCTGTGAGAGTTTAATTCCTGGAGATACTGAACACTTTAAATGGCTTCTCAAGTAAGATGGGGTTTTTTGAGTGTAAAATTACAAAAATACCAGAGTTGAAAACATTTGAAATTCTCAAAATGCAGCCAGAATATTTTACAGATCTTAATTTTGGGTCCCAAATAGCAAACAATAAACTCATATAAGTAAAATCTGAGGCTGTGCAGCAACATGTCTATCTGAAAAGACATGAACTGACCCAGATGTGAAATTACTGCACAATATTTTACTGTTACAAAGGCATTGAATTTGATATATTGATCTGAAATCTCATTTATCTGCCACTAGTAGATATTATTTTACTGTTAAAGTCTATCACATTAGGAGATTTTCACTTTTAACAGCAGGATATATGCAACAGAGACATTATTGTGAGAATGAATGCATCATTGAGCATCTCATTGTTGAAGTACCAACCAAAATACTGCAACAGATAACCAAAGAACACATTTTACTGAGCCATATCTTGCTAAATCCTCATCACACATGGACAGTGTTGAAATCATGAATAAACTGTGGATGCTTTTGTCTCTGGGTGAAGTTTTTTTTATCTTTAAATACAGCAGCATCCCTTCATCTGGGCTGTTTTAAATGGTGGTCCAGCAACCAACACTGCACCTGCATTAGTCCATGCACACTAGATTATTAGTAACTGTGAAACAAACTTCATCGGAGTGTGATTTATTATGTCTCATACTGACTTAGTTTTCAAGGTTAGGACTTGTACTGACTTTTTGGAAAATAGAAAACTGCATTATATGAGTTGAATTAGTCCTTTAATGCGTTTTTTAATGATAGAAACAACTATATTGGTTAAAATACTGAACGCAGATGAGGTAAAATAATGCAGAGACTTTAGGATAATTGTAAACGAGATCATTTCTTTATCAAAAAAAAAAAAAAGTTTAAAATGGGTGATGCATCTTTAACAAACTGACCAATCAGTTCCTCCTTGAACACCTGCCCAGCTTCGTCCAATCAGTGTCCAGGTGCGTAAATTTTCCAGAAGAAGGATGTTCGGCGGTGGAGCTCGGAAAATATCGTGTGTTTATTCTTTACAGTCTATTTAAAACGCTTTTAAAATGCGCTAATAAGCAGAGAGAGCGGCTAGACGGGTTAATTAATTCGAAAATGGACGAAAATGCGGATCTAAATGGCGAACTGGGCGAAGAAACCAACGCGTTACCTGGACATGCGGTTCTCCACAGGTGAGCTAATGCACCAAATGCACGCTTTAACCACTGTTAAGCAGAAATGAACGGCCAGAAAAGGCTTTAAAAGTGGTATAATGTGAATAAAAGTAACCCTTAGCGAAGGAAGTGTTAACATTCTAACATACAGGAGATGTAGCTACGAAATTAGGTGTTGAATTTATAAAAAGTTGCACAACATTGGTGGGAAAAAAAAATAACTGAGTGCCAATAATTACTCACTATTTATTAAATTATTGAATTATTCAGTCCAGACTTTACTTTACATGGGGGAAATGGGTGGTGGTTCATGTAAATTTAATGGAACTGCACACTGCTCAAACTTTGGGTTTTATCCTGGAAGTATTAAGACACATTTTTATGACTGCTCATTCATTTTTAACCACTTCATTAAGGGTACACAGTAATTGGCCCAGTAACTTGAGAAAATGAGGTTCTGGTGACAGCAGATTTCCCCCACAGGGGATTTTGGATTTTTAGCGGAGTTAGGAATTTTTGTAGCCGTCTGACCTGTTGGTTGGACTGTAAGAATCAGTGTTGTCTTGTGGTGTTGCTGGCAACTAGCTATTTCATTGTCATTAGTTTTTTGGTCCATAAAATGGTGAAAAGTGTGAGTCTAACAATTTTTTTTTTTTTTTTTTTTTAAAAGTTACAGCAATGGAAGAGTAAAGAAACCAGGAAATATTCAAATTTGAGAGGCTGGGATCAGATAATTTCAATTTTTTCCTTTGTGAAACTGATTGATAATCAAAGTAGTTGATTCATTTAATAGGCGTCAAAAATGTATTGACTATTGCAGCTTCAGTGAAATTTGTACTTAAAAGTTTTCTGCTGCTGTTTAGGGACCAAGATTAGGAAATCTTTACCATAAATGTTCAGTCAGTGTTTTTATTCAAAAACATGTAAGCAATTGCAACCAAGTGCATTCTAATCTAAAAACAGTTATTAACTGAAATAATATGTCTAGATTGTTTAAAAGATAAAAAATAAATTTAAATAATTCAATAATTTTTTCAAATCTTTTCAATTTTTTTGATTATTGTTTTTAAATCTTTACATATATTGCCTAGAAAATATTTTTTCACAATGGCTGTGACTAAAGTGCTTTCTAGTTAAATAAAGTTTTATATGTATGTGTATATACAATGTATTTATTTAAAAGTTATTTAAAGCCTTTTTCATATTTTTTTGAAATTATTTTTAGAAAATAATAATTATGTATATATCACCTAGAAAGCATTTTGGCGCAATGACTGTTGTCTTAAATTTTCTTAAATAATTATACAAAATGCTTTCTTGTTAAAACAAACAAACAAAAACAATCTACAAAAAAAGATCAAAATATGAACTTAATTTTAAAATCTAAAAAATAATTAATATTTTTTGCTATATATATATATGTTGTCTTAAATTTTTGTAATTAATTAGTATTATAAAATATGTCATTTTTACCACAGATATTTACATCTGCAGAAGGGATTGAAAATTATATATAATAAAATGAAAATGTGTTTTCATATTAAAAGTTATATTTGCTTGTATTTTATTTGAAAGAACTCTCAACTATCAGTATTGGTATTTAAAAACATCCAGTATCAACAGTGTTCCCTCTATTTCTGCTATTTCCAGTTTAGTAAGCATTAAGTTTTCTTTCAGCTGAAGGTGATGCGGTGAAATTCAGATTTATTGTCAGCGATCACATTGACAGCTTGTCCATTTCCATCACGTCTGAACACACGCCAAGGCTTTTTCTTTTCCTCTTTCACCACCTTTTAATGCTCTCGCACCCTCGTTGTTTTCTTCTCACCACTTTTCCTCCTGCTGTCTCCTCGTATCGCCTCACGCTGCTTCTTGCCTCTCCTTATTGATAAATGCGCTGCTTCTCGGGTGAAGGATCAGTTTGATTCCTCTGCGATTTTAAATGTCCCATTACGCCCGACAGACGCACTGTGCGGCTCTTATTATTCCCTTTACATCTGCGTCCCTCTGCTGCGACGTCTGAATTACTTCCCTCTGCTTGACATCGCTGCCGCCCGCCTGCTCTTTTTTTAGTTTTCCTCTCTTTATTTTTGTCCTCATCCCTCCCCTCAACCTACATCTCCCTGCCGTTACTCCTCCGTCTCCACTTCTGCTTCACTTCCCATGACATCCAGTCCCCTCCTTCTCCGTCTTCTATCGCTCCATTTTTATTTTTTTTGTGTTTGGTGAAAGTGTGAAGGGATGCACAGCGAGCAAAGGTGGCGGTGTTTGCAGCAGGAGGAAGAGGGAGGTTCAGTGAGACTTTGAAAAGGGAGGAGAGCGTTGTCTTAACTCCCTCTCCCTCCCTCCCTCCCTCATCCCTCCCTCCCTCCCTCTCTCTCTGTCACTCGCTCTCTGTGTCTCCCTCTCCTCTCTCTCTCTCTGTTGAAGCATGTGTGTTGGTGTGTGTGCCTCCTATCTCTCCCTGCTCCGCTGTTGTTCGCCGCCGCCACAGATGAGCTGGGAAGAGGAGGGAAAGCGGATGTATCTGGCCAGAGGAAAACAGGAGGAGTTTTGGATCGGCATGCGAGACTAACCGGCGGCTCTTATCATCAACGTCTCTCTCTCTTGCTTTTGCTTTCCCTCTCTTTCCCTCTCTCTCTCTCTCTCTCTCACACACACAAACACACTCATGCCGGCTGGATGTCTCCTCGCTAGGCTGCACGAGAGAGAGGTGCTCAGGCTTGTCATTAGTTGAGGGCACGGGAAGAAGCCTTGTGTGTGTCAGTCTGCATGCGTGCACGAGCCGAGTGTGTTTGAATGGAGATGAGTCGGGATGTTAAAACACACAGAGGCAGCTTTTCATTTCCTCGCCGCTTACAGTGGCTCTCACCTCTCGCTCCGGGTGTCACAGAGGACTTACCTCGTGGTGAAATCGAGCAGAGGGCACGAAACAGGAGGGAGGCGGGCAATTTCTTTTTGGGATTTTGGGTTGAGTGTGTGTTGAGGGTTGTAGGAGCCACAGGCAGGCTGGCAGCCACAGTAACTCTCAGCTGAAGGGAGTGATTGAGAGGAGGGGGATGCCCTGAGGGAGCATCCTTCTCCTCCAACTCCCTTTAGTACTTATTTGGGTTGTGGAGATCTTCCTGTGTGCACTTTCTCTTTCTATAATTTTTTTCCCATCTGCTGTTTGAGTGTCTTTCATCTGTGCAGTCGACGTGGATTGTGAAGTATTGGCTCCCCCCATCTGTGCAGGTGTGAGTGCAGAGAGGGGCTCCCCGGCTGAGGAGGCGGTGGGCTGATGATGGATCTGAAGGAGAGCTGTGGCAGTCAGGGGAGCCAGGAGAGCTCCAGCCTGCACCCCACCTCTTGGCAGGCCTTTGCCCACACCAGCACGCTGCACGGCCTGCGCTTCGTCTTCCCGTACGGCCAGCCCAGCGCCCGGCGCCTGCTCTGGGCCGCCGCTCTGCTCGCCTGCCTGGGACTGCTGGCCCTGGAGAGCGCCGAGCGGCTCGCCTACTTCCTCTCCTACCCGCACGTGACCAGCGTGGACGCCGTGGTGTCGAGCAGCCTGGTCTTCCCCGCCATCACCATCTGCAATCTCAACGCGTACCGCTTCAGCCGCCTGACGCGCAACGACCTGTATCACGCTGGGGAGCTGCTGGCCCTGCTGGACGTGCACCTGGCCATTCCCCAGCCTCAGCTGGCCGAGCCCGACGTGCTCGCCTTCCTGCAGGAAAAAACCAACTTCACAGCCTACAGGCCCAAAGCGTTCAGCATGAAGGAGTTCATCGAGAGGGTAGGCCATGACCTGAAGGAGATGATGCTCTACTGCAGGTACCAGGGCAAAGACTGCAGCCACAGCGACTTCAAAACCGTGAGTCCAGTCATATCTTCCTTTAAATGTCAGATGTGGTGTGCGCTCTGTTGGGGTCAGACCCTCTCTGCAGTCTGGTAACCTTCAGAGGACTTGGCCTGTGAGGTGCTCTGAACTTGGAAGGTTGGTCATGCTTTTTCTGCACATGAAAGGACTTAATGTATGCTGGTAGCTGCACTTTCAGTCCAAGGCTGCACTGTTTGGCTCTTAAGATTTGCTGTTTGAGCAGTTGCCTTGTTGTTGTCCTCAGCCTTCACATAATAGCAGTGCACCGGTTGCAAATATAGTCCTGCGACAGGTCTCAAGTATTTTACTCATCGAGGCAAAGTAACTGTTGGTGACATTGAATAGGAAATTCCCTGAAATCCTGCAGCCAGTTTGTTTTTAATCTCTGCAGCCAGGTGTTTTCTTTCTTTTCCGAACAACTCTGCACATTGAAAGGATGTTTGTCTCCCTGTTGTACTGTCTGATCAGGCGTAAAATCGCAACCATTATTTGAAAGCTTGCAGGTGTTAATTTCTGCCTGTAATTTGGCTTGATGTTGAGCGTGGCACCCTGCTGTTCTATTTGTTGTGTGTCGACGCTGTGCTGTGTGAAACTTGAGGCGCTGACCAGAGCAAGGGGCTGTTCTGCTGCTGTAATGTGGCGTATGTTGTTGCACTGACTGATTCACAACTGAAATGCCGATCGTTTAAGGCTTTTTTGTTTCAAATCCTCAATTTTTTGGCAGATCAAAGTGAGCAAATTCTGGCATGAAGTTGGTTTTGACACTAAAACACAATTTTCTCAACACCCACTTGTTGCTTAAGACTCCCTCTGGTCGATTGTTAGTCCATCAGTGAGTAAGTGAGCAGCACGGTGCCTGCAATAAATGAGAGCTACAAAAGGGAACGTTGGAGCTTTTACAGCACAACCTTGTTTTCATGTCATTTCACACTTTTGTAGATCTTCTCAGACATTTCAGGCTTTAGATTTGGTTGTTTAGTATTAAGATTTTAAGGATCATACCAGACTGTAAACCATAAATCTCGCATATGTAGAATTCCTGCAGACCATTTGAAATCTGTGCTGCACGCTTTGAGAGTTTCGGGTGCATTTATTTTGCTGTTCCACCGTTGGCAGCCTCTTGAGTTGTGTAATCCATCACGTTGAGTCCGTATTAGTTTTGTTGGTGTTGCATTATTATTGCCTGCAAGCTGAAGACTTTTTCAAAATCAATCTGCACCTCATTATAGTAATAACGTAAAGGGTAGAAGTTGGATGGCATTTTATAAAATTTAAATCGACTTAATTTTTTGAGCGCTTTAATTTAGCTGGAACATTTGATAAGTAATTAAAGGCAGAAATAACTGAATCTGTAAACACTTTGTGGTGGTGAGAAGACAAAAGTGTTCTCTTTTTCTGGTAACAACCAGAAAATCAAATATACAGTATTGACAAAATATTATTAGTAGTCGTGCACCCACTCATTTGTCATGAGCCACTTCAGTTCACATGCTGGAAGTCCTGACTCAAAACTCTAAAACTATCAATATGACTAAAAAAGGTAACGTAATTAGTTTGATTGTGATTGTAGACCAGAGTTACAGATTGTTTCTTTTTGAGATGCACTTTAGTGTTTCTATGTTGATAGCAGCATAAGTCAATGTATCCTCGTGTTCCTGTGCATAGATTTGTCCCCAGTTATCTCCAGGCAGTCAGAAAAGCATTGATGTCAGATCTGTAATTAGCATTGTCAGTGTTTTTTGCATCCTCTAGTATTTGTCATCACTGTAGGTTAATTTTTCAGTGTAATATAAAATCCTGCACCTCTATGGAAGCAGCACAACCATAACTAGAAGTGGAGAGAACTCGCAAACGCTTTTTTCCCCCAGTGTGCACCAGGTGTAAAGCTATAATTCACAAAAAAGAAAAAAGTTACAATTTTATGTATTATTATTTTTTTTTTAAATTGATAAACCTGGAATCAACATGTACAACACGCTTCCAACTACTCACAGGTGTTCCCAATACTGGAAAAAAACTGATGGCTCAATACGTTACTAAAATCTTTTACTAACACATTTTTCCATTTGTTTTCAGTCTTGTGTCCTCACTGATTGGTGTAAACACAGCCTACCGCCTAGCAAGAAATCCCTCAATTTTGGTCTTGCACCTGTTGATCGCAGCTGAGTCATTATTGGTCTCATGTTTGCATTGAGGAGTGTGGAAATTTTCATCTTTTGCAGAATCTAGCTAGTGCAAATGGTTTATATTTTTGCAAATTTTTGAAAGACGCATGTACAAGAAAGTGATTTTTCATGATATTATATTAGGTTTAGTTACCTGACTGTGGCTTGTCACACATGATTAGTTCAAAGACAATTAGAACATTGAAAATCCGAGGATTACTTCTGTTTTTGCAGTTTCTGGCTCTGTTAAATGGTGTGATTTAGCCAATTTTATATATTCAATACCTTTCAAACCCGCCGGTGCGTTTTGGGCCTCAGACGGTTATTTACAGGAATAATATCAGGTGAGAAAAATCTTGAAACGATGCATCCTTTAATTTTCAAATGATGTTTGGCTAAGTTGTACAGAATGTGTGGCGAGAGCACAAACTGTGGTGACACTATTTGACCTGATGAAGACGTGTGTTACTGATATTGTAACCTGAATGTTTGGGACAGTGTTGTTTTCCACTTAAGAACAATGAGAGATAAAGGGTTCATTAAGATATTTGTCAGCGTTGGACAGCAGCAGATCTGTTATTTGGGCTGTGAGCAAGATAAGAAATGAAACTGGCTATTATTATGCAAACATGATGTTCGCTGTGATGGATTGTGGCTTTCAAACAAACTTCAGGAGGTTGCCAGTAGATTTTGCACAGAAATGAATGGAATGGAAAATGTATTCAAATTTCTAAAACACAGTTGGGTTGATTGCAGAACGGTTCACTGTGTACGTGAGAGCAAATATGGAAAGTAAGTTGACTAAAACTTGCTAAAGTATTCACAGTACGCAGCCTTCTCACCACAGATCGCAGGATACAGATCTGTATTAACTAGATGTTCTTTTTTTTTTTTTTTTTTTGCTGACCTCAAATCTGACCAGTGATGTGAGCAGGATGCAAACAGCTTTATGTAGCCGCCCCTGGGACTTGATCTGCTGTGATGAGCTCTTCATTTCGTAGAGTGGACTCTGTTGTCATTCACAGAACACATCAGCGGCTCTACTGCGACTCAGTTGTGTGTAATCTGAGCCATTAAAGCCACTGCTGCGTCTGTGTCAGTTACTCTTGCATTGATATTTTCATGTTTCACGCTGAGCGATGCTCAATGCGGAGACACTAATTGGAAAAACAACAATGGTGGATCACACGGCTGTAGCGATTTTCTATTCGTGCCTTCAGACGGATGCTACCCCTGGAGCTCTGATCCATATTGCAGAAAAAGCTCCACATGAGCAGTTTCTTCTGCTTGCAACTGCCAGGAATTTCACTCGGTCGGATCTTGGGAGAGTTAATGCAAAGCTCGCTGGGCTCCGTCTCCGTATGCAGCCCCATGAGTCTCAGTTTAACTCCCCTTAGTAACCGTCTTGTGTGTTTTGTGACACGTCTCTGACCTCGAGCTGGGTTCAAAGATAATCATGTTGACAGAGAGGCTACTAGGAGGCACTGTCATCCTCTGTGCCCTCTGCCTGTTGCTGCTGCCGCCTTTCTGTCGACTGCTTCTCCTTCCTCTGTCACTGCAGCGACACACCTTCGTGTCCGCGGCGCCTTCTGAGAGGAAAGAGAAAAAGCAAAACAAAACAGCAGGCCCCCCAAAATAGAAAAAAATGCATGCATGAATGCGCTCAGACACATGCATTCAGACAAACACATACTCAGAAACACCAAAATATATGCATACATGAATGAGTGCACACACGCAGACACCGAGGAACGACATTACCACGACACTCCAGGGACCAGAGTCAGCGTTTGACTGACACTGTGATGAATGACCGTGGGGAGGATTGTGGGGACACGGGAGTCAGTGTGATGTGACTGATGGAACTGGAGCATAGCACTGCACAAAAGGGAAACAGGAACAGTGGGCACATTTCCACCTATGTGCGTGCGATGTGTGTCGCCTCGCATAGTTTTTTAGCATTTTCAAACGCGCCGACTGCTCATCTTTTTAATTTATGTTCAGACGCGAGTTCCTCTGCAGCCGACTTGACACGATTCCTTCTAAATAAGCACGTCGGTACAAGTGTTTTTCAAGGATGCCCAAAGAAGGAGGGCACGTCTCAAGCCAAATTCAGCATCCTGCCTTCCAAACACAGCTGGTGAACAAGACGGGAAGCCTTTTTTCTTTCAACGCAGCATCTCTGCGAGGATGCTGAGTGGTCGCAGCACTGCTCCATCCCAGTTTGTACGGTATGACTGCAAATCAACTGCAGAGAGTTGGATGCAACTAAAGAAACTACAGAACTTGATCTCCATCCGCATCCACCTTTCCGATACAGACAACTGAATCTTTAAAATGTAAGGAAGAACAGACATTTCACATTTATTGTTCGTCTTCCTTCATTTGCAAAGTATGTTAAGGACATGATCGTATTGCCTCATCATTTAGAATAACACTCTTGTTTGAAGTCTTGATTCCCAGCAAACTGTTGTTGGCTAACAAAATGAGATGTTGATACCTTGAGCTGAAAACTAACAAACGGCATCCCAGAAATACAAAGAATTGAGGTAGTTTAGAAGCTAACAGCTTTATTCTCCAACTGTAAAATTCAGTTAAACAGTTAAATTAATTTAATCAACTGCAGTATTGACATGTGAAATATAAGTTGCCGTCAAAAAAATTACTTTCATGAAAGGCAACCCATATTGATTATATCACTTGGTTTCATTTTGACATTAGAACACCTTGTTTCACTCTTTATAAAATAATTTTTTGGTTCTGAATTGGTGGGCTGCAGTAACTGAGTGGAGACTAGAAGCTTCTTTGTACAAAATAACGGATCTAATTTGTGCTCTAGCTTGCATGTGAGGCATTTAAGGAATATAGGTTGATTGTAGTGTCTATTGATAAGTAGATTTTTAATAAAGGAAACGGTTTGGGCACAGTTTTATTTAGTTTACCTCTAGGAAATAATTCACTTGAATAACTTTTTCAGTTTTGATGTAAAGAACTAGAATTAGCAGAAATGTAGCAAGACATGGAAGTGAAAGAGGAGCTCTGTTCATTTATATCTGCTAAATATAATCTCAATATTGACCAAAATAAACGTGATTATTATTTTGACCTTAACCGTGCAACTTTATCATATTAATATTACGTTGTTTTTTTTTTTTTTTTTTTTTTTTTTTTTGGTTGTGCTTCTTTTGATTGTTGGGTAAAGCCCACTTTTTTCAGAAACAAGGGCCAGTTCTGCTAAGCTAATAAGATAAAAAATAATGATGAAATAAAGCTTTAACCTTAAAGGGATAAAGAGCCAGTGCCAGATGTCATATATTTAATAAGCGTGACCATCATTGAGGCCATCATCTATTAACTAAATTGACCATGAGCTGAGCTGCGTGAAGGCTAAATATTTTCTTAAGCTAAATCGTGCTCAGCCTCAGGAAGCTGTGATGATACAAATACATCATATGTAAAGTGTATTTGTATTAATGGACTTCTCCCTCGTCTGTGTTTGTGATGCCGGCTGTGATTACAACCATGATTAAAAGCTGATTGATCACAGTGACAAGGCACATCAGTGTCTGCCAGAGTGAATCAGCTCAGTGTGCTGCTCCTGCACTCCCTGCATGCCTCACTAATATATATATATATATATATATATATATATATATATATATATATATATATATATATATATATATATATATATATATATATATATATAAATATAAATACCCCTGGAACAGAGCAGGCCAGGGAGGATCCTATCACACTCTCAGCCTTAATGTGAAACCTGATAGCAGCCAGACCCTGAGCTCTGTGTCACACAGACACTAATTAGCCACTCGTTTATTCCTCTGACCAGAGCCTTGTTGGAACAGCATCGCCGACGTAATGGTGTTGGCTGTTTACAGCAGCAGCAATTAGCCATTACACGCAACCTGTGGCCTTAGCACTTCGCTGGCAGATTATTGCATGGCTGGATTCGCCGAGCTCTCGCCAGCCGTGGAGCGGCGGCAGGACAAGGCTGTCAGTCACCCATTGGCAGGGGGATTGTATGCCTTCTAATCTGTCCTGCCCACCCCTCCTCCTCCTCTGGCCACTCCATCTCCCTACCTGCATTTTATCACTTTTGCATTAATTCCTCAGCATTTGAAAGCCCAATGCGCCACCTTTAGTGGACGTACTGTATCAATCACTAATGTGGCATTACCATGGCATTTTACATTCCCGGCAGGCGTGATGTCTCAGTCTCTTAAAGGGCAGGGAAAGCACCACTGCCACCCACAAGCCCGCCTCTCTGAAACACCCCGGAGAGGCAGCGGCAACCTGTGCTATTTAACCAGCTTGGAGGAAAAGCTGGAGTGCAGCCACAGACAGACAGCTCTGTGTGGATAGTGCTTATGTGGTCGACACTGCAGCTGTCTGCAGTGGTGGATTACCGGAGGCTGATGATGGAGTGTGTGTTGTGGTGAGGCTTAAAGGAGCAATAATTTTCCCTGAAGGGTTTTCCTCATCTTCAAACAACTGATTTGGGGCTGAAAGTTATTGGCTCAGTAATTCACCAAGTTATTCATTTATTTGGTGTGTTCAAACAAAATTTTGACAGAAAAGACAGAACATAGATACATCTGGGAATGTTGTGGTTTGTAAATGAAATTATTGCTGTTAATAATTTATTCTATTAAAAAATCTATTTTCAGATGAAGCAGAAGATGAGGGATGTGCAGGTCAAAACCGCAGTTTAAGGAGATTAACAAGAGAAGCAACATCCTCAATCTATCATTTGTACACGACCAATTTCACATTTTTCTCTCAACATAAAAGTGAAAGTTGATACTGAACATAACTGCTGGAAAGGAATGTTGGAAATTGGAATAATCACTCTGAAGTTGAATTGGCAGTGGTATGACACATCTTTATCAGTCATTTCTTCTATACTAACTGCAAAGACAATGTGTAACAAATAGGAATGTCGATGGATAATTGTCAATATATTAATTGCTTTTAATAATTATTTTAAAAATGTGTTCAGGCAGAAGACGAGGGACATGCACGTTAGAAAATGTTATCAATTTGCTGTAGCACCTGGTTGTACCACCAGGTGGAGCCTCTTACCGTATAATGAGATGGAGTTACAGGTGTGTTTGCTGACTGCCTGTAAGAGTTGCATAAAACAAATGCACCTCCCTGCTGTCTAATTACTAACTGGCTATTGGTACCTGGTGAACTTTGCTGCATAAAGTTGTTAACGTGTCTGGTGGCTGTCTGGTTTAGCTAACTATTTGAGGCTCGTGCTAGCACTGCTAAGCTAGGATTTTCAGATGCTAACACAGGCTGGGAGCAGAGAAATGCTGCTAGCATTCAGAAACCGTAGGGCTCTGGTTGAATCCTTTCAAAGCATTTAAACTAAAAAGATGAAATGGATCAGCAACGCTTTGCTCTGAGTATAAACACATTTTATAAGTGGCTGTTAATACTGACAGATTTCCTGGAGTGATAAAGTTGCTCTATCAGTATCTGTAGCCATCTGTACACTGCTGTTTCCAGCAGCTGGATTGACAACAGAGAAAAAGTCACTGCATACAATTTTGTTGTGACAGTCATTGGATAACAATTTTTTATATATTTTTTTTAATATTTCAAGCAACTTGGTAACGTGTGATCTATTCTTTACATCCCAGAGGTAACTGAGCAGATTTTGTTTTGCGAAAATTAAGTGTTAACGGATAAAAAAGGGTTCATCAGCCTATGGCAAAGCAAATTTAATTTCTTCGATTGTTTTCATGGCCGACTATTAATTCAAGAAATTTTCCACCCCTACATGCAACGCTGATGTCTTTCATCCACTTCCAAGTTTTAATAGTAACAAGGACACACAGATGCCCTTAATGCTGTCATTAAACAAGGTGGTGTCATTCAACCTTGACTCACCAGCGTGTTTAATTATGTTTTGTTTCCTTGACGTGAACCTTCTCCAGAAGTACACTGACTGAACAATAAGACCATGGGTGCAAAGCTTTCTGTTGTTCTACATTGGTTTGGTGTAATAATTTAGACCAGGAATTATCTAATTTTAATAATGAAGACACATCTATTTGCTTAAACAGGGGAGTTTTTAATGGATTTATTGATCAATCTGATCTTCTCTTAATGAATTAACATATTTAAAGACCCTCACGGGGAAAAAGCGCGTTTTTTTACCTTCTTAAGCTGTTCATATTGTGTTTTTTATGTATACATTGAATATTGAATTAAATACAGCCATTGCAGAGTAATTTAACAGTGTCTGAGCAGTAGGTGAGCTGAATAGTGTCAGCTGTATAGCACAATGCAGAGTTGCATTTAAGTTATTTTCTGGAGAAAAAAGAAATTATTGACACAAAACTTGTAAATATGCAACTTTGATACACAGATGAGTTTTTAGAGGATTGTTCAACAGCTGAAGAGAGACTTCAATCCTGTAGTCACTAATATCTCAGAAAATAATGGCAAACCTCATCCTAGATTCCAAGGTAATATGTTGTTTTGTAAAACAGAGAAGAAAAATAAATCTTAACATTTTGTGTTAAAAAAATGGCACATGGCTGATTATTTTTCTGTAAATTGATTGACTGATTAATCAGCTAGTAGTTGCAGCTCTTTTATTAGTTGATGTGTGCGCTTCATTGTGCAGTTACAGCATTTTAATGGAGCACAGTTTGACTCCACGTGGTTTGGCAGCGTATGGATCTTGTAGATCAGTTGAGGACATCTCTAATAACCATCCATTATTTTCCTGGCCGAGTTAATCACCTCGTAGCCCCGTTAGCAAGGCAGAAAATGAGAGATCCATGGCAGAGACGGAGCGCTGTGTCGATGCGTGACATCAAGTCGTGGTTGAAGATGTTGGTTGCAAGAGAGGAGGCAGTACGGGCCATTACCTAAGCTGCCTGTCTGGAGACCTACTTCATCATGGCCACGGGAGGAGGAAGAGGAGGAGTCTGTGCACTGGTTCACAAGTGTGTGTTTTAAAAGTGCTGCAGGGTGTGTTTATATTTTCATGTGTGTGGGTTTGGGCTATAATGTGCTCTCAAATGCACTCGGTTTGTTCTGTCTGTGCAGCAGCTGCTCGGATGCTTTCAGCCCTCAGTTGCTTTTAGCAGATATCGACGAACGGTTATGAAATCGAAGGTCAGGAGGCTACTTAACTTGAAATCCCCGGTCTGTTTGGACGCCACTGAGTGGAAATTACATGTTGTCCGCATCAGTAGTTAACATCCCAGAAATACTGTCCTGTGTGCTTTATTGATCAGCTGAGGAAATCCTCTTTTTGTTCAGCTACTTGTGCAGACGGTCAGGTCAGCCATGGAGAAGCACCCTGGGACATGAGAACACAATGAGTCTGTGTGAGGACATACAGTGTGATGACTGGATGTAAGGGTGCATTTTGAATGGTCTCGCTGATTGCACTTCCACTAGGACTGCAACTAATGATTCTTCTCTTGATTAGTCAGTGTGGGACAATAGTGCAAAATACCAGTCATTGTATCCCAAAGCCCAAGGTTATGTCCTTAAATGTCTTGTTTTCTCCACAACCCAGTAATTTTCTGCCATTTGCTGTCACAGAGAAGAAACTACAAAACTATTAAAACTCAACAAGCTGAAATCAGACGGTTTTGACTTTTTTGCTTCATCACTGTAGCTCTAACTCCTACAACCAAACTGAAACTGAAATTCTTTTGTGTTGTTGAAACTGCAACATCTAATTCATAATGGATTTCTGTTTTAGTGAGGAATTCATAAAAATGTTAGGTGGCTGCCTGTGTTACTGCCATCATATTTATATGCTCTTTGCAGCTTCAGAGTGCTGGAGGTTTGTGACTCTGTCAGGTTCCTCGATAAGCTATTAAAATATCCTGCCTCAGCATACAGTTCACTCCATACATCATCTGGTTTCTCATGGGTCCTTGGAAAAGAGTTTTCTGTCCTTGAAAAATTCTTGGAAAACGGTGATGACGTACCGATCATAAAAGATCAACATATGTGAGGTAAAAGTTGAGTGAAGCTGTTTGCTGCATTCATTGGCAAGTTGTGAAGTTGCAAAACATAATTTCAGCCCTCACTACATCTGTCAGGGCACTGACTTTCAGACATGCACGCATCTTCATCTGTAGCTGAGTCGCTCTCTGATTCCTCTGGTGCAGTTTCGATTTAAACTGTTGCTTTGCATCAAACACGCTGCCACTTTGGCTTCTCACACTAACTGTGCAGACTGTGTGTTATGTTGCTGGTGTGATGGAGTCATTTTGTTTAGTCAAGCTGTAATATCTCATACATTTTATCACCTTTCATATTAGTATATAGATCCGACAGATTTGATATAGAATTTATGGATTTTTTTCCGTGATACAGGTGGGAATCTGAAAGGCTTGACATGGATGATACAGAACCGAAATGGACTGTTAACATCAGGATAATGGGAACGTTTCCTACTTTCCTTCTAATTATGAAATGTTCATGAACTGGCAGCTCTGGAATTGCTGCATCTGACTTCGTGAGACATTGTTTGGTCCGTTTTTGATTAGTTGCGGTGTAATGGTACACAAAATTTGTGATTTGGTCTGAGTGGTGGTTTAGTATGTCTTTGGTGCAGCTCAGACAAAAACAAATATGTAAATGAACATTTTTTGTTACCTGTTTTCTCAGAATGAAAACATTCAAAAGTGTCTAATTAGTAATATTCTTACTGTAATTATTATGACTCTCAAATGCTGTACACTAAAATACTCTGACTTGTTTATAAAAGGAGAGATTATTTCTACAAACTTGATGCAAACTTGTCATAGTGTAGTGACGGTTTTGAAAGTAACTGGTCTTATTTGGTTTGTGTCCGCGGTCTGAGCATTTCTCAGGAGTCGTTCGATGGGCGTACAGCTCGGCTGTACTCAGTGTCTCAGTGACTCCACCTGAACGAACTTATGTGCTGTCTGCTTCTGGATTTAAAACCGGACCAATGTGGGGGCTTTGCATATAGTATCCAGTAGACACAAAATTGAGGATCACACTATTGACACGTGGTACTAATATGAAACATTTGTGTTTTAAAGAGTTTGCTGTGCAGATTGAGTTCAAACATTACTCTGAATATTAAAGCTGCCAGCTATTTTGATATTTGAATAATAAGTTTGACTACTTTTTTTACAAACAGTGTTAGCTCTCAGACTCCAGCTTCTCTTTTTCTGTACGTGACCAGGGATGCAGGGAACAGATGTAAATTAGTTGCCAGCCAAGTCTGGAGCATATTGCTTTTAATTGTGCATTGTCCCTGCAAAAAGAAGCGAATAAAAAAAATAGAAGATATTTGTTTTCTCAACTCAGCTGTCATGTCAAACCAAACTTATTTGTATAGAATGTTTAAAACAGCTGGTGTTGACTGATGTACTGTAAATTTTATTAGTCGGGCAGCAAAAAAAAACACATGCAAAAAGCTATCAGTTTGTAAAGGAGAATAAAATGATGTAAAAATGTTAAAACAAGGCAAAACAGGATAACATGTTATAAGATCTATATAAGAAATAGAAAAATACTAAACATTAAGGCCATAAAGAGCTACCAAAAACCCTTCAAAATGTGTTTATCTTGTATTTTATGCACAGTTCCATGAATATCTTTGGTTTGTGGACAAAACAAAGTATTTGAGGATCTCGTCTTTTCATATTTTTCACCATTTTCTGACACTTTACTGACCAAACAAGTAAAATTCCAGAAAATAATGGACAGATTATTCTGCAAATAAAATAGTCGCTACTTGCATCCAGACTGAAGATATGAGAAGAAGCTGAACCTCATCCATCACCTGTCCACTACATTATCCTCGCTGCCTAATTTTCTACTGTGGTGACATGAATGTGGTCGATATTCAGCTTTCCTGTGGTGTAAACGCTGATAAAGATGACTGCATCTAGAATTCCTCTGCAGACTACAGACTGCTCTGTGGGTTTTATCAACACAGTAGCCAAACATGCGATTTCATGCTGTCTGCAGTGATATCGTGCCTCCTGCGCTCTCTGGCTCTGTTTCCCGATTACCTTTCATGTCTAGGCCTTCTTCTCTTCTCCATAATTTACTACACAGTGTCTGAGCCGAGCGTTAGATGCTCAAACCTGACTGGCTCATGCTGAAACACCACATTCCCTCCTTAAACAGGTTGACAGACTCTTTCAGACTCCCTTTTTGTCCACCTGTCTTTCTCTCTTTAATCTCCGTAAGCTGCCCAGGAGCTCTTTTGATCTCCGAGTTCATACTCGCCTGAGAGGTGTGTGTTCAGGGTCTCGTGTCTGTTTGCTGAAGCAGAGAGATTTAGGCAGCTTTAATGGAAAGTGACCGCTGCTTACTTTGATGCGTTTACTCATCGTGGCTTTTGTCACCTTCACTTGTGCGCCTGTCACACTTCGAAAGAGCGAGGAAAGTACTTCTTGCATAAAAGTGTGGAATCAAACACACAAGGTCGCACCCATTGTTATGAATTATGAGTCAAAATTTACAACATTCTTCGAGGCTTGACATTGTTTAAGCAGCTTAGCAGTTGTTTTTCTTGAGTATCTTTTGGTTTGAGTAAGCAGAGAATGTTTGAAGAGGTGCTTTAAATTGAAAGTTTTTCTTTCTCTGACTTTACCGAGACAGCAGAGTAAAACTTTTAATGTCAAGATGTCCCTCCAACAGCTCCCCGTCTCCAGGTAGATCTGCTGTCCTGCTGGAAAGGACCTCTCATCGATGTCAGGACAATGTGCGCTCTTTTTGTCAAAATGACGCTTGTGTGCAGGACAGCATGACGAGAAATCAGACATTTGCCCCACGAGGCCAAAGTTGGATTGACTCTCTGTCTCATCTGTTTCTGTGTTTCTTCTTTGACCACAGGCTTTTTTTTTTTTTTTTTCCAACTTTCTTTATTATTTTCAACATAACATACAATATTGACAGTTGCAATGCCAGGAAGACAGCAACAGTTCAGAGACAATTGTATGTTTTAACCCCACCCTCCCATCCCTGAACTAACCCACGTCAGGTCCAGACCAGATACAACACTGCAGAAATCTAGTTCTACTCTCACATGAAAATAAATAAATAAATAAATAAATAAATAAAAATAAGTAAATAAATAAATAAATCTCAGCCATACCTGTGCAAACACTCCCAAATACTAAAGAAGTACAAAATAAAATCAAACAAAAATAAGGTAAAATAAGATAAAATAAAATAAAAAAAAAGAGGGGGGGGGACAATAGCAATAGTATATTGACAGATATAAGTAGCTTTTTACAAGACTAATTCGCCTCAATTTCAGGGAGCAAAATAACTGTATCCATCAACCAAATAAATGATTGCCATGTTTTCTTAAATTTGTCAACAGAACCTTTTAGTGAAAATCTAAGTTTTTCCAGCTTCAGATTAAATAGTACCTCCTTCACCCAGTGATCATGGGTTGGGGGGTGCGAAAGCTTCCACTTCAGTAAAATTAGCCTGCGAGCCAATAAGGTAGTAAAGGCCAATGCCTGTCTAAGGGGACCAGGTAGGTTAGCATCAGGAGGAATGCCAAAAATAGCTGAGAGGGGATTAGGAACAATGGTTTGGCCATAAGCTTGGCTAAGTGTGTCAAAGATATCTCTCCAAAATACATTCAGTTTAGGACAAGCCCAAAACATATGCACATGGTTGGCAGGTGATTGTCCACATCTGGTGCAAGCATCACTTACGGTTGGATAGATTCTAGACAACTTAGCATTGGTATAATGTATTTTATAAAATACTTTGCATTGAATCAAAGCATGGCGGGCACAGATTGAGGATGAGTTAATTAACTTTAGTGCTAAGTTCCACTGTTGTTCGGACAAACACATCTGAAGTTCTTCTTCCCATCTTGATTTAGTTAAAGAAATAGACTTCACGACTGCTCTATCAAGCATACTATACCACAGGCTTTTTTTTCGCCAAATAACAGGCTACATAATACACTGACGAGTAATGTCAATCTAAATGCACAGTACATTTATTTGTGTTATCTGAACTCTGTGGTCAACCGAGTTCACCATGTTTAACCCTCAGAGGCTTATAGTGAATGTTGGAAAGATCTAAGTACAGATGAAAGAATCTGACAAACACTGCTGTTATAAAGGCACTAAGAGTTTGTTTTAGTATGAAATTAGTCTGAACATGGTTGAACATGTAACAACTAAAGAAATAGATAATATAATGTAGTATTTCATTGATTTTGATTTTTCACTGTGTAGTATAGGGACTGATTAATGGTAAATCAATTTACTGCAAACAATAGTGGAACTAAATAGAAATGTGTTAATCAGTTTAAATGTAACACCACTGTGATTCCAAACACATGTCCTGAAGCTACGTTTCATTCTCATCTGCCACTGAAATCAGAAATTAGACTTGGGAATGCTGGAAACTCCCTTTTCTGTGCCACTTGCATGTTGTGATGCAAGACACTGACCCCAAAAACTTTTTTACTGCTGTTTTTAAAAATTAAATTTTTGTTCTACTGAGACCTAGTAATGTCTCACTTCCAGCTTCCTCCCTCCTTGGTTTGGCAGCGGCGCCGTGGATGAAATAAGGCAAAGTCTGCATGAACAACGGTGGCTGTACCCACCGCTATCATGGTCAGTGAAATTAAAAACAGTTGAATGAATAAACTTTGCATTTTTCTGTCCTCTGCCTCACCACACCTCATCTCAAAGGAAAGTGTCTGTTTAAAAAGCACAGGGAAGCTATATAAGCTCTTGTTACCATAGGTACAGCAGAAATAAACAACAAAGCAACACGAATACACGAGCTGATGGCACAGGCAGCGCACGGCATGTCCCCATTTCCTTACTTGGAGGAAGAATAGTTTGGGCAGCAATGACACTGAATTTGAAGCATCTGCCTGATGAAATGCCCCCAGTGTTTACCGAATCTGCTTCATGAAACACACAAAAGCCTCAGATAACAGATCTCAGATGCTGTTTGATATGCTGTCTCGCATAAATCCAGACTTTTCCACATAATGCATCGTGAGCTCTTAGGTGTGTTCGCTCCGAGTGTCCTTTGAGAGCTCATTTGGGTGAATATTTTACAAATTCTAATCCTTTCCTACAACTCTGTATCATAACTACAGGAGTTTTCTTTTCCCCTACAGTGAAACTATTTTAAAGAAAATATATTATTTTCCTACAAATTACACGTAAATGAGCAGCAAACAAATGTCTCAATTTCTCTTTTCTACCTCTGTCCTCAGTCTGATAATATTTTGCTAAGTTTGTGACGGCTCTGCCTTCTTTACTTTCTCTCTTCAGCATTCACACTCGACTGTGCTTTGGCAGTTGCCGCCTCGCTTTCCCTCCCCATTCATTATTCAAGGAGCAGTTGCTTGGATGTCCACGGATCTGGATCCAAACTCCATCCTGTGATACCACATGTGGCACCGTAGGGCGACTAGTACCATTAGTAACTGTCTCTATCATGTCACGCTGCAACAACACGCTCCCATACCGCTGTCGACGGTGTTCCTGATGAGATGAGTGCATCCTTGTGAAGTGAACGTGCCGCCTTATCGTCTGCGTTGACTGTGATGCGGGATGGTCGGCGGTTGTGGCATTTTGACTCGTTATGAATATGTACCGACAGCAGGCGTGCAGCAGAGGCAGTATTTGATCTGGGATCTCCGTTTGGTCGGCATGAGGCCGACTGGCAGGCAGAAGGCTGGAAGGGAGGCAGGAATATGGAGGAGTGGAGCTCAGCTTGGACGTTAATGTTAGAGCGAGCTGTGAGGAGGCTGCTGACACCCAGAGTGGTGGCGTCTCACGCCTGGCTGACTGCATGATGAGGCCAGAATGAGCAGAGAAGGTAGAGTTAGTGGAAGTTTGTGTGACAGACGGAAAGTGAGAGATTCAACAATACACAGGACAGGTCGGCTCAAACGTCAATCATAGTCTGTTTACTCAACGACTCATTTAGTCTACACACATTACGTAAAATATAAAAAACATTCAATATTATCCTGTGTGATTCATCAGGTTTAGACTTGATGCAAATCCTCATATTTTGGAGTCAACAGAGAACTGATTTTTACAAGAACAATCAAGATATTACTGAACAACTAATGAATTACAGCAACTGTAAATTGTTCAGAAAAAAATGAAAATTTACTTCTTCTTCTTTTATCCGACACCCAAGATGGACAAACATTTACACTCAAAAATGCTCATTCAATCCAGTGAAGTTGCTGCTTTTGCAGAATGGAAGTGCTGATGCAGAGGAACCGACATGGAAACAACTTCTCAGTTACATTGGACAAAGATAAATGAATCACAATTATGATAATGATAAGTAAAACACAAAATTACTGAGGTAGGAATTGACTCAGCCAACAACTCTTTGTCATGTCTGCAGTTTTACACCAAATTAGTGCCGATATTTAACAGCAGAGAAAACTTTCTTAGCATCTGTAGATGATCACACTTGTGAGTCATTCCATGAACTAAACTTCTGTTGTTAGCTCAACAATGCTAGAAAGACACAAGCAAAACAATTTTCTTCATTTGTTTGGATAAATGAATACTTTTGGAAACTAAATAAAGAGCACAGAAAAGCTGAGGATAAGTGGAAAAGTTGTTTCTTCTTGTCAGTCCAGATGTCTTTAATGACTCTGGGTGTGTATTAGTGTTTGCTGTCATGCTGCAGAATTCATGAGCGATCAGCCGCCTCCCTGATGGTTTTGTTTAATGAATAAAGATGCACAGTTCTGTATCTCACCATATGCACTATTTATTTTGACACTGAAGGCTATTTTTAAGTCAACCTTGTGCTTTACTTTCACCCTCTGCCAAGGAACCTGTAACTCTTTCTCTCCTCCCTTTTTGTGTCATCAACCAATGTAATCAACTTGTGCTGTAACACACTCCGTCACTGTCGGTGTCATCTGGCGACATCCAGCTCACATTCTTGGCACATTATTCTGCTGTTTACCTTCAATCGGCAGGACAGAAGATTAAATCATTGTTGCCACAGAGTTGTAAAACCCTCAGTGAGTTATTGACTGCTGTCGGGAGCTGTTTTGGACACTGAGGTCATGTCCTTGGTACATTTTTCTGCAGGTCTGAGGGGTTTTAGCAGCCTGATGGGATTTTAAATTCAACAGTTAAATACTCACAGATTTCATGAACTGGTAAAGTTGCTGTGACAGTATTTGGGGGCATCTGTTGTTTCCAGCAGCTGTATTAACTACAGTGAACAAGTCACTGCATCATGTAGATCAGTTATAAAGGCAATTGCATGTTATTTATGTGGAAGACAGCAGTTCGTTTGTTGTGTTAAACACTTGGGATTTTGATGGGCCATTTGTAGGATAGCAAGTAATTTTATTGCTTTTTAATTTATAATTTGAGTAATTTGTCATTTGTTTTATCTGTTCTTTAAATTCCTGATGTGACTGAGCTGATTTTGCAACAAACATTAAATGCCAGTGGTTAAAAATGTTGAAAACATTGCATCAACTTAATATTGTATGTAATTTAAACTAAGATTTCAGGGTTAATTGATTTCAAACTAAATTGAAGTTGTATGTAACTTATTAAAATTGGCATGATAACTTCATTTTTCTTCACTTTGAATTTCCTCACCTATTCAAATTTTGACCACATTCATTTCACGATGAATCAGTTAATAATTGATGACTTTGCCAGAAAATTTGCATTACTATTTGCACTGCTAAAGTCGCTTATTAATTTCAGAAGCTTTAATCAGATCAAGCTATGGCTTTCCAACTTTGAGAAAAAAGTTTTCCTTGACGAAACCTCCCAAGAGAAAGGAAACAGGAAGATAAAAAGGAAGAAAAATAGTAGGTGCATGTTAATACATATGAAGTGTATTTAATTTATTCAAACAATTAATCAATTGTCGATTAATGTGGCTGACTATCAATTAAGGAAGTTTCAAAATTTGCTTTCCTAGTTTGAAATGGCCTGTAATGGTCTTTTAATGCCATATGTTGAAGCATTTTTGATATTTATGTTATTTATTATGGTAAAAACTATGGCCACTGAGAGAGTCTTGAAACGAATCACAAAACTTAATTTCCTGCATTTTTTTTTTGTTTCCTCTGTCGTATCAACCACGACCTCAGAACCCAATTCCAACCAGAACCTTGAGGTTTGTCCCTCCCCTCTTGTCAGACGTTTCCCATCTTGTCTCTTTCTCATTGCAGTTTCAGTAAAACTCATCAGGCTTAATGAGAAACTAATTTGCACCAAATCTCTGGCGAACAATCTGCGGGCCGATCACAGAGGAAAAAGTGTGTGATGAAAGAGTAAAAAAAACACCAAAGAGACTGCTGCCTTTCATTTCATTTCATTCTGGAGTGTACACATAAGAATTAATGTAGAACAGTGCACATTATATTTTATTTCTGCTAATATTTTCCCTCTGGAGTCTGCTTTTGAATATGAATCATGGTGGATTCATGTTTCAGATTATTTGAGGGAAAAAAGTTATTTTATCTCAGCGGGAGAGGAGAAACAAGATGAACTTGGCGAGTACCACTAATGCAATGCAATTTTTTTCTTTTTTAGATTTGTTACGAACAGCTTTGGCAAGATCCTTTTTTATCTCTGCTTTGTCTCCAGTAACCTTGATTTTTATTTTCAAATGCTACAGAAAACAAACACATGGCCTGCAACATGAAGAAATCTGTGCTGATATACAATCATTTATCCATCAGATCATCGCATTTTAGAAGGTGGAAACCACTTAGAAAAGAGCTGAAATGAAAATAACAGTAGCTCTAACGACTAATAGCTGCAAATCCAACAATATCCAGTTTGTTTATTTTAACACATTTGCAACAACCTGTATCGGCAGCTTGGGATTATGGCACTAACCTGCCTTTTGCACAAACCAATGGAGTGTTAAGAAATAAAAATGAGCACATTTCAAAGCAGAGCAGATAATCTGTCACTTGATGGATAGAGAACATATTGTCTCACAGCACTGATGCAATTATTCCACGCTCCACGGAGTGTTTAGGAAAACTGCATCTGAGTTTTGCAGGTCTGCTGTTTGTCATTTGCACTGATCAAAAACTCTTAAATATTTTGATTTTCTATCCGTTTTCTGTCAGGCACCATGAATGTAGAGACAGAAATTTAGAGGAAATGTTGCCGTGGCCATGATATTTGCCACAAAATGCCAGCAACTTGCCATTTTTTTCTTGCTGATTATTTATGCAGTTTTTCATGGGCTTGACTGTTTATAATAGAGTATCCTTGGAATTAAAGACAGAGGCAAAATGATCTCATGTGGAAAAGAGGTAGGAGACCTTGCTATTTAAAGAAGGAGATTATTATCATAAGAAGTCTAATTAAACTCAAGAACTCAGCACATCCCACCCTTTCTTCGGAGACTTGAGCATGTTACTGTTATTTTGAACTGACCAGGAGGATGAAAGGAATAATACAAACAGCTTTTACAGATGTTCTTGCATAGATGAGGCACAATTAAATCCAGATGGGGTGTATTTATTTTTAGGTGACCCAAAAGTTCTGCTATTCATATTATTCTTCTATGTATTAGCTGCCTTGACAAAACTTAAAACCTCAGTCAAAGATGATGTATGTCCTTGTGGTAGTTTGCAGGTTTCTTTGTATCCAGGTTTTCTTGATAAGCCTCCCATGAAAGGAGGCATTTGAAGCATCATTTGGCTGTTCTTTCACACATTATAGACTAATTGTGGGCCACCTTCTTCAGTAAAGAGAAACAGGTTGTTATAATGGGGAGCTGTGAGGAAAATAAAAATTTATTAGGGTAAGAAGCGCTGTGAGTGCAATGATGCAAGAGAGAAATGCTGCTAGAAATCTGTTAATGGTGCAAGTTAATATATTTATTTTAGCACTCCCAGTTCAGCGGCTTATTTCTAATACAACAGCAGCACTTTCGAGCTTTTAGGCTGTAAACATGAGACTCAAAGAAGTGCATTTAGGTCTGACGCTGTCTCATAATGAAGGAGACGTGGAAATCACTTTAGCCAAATCAAAGAGAAACATAATGTTGCTAATTGAATATTCTCTGTGATCAATGCATAGCTTCATAGAATTACTATTGACCTTTGCATATTTCAGCTTGTTTACATGTAAATCTTGCACATCCTCAGACGAATATTTCCTGCACTTCATAACTATTTCTATTACTTTCATTTTTATATTTGCTATAATTGTATTTAATTGACATGTGATGTTTGCTTTTTTCAATCTTTTATCCTGCTTTAAAATCTTTTTTACTTGTCAGTGTTTCTTATTATTCACTTGAACACCATATCTAAGTCCTTGTATGTGAAACCTACCAACAAACTTATCCATTTTCTCATCTGTGTTCTACCACTTGCACTGCAATAAATTGGGACCGTGAATGTGAACATATTTATGCATTTTTCTGCATCACCAACTGAATGCATGCAGGTTCCCATGGCAGCACAACACATACGACTTGCCTGCTGTAACTGCACGGCTTGGTTGTCTTGCATTACTGATGTGTAGCTCAACAGGTTATATATAATCTGTATCATTTATAGATTAAATCATCAGAAAAAGACTCTTCTTACAGCCGATTTATCTCCCAAACTGTAAACATGACCTACTCCACATGTGAGGTTATTGATGTGGCATCACTTACCATGGTGATCTAGCAGGTTAAAATAGAACCACTTTTGTCATTATTTGCAGCCAGTAACTTTACTCTTTATCCCATTCATCTCACTTCATAGTACAGCGCTCTAGAGTGCATATATCAGCAGCTACATAGTCCTTGATTGGCCTCCACCTGTGCTAATGGTCGGTGTCACTGTGCATTTTGATTAGACCTGCAGGCTACATTTACATGAGGTCATTGTCTTCTCTGAAGAAAAATCTCGCTGCACTTGTAGCTGAAGCTCATTAAGCTGCATGAGGAACTTTCAAAGGGCATTTACTAATAAATCCAAAACCGAGCACAAAAGGTAATTAAGCTACACGATGAAATGAGTGATTGTTGCATTTTAGTGACTGCTCTCCGAGTTTTCCTCAGCAGAGCACTTTAGGTGCAGCCACTGTGTTATTGTGTAGTGCTGGTGCAGAATGCTAAAATATGAAGGAGCTCTGGAGCAACTTCCTAAGTTGTACTTTGGAAAAGATTAAGTTGACATGTCTGTCACTGTTTGATTGCCAAAAGAGGTATTCTTTCTAATGTGTAGGAAGATAATGACACCCTCGAGGAGATCTGCTTGTCATTTACTGATATTTTGATCAACAGCAACATTTACTTTTCAAATACTGACTGCACACCTCTCTCTGACGAGTCTTTCTGCAGTCTGTTGTCCAGATAAAATTGGAGATGATTTGAGCACAGTTGTAGATTCATCTCTAGACAGAACTAACAATACTGGAATTACATGTAACTGTCAGGCAACAGAAATCGTAAAAACAACTTTTCTAGTCACTTTGGGGTTGCTTAAGGCTTGAAAAACTCAGCTGCTACCAAGTTGAACAAACACATTCCCACTGAAATGCATGTTCAGCCATAAAATCCAATGTGTGCAGCCTCCTGACTGTCACATCCCACAATTAAACCTGTAATTTTTACATGTATAGAATATGTATGATTGATTTGATTATGACTGATTCTGGAGCCAAATCTGCATAAATACTGACCACATGACTAAAAATACAGCCCATGCCTTAAAGATAGAAGAATGGGATTACATGCCAAATCAAGCTTTGGTTACAGACCTCTGATTCACCACCAGCATATTGTCAGCTTTTCAAACAGGTCAGGCGTTACAGAGTTATGATGTTGGAGGAGCTATTTTAGATGCCTCTGATTCCTGAAGTAAGAATCCCACTCATTCTTCCACACGGACGGCATGAACGTGACTCACACTTGTACGGCGTCGATCGGCATGAAATTCTCCCGATTGAATCATCAGTGCAGGAGATTAACCACAACATTAGGACCTGGTCCTGCGATTAAGACGTTGGAGGTTCATAAAACCCATGTTACCCACGACTGATGAGCTGCATTGCCGCAAGAAACCTCCAGCTACCGAGCTTCAGATTTCATTACGTGTGTGTAAACCCTATGAACCCTCGAGCAGTTTTTTTTCTTTCACATTTTTCCTCACTGTGGCTCATTTTTCACTGCAGTATAAAGTCCTGCACCTCTATGGAAACAGCACAACCATGACTAGATGTATGAGAGCTCAGAAATGTCTTCTGTGCAGTATAATAAAGTTGGAATGCCATAAATCATAAATACCGCAAAAACTGAAATTTGAGAAAAAAACTGAATTCGATATGTACAAATAGGTGCTACCAACACCATGGAAACATGGGGACTCTGTGTTCTGTAGAGATTTTACTACTTGCATTTTGAATTTCTTTTTTACTTTTCCCCTATTTGCGCCATGCAAACACAGCCTGCAGTTCAACCCAGTTTAGCCAAAAAAAAACCTTTGGATTTTTGCCACATGGCTGTTGGCTTCTGCTGAGTCAGTCATAGCTTCACAGTTGCACTGAGGAATACAGAATTTTTCTACTTTTGCAGATTCTGATTTCTGAAAGTGATTAATTTTTGATGGCTTTTTGTTTTAAATATGTAGAATAAAGTGATTTGGATAAAATATCTTGATTTTAAGCTTGGATATGGTCAAGTTTTTTCAACGGAATGTCACATCACAGATGAGCAATTCAAAGAAATTCTGCCAATTTGTTGTTTTAACAATTTGTAGTTGATAAATGGTTGACGTGTCTTTTTGGGGTTCAGAGAGTTAATAGAAGGGTGGAAGCTACAATTTTGAGATAACTGAAAGTACAATCTGCAGTTTACACTAATTCTCTTTTTTGTCATAGGTGGATAAATTTAGCAGTTATTGTGGTTAGTTTTGTTCTCATCTACAACAAGAAACAATGTTGGATTCACTGTTGCTCTAAATATCCTTGATATTGTGTTAATTAGTTCCACAAACCCTCTCCAGCATGTTGAAGCCTTGATGTAAATGAGGAAAATTTTGCAAAAATAGCTGGTTGTGCATAGTTTACCTTTGCAATCAGATTTTC
Source organism: Amphiprion ocellaris (assembly GCF_022539595.1). Lineage (NCBI taxonomy): Eukaryota > Metazoa > Chordata > Actinopteri > Pomacentridae > Amphiprion > Amphiprion ocellaris. Next base: position 13,986,944 of record NC_072784.1, on the reverse strand, counting down.
TGAGAGCAGCCATCTGTCATGAGTTTAAGTCACTCTGGTTTGGCAGAATTAGGGTGCTTCTGGAATAAAAACCTGTTACTGTCTGCCAAAGCTGCACAAACTGCAGAAATACATTTTATGTCTACATATTTATTGGTTAAGACAAGATGAAAGAAAATACCATCATTACAAATGAGAAATTAGCTGACATGAGCAGAGCATCAGGCCAAATGAAATGGAGTCTGATTATTAGATTAGAAAATGGTAAAAAATCACCAATATAGCAATGTATGCAGGACAGGAGAAAATGTATCTTCTTTAAATGTCCTTATTCCTTACATTTAGCCTTTGAAGCTGATTTTTTTCTTCCTTTTAGCCACCACTTACTTTCTTTTGTCCCTGTTTTTTTTATATATCTTTTCCCTCCTGCTCTAAGTCACATTAAGATTTCAATGCAGCTCCTTTCGTCTCTCATTTAATCTTCAGTTGTTTTGCAATTTTACAAAACAAACGAATCCACACCATTGTGTTAATCAGTTGAAAATTTGCTTTTTTTTGTTATTCTGTTGACCAAAATGACAAATCAGTGTGGGATTTGATGGATGATGATTGCAACTTAATTACAGGGAAATAATGCAATCACCATTTAATTTTAATTTCAAAGTAAAGTGTGTTTGTGTGTTTGTGCCCTGTGGCACTTTGAAGCTGTGTGGCTTCCTCTTCTGTGCTTCTTTCATTGCTACTGTACATATTGATTTTGCAATGCAGCCTCTTAGTATTTGTACTCAATTAAAACTGTGACAGAAACCTGCATTTTACAGCCCTCTTCGCTGACCTGGTATAAAATGCTTTGCCGTTTAATTTGCTTTCATGTTAACCGTGCGTTTGTGTCCTGAATGAATACCAGGTTACAACATTTGTGGTGATAAATGCTTGAGATGCTACCTCAGCTCTCACTGTCTCAGCACAAGGTCACTGGTGAAGGACATTTTCCTCCTCATCTGTCTGGCATTTCACTGTCCTCTCACTCTTCTACAGTCTCACTATGCCCTCATATGCCTTTTTTTTGACGGATACGATCCAAAGAAGCAATTAAATGCATGCATACATAACGCACATCAGCTGAAATATTCAACTTAGCAGACATCCACGCAGCAGCGTCCGTGTTATAGTTTTTAGCCGATGAATAATCTATGATTTGCAGGGATTTGCAGCTCACCATGTGACAAACTGACACCGCCGAAGCTCTTAAAGTGTGCAGTTCCCTTCCTGCACGGTGATATTTTTCTCTGCTTGGCATGTGTGCATCTCACCTGTGATGTGATAAACCGACTCGCCTGCGAAACAACCTGGACCCGTGACAAATCCTTAGTGAGAAAATGTTGGTCTAAGTGAAAAACACCTCGAAGTAAGAAGGAGAGGAAATGTTTTTTTGTGCTACACATGCATAAAAGTGTAGACGGAATTGACTGCTTTGCGTAAATGGTGCACATTCTCACATATTCTGATTCATCTCTTGTTTTAACGATGGAAAATGAAGTGGAAGAAGAGAGGAATTCGGGGTACAATTCTCCTGACTGGAGCATTGTTCACACAGAATAAATGCAAGACTGGATTCCAGGCAAATACAGGTCTGAAAGTTAATGACTAGTCTGAATTATTGAAAACTTCAGATAGAAAAAGCCACTTTTTGAAAAATGTGTTCACTGTACTGTGTTTTCATAATATTTTATTGTCAGTAAGTGTTAATCCAATTATCTGCTTTCCAATTCTTTGTTTGCTTGGCAAGACAATTTTCTTTGCTCTTTAACCTCAGAATCCTAAACAATTTGTGCTCATTTTTACTCACTGTGGGCTCATTTTTCACTGGAATTTAAAGACCTGCACCCTTAATCACAATAAAAGAAAAAAAATGTATTTCCATCCATCCAATATCTATATACCACTTAATCCTCATTATGATCACAGGCTGAAGTCTATCCCAGCTGAACTAGGGCGAAGGCAGGGGACACCCTGGACATGGGACATGGACAGGTCACCAGTCTATCGCAGGACTACACATAGAGACAAACAAGAACAGTGTTCACACCTATGGACCATTTAGAATCACCAATTAACCTGAGCATGTTTTTGGACTGTGGGAGAAAGCTAGAGTACCCAGAGAAAACCCACACATGCACAAGGAGAACATGCAAACTCCATGTAGAAAGATCCCAGGCCCAGGCCGGGGCACAAACTGGGAATCTTCTAGCTGCAAGGCGACAGTGCTATCCACCGTTCCACTGTGCAGCAAAAAAAAAAAAAGAATTATCTTACAAAAATATTTTTAAAAAATTACATGCGCATGCTCCTAATAACCAAAAAATGGTGACTCTGTGTACTATATTTATGACTTGATTTGTTTCCCTATTTGACTCTTATCTCTGTGTAAACACAGCCTGCAATTTCACTCAGTTTCGCCAAAAATTTCTAGAATTATTTTCATGTGACTGTTCGTCGCAGCTACGTATTATAAATGTTTTATTATTGCTACTTTTAATTTGTTCCTAAACTTGTGTCCTCTCTGATCTGTCTACACACAGCCTGCAGTTCAGGAAAAAAAAAATGCCAGAATTTTTGTTACATAACTGTTGGTTGCAGTTTAGTCACGAATGGTTATGTTTGTGACAAAGATCACACATTTTTAAATTAAGCAGGTAGAATAACGTGATTTCAATCAAATGTCTTTGATTTGGTTGTTCTTCCCAATGAAACTGAAAGTCATGATTAATTCATGAACTGTTGGAAATATTCTTCCTGTATTTCCAGTTTCTTGCTATGATGGTAATATAATTTAAACCCTCTGAACCCCAGGTGGGCTTTGGGGTTCAGAGGGTTAAAGTCTATGTGCCACATCTCTATTTATACTGCTGCACTCATTATGTAAATCTGAGGACTCTGCTTAGCTGCTCCTGTTACAGTATCCTTAGAAATACATCATTTGTTGTGTGCACCAGATGTTTTTTCCCTGTAAAAATGCACAGCACATTGTGTTTAGAGCTGCAAGTAATTGAATAACTGCTGTTATTCTGCCCCATCACCGCTCTCCTCCACTGTGCTGCCACTGCTTCTCATCCTGCTTTCACGCCTCTATGTGTTTCTTCCTTTTCACCCTCGGTCAGAAATATTTCCAGTTCTACCTTCTCCTGTGCGCTCTGTGAGCCCTAAAGCTGTGGTAGCGGCTTACAAAGGCTCAAGGTCAGGGGTTACAGGAATCAGAGTGCAGCAGACTTCCCTGTATCTCGCAGCCTCGGGTTTGGGTGCATTAGTTGAGCTGGTATTGGCTGGCTTCTGCTTTGCATTTACACCATTGTACTCCTAACTCCCTGCTACGAGGAGGCTTCTATGCTCTGAGTCGTCCTAAGGCGTTTATACTCTTACCATAATCAAATCTGTTCACTTATGGAAAGCTCCAAACACTACTCTGCTCTGTGTGCATAAATATAAATGAGCATTTGATACCACTACAGATACAGAGCTGCAGGCCAGCTGACGAGAAATTAGTCATCTTCTGTTCCGTGTTGGTATGGATGAATAAATGTTTGTGAACATGCACCGAGCAGCTTCACTGGAAGTCCTGCATAAACACGCATGGAATAAAATTTTCACTTAAAGGAGTAAGATTTTCTGTCGCAGTTGATATAATTTCATATCTTGGTAGTGCTATACAGTAGATTTGGGATTGGTTCACGTGAAAATCAAATGAGAAAAACATTTACATATATATTAAGAACATTAGGGATGTTAGCCAGTTGTTTATGCCAGTAAATATTCTCTGGATATGTGACCTCTGCTGTGTGGTTTAATGCCTCTGCTTGTTTTTCTTGAACACTAATATTATTTTAAAGCTTTAAGTTCTTCTAAGAAGGGTACAGTAAAGATACATGAAACATAGTTGGTCTAAACCTTGGTACATCAGCAGATAAAACAAAAGAATAGCATAAAATTGCATTGTTGTCATTTATTTTGCAAAATGTAAACAGTGAGTCATTGGCTGTAATTTTGTCCACTGAAAATGTATATGCATATCATATGTGGAGTGAAAAGTATCTTTTTACATGCTACATCTGCAGTGCAGACACGGTGTAGGCTTGTGTGTTTCATTAGAATCAGAAATACTTAATTGATCCTCGAGGGGAAATGCTTACATTGCAGCTGCTCCTATTCCAAGTCTTAGAAATCTAAATAAAGTGTGTAGATAAACATAGCTAGAAAAATATGTCCTAAAATATAAGCATAAGTGGAAAAGTACAAGCTTAGCATGTAAAATAGCATGTAGTATGTGCATTTTCTAGGAAATAAAACTCAAGTATACAGTGTAATACGTAGTGTGTTGTTACACATTATTGAGCGTTAACTCAAGAAGTGAAGATAGAAATTACAGGTAGAATAAGAATGTAAACGTTCATTTTGGGATTGTGTCTTCAGTTCAGCACTTTGAGTGTTGAAGTTTTCCGAGGTTCCAAGTCTGTGTATTAAATGTACGTTAATGTCATTAGACACGAGTACACTCTGTGAGGGATAAAGTTACTAAGCTACTGACAGCCGCTAACTGACAAAATAAATGCTGACAGGGTGATTGAACTGTTAGATATGAAGTCATTGTTTCCTGGATAATGGTTGTTTGAATTAAAAAAATGTATGGAAACATTTTATGACCCATGTCTGTGTGAAACAAGCTGCATACATTAGGAAACATAACGAATTATGCAGCCGCTTTCCTTGATTGTAGTGGGAGCGAAATGTTGCAGCAGCTGCTCCACAAATAGTCCACATGCAGAATGTTACATGTTCAGTGTAGAAACAGCTCATCCATCCATCCATCCATCCATCCATACACTGCTTTATATTCATTTGAGTTGCGGGGGGCTGGAGTCTCCCCCAGCTGACTTTGGGCAAAGACAGGGGACAGTCTCATGATTTTGGACTGTGGGAGGAAACCCATGTATGTTGGCCGGGATGTGAACTGGGGATCTTCTAGCTGCAAGGCAAGCTTATTTGTATAACACCTTTCATGTCCAAGACAATTCAAAATGCAAGGCAACAGTGCTAACCACTGAACCACTGTGCAGCCCAAAACATAAAAATGACTAATAAAAATTACATAGACCTGAATGTGCTCAAATGTAAATCAAAAACAGCAAATGTGTAGCATATCTATCATTCACTTAACAATTAAAGGCAATGCAGTTACAGCACTGAAATTTAATAAGTTTGTGTCTACACTGAGGATCAAGCTTTCTTGTTGGAATAAACTTCTGTGCTAATTTTGGTTTTTGCGAGGCTACTGGCTGGTTGATTTACCTGTGACGTGGGCAAAGAAATCACAGGTTGTGGTCTTGCAAAAAAGCCAATTTAAAATGTGTAGAGTGAGTTAACATATTGTACAGGGTTAATACAAATTGCACAGTCTGTCCAGCTTTTGTGGCTTCCTCTATTAGCATGCTATAGCTGATGAACAACGATTTGTTGCAGCTGTTAAGATCACAAGGTCTCATACTCAACTGAATTTGACATACAAAACAGTTGTGTACAAGTGCACATACTGTTGCTCCTCTTTTTTCTGACATTTTGTATGATGGTCTGTGTTTCAAGCAGGGCTAAACTATGAAACAGAGAGAAGGCTTGAAAAACCCTGTAGGTTGTATTTGTTGGCTAATTAGGCATCTTTAATTAGTAAATTGAAGAGAATGTCATCACACTAAAGCAAAACATGTTTGCTCTAAAACAATTTCTAATCTTTCTGTGCGACATTGCCTCCACTAGCCTAATACATCTGGATTTATTGAGGGAATGTTGGTAGAAATGGAACTGAATGACAAATTTCTGTGAAATCACATGACCCTATGTTGCTCGGTCTCTGTTCAGTCTATAGGTAAAAGTTTGTTTTTACATCCGCAGTGGTATTATTGAGCAAACACATCTTTGTTGAATAGCACAGATGAAGCCTTTTCAGTTTTCTTTTTTCTTTGTGGCTTTTTGTTGTTGTTGTTTGGTTCCGAATTAGAGGGAGCCATCAGACGGCGGGGAGTACGGTTGATTGATACCCTTTCTTTGCATGGTTTGTCATTATCAGAGACAATCAATAGGACAGAAACCCAAAATTAATCTCATCTTAGGCTGCAGTATGTGAAGGGAATGCTGAAGGCTCCGGCTTTCTCATGCAAATAGCGATAATAATTATTCCCTAAGTGCCTTCCTCGCTCACCCCAAATAGATTCTAGTCAGTCAAAGAATCAACCAGCTTTAGGCAACGGGGAGATAAAATGAAAGCCATGTACATTCGGAGACAATTAGAGAGCTTGGATGTTAAAAATGTGCATTTCCACAGTGTCGGCTAAGTCCACGCTTGCTCTTTATGTCTCCGGGGTGTCAGAACTTGGAGTACAAAAAAAAAAAGCAAAAAAAAGACAGAAAATTAGATGAGAGACTGTCATTAAGGATGACAGCGTGACTCTGACACCCCGAGTGTGGGAGAGAGCGTGTGAAGGAGAGATGTGGAGAGCGATAGAGAGACATCATTACAGCAGGGATCACAGCGAAAACTGGAAGAGGCCATCAACATGGTGGGGAATAGATGCAGCAGATAGATGGCAGAGAACAAGGAGGACGAGGGAAGGAGGGTTGAAGGCAGAGCTTCAGAGAGAGGCTGTCACTTATACAAGTGACCAAATGCAATGTGGGCGACATGGAGCTCGGGGGTAAAAGAAAAATGCCTGTAAGAGCTCCCTGCTGTGGCTCTGGGGGCTATTCTGAGTGACTCAGTTGGCAGTGATAAACCTGTCATCCTCTGCTTCCACCTCTTCCTCTCTGCAGATGCATCTCACTGTAGGCAAAATCCTCACAGACAATTATCACATCAGGAAATTGAGCAGGATGACACTTTTTCACCCCAAAAAAAAACCAGACAGGATTTGGTGTAAATTAAGCTGTCTGAGAACCTGAGGAAACTAGGAAATGTGATGAAGTGTCACATTTTTTGCAGTTGAATTTTCATGGACCACTCACATGTGTGCGTTTGTTTGCATATAGGTGAGTAAAGCAGCCAGAGCCCACAGGTCCCATCATTTAGCTTTTTCTTTAAGGCCATAGTGAACTGTGTGGATTAGCACAATAGGTAGTTATGAGCCGAAGGAGCAGAGAAGTTGTTTATGAGCTCAGAGAGGGAGAGGATTTGTAAAATGGAGTGTGATGGAGCTTTTTGTTTGTCAGACGCCTTGGTTTTAAGAGGCTGTTTTAAAAAGATGAAGAATAATTCATACTTGGGTGCTAAGGGGAGCAGATACACAGAAAGTAGCTACTAACAAAATGCTGATACGTGTCAACCCTGGTTGGTGCGTTTGTTTACCCTATGAGCAACTTTGCAGTCACTTGATGTTATTATCTTCTTAAGGAGAGCTTCACTGATTTTTGCTTTATTTTTTTGCACATGAATGTCAGTTTGCTTTTGGTTGGGAGTTCTGGGAGAGCAGTCTTCAGTGGTTCTGGGGGAGCTTTATCACAACTGAGAAAATTGCCTTGCCACGATTTTCTTGGCTTGAGCTTCAAGGCTACAAATTTATGATGGAAAGCCGGCATGTGGAGTTTGAAAATATGGGCATCCACCAAACAGGGAATGTGTGTGAAAGATGTTTGGGGGTGGTGTTATGGGAGAAATTGGAGCTGGTGTTTTGGAGCTTGACCTACACATAAAGTCGGGATATGCTTTGTCAATTCTGGATGTAGTTTGTTGGTGGCGACGACAGCAAGAGAGACTTTATTACTAAAGACCCCCACTGATTAGCATTTCCATTTGGTGCTTTTCATACAGTGGAAGACGAAACTGCAGCTATTGCAGGTTCAAAAACATGGATTCAGACTTTTTTCAGGGCTTTATACATAGACTTCTTTCAACCATTTAAGGGCAGCATAAAACCTTGGAGTGTTTTCTGACAACAAAAATAGACCCTGTAGAACCTCTTTCAGGGCTTGATGCTAATTTATCAAACTCATAAAAGATGACAGCCACCATTTTTCCTGCCTTCTCGATGTCCTAGTGAGTAGCAGTATTCTTCTCTCTACATGGGAAATTCACCATATACGAAGATACTGCGAAACATTTTTGACCTCACCCAGAAACAAGGGCCATAACTCCCATTTTGGCATAACTGTCTACTATAAAGCCTTATATCACTGTCCACAAAAACTCAAATGTTTGACATCTTTTCGTTGCAGATGATGTCTTTCAAAAATCACTAGGTGAGAGGAAATATAAAAAAAAACCCAACAACAGCACAGTTGGCAGAAGCAGCCAATTGTTACTCTGAAGTGAACCTCACTTGCTCTTGCTTCTGTTTCCCAAATCCCGCTGTGCACCATTTTTAAAGTGATGATGAAGTCATACATGCTGTTAAGTTTCTGGTGACTCAAGATGTGACCATCTCCCACAAAGGGATAGTGAAGCTTTATAATTCAAGTGCACAGAAGTTAAAGGCGACTTTGCTGATAAATAATTTATGAGCGGTCTTTCTCCTGTGATGTTTTCTGGTGATTCTGAGAACTTTTTGAAGTATCCTTATAGACTAATATAACTAACTATAACTAACCCTCCATTGTTCTCGCTTCTTCATGCTTATAGAACTGAAATTATGATGCTGTTGAGTCTTACTTTGCAAAGGAAACAGACAGAATGAAAAGGCCAGTTATGAACCATTTATGCCAACGTTTGCACCACCACAACAAACAACAAATTGAAGAACCAATCCTGTCAAATTTGCAGTGTAAGCATTCCTGTATCATTATTTGTCTTCAAAATTGGTTTCTGGCGCAAATATATATGGCTGAATTACTCCAATGTTGCAATTTGCCATTGTGTAGTGTCTAGATGAGCTGGTGTGCTTGAGTTGCAGTGAGTGGGTGGAGGGGACTTCATAGACTTAGAAGGTGTAGAGTTGCATCTAAGCCATTTGAAGACATGGAGTGATTATTTTCATGAGAAAAAGAAGTTCTAAATATGTTACTTTAACACAGAGAAATTAGTTTTTAAGGGATTACTCCATGGCTAGAGAGAGACTTTAAATTTTCCAGGCACCTGAAAACAGTCCTAAAGACATGCATTTACTATGGTGATGTTAAGATCTTTCTTTTAGTGCCATCATCTTTCTACATGTTGGGTTCATGAAAGACTTGACCTGCTGACATGTTATCCACTCGTGAATGAGAAATGCTGTAAATACCTTCTTCTAAATTGCCTCCACTGCAGCACCATCAGGCTAGTATGCAATAAGGAGATTCAGAGAAGTTACAGTAAGCAACCTTTGTTTGCCTTACAAAGACAGAGAAGAAAGTGTATGGGCAGTCAGTATACTCAGGGGGTAAAGACAATGGTAGCGGGCTGTCCTGCAGGATAACGGCAGACCGAGGACAGTGCTGTGGGTAGAACAGTAAAAGAAAGGCAGAGAGGGCAGCCACAGTTAAAAGCCATGACGGCATTGGTCAGTCTCAAGGACAAGTACACGGGAATGCTTTTAACTGCTGGTTCCTATGGGAGAGAAACTGAAATTTTATTAAATCAAATTAAGTGGCTAGCGGGATGAGCCAAGACTGAAATGTCTCTAGTGAAAAAGCTTTGTAATTTTCGTGTCTGTGTGTACAAATGCCTCCCCTTATAAAGATCTTGTTTTTCCTTCCATTTACAGGCGTTCAACTAGCAAGTGAGTTTTTATTTGTTGCTGTTTTTGGAGTTGATGCATTTGAAATCAAAACATGGCTGGTATCATCCGACTGTTTGACACCAGCAGTCCAAACTGTGCCATCCAGGAGAGGGAAGTTTCTGCTGTGTAGACACTTGGATCATCTGCGGTCTATTATTTTTAAAAAATACAGTTCTTTATATACTGAATACAGAAACAGCAGAAGTGTTCTTTCCAGTAACCTTTAAAAGGTGCCTCATATCAATATAGTGAATAATGTGCTGAAGCACTACATCTTTTCCTTTAGATTGATACTTTGGACAGCACTTCTTTCAGCCCTTCTATAAATTAAAGTCTTCTGCTATTTTATCAGTTTACTTGAGCTGCTTGTAGCATTGTCATCAAGTTGCATTTGGATTTGACATGGATTTGGAGATTTTTTTAGGTTTTGATTTATGATGCTTCTAAAGCTAATTGAAAAAGGCTGAATGCAACTGATTTGAATATCAAGTTTCCTTGTTGCACTACTTAGGAATGGACAATCTGGCTAAAAGATTATATGATGTTTTTTGGAGTAGAATTACTGTCCACAATCAGAACTATAAGTCTACCCAAAGATTTAGTTGAACGTGTGTGTTCTAAGTGGTGACTCATATCTTTGCCACTTAGATACTTGTAGAGTTTCCACCCAATGTGACCACCTGGAAAGTCATTTTAATAGCTACAGAGAACACTTTACTAACAGCATAACATCAAGCTAAACTACCAGGTAAATTTCTTGCTGGGCAAAGTAAAAACAATTTTAACAAAACACTATTAACCCGGAAAATAACAAATTTGTCACAGAAAACTTGCGTCGTCTCTGGCTGTACCAGTACTAGGGATACAAATGTTAAACTATTTTCCTAATCAATAGTCGGCAACACTATCAATAATCAATAAATTTTTAATATGAATAAGTGGGGTGGATATTGATTGTTGTGGCATTTTAAGACTGAATAAATGTTCCAAGTAGACAAATAGGATGAGTAAATCAGATTTTAGAACAAACGATAAGATTGGAAGACCTAACATGTCAACTGAATTAATGCATGGAGCCCATATAAGGTGTTAAGACTGGAAGTGCAAGCTGTCTCTTTGTCTGTACTTGTGAGTTGAGTCCAAGGCCATGCTGAGCTCAGCAGAAATAATGCTAACCTAGCAGAAATAAAAAAAAAAAAAAAGAGGAGGTGGTTAAACTTTTGGTACGATTACATCACAGATGTCTTGATTGGGTCTTAAGGCGATGGGTTGTGGCTATCCAGAAAGGAAGAGCAGTGTTTAGGGCAAGTGTCCATAGGTATATAGATATTTATGTAGTCAGTTAAATTCTCGAGATTTTGCTCGTTTGTTCTTATAGCTCTGTTTTGAACAAACATTATTCACATCAGAATCTGAAGACTGCTTGAAGACTCTTTCTTGAGAACTTTTTGATGACTTTTGATCCAGAATAGATTTTTCACTACATATTTGACAAAGCTGCCTGATCGTCACTGGCCTTTGGCGCGGCAGACTGAGTCACAACATCGTGCATATGCCAACATTGGCCAGAAAGCATGAACTGCCACATAAGTCTTTGTCATGGTGGCCATTTGCTAGCTACACCCCCACAATGCTTTCTGGTTGCCAACATGGAACTGTTGACTGGGTGGCAACAGTTGATCAGTTTTATCTCATCCAATAGTAAAAAGGTCCACTTAGTGGTGCAACCAGGTATTGCAGCAAATCTAAAATGCATTTTCTGACATGCATGTCCTTCATCTTCTGCCTTATTGGTTAATGCATGTTTATTTAGTTAAGTTATTGACTACAGCTGATTGATTAACCATTAATCCTAGTGAAAACACAAGTCATGACGGGATAAGCCTTATTTGCCTTTTAGTAGAATTTATAAACTTTAATTTTATGGATATTATATTAATGCGCTGCCACATAATAATTGGTGAGCCGGTAGAAGGACAGCAAATTGTTTTTTACCACATATTGCCATGCATGTCAACCATCTAAACATACATGAAAATGTTGCTAATCTGATGGATTTCAGTTTGGTCTTTCTGTGAAAAACACTTTGCAAAAAAAAGGAAAGAAAGACCCCAAATTAGAGAGATGCAAATTTGCATGGGGCTATTATTATCATCGGACCTCTGTACAGTTAATTTGTGGTGGAATTTTTACTTGGCAAATTACAGATGTGGCAAATTCACACAGGATTAAGATCACAGATGACTACAATTACTACAAATTACTAGAGGTCCCCAGGTAATACTGGTCCTGTGTGAATAGAGCTTTAGTTATTGCTGCAATTATTAAGAACGTGAATTGTGAAAACATAAATGTTATTGAATGTGGATGTAGGGAAGTTGAGCAACGTTGAGCAACTCTTCAATGACATTGAAGAGTTTATTCAACACCAGACGATAATTACCATCTTTGCAAACACGGATACCTTTTTTTTTTGCTATCATGGCTGTGAGATTAAATTAAAGACAGAAAAAAACTGTATAATGTTCATTTCCATGAAGATAAAGGTCATAACCCTGCTTTGTAATCTGGTTTTTCTCAGTTCTGTATTGAAATGAGCAGCAAAGGAAAACAAAAGAGGCAACTTGTCTGATTACCTGAATGAAACATGGTTATTTGTCTCTTATCAGTGTGTAGTGTGTTTGCAGTTGTGGTGGTTCACTTGTCATCTGGAGTGTCATTAACTTCCTACCTGGAAAAAGACCTGGAGTGTTTTTCTTTCTGTCTGAATGGAAACTGCAGTGGCAGCCTCATCATACTGTTACTCTCTTTTATATAATGTGTGTGTGTGTGTGTTTTTTGTGTTTGTTTTCATGCAGATCAGTGCACATGGTTCGTCTTCAGTGACAGCACAGAGAATATGTGATGCATTATTCTTGTGTTCCCATGGCAGAGCTTGTCCTTCACAGAGATATTACATTAGTGTGAGAGCATATATCATGCTTTTATGGAGACACATGAAGACTGAACAATACACTTAACTGAGATTGGCATTTGAAATAGAAAAGAAGCAACACTGCAGTATCGACTTTTGTAAAAAAAATTGTGATGTGTGCAGGCTGTGAGTGAAGTGTAGAAGCTTCTGACAAACTCAGATTGATCAAAATCTGAAATATTTTATGGGATCATCAGTGAAAAAAAAAACACAACGCTGACCTTCAAAAGTAAACTACGCCTTGAATCACACGAGACCTAACTTGAAGATTTGTCTGTGTGTAGTATTACATTTCTGTCAGAGTAATAGCATTTTAAATCCATCACACAATATGTATTTATACTCAAACAGATCCTGATGCTGCCATTTCTTTGTGGAAGCTTTATTGAATTGACCGTTGGCTAACCCTTGGCCGTCCAGCTTTTTGTACTTGCACTGCACATAATGCAGTTTACAATAACAACGGTGACAGATTTCCTATCAGGATTCACTGCAATGAGCATCTGATTGAGGTGATATTTATCATTGAATACACTGAATGATAACTGATAAATCGGAAACGTCTTCAGTGACATAAACCAATGTGCCAAATATTGATTTGAAAGCTATCCTTTCTGGATTTCTGGGTGCAGAATATTGTCACAAATAAGCATAATCTGAAATCCAGCATCACTAATTAACGTCCCCTCAGTGGCTGGATGCTCCCTGTAGCCTGCACCCTGTAAATAATGCAGAGAGTCTGGAGCTAAGTGGGCAAATGAGGCGACACTCTTTTAAACTTAGGTCAGCAGAGGTGTCCATTTATTCTCATTCTAGCTGTGCGGGGTTTATAACGTGAGCTACATACAGAGTGAGAATGTATTTGTCTCATCTTTCATTATAGCCAAACCTCCTTAACACTAGCCAAAATTTTTTTTTTTTTGTTTTTGCAACAAGGCTCATTAGCGTGACGTTTAATATTTTCTTTAGGCACTCAATCACCCAATGTTATCTTGTGTGTGTCTGTTTTGGACAAAACCATTTTAATCTGGATTCTTCTGAGGAAAAAATGCCCTTTTAGCTGTTATTGATGTAAATAGTTTGTAGTCTGTGTTTGACTCTCTTTCCAGTTGTTGCACTAAGTTGGTACTTGTGTTTATAAGTTCAAACTTCTGAACTTCATTTAGTTTCTGGGCATCTATGTTTGCTCCTGTCACATTTTTACTCACCGTCTGCTCATTGTTCACTGCAATATAAAATCTTGCACCTCTGTGGAAACAGCACAATCATGACTAGAAGCAGAGAAAACTCAAAAATGTCTTTTGTGCAGTATGACAGAAGTATAATGTCATTATGTAAAAAGGCAAAAATGAAAACACAGTGGATGGAATTGAATTTTATAACATTTCTTAGCTCAATATTGCAGAACCATTTTATAAAAAACTATTCTTTCATTATTTATTTTTAAAAAATTTAAAAAACATGCAGTCAACAAGTATTATCGGGGTAAAATGGTGACCCTACATACTATAGATATTTAACTGCTTTTTAAATTTGTTTCCATTCTTGTCCCCAATCTTAACTGTTAACTTAACTCTTAATCTATTTTAAACTATCAAAATGGATTACAGCTGCATCTACAATCTAACAGCTCATGTTGTGCTGAAGACATGATATCAGTTACCGGCATCTTACAAGAACAGGGTTTTTTTTTTTATAGTAACAAGATCCCAGTGTGATAAAACAGATATAAGCCTGCAGTATTTCCCCGAGGACTTTCTTCAGCAGCCGTTGCCTTCTGTCTCCTGCTTGTGTGTGCTGTAAAACTTGACTGGTATTTGTAGTGGACTCATCGCTGCTGTGATGAGTCGACATCTTCTCCTCTTTGCTGTCTGCAGCTGTTTGAAGAATTTCCTGGAATCATTCCTCTGAGCTTTTCAGTCTCGCATTTGTTGTTTCTCTTAAAGCTTCATGTAAAATGAATCAGTAGGCATCCTGCGCTGACTGCCTCAGTGTTTAAGAGATGATAAAGCTGACAATACATAACGTGTAAGCAGGTGGATGGAGCTGCCGTTGGCAGGGAGGCAGACAGATGTGATGGAGAATACGACCACACAGTGGGCACCCGGCTGCACAGAACAGATCGCCACCTCACTGAAATCCATCTCCTTTATTATTGCACTCACTTGCTCTCTCTGCTGCTCTTTGGCTCTCTGATCTTTTAGCTTTTTATCAGCCAGGCTCAGTTTATGCAGCTGGGGAAATAAAATTCCTGACGCACACACACAACTGTTCAAAAGTTTGGAGTCAAAAGCATAAACATTAACCAGAAATTAAATCTAGACATTGTTAATGTGGCAAATGACTATTCTAGTTGGAAATGGCTGATTTTTAATAGAATATCTACATGGGGTACAGAGGAACATTTCCAGCAACCATCACTCCTGTGTTCTAATGCTACATTGCGTTAGCTAATGGTGTTGAAAGGCTAATTGATGATTAGAAAACCCTTGTGCAGTTATGTTAGCACATGAATAAAAGTGTGAATTTTCATGGAAAACATGAAATTGTCTGGGTGACTCCAAACTTTTAAATGGTAATGTATATATATTCTTTTGTGGGTGTGTTGTAGGATCCCCTTATTTTTATGCTCAGCTACAGACGGAGTAGAAAACACGAGCTGGTGTGTTTGTGTTTTGTTGTGCATATTAATGAATTGTGCAAAATTGCAGCAGCGATGCTCATAATTCATGTATTGGTAACGTCAGACCTATATGACCTGCGTTCCCTCTTCTCCTCGCCCTCTTTGGGGATTAATTATGTTACCCTTATCCATCATCAGGATATTCATTCTGCTTTGATGCAGCTACAGCTGATATTTGGCTTTAATAATGTGTCAAAGGACAAAACAAGCCACAATGTGAAAGAGATGATCTTGCTGATGAAGTTACTAAGAGTGATCACCTGAATGTGTAGCTCCTCTCAGCTTTATGGAGCTTTAAAGACCTCACTAATATGACTTTGTTCGGCACTAAACAGCAGACAGATACAGTTAGAGATGAGCTTGTGAGCATAGTTGAACATGGAGCAGAATTAAGTGGAAAATTTTCCCTCTGGAGCCTGTAGAGATTTCAATATTGTCCAAAAGCAGAGTGAAAATATTAGATTTCGATTCTCCAGCTTGGCCAAGCTCTGATTCCAAATGGATCCTAATTGTGCTCATAGCTACAAGATGTATAGACATATTGGCTACATTGCAAAAAAAAAAACAACAACAAAAAAAGCAAAAAAAAAAAAAAAAAAATCTGAATTTGTTTTAAAAAAAGAAAAAAAGGAAAAATTGTGTCCAAAAATCTGTGTTTTTGTAAAGGATAATTCATTTTTTACAACATTTGATCCTAAAAATTATATTTTAGATATTTGCAGTTATTTCCAAGAATGTTTGTTGAGGATTGAAAAATGGTAAGTCATTTTTCAGATTTTTCCTATTTTGTTAAATTACAGATAATCTCTAGGAATTCAGAGAAACTGTGAGTTTACATTCTCACTGTAAAAAAAAAAAGACACCAGAAGAATTAATAGATGAAAACTGTAAATAATGTTCACATCAAAAATCTTTTTTTTTTAGTTCATCCAAATTATTATGTTTTTACTTTAGACTGTAAAATTACACAATTTTTTATTGCAAATAAGTCAAGGAGAAAAATATTTTAAATATTTGTTTTTTTAAAGACAGATTATGTATATTAGGGATTGAAAAAGGGTGAGTAATTATTTTACAGATTTTCCCTGTATTGTTAATTTACATATAATCAAAGTCATCATCAAAAACCTGTATTACTGCTAAAAATGTTCACCATTTTTGTACTTTTTATTTTTATACATTCTATTTGTATTAGCTGTACCAACGTAAAATGTGACCATGTGTCAGTACTGGGTTTACGACTTGTTTTTGCTGCCTCCAGTTGACCAGAAGATGAGTTACAGCAGGTGTAGCTGAAGCACCACAGGAGCACTGATAATGATTCAGGTGATGACATTGGAATCTGCAGCCACTTTTCCATTAATTTCCCCAATATTATTTGTGAACTGGCACCTTACAAGTCAGCGTTTCTTGTACTACCAGTTAGTTAAAGCTGTCTGTGGTTCATCTCAGTGAAGGATCCTGAGGTGTTTATCTAGGCCACCGATGTGATGTCGAAAATAACTTGCTTTCCCCAAAGCAATCTTCCAGGGAAAACTCCATGACAAGTGATGATGGCCTATTACCAAAAGCAGCCTGTCCCTCTTGTCTCCCTTTTTAAAGATTAATAACTGTGTCCTGATCTGTGAGTGCACAGGAAATACACATTTTTGGAAAAATCTGCATCACAAGTGCCATAAAAAAAACCCAAAACAAAACAAAAAACAAAGTAGCTGGCAATTAAGTTTTAGTGCTCGAGATCACATCTTTGTCCTTGTGATGCTGTAAAATCCCTGCTGATCGCTGCACGCAATTAAGAGGAGCTGAGCTGCCTCCACTCAGCTGCTCTTCAGCTAAATGTCAGTAAACTGCAGTTTGAGGTCAGCAGCCACAGCATTAGCAATGATAAAAGTATTCTCAAGTAGCATCAAGAGGGTTTGCGTTTATGTTTAGATGATGACTAGCTCTGCCACATTTGCATTATAACCGTTTCTGACTCTTTAATGGACTTAATTCGCAGTTTTGTCTTCGTTGACGAAGCACAAACAGCTGCTTTAACTTCAGTCGATGTGTCTGTTTTCCAGTTTTTCATCACTTCTCAGTTGGAAAGCTGATTTATGTGGAAATGTAACTCGTGTCACTCCGTTCTCTCTGCACTCCCAGTGGGTAGCAATTTATACAAGCCCCGGAGAAGTTTACTGTTGTTGTGTTTATTGCAAATATTAAATATACAACTTTCCAGCTTTGTAGTGAATTTGAAAAACATACTTCTGAAGCTAGTAGGTAGTGCAGCTGCTTGCAAGTAACTCAAGGTGACAACAAACTGCCGCTCAACAGGAACAGCAGTATATTCATTTTAAAGGAAACACAGACATCATCCACTAAACCTAAGAAAAAATAATTCTACAAAATGTGTCCAGAGCTTGATATAGCTGATTTAGCTCCATTGTTTCCACATCATTATGTTGTGGTTAACTTTTGGTGCTGAGAGGTTTGAGGAAAATGTGTTTTTTTTTTTTTCTGATAGATTCTACAGTCAAACTCCAGTTAGATGTTTACTGTTTAACATGTTTAAAACATGTGATGGAGCATTTCCACATGAGAGACCATCAAAATTGTGGCAGTCACATACAGTACCGGTTAAAAGTTTCAGAATGCCCCAATTTTTCCAGTTTTTCATTGAAATTCAAGTAGCTCAAGGCCAATGAATAGCTTGAAATGGTACAAAGGTAAATGGTGAACTGCCAGAGGTTAACAAAGGTAATGTTTCCCCAAACTGAAAAATAATGTACATTGCAGAATTATATTCCGTATTTCAGGGAACAAGAAATGAGTAAACAACTTAAAGCTATTCTGCAGCAATGGAGGTTGATTCAGCCTTGAAAGGTGGTGCTACCAAATCCTACAGGTGTCCCAACTTTTCTTGATTAATTGGAACGCACCGTGGCACCACACCCTCCAGAGCATTATTTCAACAGTACTGCAGAAAGTAGTGTGTTGCTATAAAATGAATAGAAGAGAGGCAGACCATCATAACACTTAAAAATGTAGGTCTTTCCTGCAGAGAAATTGTGAAGAAAGTCAGGGTGTCAGTAAGTACAGTTTTCTTCACCATCTTCACTCAGAAACTGGGGAAAACTCTGACTGGATGAAGTCTGGAAAACACAAAGCCACAACAGAATCAGAAAACAAGTTTCTGAGAGTCAACAGCTTGGTGATAGGAGCTCACAGGACAACAGCTTCAAGCAGAGCTTCATAGTGGTCATAGTAAACAAGTCTCAGTTTCAACTGTGAAGAGAAGACTTGGAGTTGCAGGTTTGGCAGGTGAAGTTGCAGCAAGAAAGTCATTGCTAAGACGTCAGAATAAGAAAAAGAGGCTTGACTGAGCCATGAAACACTACCAATGTACTACTGAAGACTAGAAGAAGGTATTATGGACTGATGAATCAAAATTTGAAATCTTTGGTGCATCATGCAGGATTTTTGTACGGCGTCGAGTAGGAGAAAGGATGGTTCCTCCATGTGTGACATCAACTGTCAAACATAACATAAAGCCCTTGGAGCTGGTTTTGGATGAACTGAACAGAAGAGTGAAAGCAAAGCAAGCTATATGTGCCCCACATCTATAGGAACTTGTGCAACAGAGTTGGGAAGAACTTTCTGAAGAATATTTGATTTCCATTGTGGAAAGAACGCCACGAGTGTGTTCAGCTGTTACATCTGCAAAAGGTGGCTACTTTGAGTCATAAGTTTAGAATACAGTTTGGTTTCTAAATTCTTTTTTTTTTAAACTTAATTTGTTTATTTGTTCTATGCTTTCATTTCAGAGTACAATGAGACATTAACATGCATAATTTATAATAAAAAAAATGGAAAAATTGAGGTGTTCTAAAACTTTTGACAGGTAGTGTATGAATTTGTAAAACCACTGACACAAATGTTTAAATCCTGGGTCACATTCTGCATAACATACGAGGTGCAGTTATTAAATAATGGAACTGGGAGGATGTCAGTTAAACCACAGCATTCATGTATCAACCACTTAGTATTCATTGATCAATGAGCTGCATAAACAACCCCTGGAAGTTTCAATCATTTTGAATTAAATACAGTTCAAATACAGTGTTGGTCTCATTTAAAAGCCACACTTCATATTTCAATTCGCAATTTTGATTTGAAATCAGCTAACCCTAAGAACCCCAATCAGCTTCTGGGTGTTTTTTTTTTTTTTTTTTTTGTGCTCTTGTCACATTTCTACTCACTGTGGGCTCATCTTTCACTACAGTTTGAAATCATGCATCTCTATTGAAACAGCACGATCGTGGCTAGAAGCAGAGGAAACTCAAAAATGTCTTCTGTGCAGTATGACACGGTTATGCCTTAAATCACAAAAACATGAAACACAGAAGATGGATTTCTTTGATTATTCATTGTGAAGTGACCACAGGCGTTACCAATATTGGAAAAATGGTGGCTCTACATACTTCAGATATTTTACTATTTGCATTTTTAGTTTTCTGTTCATACTGGTATCCTACCTGCTATGTGCCCACACATACTGCAGTTAAACAACCTCAGTGTTTGTCATGTGGCTATTGGTCACAGATGAGCCAGTCATGATTTCTCAATTTTCCAAAAAAGCACCAATTTTGTTATTTTGCAGCATCTTGTTTGTTTTGTGTGAATTTTTAAAGAAGACATGTAGAATAAGCAGACTTTGATCTAATATTGCAATTTTAAGCATAGATTCGGTGACATTTCTGACTAAACGGCTCCAAGGACCAGCCGAAACTCTGATTATTCTTTTGTTTTAATGGTTTCTGGCTCTGAAACCGTGTCATTTGGGGTGTTTTACGTAATTATTTTTTGGTGGAATACCTTTAAAACCCATTGGCTGGTTTTGGGGCTCAGAGGATTAATTGTTCAGCCCCAATCACTTGTTCCTTTACCATGAACGCAAGCATCATAAATTATTTCAGTTCACTCATCTAGTTACTTTATTAAATACCCACCAGATCACTAAATCTGCAGCTAAAAATAGCCTCCAGCAAGTTATTCCTGCTTGAGTGACATTTGTTTAAACCTGCAGTGCCCTACTCTTTTAAGAAGTCACTTAGATGCAACATGCACTCTCTGTATCTGGGAGTGTCGCATCATTTGACCCACAAAATTAATGCCTGTACGCTTTAATGCGTCATACAGATGGAAGTGGAGAAGGTGCACTAGCCGGAAAGTGTTAATCCAGGGTCTCGTTTTTTGGAGAGTTGCAGTGAATCACTGCTTCAGAATATGACAGTAACTTTTTGACAAGACGCTGACGGCGTGTGGGGGAAACCACATACAGAAAAACATGAGCGTCGGTGTCTTAGGAAGTGTGATTTGCCTGTAATGTGTAGTGTCATTTAGAAGGGGGATTTAAAGGTGGTCTGCTCATTGAAGTGCAGGAAGATGCCAGTATCATCCTTGGCTTGCTGCTGAATCCGGTCTGTTAGCAGTGATGTGGTCCAGCAGACTGGTGCAGTGGTGTTTAAACAGCCACAGCCTCCCCCCATGTAACCCATCCACCACACAGCGGGCAGTTCGGCTCGCTGTAGCCGCCTCATCCGTGAAAATCGCTGGAAATGTGTATAAACTGACCTGTTTTGGGGAAACACGGCCACGTTGAGCGCGTATCGATTTTGGTTGCATGAGTCGCCCGAGTTGTTATCTCATCAGCTGTGGGGCTGCAGCACCGACTCACTGACGGAAACGACAGATCAGAGGCAGGATTACCATCAGACCATTTGCCAATTAGCACCCGTGGCACAGTAGCCACCCAGGGCCTGAGACGGCAGAGGGCCGGGGCGCACCGATGAATAATACAGACAAAGAGGCAGTGGCAAGATAATAATGAGCATGCTGAAGAGACACACCAGCGGCTGCTCTTTCAGGCCCCAGCTGGATCTTATACCAAGCAATAAGCCGTATCCACCTCCCATTTGGTTTCATTCTGTTTTTTATTCCTTCGTTCGTTCAGCTCATCCTCTCCAACTGAGCCTGAATGTTTACTGTCAGCGTGTGCTCTCTGGTCATAGAAACAGAAATCCACCTGAATTTGTCGAATACATTGTGAAACTGTCTCCAAGAAATAAAAAGAATCTCTAAAAAATTTATAGTTTACTCTCAAAGACACACTCTATACACCTACCAACTCAAAAATGGGAAAAAGACGTATCCAAATCTTTTGACTCTGATTTTTGGACCTAGATTTGTGAAAACACATTTAAAATGACTAAAAACACCAACTTACAATTGATCCAATTTAAGGTGCTTCACAGAACGCATATAACGCAATATAAACTGTATAAAATGGGCTTCTCGCGCTCAGACACATGTACGCAGTGCACCCAAAACATGACGGACACTTACTTTCACGCTCTGTGGCTTTGTACACCCGTCTATCAATTCTGGGTAACGATCACACAGAAACTCTCCAATATTTTGGACTGCGGGATTCCACACTCCCCGAACGTTTGCCTAATTGGTGATCTAACACAAACAGCCCTACCAGACATTCATATCCAACCCACACTTGCAGCTATCGCCATTGCCAAAAAAACTATTTTAGTTAACTGGAAAAATAAGAAAGCCCTCAACATCATCCATTGGCTGAACCTCCTCACAGAACACATTTCACTAGAGAGAATATCTGCTATCAGAAAAAACCAATTGGACTCCTTCAAAGAAAAATGGTCTCCATTTATTAAATCAATAAATATTAATCTATAGCCTCCGCTTGTATGTAGGCGTATGCCATTTCCCTCATAAAATTGTAATTATTATTATTCTGTCTGTGTGTATGATCTGACTTCTGTCTGCTTTATTTCAGTTTATTAACCCTCTACCTTTTTAAGTAGGATGGCACCATGGACTTCAAGGCTGTGTGCATGCACTGGTGGTGTCCCTTCCCTATTGCTCTTGGGGTCGCTCTCTGGCTCTGCGGGGCCGGCGTGGCTCGGGCCCCTCTGCCTGGGGGTGGGTGTCCCCGGTGTCTCTCCCTTAGAGCCCTGGGTCTGCTGGGTCTATGCGCTCTCCCGGGGCCTTGGGGGTGGCGGCGGCTGGTCTCTTCTGGGGCGCCCTGGCTGGCCCTGGGGTTTGGGGTGGGTCGGCCCTCCGGTCGCTCCCCTGTCCTTTCCTGCTCTGCTTCCCTCCTCCTCCCTCCTCTCCTGCCTGGCCGCTCGTCCTCGTCCCTCTCCCTCCCCTGGGGGGGCTGGGGGCCCTCCGCTGCCTGGGGGACTGGCATGGGGGCCGGGTGGTCTCTCTGGGGGGGTGGTTCTGGCTCATCTGGGCACAGGCCCTGGTACTTGCCTGTGTGCCGCCACTGGAGATAAGTTTCTGCTGGCTGGGGGCTTCTGTCCGGGCCCGGTGCTGTCCTGGGGAGTAGTGGGGTGGGTGGGGTCTCGGTGGTGCTGCGGGGTGGGCGCCCTGCATCCTGGACGTACCGGCTCCGGGGTGGGCGTGGGGGCTCATGGCCCTTGCTTCCTAGTGGTGCGGCCTGGTCCTCCCTCCGGGGCGAGGTGCTGCATGCGGCTGGCCCGTGGTGGGGCTACGGCGTCTGCCGGGGCGCTGGTCTAGCGCTGCAACTTCTGGGGGTTTTGGTGCTGGCTGGGCCGGTCGGGTTCGGGTGGGCCCACCTCGGCCTCTTGCCTCTGGGCTCTGGGGGTCCTCTGCATCAGTACCGGTGGTCTTACTACCTGTCTCCCCCGCTGCTCTCTCCTCATGGGCCGGATCCACACCAGACTGCCTCTTACTGTGCACTTCACATACTTCACACATCACTGTATATAGCTAATCTTAGGCACATATAGGGACACAACAGTTAGGGCCCCGAGAGCAGGTGAGGGCAGGAATGATGGGCTCTGTGGTGGGGCGGATGGCAGGGCTCTACGGCCTTGTCTCTTCCCCATCACCCTCTTGCTTGCCTCCCCTGCTCTCTTTGTTTTTAATGCACCACACACACTCACACCTTGGGGGTAGGTCTGGGACGGCTCGGGGAACTTGGGCCAGGGTAGGCTGCAGAGTAGCCATCCTCTGTGGTCCTCTGGCCCGCCCCCTGGACGCCTCGCCCAGCCTCCCCACTTTTAATGCACCACATGACACTCAGGGTTACAATATCACGGTGCAGGGATAATGTCTCCAGTCTGGGATCGGGAGACATATTAATAGGGAGTAATGAGGGAGATTTCACCAATATGGCCTCGCTGGTGGGACCCGGCCCCCTTATGGCTATGGGGTGGCGGGGGTGGACCATCATCCGTGTTGCTGTGGCTGGGGGGTCCCCGGGACCTGGGGGCTGTGGTCGGGGGGGTTCTCCTGCGTGCCCGACGGGTCCAGGCTGGTGCGATGGCTCTTGGTGGGCTGCGGGGGCTGGATTGGCCGTCTTGGTGGGCGCTGTGGCTGTACTGCGGGCTGGTGGCATGTGGTGGCTCTGTCCTGGTGGGTTGTCAGGACGCATTGCGGGGGGTGGGGGCCCTGGGTGTACTGCGCTCACCTGGGGCCTGGTGCGGGGGGTATGCGGGGTGCCTCCCTGTCGGCGTCGCCGGGCCCCACCACACTGTCCATTTTTACCCTCTGGACTCGCATCGGGTCCCGGCTCCGATTTCCTCTGACCGGCTCCCGGTGGCGGCCTGCTTTGTGCTGGGCTGGTTGCCACCCCTTCGGTGGGCCGCTCGGCCCCTGTGTCTGGCTTCCTGGCTGCGTGGGGCCGTTGGCCCCCTCGTGGGGGGGGGGTCTTGGCGCGCTGGGGGTGTCGGTAGCTGCTCCCTCTTGTTCTCCAGGTTCGCGTTGTTCACGGTGGCCCCGGTGGCTCTCTGGGGGCGCCGCCCTGTGGCTCCTATGGCCCGGGGGGAGGGGTGCCCTGCCGGCTTGGCCCTGCCTTGCCTTGATTGCCGTTCTGGGCTTCGGGGTTCTTCACACTTACATGTTTGATCAGGTCTCGCCAGCTACTGCCGAGTCCCATTGTCGGCGAATGATGGGACCCACCGGAATGTGCTGAGAATCTCTCCAGAGTCTCTACCGTAAACTCATTCTCTCCTTCACTGGTATCCTCTTCTGGCCTGTTCTATTCTATTCTATACCGTCAAGACATCCACAATTATGGTGCTCAGTACTGTTTGTTTAATTATTTATTTATCGAATCTCTTTTTCTTTTGTGCTGGTTTGGTTTTCTTTTTTCAATTTTTTTTTTTTTTTTATTGATGGGCAGTTAGTAGTTGGGAATAACACACCACCTTACAATCTTTAATTGCAATAGCACCGCCTGTTAATTTCTATCCCTGTTCATCCTGTTCATCCTGTTCGTCCTGTTCGTCCTGTCCAGTTTTTGTTTCCCCCACACATCACTGAGGTGTAGCACTGCCCTCCCTGGCTCATAATAGGGAATTCTAATAAAGAATATCTGCTTAGCTTTCAGGGAGGGCCGGTGATGGTCACACACATGCACTAAATATTAAAATATTTGGCTGCAAGACTAAAATATGCATCGATCTCAAAAAAAAAAAGAAAAAAAAAAGAAACGGACATCGGCCCATCTGAATTAATCACACCGCTAAATGGTGACTCGGAGGTGTGTGCAAGCATTCACCCATGGCTTTTTGAGCAGTGATGCCATTCTAGTAATTATGCCTCTGCACCACGCTTAGAGCAAGCTGTTTTTTGGTGCATGACACAGTACAATGACTGAAGCTCATTTTAGCATGCAAAAAAAATACTCCACCTCAAAGCAAAAATTATTGTTTCTTCAATTAAATTAAAACTGCATTTTCAAGATAAACTTCCTGAATGTGGGGCTTCGTTTGTGGAAAGTGATGTGTTTACAATGTTTTGGCATCTGTGCGTCGTGACTCTGTTGTAATAGTTTATGGACTCTGGCAAGTGTTGCAGTGATTTTGCCCATTTTGAAGCATCATAAATGCACTATATATGTCTGTGGTGCAGCAATTTCTAGCTACGACTCCTGTTTGAATGTTATGGGCGAGAAGCTGCGGCCAAACTACCGCACCATCTCTATAGAAAATAGTGTAATGCATAATACATAACCTGCAGAAATAAAATCTCTTATTCAGTGGCACATCGCAGCAGGTAGAAGAGAGTTAATTTCCTGAAAGGTGTTTCTTTTTCACACTTGAGTAAAATGACAAAACAGATGAGACGGATGAGATGATATATTGTCTGAAAGCCTGTGTACTCTGTTGCTAAATTTTTGTAAAATACAAATTTCCATATTTCTCTAATGCCCCGCGCTGTCAGAGTGGTTATCACTGCTGACAGCAGTTCGGTGAAAGCGTATAGATGGAAAATGCAGGTTAAGATAGGGGTGTAAGGAATGATGAAAACATCCGAGCCCAGAAATGACTGACTTATCTTTAATTTTCTCACCCACTCTATTTGTCTTGCACCTAAGCCTTGGGAAAACTTCTGAAAGCTACAGAAGTCCCTGTTTTGCTGCTCGACCTTTTTCTGTATCCCTAGCAACTGCATGCATTACATTCATTTTTATGATCTCCCATACTGTCAGTCTCTCGTTAGGTACTCTACCAGTTAGACGTTTGTCAGGAGATATGTGATAAGAAGATAGCAGAGAATTTTCTTGTACTTTAAGGAGAATGCAACCAAGTAAAATTTGTCATTCCTCTCGCAGACATGCAGAGTGCTGAGGGCCGTCTAAATTCACAATTCATCAAGTCTGCAGTGGCCTCAAGTACACTTTGTGCTGACTTTCAGAGAGCAGGTTGAGACATCACGAACAGCTAAAACACTGACATCTATCATTAAAGCACCCATGAATCATTACTTCCTTATGAAGTAACACTAAAACCAATTTATTGGGTTAGTATGTATGCAGACTGACTTTTTATTTTATTGAATGTGAAATTATATTACACAACATTTAAGCACATCCAGATTTCCCCCTGCTGTGTCACTGGGTAACATGTTTTAAGTGTTTTTAGTTTATTTTTGTCATGTCCCATACACACTGACAAAAGCGCTGTTCCCAACTGTCCTTATCTGCGCTCCTCGTGGTAATTGCATAATGTTGACCATTTTGTTATATCTTGGTGTTTCCCACAGGTTTAGAATTTACTTGGTGCTGGGTTGCAGAGACTCATACAGTTGACAGGAGGAGACTGTAATCCAGGCTGTTTTCTGAAACTACAATTTAAAGATATTTTGGATGCATCAGTAGACACCACTTAGCAGACTGACACAGAGAAGCCTCTAGTCTCCAGAGTTTTTTTTAAAAATCATTTCTGACTCCTTGCTGCTTCGTGGCACAGAAACACTGCCAGGAAGAAGGCTTTTCTATCGTTTCACCTCAGAATGTCGATGCACTTATAGCTCAGGCTGTTTCCAGCCATGCTTTGACTCTATAGTTTTTGCAGTAAACTCAAAGCATAATGTTTGCTGTTTTTCTTATACTTCAGTTTTTCCTTTGGTGTGGCATGACCAGTGTGCAAGCAGACATCCATGCATTTTAGAGGAGGAGAGTGCAACCCAGACTGATTCCTGAAGCTACAATTTCAAGATATTTTGGATGCATCAGTAGACGCTACTTGGCGGATTGGCACAGAGAAGCCTCTAGTCTCCAGAGTTTAAAAAAAAAAATCATTCCTGATTTCTTTTTGCTTTGGTTTGCAGCTACCTGGGTGCACAAACACTGCCAGGAAGAAGGTTTCTCTATCGTTTTACCTCAGATATTGATACACTGACAGCTAAGGCTCTGTTTCCAGCTAAGCTTTGACTCTATTCTTTGTAAAGATTGTTTCCTGTGTTGCTTGACTATTGTGCATGCAGGGTCATGTAGTTTAGAAGAGGAGAGTGTAGATGTCTTCTTAAAGTCTCCGATGCATCAGTGGATGCTGCTACTTGAGATGTCTCAAGTCTCCACTGCAGCAAACGTAACTCTGACAGGAATTTCTTATCATTTCTGACTATTTGCTGATTCGGTTTGCTTTCTTCTTGCACTGAAACCCTACAGGGAAGAAGGTTGTTCTGCTGGGCTTACACCTGTCATGTAACAGGACAAGTTTCTTGAAGACATTGGGCTTTTTTTAATGTTTCCGTTTGGAAGGTTGCTTCTCTGACAGCAAAAAAATCCCTGTTGTGCTTTGGTTCCACTCTTTGCATTAAATTTAGTGCCTAATGTTGTCATTTTATCACGTTTCATTGTGTCCTGTGCTGCATGACTGATATGCATGCAGAAACTTATGCAGTCTAGAAGGGGAGAGTGTAATCAGGTTTTTTTTCTGTAGATGAAATCTACCAATGTTCCCTAGAGGTGCATTACTACTCAGCATATGTGCACAGAGAAACCTCTAGTTCCCATTTGCACATACTTTTACAAGTGTTCTGACAAACCTTTGTTAGATAGAAAATAGTTCAAAGGAAGTCTTGCAGGTTTATCTACATATGAAATCTGTAGGTCTGGGTCTTTCTGAGAATGTGGCAGGCCTTAAGCATTCTTATCCATGGTAATATTCATGATTCTCATTTTTTGTATGGTTCTGAAAGTAGTTCTGTGGAATGTTATAGTATTTCATACCTTTTTATGCAATGTGGATTATGTACCTGATCTAAGTCTAGCACTGAAACATTGCGCTAATAAATCCACCTTTGCAAATTAAGGTGGAAGATAGAAAGTAGTGAGATAAGGCTTTCTCATGTCAGATTTACCTCAGTTCAGGCCTAGGGATTTTATCTACCCGTGCGGATACACACAGATTGACCTGGTAAATGTCAGGCATAATGCTGCAGCTGATTAAAATGTTTAGTCGTTCCTATGAGATTTTTGGTTGCATGCTGGAGCCCTGTATAGTCATTTAACTGTATAACTACACATCACGTCTACATATGTAAAATATTAAAAAGGACTTTTGAGGGGTAATTAAAATTGCATTAGCGTTGTTTCAAATTGTGATTTGAAGTTGATTAATTGTTCAGTCCAAGTAGGTGTGAGTAATTTGCTCCCTTTACTCTCAAAAATCCTACGTCTCTTCATGTCAACTACCATCATGTGAAAATGCAAGCAAAAGGACGAGGATTCATCAAGTGTCCACTCACTGTGGAGTAGCACATTGAGTGTTTACTGTGGAGCCAACTGTAAATTAGCAAACAAGGGAAATCCATCCACTGTAGCACAGAGTGAGGACATTCACAGATACACAAACAGTGATTCTGCTCTGTTTCTAAGATCACAGACATGTTTGTGAACACTCAAAAATAACACAACATTTCAAAGTTCACCTAAAATTCAGAGTTAAACATTCACCTTCAGGGGTTTTCTTACTGTTTCTGTTTAGTGCTTTGATGCTGATCCTCCCTGGCTGGACTATATAGCAGTAAAATGCAGTATTTTTTAAATTGGGTGACTCTCCCCTTTAAATCTGCAATGCTGATTTACCCAGGGGTCACACCAAGCAGCTAAAAAGCTTCTAAATCCTCTGGATAGTTATTCCTTTTGCATTATACTGCGGCGTATGTGTGTATTTGTGTGTGTGCATGTGTGTATATGTGTGGTGTGTGCACGGTCGCCCATCTTGTGTATGTGTGCGCGATTATCCGTGCATCGTGCCCCTTTGTGTCCGCCTGCGTCTGTGCTGTGAGAAGCAGGCATACTGATGTCTGATCCAATCACACTCAGCTCTGGTGGGCTGGAGGCCTGCAACAGCGAGCGAAAATAACGGGAAACACAGAATGATGGAGAGTGTGTGGGTTGTGCATCTATAATACTGTTCAGTTTGGAGTATTGTACGTCACCGTGGTCAGGGCCACACTGAAATCTATTACACATAAATGAGGACATGGCTGAAATTGGTGTGAAGAAACACCTGATTAGTGCAGCTCTGTAATGTACACCGCTCTCCATTTCTTCTCCTGACTGTGTTGACTGCAAGTCTTTTGAGGAAGATATCAAACAGTGTAATACAATTTACAGATCACACTGCAGATAGTGCTGTCATCAGCAGCTGTAATCAGGTTATCCATCTTGTTGTTAGTCTTTACACCCATTTGTTAACAATCAAAGCTGCATCTTTTGTTGCTCTGTCAGTAGATGTTTAGAAGGCAGTAAATGACGTGTATAAAGACTTCTAATTGTTGCAACAGGCCCTAAGAACAGATTTTTCTTCCTTAAACAGAACAAAAATGTACAGGGTGTTGCTACTACCTCATGTTTTTCTTAATATATCATTTATTTATCTTTCACATTACAACAAATGGATTATATACATACACAAGTCCACATTTAGCAAGGTTTTTTTGTGCAAAGCTGTATGACAAATAGACAAGAAAAGAGATGGAGAGAACCCAGCACAAGTATCACATTGACAGTACAGGCACACAAACCAGGCATACAAGCCCTCGGCCGTTCCATGTCATGCACATGGTAACCGGTCATGACCAGCCTGTCCATTCAGTTAGTCAAAATAAAACTCAGTCCAGAAGAGTCCCCTGCCTCTGCTGCAAGTTGCCAAATCTTAAAGGTGCAAAGTGCAATATTTATATACAACATATTTAACATTAATATAGCATCAATACAGCAGCAAATGACTATCTGCTATGTGAAGATATAGTCAAGCAGTGGCATCATTGCCACACACTGAATTCACACTTTTTTGTGTGTGTTGTGATCTGAACTTCTCTGTTTTATATTTTGGCAGTGGGCCCAGCTGTATTTTAGTGCATGTTGATGCATCTGTGTCCCTCCCATTGAAACTGTTTGCTTATAAACAGACCACCTACTCTGCATTTATGAAGTGAAATTGCAGTCCAGCATTCATCTGGTACCCTACAAAGCCCAACAATTTGAAACAAATCCTTTATTAGTCTTATTTACCTCATTCATGTGCACTCATTTCATTCCAGCTCAGTGTGAGATTCTCTACTGCTGTTTTGAGGCGCTCTTCTGCTGTTCTACCCATCAGCAAATTATAAAAAAAAAATTTGAGCAACAGCCAGATCTAATATGTACCTGACAGCATAAAACCCCTTTGCACTACACATTCATTCAATTTGTGTTTAAAATCTGTGTGAAATTAGCATCTGATTTACTCAGGCAACAACTCATCATACATTCTGATGACATGACACCTTGTCGATGATTTTTGTAAGAGAAGAAAAGCTCAAAGGAAAAGGATCAGGGCTCACACTTGCTTAAGTTCAGAAAGATCAGAAAAGAAGTAGCAATGCAGAAATTGTAGTTAATTATTTTACCTCAAGACCACAAATAAACCTTGATTTGGAAAATATTTTGGTTGTCTTTTGCCCTCATGGCAATATTTATTGATTAGATTTGCTCAAGAAATGCACCCAGCTGACAAACCCGTCAAGAGAGGATATGGAGTAAGAAAAAAGGAAAGATTTCACATTAAAATACAAGCCACAGCAAATAATCTATGGGGAATATACCATAACACAAAAAAACACCAAGGCATACGTGAAGACTTCCCCATCTACATAAAGAAACCTTCCTTGAACAGTGTGTTCACAGCTTCAAAGGAACTCAGGTTGTTTACGTGGTGTCGAGACCGATGGGTGTTAACATGTGTTCAGCCTAATTAATGCAAATAAGCAATGTGCTGCACACCTGGTTTTTATCCAATCTTGTTTCCTGATCCTCCACCTGATCCTGACAATGATTTTAAAGTAAAACTGGCAGACTGACACTATTCTTTTTATTTGGGGTAAATTTACTCTTATACAATATACTGGAGGTTACAAATGCCACTGAAAGTTTATTTTAGACCCACTGATGCCCTGAATTACCATGTGATCTGCATTTGATATCTAATTTAACACAGGTATAAGTGAATAGAGAACAGAAATGCAGTTTACTCGTTCAGTTTGACCACAAACCTGAGAAAGTAACCTGCACTGCAAGCTAAATTGTCACCCACTTTTCCCTCTGCCTGCTGTCTTAACCCATCAGAAAGCTACAGATTCCATCTTCAGAAAAGATAAAACAAGTATAGCAGCAGACCCAACATCACTTGTCTGGACCTCTACCAGGTTTGTTGACAGCTCTGCATCCTTAATTACAAATCTGGCATTGCATCACTTGTATAAGCTTTTTTCACAGCAGGCATTTTTTGACTGGTTAAAGCAGAGTGTTAATAATAGCATGAATTCAAGTGTGACAGCGAGCAGCTGCATGGAGTTCATGTGGCATTAATTTTGTGATTTACATGTGCATGTTTTTCTAACTTGTAATGTGAAAAAATGACAAAATCTGTTGAGACAATATTTATTAATACCAGGTGTAAATGGGGGTTGTGATAATCAGCACTGAGATTAGTGAAGTGTGATTATTCATTATTTATATTGCAAGTGAGACAAAGCTTTTCTTCTGTCAATGTAATTACATAACTGAACATCTTATAAGGGCTGTACGATATATTGCCATGAGCACAATACAGGATCTGCACAGTGTTCTTGGTATTAAGAGTAATTTTGCAGTGACTTATTTTATACTTCAATTAACTGACATTACGTTTTAGAAATCTGTTTTCA
Source organism: Amphiprion ocellaris (assembly GCF_022539595.1). NCBI lineage: Eukaryota > Metazoa > Chordata > Actinopteri > Pomacentridae > Amphiprion > Amphiprion ocellaris. The sequence goes on along the minus strand of NC_072784.1, from coordinate 13,955,053 downwards.
CTATGACATGACAGAGTCTTAGTTTGTAAATTACACTGACCATGATTCAGTCCTGAAATGAAAATTTCCAAGGGAGATCAATGTTTTTTATACATGCTGTAGTCACATTGCAGGAAGTGTGACATGAAAAAAAAAAAATTAAAAATTTCCATGACTAATCTACAAGACAAGTCTACTCAATAGAACATAATTACATGATTTAAGGATTCCTGGCAACATAGAGGTTTTTTCTTTTACTTTATTTTCAAGACCGTGTGTTGACATACAGTCTTACTTGTTTTCTATGTCGTCTGTGTAAACACAACTTGTAGTTAGTTCAGTCAAAAACTGAATTTCCGTTGGTCAAAGCTCACTCACTCCTGGCACCATGTTTGTGCTGAGCGGTGCAGATTTAAAAATTTTTTTTTTTTTTTTTTTTTTTTTTTAAAAACACAATCTTGTTGGTGCAATTGGTTAATTTATGGCAAATTTCGTAATGGCACGTCGAATAAAGTGATTTCAATGAAATATCATGATTTTAAGCTCAGATGTAGTAAATTTTTCCAACAAAACTGCAAGTCACTCATTTATTATTACTTCCAGGTCTGTCAGAAAATTCTAAGTTTGATGGGTCTTTCTGCTTTTACAGTTTCCTGTTCTGATAAATGGAGTAATTTTGGCAATTTATTAATAATAACATGACTTTTTAAAACCTGCCGCTGGGTTTTGGGGTTCAGAGATGAAATGAAAAGGTGACTAAATGAGACATTGTTTATTCTAGAGTCTGGTTTTAGTGCTCAAATGCTCTGAGAGTTGCTCTTAGATCATGCAAATAGTGAACTTGAGCATCAGGTGTTTGGTGTAGAGCTCCGGTGGGTGATCAATCATTTACTTTGTCACACTGGAAGCTAACGGTTGTCAGTAGGTTTCAAATGAATTATTTTTAAAAAAAAAGCTGTGCTTGCATTTCTCCTAAAGACCTGGTCCAGAGTGAAGTGAGTGATGCTTGAAGTATCCAATGGATATCTCCTGCCAGATCTCTTGATTTTCTCTCTTCTCTATCATTGCTTTTACAACACCTCCTGTCTTATCCATTTCATTACTCTTCCAATTTCTCATCATATCTTCCATTGACACTTAGTTCTCCTCGCTCATTTCATCATTCCAGGTCCTCTGTGTCTCCTCCCGCTTTGATATATCAGATGAAATGTATGAATACATCTTTGAGAAGCTTGAATTCAGCCTGATTGCCTGTACTGCTCTCATTAATATATGAATTTAACAGGTATGCCTGCACATCAGCTGTGCATTCCGCATTAGTGAGATGAATACAGAATAGCGTTATTCTGGTATGAGCATATATGCCACGTTTACCTGGAGCCGAGTATTTTCTGATGCGAAAAAGCTTTGCTTGACATAATCACATTTAATCAGACGCGGGTAGATTGCTGAAGTGTGGAGAAAGCAGGCCAAAAGAAATGAAGAAATGTTCTCAGGCTTCAGTGGTAATATAAACTGAAACAGTTGTCATTGTTGCCCATCGCACATTTCTTGCAACACGCTGCCTCTTCGTATTAATGATGGTTATGATTAGCTGACTCTGAGTCATCGTGGTTTGGAAGATCCTGTTCTCCACAGTTTTCAGGAACTCATTCATCAGTCAAACTCTCTCAGGTGATTTGTCTCAGAGTTGAGGAGCAGACGCTGCAGCCGGGTAGTATGGAAACGTCTGGATGAATAACGGGTTCGGGACAAGACAGGGGGTCGGCTGGGGCGAGGCCCTGACAGGTGACAAATAGTATTGATAGACTGAAGGATATAGGACTGCCTGGATGGCTTCCCCATCTCATTCTGCTCTTCTCTTTGCTTCACTCTGGGAATCGATCCGAGTCTGCAGGTCGACTACAGAGAGAGGTAGACATCCTTCAATGCCTGTCCTGGGTATTACCTTATCACCCGCTAATGTGATTCCCCTCCCCTCACCTGCCCTCAACTTTTACTCAGTTTGGCTCATTTGGAAGTGAAAATGGTTTTTGAAAAGCCAGTTCTTCCTCCTCTTTAAAAATTCTGAAGATGGAGTTGTAATGAACTGAAACAGACACAACAGCAAGCCTCAAAAGGCAAAATTTTTATGGATGAAAGTAGACAGAGGCTGCAATCTGGTGCACTGAAAAACACTTCATCTGATTGCATGCAAGTCTGTGATATGTACAATAACAAATAGGCTTGTATCTTTACAGTTTTTAATTAATCTCCAGACATCATGCATTTTTATCATAATAATAAACATTCATGTAATCTCAGCCACTTAAGACCCAATGATCTGAAGTAGGAGAAGCTGCAGGTTCTACTTCTGTTTTCTCAACTGTATATCCCTGTACTTGGTGATTTTACAATACAGTGTTACTCAACACAGAATTATGAATCTCTCAGATAAATACAAAATAAGACAAAGTCCTATTTGCTGCTTCAAAGTGTTTCAACTTTGTTTCTGTGGAAATCATCTTTTTCTGTCTATTTTGTGTGTTAAAATTTGAGCTAAATACTAAAGTACTCATGAGTAACGTTATGCAAGTAACTGAAAATTACTAAATAGTTTCAGTTAGTTGTTGCTTCTTTTTAAAAGTAATTGAATTACTCTACCATTTACTGCATTCAAAAGTAATTTATTCTGATTGATATGAACTTTTGCTTTTTCTTTTCACTTCAGCTCGACTCCTCACCACTGTCTGCTCAGCTGTGATGTGTACTTTGAAATCTCCCTCAGTGGGTCAGTAATTTTGTTGTCCACTGTCCTGTCATTGATCTACACAGTGTAATTTGTTGAGAACAAAATGACATAAGAATGCAGTGTTCCCTTGCGGTTTTTGAGCAGTCTAGTTTGTCTGATTTGCTGGACAAACTGTCATGACACCATTTCTAAACTATCCCAAGTTTTTTTTTCTGCATTATATTCTATTTTATTAAGACAGTTCTAATATTTAGATATTTCAGACAAACTATGTGATGCTGATGTATCTCTAATATGTTAATATTCACAGATATGTTAGCTGTGCACAAAGCCACTGTCAGATTTGAATTCTGAACCCCTCATGGTGCACAAGCATCGATCAGGCTGAAACTGGCACACAGTAGTGAAGCTGCTGTTTTTAAAGGCGTCCACTTCAGATTGTTTGGTTTTCCTGTTTTCTTTGAGTCAGTCAAATTCAGTAACTTTCTCTTTAGATCAATTGGAATCCATTTGGGATTTGAACAATCACTGAAAGGACAACAGAGAAGCTTTTGTTTAAATGCACTAAATAAATACTCCACATTTGTCTCCCAGAGAGACATTTTTGATGATGTTGTGTATGAGGTTTGATCCAGTGTTGAAGGTCTTTTCCAATTAATTTCAACCTTCTGTTGCTTCAGATGACTTTCCCTCGTGAGGGTTTTGGATAACAAGCCTGAGATTCTTATGTGTTCAGTATTTTTGGAAAATGAAAGTAGTTTCAAGGAAGGCTATGAAACCAACCCCCCAAAATGAAGAATGCCTCCTTCAGCCCTGCGTGTTTGATCAAACCACCTTCTCATTTTTTCTCCTTTCACGTTCTGACATACCCAGTCTGTGTGTGTCAGTCTCTAACTGCATCTATTATTTACAAACTCTGAGCATCCTCAAGTTCCCTCCCCGAGGCCATGCCTTTACACCGAGCCGGAATATAGATCTGGGTTCTGCTGTTAATGAGTTACCGCCACAGAGCGAAGAAATCATCGTGTTTATGCCAAATGGTCGATTTTATGTACTCCATGTGAATTTGTTTTGGCGATTCGTTCTGCCCGGCTGCCTCTCCATAAGTTAGTTTCCCCCTGCCGTCTCTTTTGTGATAAATATCTCCCCACTCCTCTCTCCTATCATCCCCCTGTATTTAAAATGTCTTAGGATTTAATCTCAGCTCATATATCAGTTGATCTGATTCCCCTAGGCCATTTGTGTTGCATGGGAAGACAAAGCAGGGGCTGCAATCATGCTTTATTTATTTTAAAGGCTGATTAAAAACCCGGGGTGTGCTCTGACTCCCCTCCAGATCCATTCAGTTATTAGAACCAACATAAAAAATACAACAGCAGCTCTCTCTCCTGCTCTGACTCCTTCCCTGTTGCTCTTATTTATACTATCTCATATAGGGAGAACCACAGAGCAGAAGAGGGTTCAAAGGCCTGAAGTCTAAAAAAACTGGACTGGAGTGTTCAGCTGAGCGCGGTGGGAGGGAACGCTTTATTTGGACACTGAGACTTATGAGGAATTTCTTCCTCTGTTCTTCCTTTGTGCATAATTGACCATTCAATACAGAGTGATTGTGCGATCATAGCTTAGCAACTGTAACTAGGCACAGCAGGCCTGACAGGCTGTGGAGTTCTCACATGGTTGTATTATAAGAATTCGATATTGGACTCCAGCGTTGGCTCCATTTATTTTAGATGAAAACTTCTCGCCCAGCTCATAAACAAAAGCTATTTTCTCACTTCCTCTTTTGCTTCTATGTTTCCACGTCAAACTACACAGCTGTCAGTGTTCTTCTACCTCTGGCTCAGTGTCTAGACATGACTTTGGGAAGACACATAACTGTAGCTCTTCTTCTTCTCTCTGAATATTTTGCATGTGCAGGGTGTCTACCAGTGTGTTACAAGTCCAGTTCCAAGACTGTGTCTATGAAAATCAAAACTCCACCTAATCTAAATTTGTCCACTGTCCCCATTGAAAGCTTTGCAGCGATACAGTGCTTTAATCTTTAAACTCTGTCAAAATGGTGACTCTTCACTTCATTTTGGCCAAGAGAAAGAAGTCACAAAGAATCAAATCTGCAGAGTAGGGCAGGTGGAGAGTGATGATTGTGTTGTTTTGGCTGAAAAAACCCATGTGTATTCACTGTGCTGCAGCACCTATGGGCCATTAGGCAGAGAATAAACGTTATAGTCGAACTCTGGCCATACAGTCTGACCCTGGGAGACAAATTCATGCTGCACAAACATGTGACTGTTGAAGAAAATAATAAGCGTGCTCCTGATCTGATATACCATGTCCAATTTTAGAAACTGTTGATGCTTTCACCATGAAAGCTGCTATTTCTTCTCCCATTTACAGCTGCAAACCCACCAGTGACTGACACATGCTGACACAGGAGGCAATGTTTGTCTGCACTTCTGTCAGTTATCACAAAAACATGTACTTGACAGGTCCCATTATTGATACTGTGGTGTCATGCAGTCTACTGACAGACGCATGTTGCGTTACTGTGACACGTTCTCTGCATCATGAACAATAAACAGTCCCAGAGCTTTTTGATCGTCATTCATAAACTACAGTGACAGTGGGCCAGCTTTTTAAAAATTTTTTTAAATTTATTTAACCGGAGATATCTACCAGTCGCATATCCACCAAGTCAAGTGCGGTTGGCGAGCACCACTACCTTCAATTTTTACAGAACTATAGGGTCCCACCATTGCTGCCGTTAGCCTGTTGGTGGACTGCACCAGCTAAACGCTTAGCTACAATGATGTGTCTGCTATCGGAAGGTCAAAAATAAACCAGCGTTTTTAACAGCCCCACCTGTCTTTTCATTGTCTGTCTGCATGTCATTTAGGGTGTGCATAAATATCACGCACATGTATTAAGTTGCTACAAATGTGCTATTTCAGCCGACAAGAAAATGATTTCCCATGAATAAAATGCAGTGTGGAATTTCTCTTGTTCCCTCTGCAAGGCAACGTTCTTTGAAAGTTTGAGTTGTAAATCTGCATGCACACAAATACTACTACTAACAAACACCGCAACAACAGCTGTCATTCTATGATACATTTTTATAGAGGTGTCATATTAAAAAAAAGTTTATGCAAACTGGACATTTGGAATATATGTGCTTAGATTTGACAAAAAATTTTTATGCATGCTGTGGTTGGTTTTTGACTTTTACTCTGAAAAGAGGGAATGCACTTCATGGAAGATTGAAACATCTTTTCAAGTAAGTTCTGATCAATAATCTGTTTCAGCCTCCTCTGCTGTCTCTGGACAGTATGAGATAAGGTTGATATCAGGTGACAAAAGATTAAGTACAACTTGCCTGATTGAAAATATTTTTTTCCCCGTTTTTCTTGTAGATGGAGAATTTTTTTTTTCTTTAGTCAGTGGCAAGCATCTGCTTTTGTTTTGCTTTCTTGTACCATTTATTACAGCCATGAGTAACATAGCGCCACCTCCTGACAACACGATGCAGCCTGGTTTGTTTGCTCCAAAATAGTTATTGGAAACACGAGTAATTTACATTCTCTTTTTAAACTTTTTGAACAACTATTCAAAAGTTTCCGATAGATTTACTTGGCAATTTTATAGAAACATGGCTCTTAAATAGTGTTAACGGGGTTTACCAACAGTGAGGCTGTAATCTATCCTCAACTCCAGCCAGTGGCTCTTGGTATTCACTGAGGAGGAAGAAGATGGAATGGACTGAAAATAGGACTGACAACCTCTTGCTTTAAAGATACTCAGTATTTTTTGTTGTCACACTCAGGGCAGGTAATGAATCAAGCATCTCGTTGAGCTGAAGCAGCACAGAGCACAAACGTGGCTTCACTATCAGTCACCCTTGAGCTTGCTTACAAATGTTTGTGAGACCATCTGTGTTTGTGTGCGTTTTCAAAGCATCCAATAAACAAGAAATATCCATTATTAATCTTGTGTGCCAGGCGGGGGGCTACTTATTTATATCCTTCATGTCTTTTATTCATAAATGTGTAAACAATGTCTAGGTGTTTGGGTGACTCAGCGTCTATGCGTCTGCATTGTGTCGGAGTTTCAGCCCCCGTTGCTAAGTTGCAATCGAGGAATTGTACTTCATAGAATTTTCCTTTTGTGTGCACTACTTGCCTGGAGGCCTGTTTTACTGTTGAAAAGCTCTTTATAATCAAACAGCAGTTCTGCAGCTGCATGGCTCCGCGTTGTGATCATTGGTATTCTCCTTCTCTTGTCTTTTATCGAGTGTAGCGTTCCTCCAGCCAAACACAGTGATGAGGGGTCAAGTTTCAGAGCAGCTTCTTTGTTTACCAAAGGTCCGTCTGCACAGTCGGCCACGGCGACGGCAGGAGATGAAACAAGGATGCGGGAGACGGTAACAGGAAAGGTGAGGGAGTGGAAGGGGTGGGCTGATGAGTCGGAGGGTGAAGTGGGGGAGGCACTGAAGGTTGTGGTGTTCCCTCTAGCTCACCCCGGCTCATTAATTTTCTCATTTAGTCAAAACAGTGGAGTGTGCAAACAAGATCGGGGGCCTTGCCTACTAATGAGGACAGGAGGAGAGTAGCAGACAGCTTCTACACTGTGTGTTAATGGGAGTTTGTGTGTGACAGAGTGAGTGTGTGAGAGGAAATGTGTTTTTGTTGGGACTTATGGGAGTTTCTTTGCTCCTGTCACAGTTTTCATCACTGTGCGTTAATTTTTCACTGCATATTAAAGTCCTACACCTCTATAGAAACAACACAACCATGACTACATGTCTTCTGAGCAGAATGGCACAGCTGATGTCATAAAATGTAAAAAAAGAGAGAAAAAAGTTTTCATTATTTATTTTATAAAAACTGAAAAACCCTGGAATCAGCACGTAGATTTTTAAGTACACATAGATGTAACCAATACTGGGAAAAAAAACTGGTGACTCTACATGCCATAGATATTTGACAACTTACGTTTTTAATTTGTTTTCCTTCTTGTCTCCTTCGACTCTATGTAGAGTCTGCAGTTCAACCAAAAAATTCCTGAATTTCTGTCACGTGACTGTTGGCTGCATGTTAGTCACTAATGGTTTTTTAGTTGCACAGAGAAGTGCAGAATCTTTTCAATAATTAAGTTATTTATTTATTCATTTATTATTGTTATCTGTTAATCTGTTTAGAATAAATGTTTTTTTCGCTGTTTTTTTCACTCAGAATTGAGTGATGTGAAGTTGTTTTAGGATTGTTGCTGTTATAGATCGTAGCAGTGATCGACTGCATACTGTTTTTATTGTTATTTATCTGTTGTTATTATTTTAAAAATGAGAGGCTTTGCAAATCCACCAGCAGGTTTTGGATATCAGAAGGTTGAAGGACCCACTCGGATACAAACTTAATCATTTCAAGTATCTTAAGTAGTATGTAATTTTTATTATAAAGATTTCTTTAGATTATTTGTCCAATTAACCAGAAACTTGGCAGAAACTAAACATCTCTGTCCACAAATGTTGTTCTTTTGTTTTGGTCTTGGTTCCTTAAGAAAGCTGCATGGAGCTTGACATTTATTGAGCTTCTAAGGCAAAAAAAAACCGTTTGTGAACTTCAATTTTAGACAATGTAGTGCTTCCAGCTTGGTGACAGCACTTTGGCAGAGACTCTTTCGCATTTCTGTTTGACATGACCTGTGCAGAGCACTGACATCTGCAGGACAGCCAGCTTTTTCCTACAGTTATAAGACTTAAGAGCAGCATCTAAGCTGAAATAAATGGGAATGAAGGACACTACGCTTGGAGAGAAAAGATATTGCATTGGTCTGAATATAAGTGAGGATTGTGTTATATTTGGTGACTAGACCAGTAGTTCTGAAACATTTTGAGTCACGACTACACAGAATATTTTGTAAAATCATTACTGTAAGCCCCACAGCTAAACAAGTGGGTGTTTGTGCTGTGAAATGACTATATGGATAAATTAGAGAGATAATGTGTAGGTGTTATGCTGTCTATAGCATCGAAACGGACAAGAGGGGAAAAAAAGTTGAACAGCTTTCAAGCATGTGCAAGCACTGAACTTATAACCCACTACGGATGTTTCATGTTGTTTTTGACTGTGCATGTAAATTTCAAAAAGTCAGGCTGATATTTCTGAAGTTTGATGGAAGCTTTGGGCTCTGTTGGAACAGAACTGCAGACTTTGAGGTGACCCACCTCCTTTTGGCCCGAGTCTTGAGCAGGAATATATTTTCTGAGAAGCCAATGCTCCATAGTAGTTCCATGTGTTTGAGTTTTCAGATTTTCAAGACTTGCATATGATTATTGGCTATAGCTACTTGGTTAGGAACGATACTGCTGCACCAGAGCTCCAAAATGAGAAGGTTTTGTGTCCAATCAAAATCTCATCTGCACACACATTTTGACTTCCACAAACACACTCACAATCCATGCTAAGTTAATTATTTCTCTTGTTCAGGCACTGCAATGTAAAAACTAGGGCCAAAAGATTTGGGGAAAAACATTTAATTGCAATGTTTCTGGCAGGATTTGAGTTGCAATATATATATATATATATATATATATATATATATATTTTTTTTTTTTTTTATATATATATATATATATATATATATATATATATATTTTTTTTTTTTTTTTACAGTCAAACTTCAGTCCAGTATTCATTGTGCAGTAAATATTTAAACGTGTGATGAAGTATTACAACATTAAACATTAAAGGTGCGATTGTCATACAAGGAGAACGGTGCGAATTTGTCCACTGACACAACAGTTTAAACTCTGGGTCAGACACACTGTTGTGGCTGTTAAATAATGAGACTGTTTTTTTGTCAGACAAACACAGCTTGCAGCCTGAACCACTGAGCACTCATTGATCAATATGGAGCATTAACAACCCCTGAAAGTTTCAATTTGTGTAAATTAAATAAAATTGAATTGCAGCATTTGTCTCATTATTTAAAATCCATTTCTTGAGTGGCCTAAATTGCAGCTTTTGTGATTTGCTATTTGCATTGTTCCAAATTTTAGCTTTGAATCAACTAAATCTAGTGTTATAGCAGAAAACATTTCCCCCATTATGTTATTATTTTTGTTATGTTATTTTTTTTCTCCAGAACAAAGAGGCAATTCACAGTACATCCACTTACAACTCATTAGGTATTTTTTTGAATTAAGTAGTTACATTCATAATGAAGTAATAAGTGTAATTACAGACATAAGCAGAGAGTGATGTATTTATTTTTCATTTTTTGGGTAGCTGTGGCTCCCGTCAGCAGTAGAGTGATTTTTGGAGTTTGATTCTGGTCCCCCTATTCGCTGAAAAGTCTTTGGGCAAGCTACTGATCTCTAGGTTTTTAAAGACAAGCAACTTGAATGACAGCTTTGCAAAGCGGTTTATAGAATAGAAGAGAAGATTTTTATTGTCAATTTCTCTATATATTCAGGACATACAGAGGAACCGAAAATACATTTCTGTTTTACCTTTGAATTAGTGCCATACATTAAAGAAAAACTAAATAATCAAAATACAGTATAGATTTTTTTTTTTTTTTCAAAGTATATTGAAATATATAAAAATCAATCCATGTACACTGGCAGTAGTGCAATATAGTGACAGCTTATTGAGGTGAACTGGTTCAGTAAGTGAATCATTAAGTTCATTTTAGAAGTTAAATACGGCTAAAAGATAGGAGCATGGACCATTTAGCATGTGTGTATTTTCATGAATGTCTTGAAAACTCTCCCCAAATTGAAGCCAACATATCTTGGAAATGTGTGGTGTCAGCTTGCAAAGATGCTTGCAAGATGATCTGATTTCAAGTTATGTCACCAGTGCGAAATGGCTTTTCTGACATATTTGGCTTCACTTTTGTACAACTGGATGAAGTAGTGACATATTATCTATCTTAAATACAGCCTTAGGGCTTCTCTGCTAGTGAGTCCCTCAGTTAATTAGATATCACAGTTGCATCTGCAGGAGTTGTTGAAATCTCCTGTAAGGTGTTCTGCTGCAACGGAGAGAAAAAAAAATTATTCGCTGCAGAAATGGGAGGGAGAAAATCCAACCAAATCAAATCAAACAACCAAGAATTACGGCTGTCACACCTGATGAGTTCAAAAAGACAGTTTCAAAAAAATGCTGTCAGAGAAAATCATTCAGAGAGGAGAGAAGAACTCACTCACTACAGTAAGTCAGTTAGATGGCCAGTGGCTACACCCACCGAGGTGACCTCCCTACAGACATCTGGCCGAGCTGTAATTTTAGTAAGTTGCCAAACACTGCTGCAATGTCAGCTGGCTACGGGCGTGTGACAAAAAACATTTAGCTTGAATAACATCAAGTTTTGTTGGGGAGAGTCACCACAGCGGCTGCTGAAATGAGGGAAAATCCTGAAAACCAGAGCGATGAGGCTGTCATAGCAGCAGATTAATGATTATAGTTCAAGAATGAGATGCAACAAATTACAACTACACATCAATTTTATGTTAAAAATATGTGGAAAATCCCCATATTTTAAATATAAAATTGATCAAAAATTAAGATGATATGAAAAAATGACTTGTGCAGTCCAAAATCCAAAGATTAATACTGAATTCTTCACACTTGAGAGGCTTGTAGTGGTAAAACACTCGTGTTTTCTTCTTGAATTCATGCCAGTTTATGAGGATGACCGTTTATGGCTGTTTGTGCCAAGTTTTGCTTCAAAGCTGTATGTTCTGTTCAGTTTGTACTTTACTTTGTGAAAAATTATCTGTACTTTGGTGAAAAGCCCTTGGTTTAAGCAACCAGTTCAGCCAAGGGCATCATGTGTCTTCATTTGCTCACTGTTATTTTTTTCACCCTTTTGCTGATACTTATTCTCATCGCTGCTGGGAAAAAAAAAATCCAACATGTCTTTGAAACTTTGATTTGTAGAGTTTTCTCTGTTATGAAGAGAAATAGCGAGAGAAACATGTCTTGTGAGAAGCTGTGGAAGACTGGCAGGCGTATCTGATTGAGCCCAGACTGTTTTTAAATGGCATCGCCTTCATGAAGCTGCTCTGGCTTTTTTCTCTTTTAGCTCACAGCCTAAAACCCACCGACTATCCTCATGGTGGATAATCAGATTGAGTCTGTGCAAATCAACCAAGTAGTTTTTTCTTCCTCTCTGTGATCTAAAGGCAGTATAAAGCACTAATTGGAAAAGGAGGCCATTTATTCCAGTGTGCGGGTTGGTGTGTTTTCTGCCTATTTCATTATTAACCATTGTTTCCCCAGGTTACGTGTTTGCCAACACTGTCTGTTTATGAACAGGGAAATTAGTTTTCTGATCTAATCACAGAGGACAGATTAACGCTACAAGGGTCTTATTGCTTGACCCCTGTTGATCGAGACGGAGTCTGACTGAGGTTGAGAGCGTAATTTAGTGCTTGATTTAAAGTATTCAAAGGAGTCGTTATGTTCAAGTGGTGACACAGTTACTGCAATGTTTTACGCCATCCTCCCGAATGAAAAATGAACCAGTCCAATAAATTATGTCCACTTGGAGCTGATGAAGGCTCATGTTGAATTAGAATCCTCGGAGGCTGCAGTGGGTGTGGAGTGTGATCGTGGCCATCAAACCGTGTGTTTATATCGATCTGTAGAAGTGAAAGCAGCACATAGGGACGCTGTAATTAACCACTTTCCTGTTTTATATTGCCATGCTGGCTGTCTGGATCTATAGCTGGCAAAGTTACTTGTTTCAAAAGTTTGATTCAACAGGAAATATCTCCAGAAGTGGGCGGAGTGCCATGAATTTGGAGCAGAAATTCATTCATTTTGATTATAGATTATACTTTAGGTTGGATTAAAGAAGTAATTTATCTAGTGAGGTATCCAATATTTGCAGCTTTCACCAAAAGTTAAATATTGTTGGATTGTTGACTGTATAAAAGCAGTTTAAAAGGCAGTTTATTTTTCTCACTTTTTTGGCTCAGCTGATCTTAATTTTTTACATTTATCTAAAGTCTCTTTCCATCTCAACCCTCTGTATCAAAGTTTTACATAAAGTGAATCCCTTCCTACCTTAAAATTTTTTAGATGTAACTCTATATTATTGGTTCCTCCAGAATTAATGCATATTTTGATTGTGATATGTCTTAATAGCATGTTACCAAACAACTTGATTGTCACTGGAGGGTTTTTTTAACTACTTCAACTGAGTAAAAAATAGATTATTGGCTATTTTTAATTAAATACCTGATTTTAAGATGAAAATTGGCATTTGTGCCTTTATTCTGTGTTTACATTTGTATGTTACATCTAATAGATGTGGTAATGGTGACGTTGGGGTTGCTCAAAGTGCAAAATGTCTGTGTTGTGAAAATTAGTTCATATAATTTGTATATAAGGATATGATTTGAGTCACAAAGCAACATGTGGCAGCTGCTTTCATTTAAAAACAATATGCAACATTGTATTCATTTTGTTTAAATGAATCTTCAAGGATTAAATGTGACAAAACTGAATTTACATTGATATCAAAGCCAGTATCCAACTTAAATCCTTATTATTTACAGCAGTGCTTTGGTGATCCTTTGACTTTCCATGTTACCCTACCAACAGGTCACAATGTCCTCTTGTCCACTGCCTAAATGTATCCAGAATGCCTCTAAAATGACTCTGCCAGCCACTTGAAATTCCAGCTGAGCCCCAGAGCTGCTGTGAATTCAACAAAAGAGCAGGTAAACAGAGTTCAGTCTCCCAAATTGAGGTGGCATATTAGACCGGTGTGGGTTTGAAGGCATGCCTGATTATTAGCCTGAAAGGTGACCGTGGTGGCTCGTGTGATAGCAGAACACGCAGCAGTTTTTATTTTGTGGCTGTGAATGTGTGCGTATACAAATGCCTGCAGGTGTATAGTGATTCACAGCCTGTGCGGGCCATAAAAGCTAAGCTGTAGGTGAGGAAAGGAGATTTTCTGAGGTTGATTTCTGCAGAATGACAAGGAAGCAATATCCGACATGAGTGGCTGCATACATATTTACAGGAAAATGGAAAAACAGGTTTTCTCAAGTGCCAGGGCTGATGCAACTCTCTGCCTCTTTTCACCCTTTTCCATTTTCCCACATGTTCAGTTTGTGGAGAAATGCACACATTTAAGTGCCCTTGGTGCTTGTTCTTAGGTTAGACAGCTGAGACACTGTAAACTTCAAAACACAGGCCCTGAGGCTGCAATGCATTATTCTTGTCAGTGGTGACTACACTGTGTGGCAATGGGGAGGACTGTTGTCGAGTTCTGTCAGACTGCAAGTCCAAACCCCTCAATATATTCAGTTTATTATAATCTAAGACCAAAAAAACTAGTGCAGTGAAGATAATTCTATTTTGATTGATTGATTGATTTACACACTAGATGTTCCAGCTCCAGTAAGTAATGATATCTTGTGCATAAAAACAAATATTTGTTGCTGCTAAAGGAACATGAGCAGTGCCAAAATGCTAAGAACTGAGAACAGGGCAAAAACAATTGCACATAATAGACATGTTTGTTTTTTAATTACTCATGACTTGGTGCCTTTGTTATATGCTCACGCTTGTAGCTTAAGGTTCATATGATCCCCAAAAATGCACAAATGCAGATAAATAACAATAATGATGATGCAAGCCCAACCCAGTATTTTGAAAGATACAATAATCATGAACAAAATGTACAAATCATGATGTTAACAAACTCTATTTAAACAACTTCAATTCTATTTTTGTGTCACTGAGGCTGTAAACATGTTCTGAAATCCAGCAGGACTCCATGAAACACATTTATTTTACTCGCCATTAGTGACCAAACTGAAACGCCTCAGTGTCCATTTTTATGGGTTAGATTGTCAGTCCAGGAAGTAATAAAGAGATTTTTATAGAAATATACAAACAGTGGGATGGGATTAACTTGTTGCTGGTTCCTCACTGGTCAAAGACAATAAATTCCTGGACAGCAGTTGATATTTGAACATCAGCCATTTATCTGTTTGACTAAATCTAACCTTGAAGATAAACTCATCCGTGTCCTTCTACTGTGTTGTCACCTTGTTAGCATCATCTGGACTGTAGCCACACTGGACAGTTTTAAATGCGAACATTGCTCACGGAGAAACACCCACAGTGCAGCCAGAAACAGCATGCAAAATCTAGCAAACTAATGGGACAATATGTCATATTTTTTTTGCAATATTTTTGATTTTCTGGACAGTTTCATGCTTCTCTGACTCCAGTCTGATCCCCCCAGCTGGAGTTGGTGAGTCATTGCTGGATTCACGTCATGATCAGATGAAAGAACTCCACTTTTACTACCATTAAAAAGTTATACCAGCAACCAAACTTTAAACATTCGCTTCAGTGCCGCTGGCGGTCAATATTGAGCAACTCTCCGCTTTGAAATCTATGACGTGCATTTCAGACATGCTTACATCTGACATCTTACCTGTTGTGCAACATCAAAACCATCTGTGCACATTTATTGACTCACTGCTCTTGTCTGGAGGTTGTTTTTTCCTGAAGCAGCTGCATGTAAAATAGACAGCAGGTCACTGGCAGATCTCATAAATCAACAACAGCGACTTTACATCAGCCTTTGATTCTCTCTTCCTCCCAGTTCACAGGGAGCTAATGACATTTTTACATAATAAATAAAGGACATATTGAGTACTTGTGTTGTAAAATTAATCCCACTAAATTAAGGAAGAGTATCCACAAGGAACTGATATCTTCAAGTACTGATCTGTATTGATGCCAATAAGCAGGATACCTGTATCAGAGTTACTTTGCTGGGAAACTGGATCAAAACTAATGTCCAAACATTCTTAGATATAAATTATTGCTGGCGAAATCTCTGTGAGAAACATTAGTTGTCATTAAGGCTGCAACAAATGATTATTTTCATTGTCGATCAATATGTGGATTTTTTTCTCGACTATTCAATTGTGTGGCCTCTAAATATCAGAAAATAGTGAAAAATGTTGGTCAGTACAGCCCACAATCCAAAGATATTCAGTTTACTGTCATAGACGATGAACAAAACCAGAAAATATTTAACTTTAAGAAGCTGATTTCACTTTTTCTTCTTAAAAAAACTTTCAAATTAATTAACCAGCTATCAAAATTAATTGTCGACAACTAGTCAGTCGATTATTTGTTGCGCTTCAGGTTATCACAGATCTTTGTCATGTACGATGTAGATTTTGTTGTTTTTTCAAATCTTGTAGCCTGTTTTTTTATTTCTAAATAATGTATTCCTCAACAAAATGATGTGTGATCCAAAAACATGACAGCAACCATCTGCTCCACACAGCTGTTTCTGTTATGGCTGTATTTACAAATAGATAAAATTGTCAGTGACGCCTCCCACAGGTTTAATAAAGAGCCAACCCAATCTGAATGTCCACCCCAAACTATAGCCACAGGACAAGATGCTCAGGAAATAAACTTGGACTAATTTGCAGTTTGATTAGCTTCTCATTTGTTTTCTCCCTGTTTATAAAATTTAACTAAAAGTCAAGAAAGGCATGAACATCTGTAAATTCTATGTTTACACTGTGCAAATGTGCAAAAGATAACCACAACAATAAGCTGTGAGATGAGTTAATGACACTTACAAATGATTTCTTCTCTTCACCATGTATGCTTGGTTTGTGTAGAATTTGTCAGGAGCAGAACAGCCACATTTATACATCTCTAGTTTTTCTAACAATGATGTCATCAGGAAAGTCTTGAGATATGTACGCTAAAGAAATGGCACATAATAGCGTTGAAAAGTCGGATCCCTCATCTGGGCCAATGTGGCGACTCCAGCTGTTGGCGTCTTGGCAGTGCCAGACGCTGCCTAACACCAGGATGATCCACAAATGAGCAAAGAGATGAAAACTTATAAAAATTCAACCCCTGCACAGTCATCATGAACAGAGAAACTAGCTATAAAGAGAAAAATCTCTTCTTCTACCATTCTGTGAATATGTTTATTTATTCTGTAAAGCAGGGCCACACTCAAGGACTGTTCTGCTTTGCTTCATTTTCCATTCCCAAAGGTTGCAGCTTGTTCTGAACAAGTCCAAGCAGCTCGTGTGGGGCTGCAGTTGACCCTCGTCTGTGACCTTTTTGTGGCAAAAGAGCAAGACAATAATAGTCTTCACGCAGGGTCAAGAGAGCCTCCCATTATTACAAGTTCATTCCTATTGTACCAAACCAGATGGATCTTTCTTGTTCTTCTCCGTTAAGTCGAGTGGAGTTAAGCATTTTTTTTTTATTGCCAAAAAGGCACAGAGCCTTAGAAAGCAGCAGGCAGTATAGAATTAACTGTGTGTAGAAAAAACCTCAGACTTGTGTTACATAAAACTGAGACTCAGCCAGAGCGAGAAAAAGAGAGAGAGAGAGAGATTTGGCTATTGTGCTTGTATATCTGTCTCCATCCCAGAACAGCAAACAGAGCAGAATGGAGCAGATGATTTGGATTCCCTCCTAATCCAAACGGCATTATTGGCATTAATAAATGTGTCTCCAAAAGCCTCACGTATAATCAGCTTAATGGTAAAACCAGCGCAAGCAAACACAAGACACAAGTCTGTCTAATGCGGCTAATGACGGTTTAGCGCCACCCACTAAAACTAACCGATGGGAATCTCTCTCAAACCCCCTCCAACCTTCTACTGTTGACTTTCTCTATTAGCTATTTCCCGTGAGCGCTCACAAACAGTACCGAGCAAAGAGAGGAGATTTTTGTTTCAAACAGCGCCGAGCAGGACATTTATCTCATGTTTGAAGTCAGGTTTCTGGCTTGTTTGTGGTGTAGAGCAAGCATCAGGTGCTCAGCCACTATGTGAGCATCTGTTTGTAAGTGGAGGTGTTTCTGTGAAAGCAGAAATCACTACCGATAGTCTGAATCCTGCTGCATTCCAGCTGATCGACCTCGCGTTTTCCAGTCGACCCTGAGAAAGTGTGTTTGCTGGTTGATTGTACACACAGGTTCACGTGATACAAAGATGTGTTATGATTTTTGTGGCTTCTTCCACAGAAAACAGAAAAATAAAGACCTAAAAAGTTTGTGTGGAAATGTGAGTTGCACTATTATTTCATTTATTTTTCTCCTAATGCAATAATAGTGCTGAAGCAGTTAATCAAATATTGTGATATCATGCTGTTTCTTGACATTATTATTATTATTATTATTATTATTATTATTGGGCTGCACAGTGGTGTAGTGGTTAGCACTTTCGCCTTGCAGCAAGAAGATCCCTGGTTCGCGTCCCGGCTTTCCCGGGATCTTTCTGCATGGAGTTTGCATGTTCTCCCTGTGCATGCGTGGGTTTTCTCCGGGTACTCCGGCTTCCTCCCACAGTCCAAAAATATGCTGAGGTTGATTGATCATTCTAAATTGCCCGTAGGTGTGAATGTGTGAGTGCTTGTTTGTCTATATATGTAGTCCTGTGACAGACTGGTGACCTGTCTAGGGTGTCCCCTGCCTTCACCTGAGTCAGCTGGGATAGACTCCAGCCCCCCCCCCCCCCCCCCCCCCCCCCCCCCGCGACCCTAGTGAGGATTAAGCGGTGTATAGATGATAGATGGATGGATGGATTATTATTATTATTATTTTATACTTTAACATTTGATTGATTGAAAAAGTGATTCATTCGCCCTTTTATAATGCACTGTATAGCTTTCTGTGAATGCATTGTGTTCTCACAAAGAGACAGGAATAATTACAAACCATAGATAGAGGTATTGACCAGTCAGTTCCTGGTTGGTGTCTTCATTACTACCTTTGCTGTCCAGTGTGCCTTTTAAACAAATGGGGAAAAAAACCCAAGATCTAGGCCAATTCATGCATAGTTGCTGATTAATCTCACATCGTTTATGTACTCGTGGTAAGCCAGATGTCTAATGCACCCACTCTATGCTCAGTATTGTGAATGAAACTGTGAACTGATGAGTCCAACCAATAAACAGAACAGTCATATAATGTCAGTGTGCAGCATAAACTGTGTCAGTGGAGATTTAATTTGATTTGAAAATGTGGATGGTTTGCATCTGCTGCACATTTCTCCCGCATAGGTGACAATAGTGTTTTTTGCAAAGACAATATAAACTTCTCAGTATTGTACTCTTTGTAAAGGTTTTAAATCCTAGTTTGGCACCACTGCACTGCAATTGGTCAATGCATACACTGGCATAAACTGATCAGCCACAACATTAGCTTGAAGGTGAAGTGAGCAATGAGTCTTTGAAGTGGATGTCTGAAAGCAGGAAAAATGAGCAACATGAGGATCTGAAAGGTTTTGACAAGTGGGTCAGAACATCTCCTGAACAGCAGGTCCTGCAGGGTTTTGTAGATATGCAGTAGTTAATAAAAGTAGTCCAGATGGAGAATTATTGAACCAGCAACAGGGTCACGAGTGCTCAAGACTTATTGATGTGTGTTACACAGTAGCATTTCTGTAAGATCTGACAACATGGACCAACCTTAACTCTACAAACTGTTAAAAATCTCAATGCTGCTATGAGATGAGACAAAGATATCAGAACATAGTGTTGAACGGCTTGCTGTGTATAGAGCTGTGCAGCTGCAGACGAGTCAGTGTCCATGTTGACCTCAGTCAACTACTGAAAGCTCCTACAAGGACACATTTGCATCATAACAGGGCCGTGGAGCATGGAAGAAGGTAGTGTAGTCTGATGGATTACATTTTCTTTGGCATCATGTGAATGTCCGGGTGCATTGTTTACATGGCGAAGAGATGATTTCAGGATATTATTGGAAGAAGGTGAGCCTCTTCGCATACCAGCCCTCTAAACATTAGTGCAGACTAACTACATCCCTTCTTTCCAGCTGTATTCTCTGATGGCATCTTTCAGCAGTATAATGCTCTCTGCAACACTACAAACATTGTTCAGGAATGGGTTGAAGCACATGACAAAGAGTTGCAGGTGTTGACTTGGACTACAAATTCCCCACATCTCAGTCTAGTAGAGCATCTGAGAAATGTGCCAGAAAAAAGTTGCAGAAGATCCTTTGTCTTTGAAGCTTTAGTTTGTAACTTCCAAAACTTAAAGGATCTTCTGTTAACATCTTGGTGCCTGAAACCATAAAACACCTTCAGAGGTCTGTGGAGTCCTGTCCTTAATGGGTTAAAGCTGCTTTAGTGTTTTAGTGTTGTGGCCGATCGGGGCGTTTCTGTAATAAGCTGATTTATTAATGCAGATGTGGTCACATCATAGCTCAACTTTTCTCTAAAGCTCCACAATATCCTCTTGACTTCATAGACGATTTGCAAAATGTTACAGCTGACCGAAAAATGTTAAATGCCAGGAAAGGAACGCTATAGAAAAGAATGTTGTCTCTGTGCACAACTCACCTGTTGCTATGATTGAAATATTTGACATGACATCTGTAAAAATCAAAGAAGTAGTGGTATAAGCTGAAATTATGACATGTTATTTTAGCTGATGGAAAGATCCAGTGGCTTGAAGAAGCTCAATATTCATTCTTGAGTAACTCTTTACATCTAAACATGAGGCCTGTCTCGTTTTAGCACACTATCATTGTGTACTTTTGTCCTCTTTGTTGATATCTCGTACAGTAATTAATTTGTTGGTGGTTGCTGAAGGGTAAAATCCTCCCAGGAGCTGCGTCATGTCTTAAGGTCTCTTTCAAGCCGAAACTCCCTTCAGCATCACAGGGGGAAAAAAACAAAACTTCTCTGGAAATAAATTTAATAAAATAAATTAGACCAAGACTTTTTGCATATTCATGCCAAGTGCCATAGTTGTAAAAACAACAGTCATGTCTTGGTTCAGCAAGAGCTCCGGCTATGTGTCTGACAATGAAGGTGGGTTTGCTGATTAGTTGTGAAACGAGACGCTAGGAGGAAATCTCCAGTGTGAGAGGGCTGCTCTGCTAACTGAATACATTAACTTGCTTTGTGTGGGGTGTCCTTTGAGTACAAATGAGTACTTTGAGTATAAACTCTTCATTAAATCCTCAAAGTGCTTTGATGGTAAGACGTAGCTATATTTCTGGACTGTGTGGTGTTATAATTATCCAGGGAGAAGCATTATTTATTCACAGAGGGAATTTGGAGTTTTTCTGAGTGAGGCAAATGTAGCGTGTTTTAATGCAACTATGGAAACAACATCAGAGTTGATTTTTCTCAGCCTGGTTAATTATAGTGTCTCCCAAGGACGTTGGACTTCATTGGCTGACTGTGTGGTGACTGCGACGTGTAGACTGGGAGGATTTTCATGCGGTTCTGTAAATCAGAAGCAAGTGTTGGGCCTCAGATAGTCTTACACTGGTCCAGTAGGACGTTTGTAGTGTTTCCAGCCTTATCCCAGTGGATTCATCGAGAATGGCCACAGACAACGAAATAATATTGGTATTTGACTTGATTTTAAGCATTCTAGTCAACAGTTTTTCGAAACAAATGAGATTTTCCGGTTTTCCGATTTTAACAAGCTGCTGCTTGACCTTGAATATTTGGAGATCAGGATTAATGTGATCAGAATATTATTTAGATTTACAGGAAAATATCTCAGTTTGGCTTAAAATACGACCCATTCACAACACATTGGAAGCTATTCCTCAATTTTCTGAATAAACCAGGCTGACGAGTCCCTCTACATGTAAGATATGATTATAAAACTACAAAAGAAATGGCAAACATATTTGTAATGTGTCAGCTAATTCAGATGTTATCAGTTGATGAAATATCCTACTTTGGCGCCTGCCATTCACTATAAAAGTACAGAACAATTGCACAATAAGAAGAAAAGCAGCTGGTTTAGCTGCTGTTGGTTTAATCTACAGACTGAACCTTTTCAGTTTAATAATGGGTTTGAAACAAACATGTTGAATATACTTCACTGACCTAAATAATAAGCTAGTAGTGCATTTTTGATTTTTTTTTAAAATCAGAGTTAACCTCAGTTTTGCACTTCATTATCTAAACTTTTATTTCATACTGTACTGCATTATGTAATGACATACAATTTGTCAAAATAAAATAAACATCATTTTGCTTTTTTGAAATAAAATTAACTAACTTTTAACTGACTGGTAAAACAGATGATAGATCAATAGATAGACACTGTTCTGACAGCTCTGTGAGGGTACAAGAGAGTAACATAAAACAGATTGTTTTTGATGTAGCAAAGTTACATATTGTGTTGTAGCATTATAAGAAGAAAAAAAGAGGCAACGCTGGAGAGAAAAACAGCCTGTGGTTGTTGTGGCCTAACAGTATTCCAAATTAGTAAGTATCCTACAAAAGTTAAAAAAAAAAAAAAAAAAAAGCAAACTGAAATACAAAAGCAGCAGCGCCCTGCTCTGAGTGTAGCTAACAAAGAATGACTGATAAGTGTGTGCAGGTGTGTGAAATTAGCAAAGTCTGGCCCAGTTTCCAGACAGTGGAACAAGTGTTTTAGTACAATGAATCACAAACCTACATTACCAGTCAAAAGTTTTGACACACCTTCTCATTTAATGGTTTTTCTTTATTTTCATGACTATTTACATTGCAGATTGTCACTGAAGGTGAGAATCTCTAGCTTCAAAACTATGAATAAACACATATGGAATTATGTAATTAACAAAAAGTATGAAATAAGTCAAAAATGTTTTGTATTTTAGATTCTACAAAATATCCAGCCTTTGCTTTGATTACTGCTTTGCACACTCTTGGTATTCTCTCCATGAGTTTCATGAGGTAGTCACCTGAAGTGGTTTCCCAGCAGTCTTGAAGGAGTTTCCAGAGATGCTAAGCACTTGTTGACCCTTTTTCCTTCACTCTGCGATCCATCTCTTTGGGTTTAGGTCAGGTGACTATGGAGGCCAGGTCATGTGACACAGCACTCCATCACTCTCCTTCTTGGTCAAATAGCCCTTCCACAGCCTGGAGGTGTGTTTGGGGTCATTGTCCTGTTGAAGAATAAATGATGGTCCAACTAAATGCAAACAGGATGGGATGGCATGTTGCTGCAGGATGCTGTGGTAGCCATGTTGGTTCAGTGTGCCTTCAATTTGGATTAATCCCCAACAGTGACACCATCAAAGCACCCTCAACCCATCACACCTCCTCCTCCATGCTTCACAGTGGGAACCATGCATGTAGAGACCATCCAGACCGTCTGAACAGTTGATGTAGAGATGTGTCTGCTACTAGAACTCTGTGTGGCATTTATCTGGGCTCTAATCTGAGGCGCTGTTAACTTACGATTTCTGAGGCTGGTGACTCGGGTGAACTTGTTCTCGGCAGTAGAGGTGACTCTTGGTCTTCCTTTACTGGGGTGGTCCGCATGATAATTGATGATTTTTGTGACTGCACTCAGGGATACATTCAAAGTTTTTACAATTTTGTGGACTGACTGACGTTCAGTTTTTAAAGTAATAATGATGGACTGCTATTTCGTTTTTACTTAGCTGATTGATTCTTGCCATAATATGGATTCTATCAGTTGTCAAATAGGGTTGAACTGTGTATCAACCTGACTTCTGCACAACACAACTGATGGTCCCAACCCCATTAAGAAGGCAAGAAATTCCACAAATTAACCTAGACAAGGCACACCTGTGAAGTGAAAACCATTTCAGGAGACTACCTCATGAAGCTCAGAGTGCCAAGAGTGTGTAAAGCAGTAATCAAAGCAAAGGGTGGCTATTTTAAAGAATTTAAAATATAAAACATGTTTTGACTTATTTCACTTTTTTGTTTACTACATAATTCCATATGTGTTCATTCATAGATTTGATGCTTTCAGTGAGAATCTACCATGTAAATAGTCGTGAAAATAAAGAAAAAACATTAAATGAGAAGGTGTGTCCAAACTTTTGACTGGTAGTTTACATTGTGTTATGAGCAACTCATTTTTAGTGGCTACAGATTATAGAAAGACAACCAGATATCACTCTCAAGCAATTAGAGAATTGACAAAGACAGCTAGTAGCCTCCAACTAGCAGATTATAAAGAAACACAACGCTGCAAAATTACAAAGAATGCACGAGGACAGCAAAAGACGTTGAATCACGGCCACAAAGACTGGTAGGTTAGGTGCATATTTATGCTCAGATGTAGTGGATCAGGGTGGAGGAGGAGGACGATAAGCACCAATCCTGGGCAACGACTGGTATGGCACGTGTAAATGTGTGTCCAAAATCAGACAATGTTTAGGTGGTTTCATATTTGTTTGTGACAGCTGTGTGCTTTAGCTTGTACCTGGAAATCACACTGTTACTGTCTGCTCACTGATATGATAGAAGAAGACTGTTGGTGGCAAATACATTGACTTAACTATGCATTTTTGCATGTAACATGAGTAAAACCAACAAAGAAAGAATGTGCAACTTGCGCTGTCTCTCTTGCTAAGGGTCACAACAGTAATGTAAAATGGCACGGTTTCCTTGGAGACTGTCAGATGTGATTAGTATGACCAGACAGGGCGCTGAGGAAGGAAATAACACAATAGTTGACATTTCATACATAGAAAGACGTGATTCCTCCATCAAAGTGTTGTGTTTTGTAACCGTTGCACAGCTGCTCCTGGTGGCTTTCTCACAATGTTTGAAACATGTATAATGACATTAGTTTGGCTCATGGTGCTTTATTGAACATACAGATCTAGTTACTTGAGAAACACTTCAGGTATTGTTTTGATATGAGTTTATGTGAAGAGAAGCAAAACAAATTCATGATCTGTCCATAAGACTGAGAAAGAGTTTTTGGTCGTCCAACTCTAAAAAATAAGAAAATGAGTATTATTGTCTTATAAGTAATGCTGTTGTCCTTGTTTAGGATTCGCTTGACTTACATAAAGGGCTGATTGTGTGCACATGATAGGAGAGCATACATTAATATGCATGGTCTCCATACATTTCTGCTCCTCAAAATGCAGTGATGCTTTCAAACACGTACCCGCTGATTAAAAAGTCTTGCAGTGATGCACCAGCAGATTTGATTAGCCAAACACAAATGCATACTTACATTTACGCGCACACACACACACACACACAGACACACACAGGCACAGACACACAGCGTGACAACAGAAGGAGAAGGAGAAAGCAAGACAAACTCAGACCAACAAACAAGTCCGCAGCAGGAGAAATCTCACCAGCTCAACATCACATCAATAATTCAACAGCCACTGGCGTGAGAGGCAACACAAAGACGAGAATGAGAGCGAGAGGAGGAAGAAAGGGAGACCGAAAGAAAGGATGAGGCTCAGGAAAACAGAACAAGAGAAGTGATGGAAGTGAAAGATGACTGAGGGATACAAAATGAGAGACATTTGCCTAATGGTATTATTAGAGGAGGCGGGGGTTTGCCTGCAGGGAGACGTATCGTCTGGTCTCTGAACTGATCATCATTCTGTCCTCAGAGGAGTTAACCTCAGTGCAGAGGCTCAGATCCTATTAGTCCAAATCACTCTGCCATAATTAGTGTCTCACCAGTCGCCTGACCCCTGCTCACCACATCTGCATAACTCCAATATGTTTGCCTTCACCACTGCACCCTGTCTCACCTCAGACATGAAACACTTTCACTCTGTGTCAGAGTTGGGCTTACTAATCAAAAAAAGTCATTTTACACATTGTTCTGTACCTATTTGGTGGAAATCTAGTATTTTATCCTATTAAAAACTATCCCTGTCCATTTGGTGTTTTTCTATGCTGTAGGACTCAACATAAGCCAGATAAATAGTCAACACTTTACAGATGACAGTCTCAAAAACAGAAATCCAGACTTGCAGAGTGGGACTTTCCATATCATCAATCTTCTTAAGAATTGGTTTCTGACTTTAACATATATGGATCATTTACTTTAAAGTGTTTGAGCTGTCTTAGGTGAGCTGTTGTGCTCAGGATCCCTTTATTTGGTCTAGAGTTGTATATAAGCCATTCTAAGACAGGACTGGATTATTGTTGTGGAAAAGAAAGTGGTCAATATGTGATTTTATTACATGGAGCTGAGCTTGTCTGGGTTTAATCAATGACTGAAGAGGAGCTTTAGCTGTGTCTTGGCTGAAAGCAGTTGCTCATTACACTGTTCATTGTTGTCGTTCCAGCCACAGCCATGAAATTCTCTCTTCCCATCAGACAACTGGAAAAAGAACTTCTGAGTCATTCACACTTATTAGCTTCTGCATGAATTATCAGACAAAGTAGCTTTAAAGTGCACTTTTGTGCCCATTTTTTTGGCCGTAAAATTAAAACAGAGTACTACCTCTAACTCTAGTTTCCTGCTAAAATCTACCTAAACTCTACGTGAGCTGGCACTAAATAAGTTTAAGGTGGATGTTTCAAAAGCAACCAAACTGCAGTCATTACTGGGAAGAGTAATACTGCAATTACACAATACTCAGAAACTTTGCCTTGCAGATGCGGATAATAAACTGAATATGGCTGATTGATAAACACTTTTCCTAAGAGCACTCATGACAACTGATTTTAAATTTGATACTGCTTATAGTTCTGTACTGGTGAGCAGAGAGCATTGTTGGGGATGGGGGTGAGGATCAGTTAATGACTGCCGCCTTAGGACAGTGTTCCTACAGCCCAATGGAACATAAAATCAAGCTGTTTTATTGGGTTTTGATGTGTGTATGTTATCAAAAATAGTATCATCATATGAAATTTTATGTACAACATTCAGTTTGTGTTGTGACAGTTGATTATTGATTGATAAGGCTGCCTATTATCGGTTAAGAAAAATGTTCAAAATTTGCATCTGTACTACAGCTATGACCTCCCTTATTTCTAGCTGCATTTATTTATTTATTTATTTTGTTTGTTTGGTTTTTGTTTTGCTGAGTTTGACATTTATGGTTGAAACTGAGCGTGTACTTTTTTTTATTTTATATGTCCACACATCTTATGTGCAGCAACTCATCCAGTTGCCTGGCAACATCGCTGTGACAACAAGACCCTGTGAGGTCACTGCATCTTGTTGGTGATTTGATAGTAAGCAGGAAGAAGCGCTAACATCAGGATACTGGTGATTAAATGTTGCTGTGACGCTGTCCGTGGTGCTGAAACGTACATCACAGCAGAGTTTGATTTCCTAAAAACACTGATGCTGTCCTAGCACACTTAATGCATCAACTTAATTTGAGTCAGAGGTGAATTGAGTGGATACTCAAAACATCCACTTAACTCGTACTATCACTGCTACTGCACACGGCAACAGTATGACAGCACTCTTTAAGCTTGACTGCGGATGTAATTAAGCCGTTTAAGTGGCTCATATCACATGACAGTGGTCAAAAATAGCAACATCAACATATGCAATATTGTCTACTGTAAGCATTTTCTATTAGTCTATCATTGATTGATAATGCTGCCGACTATCATTGAAGAAAATTGTTCAGAATTTGCATCCCTAGTCTAGCATCAGTCTCAGTTTACCTCCTCAGCCACTGCTGAGATGCTTGATTAGCGGGCCAATATCAGAAATTGTGTAATTATGTTGTAACAATCACATTGATTGGGCAAATGCTGCTATAAAACACTTTGCAAGGATAGTTTTGTACTATTGTTACAGTGAAGTACCTGCAGTAAACAGAAAAATACACAACAGCTGGTTATATTTATCTAGTTGTATCACTAAAAAAGAATGCTGCAATAATGTGACATGAACAGAAACTCTTTATTTGTCATCTGTGACAACAAACACAACTTGTCAGCTTATTGAGACTTGTTACAGCTGACTAAAATAACTGCACTGCCCTTATAGCAACACTTAATGCTTTTTTTTGGCAGTGAAGTGCTGCTACTTCTCTAAAGCACCAAGAAAGATTTGATTCATACGAAAAATCCACTCTTCTATGTCACCACTTTGTTTAAAAGGGATTTGTAGTCAGACTGTGGCTTTGTAACTTCACCGGTTAGCAGACGTAGTAACCTAATTAATTTGTTCAATAAATAAATGTAGTAATATCATACTCTAAAAGTCCTGCACTGAAAATGTTACCTAAATAAAAATAAAAATACAGCCTATACCTATTCACACCTGAACACTACTTCTGACCACCTTCGTAATCTTTGCACTCTCATTTCTTTTAGCTACAATGTGCCTACAAGAACAATTATCTTGCCTAAAAAAGTTTAAAACAGACAAACTGAGCAGTAAAGGTGTATACTTTGCCATATTGTTGACTAAAAGTCTGACATGAAGACAGTTTTTAAGGGTCACACTGGCCAGATAGACCAGTTGTTTATAAAGTGTCTTTCTCTGTGACGATGACAGTGTTTTTCTATAGTTATTACCCCTCCATGTTCAAATAAACCTGAGCTCACACTAGATTACGTTTATCAAGGCACCTCCTGTGGTTTTTAAATTTTCCCTGTGTGTCAGTTGTGTGGTACATTTGCATGGAATAAACCGATTCCTCATTTGACAGGAGTGTTCCAAGAAAAGATGGATGACTTTAATATTATATTCACTGATCAGTTATTCAACAGTTATCGAAAGCACATATGTAGTATTTTTTCCTTCCCAAATGTTTCTTATCACATTTAGTCCTCCAGCTCTAGGCGGAAGAGAGAGCTGCTAGTGATTTAGCTCAAATCATTTCCCCTTTAAAACGCCCTGGACAATTACTACCTCCGTCCTGTGATTTGTCACTGGCTAAAATGCTGTCAGGAATGACGAGTTTGGTTACAGAGCTGCATGTCAAATATTTCATTACCCGGCTCTCTCTGGAGCACTAATCCAGTTCCGACGATGGTTAACTGAAATTTACTGACTAAATTTATCCCTGGAGAAAAGCAGCCTTGTCCTTAAGGAGTCATGTTGAGCCTGTTGGAGATATAAAAAGGTCCTTACCAAATGTCACTGTGCATCTGATCTAGTTTATTATCTTTAAAGGTCCCATATTGTGTCCTTTTTCAACAAGTTAATGAAAGTCTTGCATGTTCCGAGAATGTGTTTTTTCTCATGTTTCACCTCAGAATACTGCAAAGATGGTTAATGTCAACCATGACTGCATATCTCCTGGTTTTAGACCTGGTCTAAATGGATTGTTTCAGCGTCTGGAGCTTTAAATGCAGCTGAGTTGCTGCTGTCCCCTCATCTCATTTCACTCATTGCACATCTTTGATTCCCCTTGGAGAGATTCAAGCGGTGGAGGCGACGAAAAAAGTTGAGGCAATTAGTTTTTCAAAAAATGAAACACCCTCGTCAGTTTAAAGCAATGTCAGCTAAATATGACACATGCTGTATTACCTGTCGATTGTTTTACTTATAACCTACCACTGTGTTTTATGATTTCTGTCAGATGAACAAAGCTGTGTTCATGACGACTTACAGTATATATTTACTTAAAATTCAAGTCACAATGCAGCAGAATGTCATGATAATTTACAGATGTCATACATGATCCACAGTGTGAAGTATAAAAGAGCTGTGGCACACAAAATAGTATTATACAAAGAAAGTGTGGCATATATTAATATTCTATATTATATATGCACATTTGTCTGTCCTGCTGCCAACATCATTTGTATTTTTCCAGCTGTGTGTCACGCCTCTTTTCTAGCGGGTGTGGTAAAGACTTGATTGAGGACAGATTTAGGGTACACAGACACAATACACTACTGTTCAAAAGTTTAGGGTCACTTAGAAATGTCCTTATTTTTGAATAAAAGAAATTTTTTCAATGAAGATAACATTAAATTAATCAGAAATCCAGTCTAGACGTGGTTAATGTGGTAAATGACTATTCTAGCTGGAAATGGCTGATTTTTAATGGAATATCTACATAGAGGTACAGAGGAACATTTCCAGCAACCATCACTCCTGTGTTCTAATGCTACATTG
This sequence comes from Amphiprion ocellaris, assembly GCF_022539595.1. NCBI lineage: Eukaryota > Metazoa > Chordata > Actinopteri > Pomacentridae > Amphiprion > Amphiprion ocellaris. The sequence goes on along the minus strand of NC_072784.1, from coordinate 13,925,503 downwards.
TGTTAGCTAATGGTGTTGAAAGGCTAATTGATGATTAGAAAACCCTTGTGCAATTATGTTAGCACATGAATAAAAGTGTCAGATTTCATGGAAAACATGAAATTGCCTGGGTGACCCCAAACTTTTGAATGGTAGTTTATGTAAATGAGAACAGCTTTACTGGGAATTCAGCTGTATTAAAATGCAGTTTATGTGAACACAGAGGGCAAGAGAGAAGTTAAAAGATATGAACACCAGCTGAGTTTAGGTTTTACTGAAGCACTTTTGAAAACAAAGTAACCCACCCAGTCCTTGTTTCGTGGTTTCGGATTCAAGCTTTATCACCTTAATGTCTCTCGCCTTTACAGTTTTCACAGAGCTGGACAGACCATTGAAGCTAATGGTAGCCACATTAGCTGCACAATGTGCTAGCACTAAGGATTTTCCTATTGTTGTGGTGAGATTACCATTAAAAATGAAAGTGATCCGCTGGGTTTTCAGTTCCTCAGATGGTGGGAGTACATGGAGACTTTTGTTTTCTCTCTTGCAGCTAACAGCAGCACATTTGGTGAGCTTTGAGGCATTTTAGAGTTAGCAGAAAGTAAATAAACCTAGTAGACCGAGAGGCAACTGCTCGTTCTGAATGGTTTATCTGGAAGCAGCGAGGGGGTAGAATTATACAGAGTTACAGCGAGACAGCTAGTGGTTCTTCAGGTGGAAAGTAGCAGCTCAGTAAATTTCTTTCTTCATATCTCAACAGGTTTTGGTTTGCACTTCTAAGTTTACAATAACCACAAGACTATACAAATGGATTTTCACCATCTGGGACTTTAAACAGTTTGATGCATTTCCACCAGCCCTTTCTCTGGTATTCATTGTTTGCAACAAATTAAATCTAAACTTGCACACAAAAACACCATCAACTGCAACCTTAATAGAGCTCAACCCAAAAGAGAAAGGAAACCAGTATAGAGTAGTTCTCATGCAGATTGATATAAGAATGATTTTTAATGTTTTTTCTTGTTTTTCTTCTTTGCATTCTTATATACGAATGTGTATTTTCCAGATAACCAGCACACAGAGTCACACAGAATACCAACCACATGTAGCAGCCCCCTGAGGTCTCAACCTAGTAAGCAGTCGAGTCATACGCCAACTTTGGATACATAAAAATGACTCATGGAAAAGTCATGTGGGGTGGAAGCTGCTAGCCTAGATTGCTAGAATGTCCACAAAACAGTCCAGGGCCCAAAGAGATTTTAGTTCACTCGATTAGTTGTCAACTATTACTAGCTGTTCAGATCATCTGTTAATCTGTTTGAATTATTGTTGAAGTACATAAAAGTCACAATTCCCTGATTCCAGCTTCTTAATGTGACTATTTTCAGTTTTTTTTCCTCCTCTGTGACAGAGAATTGAATAGCATTTGAAATTGTTGTCTTGGGCTTTGGGAAACACTGATTGACATTTTTCAGCATCTTCTGACATTTCAAAGACTAAACAAGTAATCAATTAATGGAGAAACAGTCAACTGTGAAAATAATCAACCATAGTTCACAAAGAAAGTAGAAAAAATCCTCCAAACTGAGAAGCTAAAACGAGGCAATGTTTGTCATTTCTGCTTGACAAGTGACTGAAGCACATATTACTGCCTCGGCTGGAATTACTGACGTTTCGCTCCCTTAAATGTCACATGGAAGCCTGAGTGAAGTGTGGATTATCTCAGCTTCTTGCCAGTGGACTGAAATGACGCCATCATCTTTATGCTTTCATATATTCTGTGTTTTGATTTGTGGCTGCTGTCCTGACCTGCAGTCAGACCATGATCTCTGAACCTTTGAGCTCAGTACAGTAAAGTCAGCAGCAGAAACCTGTTAACATCCTGCGGGAAAAGTCCGAACCAATGTACCTTCCCGACAAGTTTAACCTTCTGTTGACCTCATTCAAGAACAGAGACAACGCACTATCTTCCCTCAGACAGCAGCACTATTTGACTATCTTTTCCTCTGCTTCTTGTACCTCTGTTACAATAGAGGCCTTTAAAATATACTTTCGGTCAAAAGACCTCTCTTTTATGGCACCTCAGGCCCTCCGACATAAAAGGTTTTTGCTGAGCAGGTGCAGAGCTGTGGTCATTCAACCTGAGCGTCCGAAGGAGGAAGTAAAATCTACTGTTGCCTGAGTGTAATTACTTGCCTACAGCTCAGCACAAATGTAATGAAACTTGCATTTTCCTCTCTCCCTCTTGCCTGCTCCGGGACATGACTGGGCATATGTTAAATCATTCACAGGCTGTCTGGTGTTATGAGCAGGTCTGTGGTTAGAAGACATGGATGGAGGGAGAGGCAGTAGAAGACAGAGGTGATACCAAACATCCTTGAATTTGATAATATCTGCATGCGGAAACCAGGCAATTACTATCAGATTTTCAGCTCTGACTGCATAAGAAGATGGTTCACTTTGCGCATGTGTTCGCTCCACTGCAAATATACAACAGCAGGATTTGCTGTGATGTTTTGTTTTTCTGCTCTTTTCTGCAGGTTTCCAGTGTAGCTTTTGTGTATGCTGTTGAAACTGCATTTGAGCTGTTCACATTCATGGATTCTACCAACTTCAATTTATCTGTTGAACCTTTAAACCAGTTTTCTAGCTTTAGCCAAAGTGCAAAATTAGCTTTGCTATTACCTCAGCATTGTGTCAGTAATGTCATCATGTTCATGTTTCTTCCGTTTTTTCAACTGCTGATTACAGAGTAAAGGAAAGGGGAAAGAAGTAAGTCCAATAACAAAATAACATTTAAATGTGCCCGTGCATAAGCATCAAAGCTTTGTCTTTTTGGTAGTGATTCGTGATACTTTTTTATGAAATTTGTAAAAAACTATGTTAAAAATCCTCATTGACAAGAATGCGAAGTTGGCTAGACACCTGCCAAACCCATCCATCTGTGGAACCGTGTAGCTCTGGCATATTTTATAATAGAAACTTCATTCAGTGTTTAAACGGGTCACGAGGCTTTGACTGTCTTTTGTCTGAATGCATGTTTTGATATCCGTTAAGGTTTTCATGCAGTTGCAGATTACGTTTTTTAAAATTCAGAATTTTTGTTTGGTTAGAGTCTAAATTTTGACCTGAATTTTTATTTAAAAAACAAAACACAGATAACCTTGTCTCCTTATCACAACTTCAACTCGACATGAACAATTTATACATAGAAATGTATTTTGTCCTCTTTCACCCAGTCAGCTGAGTTTTATTGCTGTAGGGCTTAACATTTTTCATACATCACCTCAGAACTAAGACCACAACTCTCATTGACTCTCAATATATCTAAGCTCCAAAATGTCAGGTGAAAATCAGAAATGGGGAGTCTCTTTAACCTGCCACCAAATCTGTATAATACACAGTACAGACATGAAAACATGACCTTGTTCAAAACAAGATTGTGCTTCACACTGAAAAACTGGAAACTTGCAGCAATGCAAAATGTTCATTTAAAGAATTCAAATGATTTAAGTACATCTAAGTCAAAGAGAGACATTAATATTTCTTGCTAATTTAATTTGAATGAACTTAATATAGTTGTGTGTTTCTGATCGAAGCAATTTATTTAAGTTGAACCACAAGTTCTTTTTTTTTCCCAGGGTAACACCAGAAACGTGCAGCGCTTACGCATCAGATAAATAAAAGAGTTTTCCAAACTGACAGAGGTCATGTTGTCCTTCATCCTGAGAAGCTAAGTGACAGAAAATCAATGGAGGAACACAAATTAATGCTGTCAGAGAAGAATGTTTCTGCGCTTACAAATGCAGCACATTTGTTTAGCACTTTGCCTCATTGACTTAATTGTACAGTTATTGACTTCCCACTTCTCCCAGAACAACTTTCAACAACCTTCAGAAACAGTGTGAACATGCTGCTTATCTTTAGTTTAACACTGAGACCCAAAGGTGTAAATTCACCAGACAGCTACAGAGCTAGTGCCAAGAATAAAGTACATCACTAATAAAACTAACTGAAATGGTTAGTCAGTTAAGTAGACTGGCAGAAAATTATTGGTTATGTATAATTAGCAATGCTGATTAAATCTAATGTTTAAATATCTATTCAGCAAAAATGGCAAACGTTTCTTGGTCCCTGCTTCTTATTTAAATATGATGATTTGCTGCATTTCAGTTATTAATATTGCTATAAATTAAATATCTTTGGGTTTCAGACTGTTGGCACGACATAACAAGCAATATAAAGATGCCTCTTTGGGCCAAGATGAGTGTTCCCCTCCATTTTCTCATATTTATCAGAACAAACAACCAATCGGTTAACTCTCCAAACCCCAAGCATATTTTCACTCACTGTGGATTCATTTTTCACTGCAATATAAAGTCCTGCACCTCTATGGAAACAGAACAACCATGATTAGGAGTAGAGAGAACTCAGAAATGTCTGTTGTACAATATGAGAAAGTTATGCCATACATCGTAATTATTTTACCAAAAAATAATGGAACCTGGAATCAACACGTGCAAAATTTTACCAGTGCCAACAGGTGTTAAAAATACGAGATACGATACTTATTTAGCTGCTTTCTGTTGAGATGTAACGATAAAAATAAACAACAGTACTGTAATTTTCTTTTAGCAATTTACTGGTGTTTTACAGATTTTCCCTGTTATGGTAAATTATAGATAATGACCAGTAAAATCACAGGTAAATGTGTCAATTTACATTTTGACTGTAACAACAAAAATGACCACTTAAAAAAAAAAAATCTATTTCTACAAATATTTTTTACACCATTTTATCAGAAAAATTCTACAATTTTTTAAATTGTATTTAAGTAAGCAAGAACCTTATTTTAAATATATTTGCCATTATTTAAAAAAGTTTACATGTTGATGCTAATAAACAAAACTAATGAACAAATATCCAAAATTGTTCATAATGTCAACATCAAAAATACATATTTTGATGACAGGAATAAAATTGCACAGTTTTACTGTATTTAAAGCTAAAAAATTTTTGCATTATTTTCAATTTTTATCATTGATGAGCAATATCATATTCTAATGGGGTTTTTTGACTGTTTTTTTCGGGCACCTTTCCAGCCAGATATTCACAGTTTCTGTGGGATTTGTTTTTACATTGTACGGTTCAATTCTAAAAAGTCCAGAATCAAACATTTTACAGACTTTGTCATTGAAATAGAGGCTCAGGATTTATTGCAATAAAATTCCAGCCTTTTTTCATTTGTTGCAGGTAAATGTCACCGACTCTTTATTATTACTAGCTTTAAACTCAGACATGAGCATGTTGAGCGATCTACAGGTGTGTTTCATTCACCGGCACACTGAGGACACGAACATATTCCTGCTTCCTCCGGGCCTCATCCTTTAATACATGCTTGGTCTGACTGACTGCACGCTCATTTACACATGATGAATACTGAAGTGAGGCTGAGTCGAGGACACTGGAGCTGCTCAGGTGTGAGGTGTGTTGCAGTTTGCTGTGCAGAGATTAGGTGTCTCTCTGGACCGGTGACCGTTTACAACATTATTTTTGCAGATGGAGACGAGATGACATTTTTATTTCACCTCTGTCATCTCCTTCGTCTCCGTATCTAACTCGGCGCCGGGTGTTAACGGTTAGTGCCTGCTTGCTAAGCGGGCTTTTGTTTTTAGTGCTTCTTTGGGAGGAGTGGCTGATCCTGGCCAAGATGTTTTGTCTCCATGACAACGGTTTTTAAGAGGGTTTCTCAGCCTCCTCTCGAGCACTCCTGCATTCGGCCCTCCTGCCTCGGTCTCATCACGCCTGTTGTCTTGCTCTCCCGCCTCCGGATAAATGAACTTCCCTGTGAGTGGCGGGAAGTGCAGATTAAAGGTGGCACAGAGTATTTCCTGGGAAGGTGGGCAGCCATGGAGGAAATGAGCTGACACAAGAAACTTAATAACACAAAAGTGCATTGCATATGAGCGCCAGGAGGCAGACAGGCTGCTTTAGGCTCTAATAAATGAGCGCTGCTGCATTCATACAGTATATCTGGATCTGTCTGCAGCTTCTTTCCTGCGTAACTGTTTGACCCGGTGTATCACTTGACAGTATGCATATTCACATATAACACTGAGATTAAGACAACCCCGACGCATATAATCACTCACGGCAGTTTACTTCTCCTCATTTCCTTCCATTGAGTTGATATGATAGAGGTTCTCTGTACAACATATACTCACCTCACCTTGACCATATCAGAGCATTTTCATGCTTCCTCTCCCCATCTCCTCCTCTCATGAGTTTTTTTTTTTTTTTTTAATGTTGTCTTGCACACTCTTTGGTTCCTACACGCTTCCTCCTCATCCGTCGCCCACTCATCTGTTATTTATTTCCATCGCTGTCTTTGTTTTCCCGCTTTTTCTCTTTCTGCACCTCTTTTCCTTTATGTATCCCTGTTGCACCATCCGCCGTTTGATTTATAAGTGATCATAGCTGTGTGGTGAGCTCATCTTTCAGCGGGTAAAGGAACCATCTGGAGCCCAGAGTGACTGATGACAGAGTGCTGAGGAGGTTTGAATTCATACATATAGAGAAGAGAGACAAGTGGACAGAAAAACAGGAACATCAGAGCAGCTAGGACGAGACACTAGAGTTGTCATGCATTGGTCAGTTTTAGGATTTTGGCCTATTTTATTTCCATAGTGTGTGCTTTTTCAGACTAAAAGGAAAACATTTAAGATACACATTTAGGCGTGTAATTTACTACACTTGATGTGTTTGGGTGTGTAGATTATGATTATAATACACATCTTTAGGCTGCTTTCTCATAGATTTTTGTTTTTTATCACTCTGAGCCACAAATCTTTTTTTACTCACATATACATCCATCAAGCTTTGCAATATGAATCCTATATCTGTTCGAAACATTTTTACAGAGGGGTTGGTTCATCTTTCACTCACATCTGGATTTATAGAACATTTTACTTCTAAAAACATGTAGAAAATAGATTCCGTTCTTGATAGAATTTCACAGTTGACAACTGCCCTTGTCCAGTATTCAGATTCCTGCTCTTGAAATGAATGCGAGTGTGGGCATTTTTAGATGTACATTAACTCATTTGAAAGTTTTCAAGATGTATTATATGAATACATTACATAACTTATTATAAGCAATTAACTGGAACTGTAAGTTTCATGATGACATCAGAGTTAAAAATGTTGTCAAAATTACCTGTAGTGTCTCCCAGTTCATGCAGTGGACCCATGACATTTAAAATTATTAAAAAGCAGAATTTTGGGGGGGATTTTAAAATGAAAAAAGTATATGTGATACTTGGAATATCAGGTCAGCAAATTAGCTAGTGGTACAGCAAGCAAATATAGCGTGGGATTATTAACATAAAGTCACCTAGTTGACCTTTTGGACAGATAATACATTTTTACTTCTTCTTAGCTTCTATCAAAAATCTAACATTAGCAAGGTTAGAGTTAATCAAATCATTGATATCCATATTACAGCTATAGTTCTAGTTAACTAATGGATAACTCCAGATGACTCTCATGTTAACAGTGTAGAAAATTTTATGTATGCACATTCCTTTAAAAAATAACCCCACAGAGATCTGTTTTGTAGCCTGAAGTCAGAATATGACATAATCTGATCTTGATTTCCTCCCACCAGTAAAATGATTTCAATAATATTTAAAGATTAGTCAGGTCACTGACATCCAAGAAAAGACATGGAATATCTAATGGTCAGCAGAGGAAATATGTTGGGAAGCTTCTGTTTTTGCCGTTGGCATCTACGAAATCACCAGTAAATAAAACAACCTGCAGACAGAAAGATATGCTCTGCCAGTTAAGTTTCACTTACTTTTACTGCTTTAATTCCAGAGAATCCTTTACAACAAATCTGTGCAGCATTCAGTCATCATGTCGAAGAAAACAGTGAAATTAGTTGTGTGCAAATGGCATTTTTAGAGAACAGGGTTGCAGCAAGAAACTGTGGCTTCCAAAGTCATTATAGATCAGATCTGCTCCTCTCTGATAGCAGCTCAACACTATTAGCTTCACAAAGGTTGTATAAATAGCCCGGCTGTTGCTTTGTATTACATTCTATTGTAAAGGTCGGTATGTTATTGTGGCCTCCCCTGTGCACGCTGACATTTTCACATGTGGTCGCTTGCAAACTAATGGATGAATTTCGTTGTTAATATAAAGTGAACACATACTGAAAAAGCCCTGACATACTCACTCGTGCCTGAATACATACAGATCTTCATTAAACCTTGTAGTACAAATGTGTTGCACACACACAACCAAACACACACTAATCTTTCCCTTCTGTCACTGACCAGATTGATCTTAGCATCCATTAATAAAGATGAGGTTCCCTCTGCAGGTGTGATATATCAATAGGCAATAAGTGCTCAGCGTTGATGCCATAAAAGTTGATTTGCTGAAGTCTTAATAATAGTTGTTTGCTGCTGACTGTGGGAGTCGAGCACCCAGGGGAACCTGCTTCTTTTGCAGCTGGAATTACAGTTTGAAACCCACTGGTGGACTGGAAGCAGTGGAAACTTCAGTCCAGTTTTTTGTGCTAATACAGACACAGCTGGAATCCACAGGAGCCCTCCCATACTTCTACTCATTTAGTGTCTGCATGATTGGACCAATAAAAGTACTGATGAAATCATAATTGCGTTTGAACACAAAGGAGTGAGAATTAAGTCGGAGCATGGAGGGGAAATGCATGATCAAGCATAACTGTCAAAGTAATAGAACAAATTATTCTTTCAGTTTCAGTTACGCAATTGTTAAATGGCTTGGAAAGGTTATTTTGTGGCTGCCTTGTAATTGTGTAATTTGTGGCCCTATTTGCGCATTAAAAGCCTCTAAAAATATGAGCATGCAATTAGATTCCAATTTAGAGACATTACATTTCCCTTGCTTCTTGTTCACTTACCTGTGTACTTACAGTTTACAACAGAAGTGTGTAATGTCACTTAAATATCAAATGATTTAAAGCGGCAACAGCTTACAATACCTGCATCACTTCCAAGTAGAACAGTAGGGTACTTGCTCTAATGTAAGATTAAAAGAAACCGTCTAGATACTACATTAAAAATGCAAAGACCACAGTAGGAGCCTGCAACAAAGGTTCGTTCATGTTTCATTACTGAGATTTAAATCTTCTTTTTTTTCAATACTTTATATGTCCACCTTTATTTTTGATGACAGACTTTATCCTCTTTGACAGGGAGGATACCAAATTTCTGCAGAGATGTTCTGTCATTCTTCAGAGAATATATATATTTTTTAGCTGCCTTTTGCTCTAGCGTTGAGTTGCTCTGCCCTTCTCTTTAAAATACCCCAAATGTGTTCTACTGGACTCAAGTCAGGTGACATACTTGTCCAGGTCAGGTCAGCTTTTTTTCAGTGTGGTTTTGGCAGCGTGCCGTGGATCAATATCATGCAGGAATATTCCTCTTCTGCCAAACTTCTGCACACTGGGAGGCTTGTTGTGTTTTGATACATCCATTGATTCTCAAGGTGTCATCTGTTTTGTCATCTCCACAACATTTTTTTTTAACTCATGCCACCCCATATCATCACCTATGTGCCTTATTGTCAGGACTATGCATCCACTGTGGTTGTCCTGGTCAGGTTTACATTAAACATGAAGAAACCTCATCGGAAGCTCTTCTAGTCAACGAATGTGCTCTTCACATTTATCAGGCTGCTTTTCAAGTTCTTTAGCAAAATTGTACGTTGCAGTTTTGTTACCAACAGCTGGAAAGGGGGGAGGCTGATGTTATGAACTGTCCTTCAAACTCACTGAGCTGTCACAGAAATGAAAAATGATTTCCATTAATAGCCTCTGTGCAAGTCTGAATCAGCTGCTTGTCAGATTTTCACAGCTACGTTGTGAGAGTAGTTCACTGTCTGTGGCGTCATTTTAGTAAGACGACCGCTGCAGCCCTGATTAGTTGGACTATTGCTCCTTCTATACGTCCTGATTATTGCTGCATCTGTCTCTAACCCTATAACCCATAGGTCCAAAACTGGAACAAAAAACATTCACGTGTGTACTTTAGTTTCAGTGATCACAGGTGTATACACTTTAGCAGCATTGAGTTTTACTTTTGGGTTTGTGATTTCAATATATCTACTTGACATTTGAATAAATTCTACTGTATTCAGCACATTGTTTTTTTCCTCCATACAAATTTCTCAATTATATGCTGTATTACAAAAAAAAGTCAGCACAAGATGAGAGAGGTGAATGAAGTTATTTCTGCTAAAGAGAAATTTGAGTGTGAATATGGCATGACTCTTGCTTGGCTGATTGATTTAGTGTCAAATAATTTATTTTCATCAAGACAACCTGTCTTAAGAGGTGAAAAATGAAAACTGAAGTAGTTCAGTAACAGAAACAGGGATATGCCAGTCTTAATAGGGCAAAGTATATCTATTCCAGCTAGGAAAATTTGAAAATGAGAGCCTGTGTCTTTATATTAGAAGTCTTCATAATAAAGCCTTGTTTCTGCAGTTGAGCTAAATCCTGGTAACTACAACCTAATTTACAGTTCTCTAAGGGTGGGCACATTTCTTTCACATTCATTTTATTGAGCACAATGAAGAGACAACTCCGCACATCTTTATTGTGATATTTCACTGCGGCGAAGGCACAAATGCATGCACTAATTTTCCGACTTTAAGTGCGAGTAATTTAATAAGCACTGTGGCAAATGATTGCTCCAAGGGGGTAATAAGGAAAGTAGTAACAACTTTTGGTATTAGCTGTGAGTCATGAGTATTACTTGAGTTATGAGCTCCAGCAGCGCTGTCGGATCTTTCTCCCTCCATCTCCTTCTTTTGCTTTTCACAGCTAGAATCTCTGTCACTCTCATTCTCATTTATATCCATCCTTCTCTGTAGGACGCCACTGTGTGCAAGACAGTTATGATATAAATCTTCTCAGTGACATCCAGCGACTGTTTTCTTTCATTTTTCCAAACTACTTGTACCCTGCAGCTGATGAAAGGGACCTAATGAACTAATTAATTTTAATAGTAATGTACGAGTGGTTTTTGGGTGTCATTTTGCTCCGATATCAAGCAGAGATGCTGTATATTTTACAAAGAGGACACTGTGCGGGTAATAACATATATTTGCAAAATATTTACACTGGGACAAGGTACTGCACACATGGCACCTCCATGGGGTTTATTTCTGCAGGGAAAGAGTCTATTCAATGCGCAGCTGTGGCCTTGCCTGGTGAGGGAGAGTTTCTTTATGATTTTGATTTAATCAGTAATACTGCAAATAAATCTATTGAATCTATTCACCAAGCTCCTCTAAAGCAGGGGTCCTCAACCACCGGGCCCCGGACCGGTACCGGTCCATGGATCATTTTGTACCGGGCCGCGAAGAATGAATAATCGTGATTAAAATATATATAAAAATATGTTTTTGCTTCCGGGTGTCCTATTTTGAAAGACAACCACTTCCGCCCTCGCCTAACTTCCGCGCTTGACTCTTTGGTGCCTATTTATCCTGCGTCAGCAATGCAAGCTAGCCCTCGCAAAATGAGCCAGAAACAGAGTTCACTGGCGAGTTTCTTTGGAAAAGGTAAACGAGACAACGATGAGACAGCAGAAGGGTCACAGACTGCCTGCAAAAACAAAGCTGCTTTTAAAAGAAAATATCAAGATTCCTACTTGAGTTACGGGTTCATCGCAACAGGTGATTCACAAGCCCCACACCCACTCTGTAGAATATGCGGCGACAAACTTCCTAATAATGAAGCCATGAAACCATCAAAACTGCGCCGCCACACGGAGACAAAACACCCAGCATTGAAAGAAAAGCCCTTAGAATATTTTGAAAGAAAAAAACGGGAACATGAAGGACAGAAACAATTATTGAAGGCCACTACTTCGACAAATGTGTCCGCGCTAAAAGCATCATTCCTGGTCGCGGACGGCATTGCTAAAGCTAAGACGCCCTTTACTATTGGGGAAGAGTTGATTTTGCCTGCTACAAAGGACATTTGCTGCGAACTTTTCGGAGAGGCTCCAGTAAAAAAGGTCGAAAACATCCCCCTTTCGGCGAACACCGTAACAAGAAGAATTAATGAAATAGCAGAGCACGTCGAGGCTGGGGAAGGAATGGATCCGGAACCCATTTGTGAACAAGCCAGGGGAATCAACTTTAACCCTACAAGAAGAGGAACAACTAGTTGAGATTGCAAATGATGGTGGCCTTTAATCCATGTTTGGAACAACTTCAAATCTTTTTGCATTCTGGAGTAAAGTCAAAGCAGAACATCCTGACATTGCCACAAAAGCACTGAAAGTCCTGCTTCCATTTTCAACCTCTTATCTTTGTGAGGCGGGCTTTTCTGCAGTGACAGCAACAAAAACAAGACTACGGAGTAGACTGGATGTAAGGAATACAATTCAAGTGTCATCGTCTCCCATCACCTCCAGATGGGACCGTCCAGTTGCAGGAAAACAAGCCCAGAGCTCCCACTGATTCTACATTTTGGTGAGTTGATATTGTAGTGTAATAGTTCATGAAAGTGCCTAATATAAAATGTAATTGTTGCATTCAGATTACATACTAAATATAATGATTAAGGTTTTTGTTATTGGAACCTTCATGCCCCTACCCGGTCTTTGAAAAAGTGTTTCTGCGTGAAACTGGTCCCTGGTACAAAAAAGGTTGGGGATCCCTGCTCTAAAGGATATTTTATCCTGTAGAACGGGCTGATTTTCTCTACTTATTTTCTGTCTTCTGTACTTTGGTCAGCTGTTTAAAGAATTCTCGGCTCAAAGACTTTACAAGCTGAAAAAAATCTGCCTTAATATTGCCAGTTTCTAGCAGAAATGAAATCATAACTGTGTCAACTTAATATTCTCATTTGTGTTTTTGGTTTGTGTTTTGGCCAAGTTGGGTTCTGATGGATTCTGAAGTCTTTTGTATGCCACCAAAAAAAAGCAGCCACCAGTAGACGGATTTATTTTGGAGCAGAAAATACAGAAATTCAGTCCAGTCGGAGGTCTGTTAAGTCATTGACAACTTCTGTCATCAGCTGTGGAGAAATACGCAGCTCCCTGAGCCTGAAAATGAAGTGGGACATAAACTTGTCCAAGGAACATGCAGTAATTGGAGGCTGTCTGGACCGGAGTCACACATGACATTTTTATTAAAATATGACTTTTACATTTTTTGGAGTATTGAACATGTATTTTAATGAACAGTGTCGGATATTGTGAAATCAGGTCACAGCCAAAGTCTCCAATAACACTGTAATATGTAGCATGTGGTGTTTGTTGTGCTTTGTTTTGGATTCAGAAAAAATGTTTTGTTTTGCTGTACTGCATGAAAAATGCAGCGCTACAGACACAGAGTCTGGATGTCAGATTTAGAGCAGAGGAAGATGGTGTGGATTGGGGAAAAGGTCTAATTGCAATTTTTCTGACAGATACTGCTTTTTGATTTATGACAAAACAAAAATTTATTCTTTTCATCTCTTAAAATGTAGTCTTGGCTGTATGTTTTAAATTTAAAACAGAAGATGGACATCAGCACATCAGAAAGCTTGACTGTCGCACAACAAGGATGAATTTGGAAAACACTGACACACCGGTTTAAACGCTGGTTCAGGATATGCAAGAAACATAAACTAGTAATTAATATTATGTCAGTGTATAATACTGGTTCTTAGTCTCACCATGCTCATGTCTGGATGTAAGTGGGATGATGACATCTGATAAAACCAGTGTGGATGGGCAGTAAATGTATTAAGAAAATGAAAATAAGGTTGTATATAGGTATAGATGAAGGAATATGAACACTTGAGTGCAACCTCACTCATGTAGATGTTAACATGCAAGATAGTTTGTCTCATTTGTTAACTTTTACTTAGTGAGTTGTCATTTTTTAAGGATAATGTTCAAAATTTGCCACAACGTTCAACATGATTTGAAATGTGATTTGGTTATTTAAGAATTAACTGGTTCCTAAATAGCTACATGGAACATTTTTTTCAGAAAGTATTCAATCTTATTCCTAAATTGTGATTCATTTTGATAGTTTTTGAGTTTTTTCTCACTTTTAACTCCATGAACAGCAACACTTTCTGGGTATTTTTCACTCCTGTGACCTTTTTACTCACTGTGGGCTCATTTTTCACTGCAATATGAAGTCCTGCACCTCCATGGAAACAGAACAACCGTGACTAGAAGTAGAACTCATAAATATCTTGTGCAGGATAGCACGTTTATAATGTCGGAAATCTTTAAAAAGAAAGTCATTAATTGTACAAATAAATAGAAAAAGCTGGAATCGCCATGTACAGCATTTAATCAAGTCCTCACAGGTGTTACACAGCCTGCAGTTCACATGAAAGTCCCAGAATTATTGTCACATGACTGTTTTTTTTTTTTTTTTAAAACATCTGAGTCACTAAAGACTTATCGCCAACGAGCTCATAGTTTACTCGTGTTTTTATAGGATCTGTTGCTTGCTGGTTTATTCTTTGCAAATTTTTACATGAGACATAGAATGAAGTGATTTTAAGTGATGAAATATCACAGTTTTAAACTGCTTTTCAGACACTATTAGTTAGTCTAAAACCAATGATTCCTTCAGTTTTTACCCTTCCTGGCTCTGATGAATAGTCTAATTATGGCCTTTTTAATTTAATTTTTAATTATTTTTTTTAAAGCAAAGTATGCTTTAAAAAAAAAAAAAACGCTGGTGGGTATTGCGGTTCAGTTTAAATTAAAATTTCTGTTTAATTGACTTGGAAATTACTGATTAGGAACATCCCTATTACAGACTGTCAGCTAAAGAAAATGAATGTGTGTTTTCATTTGGTGTATTTATGTTCGAACTTTTGACACATGCATCAACTTGACATGCAGCCAGAGACAGTCGCTCCTGCTCGCTTTCTAATTTAACTTCTTTGAACTGTCTTTTTTTTTGGTTTGTTTTTGTTGTGCTTGTTCAGATTACTGCTGGTGACTTTATGGAACTGTGTATGATGGTTGGGAGAGTCTTTTCTTCTTTCTTTGTTAATACTTTAATTCAACTGCGCTGCTTTTGCTCAGCAGCTTCACGCTCGCATTGTTTACACCAGGGGACCAGTAAATCATGCTGAAGCTGCAGAAATTAGGATGCAGAGAGGAATGAATGAAGAAAAAGAGCTATAGATTGATGGACAAATGGAGATATCAGCTGTATTATTACTGTATTAAAACAGGCAGCATAAAATAATAAAAAAAAAGCTTGACATTAAGATGAGTGAACTAGCGGCCATACTGTGGAAATGAGGGACTTCTGTGAGTGTAGTGTTATGTTTCACAGTGGCATGGCAACAGGAACGACTCTGGATCCCATCAGAGTTCAGACAGACAGGAATCAATCTGAAGGTGGAGAGTAAAGAGACGAGGTCTTGTTTCCACCCTGGTCAGTCAGTTTCTGCAACCCACATATTGAGCTGTGAGGCTACAACTACACAACGTACCAAGGGAGGTTCACATGCCATGTTGGTTGCTGTTTACATCCATCCCTCTGCGAACCAGAAGCTGCCCTCTACTCTGTTATTGACAGACTCCAGAGCTTTCTTGCCTTTTAATACATTTTTTTGTCTTCTTGTGTAAGTTTACAACTTCTACATGTTTGACAAACTACTGGAAAAGCAACTTTTCTGCAGGGTTGTAGCAGTTTTTTTCTGATTTACAAGTTGCTTGTGAAAAAATTAACATATGTGTTGGTTGGGTGCCATTAAACCACAATGAGAAAGACACAATAAGATGACTTCATTAAAACGGTGCCTGTCGAGTGTTAAATGTGGAAAATAAAAATGTAGTGTTTATGCTTGTTTCATGTATTAATTTGAAGAATGATACAGTCTCCCTGTCGCTCCATTTTACATCTCCTCAGCAGACATTAAGTTGCAGGTTCGAGTATATTATTCTAAGATGTCAGGGAGAGATTTGGCGACTTTGATGCCAAAAACTCTCTTTCTACTAGTTGTCAAGGATGATTTCTTTAACCCACTGAACCCCAAGCAGTTTCTGGGAGTTTTTCTGCTCCTGTCACATTTTTACTCATTTTTCACTGCAGTGTAAAGTCCTGTATGTTTATGGAAACAGCACAATGATGACTAGAAGTAGCGAGAACTCAAAAATGTTTTCTGTGTAATTTTCTGTGTAGTTTTCTGTGTAGTAAACACAGCCTGTAGTTCAGCCAAAATGTGGAAAAATAATTTTTGTCATGTGACTGTTGGTCACAGCTGAGTAATTTATACCTGAACAATTTTGGCCAAAGAGCTCAGATTTTTCCCTTTTTTACAGAATTTGCTTTATGCAAGTGATTTGCTTTTGGTGAATTTTTAGATGAGACATGTAGAATAAAATTTGAAATGTCACAAATTTAACTTGAGCTTTTGTAAAGTGTCCCGACAGAATTGCATGTGACAGCTGAGTAGTTCAAGGACTGTTGGAAAGTTGAACATCTGATGATTCTCTCCTCTGTTTTCACAGTTTCTGGCTCTGGTAAATGGTGTTGTTTTGGTTCATTTCATTTTAGACACTTTCAAACCAGCCATCTGGTTTAGAGTTTAAACCACAAACATAATCTTGGATAAGGCAAGTAGCGTTGTTGCCTAAAACCTAAGCAAATCTTAATCATAAAGTGGCCAGATTTATAAACTGCCAAATAAATTGGCATATGGTTTGGAAAGCATGAAGAACTGATGTCAAGTTCCTGCTGAGGAATTTAGTGTTTTTGGAAAGAAATGATAAACATCTGTCATGTTGTGTATATTTTAAGCTCTTTTGTGGTTTCTGCTGTATGTGTGTAGGAGTGTAATAGTTGAGTTAAATATTTCTGCAGCTCCTCTCTTGAAGCTGTCGATGATGTCAAAACAAATCTCACACCTGTATGGCTCCCTCTGGAATTTAAAACTATTCAAATGTGCTAATTAAAAGTATCATTTAGAAGCAGCATGAAACATTCAATCATTCACGGGGATTTACTCTTGAAATTCCTGCCAGTGCTTGTTGAAAGCGTTTGTGATGTAACTTTGTTTATCCTCGACTTTCAAGAGGTTTTTTGTCACTTGGAGGAGCCTCTAAAGGCATCAACAGTCTGTGCTGTTTTGTCTCCAACAAGCTGCCCTAGTACATAAACGCTGCTCCTCTTTGTCAGCAGGGTGTTGACTGACGGCTGCTGTATGTCACCGCTGCTGCTGAGCTGTGTAGTTTTCATTTTACAGCCCTCGACTCATCCCGGCCTTTTGTTTGGAGTGTCAGCCGGTGGCCTGCTGGGCTTCGAACAAAACTGCTTGATGAGTGTTGCCCAGGAGACTGCTGTGCTCAACTTATCACATGAGAGTCTCTTAGCCTCCAGTCTGAGCCTCCAGCTCTGCAGCCCTGATTGTTCCCGTCCCTTTTGCACACTGCGGTGAGTGATTCAGACCCACAGCTCAGGCTGCCCGGCCGCTTGGACCGAAAACCGGTGGAGCTGCGGTGCCCCGGGCTTGAATTTAACCTGCTCTGACTCAGGACGCGCTCTGCTGCTAACATTAGAAGCTTTGTGTTCCAGTAAACCAACTTGGATCAAACACAGGTTGAGACTGTCGACATGGAGCGCCATCAGTAATTCATCATCCTCCATCTTGACACTCGCTGAGCTGTAAATTAACTTATACTCTGATCTGATAGTGGAACTTCCTGTGAGATGCTCCTCTAGGCGTTAATCTTTCATCTCGCTTCAGCCCTCGTCTTCATCTTCCTCCTCCACCCTCCTTCGTTTTTCTGAGCCTGGAGCTGCAGTAGGTGGCACCGGGTTCTCTCCTGGGCCGCCGTCCTGTGGGAATTTCCACTACGCTGTTGCAGAGTATAATTTTCTCCACCTCTGTCTATTCCCTCCTTCTTTCCTTTTTCTCCTGTCCCCACAGCTCCATTCACCTCCAGCTCTCAGCAACCATAAATACTACGACTCCCAGGATGCTACTCTCTTGTTTGCTTTGCTGAGAGGCATTGAGTAAACAGGAGCGCAGTGAGGAATTTCAACCAGGTGTGCGATGAGTCAAGCTTGTCTGACCTTGGCGTTCGATGTGGCTTTGCGGAAAATGACAAATGACGGCAACAACAAGCCATCAAAAAGTGGCTCCCCTACACAGCTGATCTGAAATTCAGATTGTCGCTCCCTTTGAGGACAAACTGTGTTTTTCTGCAGCATCCTCCTGTTGTCTCTTCCCTCTCCACCCCCGTCCAACGCACACATTGCGTTGGCCTCATTTGGCAAAGAGAGAAATGGCAGGCGAACGCACCAAAAGATTCTGCTGAAAACCTGCATGTAGGGCTCTCAGTGTGCACTGAGACACAGATTTTGTGTTATTGCCGTAGATCTGTTCTCATTACACACTTTTGCCCACGGGGCATGGAGTGATGATTGCTGTTTTTCTCAGCCAAGCAGGCAGACAACCATTTATACAGTGAAAGATTTGCATAAAATTGAGGAAACTGAAGGAACACTCTCTGAAGCGACATCGTTTTTCAGTTTAGAGTGGATCATGTATTAGCATGCTTTTCCCCCTCATCACCTGTGCTGTTTTATTATTTTCTCTGTGTGACTCTTCTGCTGCTGTATGCGTTCATCATGTTCCCTAAAGACACATGATTATTTAAATTGAATTCAAGTGGTGATTATGAGGACTATTTGTCTGCCAGATGTAATGTTCAGTGTCCTTCACTCCTTGTAGAGGAATGTTGTGTTACAGGTGTTGCTATTAACTTAAGGTACAGTTGTGTTGACTAGGTGTTTGGGCTGAGGGATATTTTAAAAGAAAAACATTATGTTGCATGTATTTTGACAGATATTGCAATAAGAGTCTTAACTTTTGTGAAATTGGTAATATGGCAATTCTTTTTCTCTGAAGCAAATGTAGAAATGATTCGATTTTTGCTGCAGTTTGTCCCAAACAAGTTATCTAGAGAATCCGATTTGTAGTTACACATTTACCACCTTCTAAAAATTGCACCTCCTGTGGTTTGAACATATTGCAATTTGGATGATATTTCAATTAATTATTCAGCCCTACGATATACTCTAATAGCCAAATTTTTAGGAATAGGAACTATATGCATTTTGTGATCCCTCATTCATCACCCTAAATGTCTTTAACCCTGCCAGACTCTCCTGTGTGGTCAATTAAAATAAGATGTTTATTAAAAGCAGCAACCAGAGATATAAAGCAAGCTGGGTTTAGTCACGAAGAAATGAATATAAAAGCATACACAAGATATGTAGAATACTTACATTTAATAGCTATACAGTCATAACAGCATGGTGTCCTTGGTATGAATATTTAATGAGATATATTATTTAAATAATGTCTTGGATTAAATGAATACATATTAGGTCTATATGTTTTACTATCATATGATCTCAAGTTGCATAAAGACAAATTTAACTCTCTCATCACCTAATTTCACTACTGTATTTTAAAGGCATGTGGTTATTTTTAAATCACCCAAATTGCACCTTCTGTTGTCTTGAGACACAGTGTTACATTGGGCAAATTAAATATTTAATCAGATTGATATTTTCACTCTACCATTTAAAAATAGAGCATTTGCAGCAGCAGGTTTTGTAAAAAATTGAAGATGTAACCAACAACAAATCAAATAAAACAAAATAAAAACTTGAAAAGTACAAAAACATTTCACTTGTTGGCAAATGGAAAAATGTTGTACATGATTTTTTTTTTTTTTTTAAATTTTGTACAATTTATTACCATGATTGTGATTAATGACATAACTTTGTTGAAGTGCAAACAAATCTTTTCACAACTTCTAGCCATGGTTGTTCTGTTGACATAGAGATGCAGAACTTTATATTGCTGTAAAAATTGAGCAAACTATACCCAGGAACCACTTACATTCAGAGGATAAACTGAAGAATTGGCTTAAATGTCCCTCCTGTTGGTAAAGACCATACTGTCTGCAGATCTTGTGGCTTACTTCAGTTGCAGAACGTTTTTATTCTCTCTCTTTATCCATTGGAAGTACTGTACACAGTCCAAACTGATAAAGTGACAAAATAAAAGGTAATAAATAGTTTTTCACTGCAAGAACTGGCAGACCATTTTAGGACAGCACAAACATTTGTACCCGTTCTGACCACAACAAAAAAAAGTACCGACTTCTGAAAAACTGCTGTTTGGGCTCCAACACTGACTATTTAAACTCAGTGAAGAGAACAACAACTGTTTGTCCACTGCTCTGAGTAGGCTAATGAACAAATCTCCATTGTTCCATTTTTATACACGTTGAAGCAAATAGAGTTTCATCTGGTATACCATTTGTCATTGTTTTGGCGCACTCTTGGTTAATGTTGCAGTCAAATCTGTCAAATTTCTACACTTGCAGTGGATACAGAAGGACTGAGAGTGAAAAAACTGCCTAATCTGGTTTATATATATGTATTTTCACAACCTGCTTGATTGCGTTTATTAACATAACTCAAGAAATGACTTCAGAATCTGAATCAGAGTTGTAATGAACAGAAGTTTTCCATTAAAATAGCGAGGGAAAACAGAGTATTTCACATTGCTCTGCTGATTGCCGCAAAGATAAAGTTTTCTATTTTGCTTCTCTCACTTCATCAGTTTTCTCTTTGCTTTTGCCAAAGAGGATAAACATGTTGGGAGCGTTTCTCTCCACTCCCTGCACCATCTGACACTGTGAGAAAGTTTCAGCCTTGTTTGGTGCCACTTGAGCAAACTCGCTGCCAAAATCTGAACCAGTGTCGTATCATCTAACATGCAGTGTTGAGGCTGCCAGTCTGCTTGGCAACGCTCTTGTTTACATGCACTGATTGCACTAATGTCTCAAAATTAATGTGCTTATCTTTTATTAATGTGAAAACGCTGCATTGAACACCTTTAAATATACATGACAGTGTCTCTCTCACACAAACTGACACACATTCTCTGGCTTCTTTTCTATAGAAATCTCTTGGACATCACAGTTTTTCTTCTCGAGAGATGAAATAATTAAGCCAATTGAGGAAAGCAATAATCACAAATGTCATCAGAGATATTGCTGCTTTAAAAATATTTAAAACTCCTGGAAATATGTGTCTTTTGTGTGGATAAACCGTCTTCAAAGCGGTAATCTGACTACTCTACTGCTTCCTCAGGGATCCAACTTCGTGCTGCCTATATGTGATTTTAATTCCACTCTGCATTCTTTGGTAATTGAATTCATTACGAGGACACCGGGCCAAATCGGCTGTTATTTCGCAGTCAGTCGAGGTTGCTAATTAGAAATTAGCTCAAACATTCTGGTGCGCAGCCCTCGGGGAGCGGCGGCGTCACTCTAAATCTCTGACATACCAACCAATAGCTCGTAATTACCACCACAGCTTTGCAGATAAGCGTACTGTTATCATTATCTCGGTGTTGATTGGCGATGTGCTGTCACTCACTGTCCATATCTCTGTAAATATACAGGCTTCATGTTGTCGATATGGAGCCTTTTCAAATTCCAAGCTCTTCTGTGAAGGAAAGCTGCTGAATGCCGGTCGTGTGTGTGTGAATGGCTCTATATCATGACATGAAAGATTTATTTTTTCCATCTCAGGGTGTAGGAGAATTCACATTAAGACTCCCAGAGGAGGCACAAGACTCAGGAAATTGTAGGAATGCAGTTTTTCCTCCCGTTGAATCCACAGACTGAAACTGAAAGATGACAGGGATGGATGGAGAAGAATTTTAGAGCTTTAAAATTAGTTTTTCTACATGTAAGTACAGGAACTAGTTAACTAGTTTTTTGAAGTCTGTCTGAACACTGATATCTATAATTTACAGAAACAAGGGAGAAAATAACTGCAATTTGGAAAAAAGAACAAGTGCAAGAATTCTGAGGTTTCTGATTGAGAATGTGTTCGGGGACAACAGGTGATGTGGATGCTGGAGTGACGCTGGCGGGTTCAGAGATTACAGGTAGTGGAGGAGCGTTGTGCTGCAAAGCAGATAATTAAAATGAATGTCGGCAGGTTGTAGTTGAAGATTTTCTCTGCCTTATAAGCACAGAGCACAACACTGCCAGGGTTGAATGTTTGTTTGTGATTCGGAAAACTTCCCACCAGGGACTCTTAGAATTTGTAACCATAAATGAAGTTGCTGTGGGTACTCAAGAATAAAATCTCTTGGCTCCCTGGATTTGTGTTCGTGCTGGTAAAAGAGAACTCTACGAATAAAGCTCTATTCACATGGGACTAAGTAGACTTCTTGTAATTGTAGTAACTGCAGAGATCTCCCACCACAAATTATCTACCATGTTTTGCCAAACACAGAGGTCCTGTGATAATATCAGTACTGTGAAAATTGACATCCCTGTGGGCCGTTTTCTGTTTCTCACTTGGGAATTAAGGAGGCAGCATTTGCAATTGCAAATGATAGTTTGGGGCGTTTTTGGTGCAAATTCAAGAGGCTTGTGTTGCTGCAGAACATGGAGGCTTAGTGATAGAAAAACTAATTCTTGAAGCATGTTTGGATGGATGGCATGACAAGCAGCATTCAGTGAGCTACATTTAGCTGTTCTTGAGCAGTTTTAACAGTTATTATGTGGCCCATTGACCCCCTGAACCCTCAGCAGTTTCTGAGCATTTGCTGCTCAGTTCACATTTTTATTCACTGAGGGCTCACATTTCACTGCAAGATAAAGTGCTGCACCTCTGTGGAAACAGAACAACCATAAACGCAAGTAGAAAAAAAACTCAGAAATGTCTTCTGTATAGTGTAGCAAAATCATAAAGCTATTGGACATTTAAACAAAGAAATAATGTGAAATTTCTTTGTTTATTTTACAAAAATGTAGGAAACCTGGAGTCAACATGTGCAGCATTTCTCTGGTACCTACTGGTGTGGCGCTGCATACTATGAATAGTTTACTGCTTACATTCTTATTTTGTTTCCATACTCAGTTTACTGCAGTTTAATAGAAAAGTCCCTGAAATTTTGTCATGTTGGTCACAGTTGAGTCACTAATAGCCTCATGGTTTCACGAAGGATCTTTTTTTTCTTCTACAGGACCTAATGCAAAGAATTTATTTTTGGCAAATTTTCAAATGAGACATGATTTTAGGGTTAGATTCAGTCAAGTTTTCTGACAGTATGACACATCACATCATAGACAATAGTTTAAGATCTGTTGGAAAATTGAAAATCCAACAACTCTTTTTTAAAAAAAAAAAAAAAAAATTACAGAGCCAGAACCTGTAAGAAATAAATCTTTTGGTTTTTGGATTAAGAGGGTTAATCCAGTGAGGATATAAATAGAAAATGCAATTTGATGTTCAACATGCTTTAAAAAAAAACCCCAAACAAAACAATTTTCAGTTCAGAATCAGAGCACTCACTGAGTAATAGATTTAAAACATATGAAGGGGCATTATCACATAGGTAGCATGACTGTCACACAAAGAGGACATCATGAATTTTTAAAGCCACAGATATCCTGCAACATTTGTGATTTACTAATTGCATTATGATCTGAGTTGAAACTGATGAATGATGATGATGGTGTCAGTAAATTTTTAGTAAAACACAGACTTGGCTTGTCCCATGTGAATGCACCTCCAGTGATTTCTTAAGCACAGCAGATTGTCAGATATTACTAGCTCTGTGTAAAGTCCACATTAATACTGATGTTTTGTAAAATGAGCATTTTCCTCTACGTTCGGGTGTCTCATCTGCATGCAAGCAGCATTTTAGGAGTTTTTTTTTTTTTTAAAAATCACCTTCTATAGGGAAGATTTTTAAGGGCTTTAGTTTATGTGCGTCTTGGTAGAAATGTAAAATGTAGAATATGAAAATTAGCTCAGTGCCTGCAGGCCTAATGTTGCTTTGTGTGAGGAGCATAAATATGTGGGTTTTTTCATGTTTGGTTTACATTAGCAGTTGCAAATTTACAACTTAACTAGGCGTTGCTGCACTAATCAACCAGCACTCGAAACCCATCTAATACTACGTGGTCTACAGCATCTGCAGTTTGTCTGCAGATATGATGAATGTTCCCTGCTATGGGATGTATCCTGACGTAAAGTAGCCAGATGCGCTTGTTAGATAGTTGGTAGTCATTTTGGTGCCCTTATGCATATGCAAATATTTTGGTAAATGATGCTTGCATGGACAGAATATAAAATATCCATATTATTTCATTATATTCTACCTTAAACAACACTATCTAAATTTGGTGTTCTAGTATTATAATATACAGTATTTGTATGTGGATACTTTGAAGGAGAGGGAGAAGGGGAAACAGAGGCAGGATGTTTTTTCGATGTGGGTAGAAAGAGGCAGGAAAGTGACTGTTTGGAGTGAAGTTGCTAAGCAACTCCATTTACCTCTGCACGAATGCAGTGGGATATGAATCAAAGTGCCAAAAGAGTGACTGAGAAATCAAGACAGCGATGCAAAGGAAAACAGTTTGGAGTTGACATTTGTCGAGAAAGACTGTGTGTGTGCAGGAAAAGGTTTACATGCTCGGCTGCAGCAGCCCGAGACAACATTCCTCCCTGCTGCTACCACCGCGGCGCTGCACACATCCCATCTGCAAAGATTAGCCTCAATTGTAGAGACTTGTACTATTTTTAACTGACCTACCAAGCACAGTGGCCAACAAAGAGGGGAGTCAGGTCTTTCTCCATGAAACAAAGCCTGATTTGACAATCCTCCTTTATATTCCCTACTGTGTTCTGCATCCATCCTAATTTAGCTTTTCTGGGACATTATTTGATCAGCAGATGGTTTAATATCAACATTAATCTGATATTTTTTGCATGCTGGAGCCAGTTTATCTCAAGTAGAAACATTGTTTAATTCATTTACCAGCTGATTTTTCTGTTTGTCTGTCTGAAAAGGATGCAAACGCTGATTTCTATTTACATAAGTGTACAGTGGCTTTATATGATGGTATTAGCACAGCACAGTGCAGTGATAAATATGGGTCTAATTGAAGCCGTACTTTAGCTCCAGGTGTCCTGTTGTTCATGCATGGCCTCGGTGTGACCCGCCAGCACTGAGTCATGCTCTAACAGCTCACACGCTCGCATTACCGACTGACTAGAGCATGTGCAAATCCATCATCAGCTGGCACTGCAATACCCACAACCCCCCTCTCCTTCATCAGTCAGTCTGTCTCCCTGCGGTACGTCTCTTTCTCTCTGTGTCTCATTTACTCTTCATCTATAAGAGACTCCTTTCTTTTGTCCTCTCTCTGGAGACGTCCCTTAAACCTCAGTTCCCTTCATCTCCCTCCTCCTCGACTTGTTTAACCTTGGCTCGTCTTCTCTGTTTTGCCCTCTGTCGCAGGAATGTGTTTCCTTACTGCATCAGTTGCTTGTTGTGCAGGTTGTGTGTGATGGAATCTGAAGGCCGTTTGAGTTTTGTGTCCCACATTTACTCTTGAAGCATTTTTGGGATGTTTGAATCACAGGAATTTAGTTTGAGACGAAGGCAGCTCAATACTTCTTTATGTTAGAGCCCAGTGTCACTTCCAGCTTGTCACATCCTGCTGCTTTGTCAGAACCACTTGGTATTTGAACACTCTGGGGACTCTTCAGAGTAATTTTTCAAGCTGCAGGATTGTCCAATAGATCACGCAGTGACTGTTATGTTCTCAATTATTCTCTACTTTTCAGTCAATGTGAAGTTGAAATGTGGTTAATGTTGTGAAAAGGTGCATTTTAACTGAAATCACAATTTTCCTAACCTTAACCAACTCAATAATAGAAAATAAGTAAAAGAAAACAAAATTAAAAGAAAAAAATGTTAGACATGGAATACAAACATCTGTCACCTGTTTGAAAGTCTTGTAACTCACAACACCTACACCCACCTGCTGAAGTTCTTCTAAACTGGAAAAAAAATCACCTTATCTGCAGCAATGTTAGCACCAATGGTAAAGGACAATCTTTCTGGTGGCAGTGGCTTTGATAAAATGTCAATTTTTGATGTGCTGGGAATAAAAACTGGTTGGACATTAATATTTTAAAACCCTGTCTTCAAATGTCTGATCAGATTTGTAGTTAAATAAAATGGAAACTTTGAAATATTTACTAGGTTTGACCTTTTTCCCCCTCAAAGAGAAAACGTTTGTGTCGAAAAATGTTTTTAAATTGGTAAAGGAGGGCGTCCAAGAAAGCATGATCTGTGAATAGCTTTAGAAACTTGGTGATTTAATTTTAACCGGTATTAAGCACAATTTAATTTTTTTAATTATTTTAAAACAAAGCAAGAACTAGAATAATATTGTTGATAGCTCATTGAATTTCAGCTCCTTTAGTATGCCAGTAAACCGTAGCACAGTTTGGCTACAGTATGTGCACTTGATTTGTTACTGCTCGTTGTGAGAGCAACGTTTTGTAGTCGCTAGTTTCTCCCCTCTGCTCTCTGTTTGACTGTGTAAAACCAACTTGAATCTGGCAACAGTATCGAGGATGCTAGAAGTTCGACCAAACAGGAGGACAGACTTTCACTTTTCTTTGCTGTCTTGGCTCTGTAAGATCTATATTGTTCAGGACTTTACAGTTTGCATTTGTAAATGAATGCATATGTGTTAAAACCCTAACACATATTTGTACAAGCGCAGAGATTGATAACTTGACAGCAGCCACAACGATGCAGGTCAGAACACAGAAGCATTAACACAGTTTGAATTCAAAGTTGTATTCAGTGACCTGCAGCATCTGGGGAATCACACACTGCAGCTGAAAGCTTGTGGACTAGGTTTGTCTTTTTGACCTGTTGTTCTGCCATTAATAAGCAGCACCTTACAACAGTAACGTTTTGTGTCTGTCAGTAATGTTACCTGGAGAAACAGGCTCATGAACTAAACTCATTACTATAGCAACACACAAAAAATAAAAGAAACAACAATATGCAGGCAGCTGTCGACATTTAAGCTAATATTATAGCACTGCTAATGTAACACAGACAATGTGGAAACTTGTCTTTGCATACTTTCTTCACCTATTTATGCTCAAATTTATTTCATTTCATGACTCTACAAAACAGAATTTAAAAAAATATAATTGCAAATAAACTTTGGGCAGTTATCACTCAACAGTAGTCATCTCCTCTAAACAGCTGACAGGATCTAAAAATGAAGCTAACTGATGTCTAAAAAGCTGGAAAAAGCTATAAAAAGCATCTCAGAGTGCTTCCAGTTTGTGATTTCCAGTGTCTGAAATGGTAGTCAAGGGAAACGGAGGAAGTCAAGACAAATCTGATAAAAAAACCTACAGGCAAAACTGTGAAGAAAAGCAAAATAAGAACTTAAATATGAAAGCAGAAGGAGCTGCAGGAAGGTGAGAAGAAGCCTTACCTGTGAACTCATCACAAACTTCAAGTTGTGAGAAGCAATGTCTTGTTGAACCCGAGTGAGTTTGGAAACTGGCCCTGTGAGTAGATGTTAAAAAAAGAACTGCCAAGCTCTTTGGCCAGTCACTAAAGGTACGACTGAAAAGAAAAGAGCAGCATTTGATGAAAAAATCGCCTCACCAACCGAGGTTGTTTGTTGTGGCTTTTGGTGCAGGAAACACTGTAACTCAAAGACAAGAAGGGGTTCCACCAAACTTTAGCCTGAAAAGAGGCTGTTTGCTACAACATGGCCTCGATCCAAAGCATACCACCGTGAACTACTTCACCAAACACAGGCTGATGCTTTTGGAAAAGGCCCTCACAGTTTCCTGACTTGAACACCAGTGAAAATCTGTTGGCAGATCATGCTGTGTTTGTGCAAGGTGGCTTAAAATCTGCCAAAAGGGGGTTACAAATTACTGACTTAGCAGGGTGCTCAAACTTTGCACAGTTTTGTTCTGGTTTTAACTTCCTGAAACAAAAGGCAACAGTGCATTTACACTGTGTTTTTGCTGCAGGCATTGTGTTTAAAATGCAACATGCTCAGAGATGCTCAAGTTTTGCACCCACCTGTATCTATCAGCACCTCGATGTAAAACAGATGGTGGTGTGTGCAGCTGTAAAAAATGTGCTTCACATGTGAAGTGTGTTTGAACAGGACCGGGCCTCTCCACTGACATCTGACAACAAAATTTACCTTCAGTGCGACAACTGTGAGTGTAAATCGAAGCGACAACGCAGAAGTGGGTCAAAAGAATAAGTCAGCAGCAGCACAAAGTGACCCAGGTTGAGTACAGGTGTTCAGGACTGTGAGTCTGTAACAATTTTTGATTTACTGTGGATATGTGGTGATCTGCAAGAGCTTGATGCTAACCAGCAGATATTTAACACTGCATGTTTTGCAGCATCGGACCTGAGGGTTAACAAAACCTAAATCCCCATCTTACGACAAAATTACTGCAAGTTTGTTACTGTATTTTTTAGTGTTAAAATTGTAATTTAATTAAGCAGTTCATTATTTTATAATTGATTCCAGTTACTTGGCAGTAGAATGAGATTTACTCTTAACTACTATGACTAGAATTTAAAATAATATACTGTATTTCATGTGTTATTTTTTTTTCTTATTGTATTGTGTTGTCAGTGTCACCAACATTAACTTTAACTGTATTTGTCTGTAAACTATTACATTTTCTTCTTAAAAAGTACAAACACTGCTGTGAGTTATAGAAAAAAAAAACCTAACAATATCAAGCAAACATGAACCTTCCGTGAATGTTCCCTGAAGTGTCTTTCATATTTAATCCAGAATTGAGATCTACCAGCTTAGCTTCACATTTAAGATGCATATAGAACTACAGCATCTAAAACAATAACATTTTTATGGGTTGAGAGCATTCATTTAAAGGCAGTAATGCATAACAAATCTACTAAATGTATTTTAAAGATCAAGGAAACATGCTTTCTCTCAGGACATTAGTGTAAAATTATCAGTAATATTATTAGCTGCCTAAATCAAGTTGCTGCTCTAAACAGTGCTTTATGAATGTTGGGTTCACACTGTCAGTTTACAGTAGCCTGCTGTTAACAGTCATTCTTGTTTTTGACTCCAAAAACCATCAAATATGACAGTTTTTAGTCAGATTTTGAAAAAAAAAATCACTGTATTTGTCCAGCAATTTATTACAGTGCAGTTGGAAATATAACTATTGTTATCAACATTTGCGACATTTGTTAAGCAGGTTTTGCTCATCAGACTTTGTGTGCACTTCTATAAAATGCGTTTACTGCCTCATGTGACTGATTTCACACAAAGTGGTCCAATCTAATAAAAGCTGTGAGGGTTAAAAAAGGTTTATTTGTGGCAACAAAACAACACTGTAGCTGCCAATAAGACAAGGGAAGAACTACTATGGAAATGTTTATTTTACCGCTCAGCACACTCAATGCAGCTGATTATTATTTTATGCCAGCTGTGCATTAAAGCTCTATTTTAAACATGATACTCAAGCAGTACATTAATGATGGACACATGGAAGTGATGTTGGCTCAGTCAAAGTGAAATTAATGTCATTGATTGAACATGCTCTCCTTAATAGATACCAACAGATTCATTGATTTTCTAACCTGTGTTCTATTAGCTGAATAGAAGAGATTTAGCAGCAAGACAAGTCCACATGTAATAACCTATTTATGCATTTTCTGCATAACCAACTTAATGCATGTAGATGGCAACATGATGCATAAACTTTTTGCTACTTAAACTACACAGCTTCATTCAGTTTCATTAGTAGCATAGTAGAAAATATCAGGAAAAGAACTGGTTGAAGGGAGATGCTTACAGCCTGTTTAAAATCCAAACTTTGAACAGAACCTCCTCTGGCTGTGCAGCATCAGTTACCATGGTGATCTAGCAGGTTAAAAGAGGCTCAGCATACCTCGCTAATATTCATTTTGCTTCGTAGATGCCCCTTAGACGCCTTACAGCCCTCTACTGACATTTTTACTCTGTCTGATTTAGACTTTAGCCACATCCACGTGGTATTTATTTGAAACACAGCCTCATCCGTCCACACACAAACAGTTTTAAGTCATTGAAAACTGACCTTTTCAAAAACTCCTTCCAGGACGCAGATTTTCAGAAACTTCGGTTGCTGTGTAGATGGGGAACAGACTTTTGGGCACAGAAACCCACACATGCTTCCTTATTGGGTCGCGTTTTAGTTTGTAAAATGCCATTTTGTGATGAAAATGCATTAGTGTGGATGTTGCCCAAGCTCTGCGATGCTGCGTCTGTTTGAATTGTACATCATAATCCAGTACATATCTGAGTTTGTTAGATGGTATGAATGCAGCACGTAGCCCTGTGAAAGGCTGAGGCTCTTGTGCTGTGTGTGCAGAACATATTTGCTGGCTGTTTGACTCTACTCCCTGGTTGCTCCTCTGCCTGCTTGTCCCTGAGTGAACTGGTGAGCAGATGGGAAGTTGTGGGGGCTGAGAGGGGCTGGCGACAGTCAGGGGGCCTGGCAGGCGGAGCTGTGGGGGGAAAAAAGAGGAAGTAATGATATGCCATGTCTGCTACATTAACAGGCCTTATGTTTAGGAGAGCAGAGCAGACGTTGCATGTGTATTTGTCATTGGGCCTGTCATGCGCTTTAAAAAGGAACTCAGTTGGACTTTCATTCTAAACACATCTTTCTTTTCTGCAAGTTTGCCTATTTTTCTGTATAATTTGTCTCCATCTCTGGTGCTGGGATATTTCTGAAATCAGTTTCTTGTTCTGTGATGCAGGAACTTGCAGGCTTTCATCTTTGTGCATGTTCCGACTGCAAAAACTGCCTTGGTAGAGCCTCTTTCTCCCTCCAAAACAGCCCTGCTCTACCGAGACTGTGGAGCCTCAGTAGAGCCTCTTTCAGGTCTGTTTTGGAGGAGAAAAGAACATCTTGTGTGTCTTGATGCAGGCTTCAGGTGAAAGACAACATATTAAGACTCTACTACATCAACAGATAGAACTATGTACATTTTTCGCACCATTGTTCATTTCAGGGTGTTTCTTGATTCTCTATTCAGCTGGTCGTTCTCTGATGCCGGAACTTGCAGCCTGTTTTTGTGGCAGCTTCAGGCTTTGTACATGTTCTGACTGCAAGAACCACCTCTGTAGAGCCTGAGGAGAAAAGAGTATCTACTGCAGACCTGGGACTTCTGCAAAGCTACTATGTGGGTCTTGATGCAGGCTTCAGGTGAAAAACTAAATATTCAGAATCTATTACATCAACAAACAGAACTATGTGCATTTCATTTCTGGGTGTTTCTTACAACAACTATGTGAAACTATTACAGGTTTTACATTTGTGGTGCAAAGCCCTAGGTGGAAAAACAAAACAAGACAAGAACAGAAACAGAACCATTGACTATCATATAATATGTGCATGTTTTTATATTGTTGCTACACCTCCACGTGAGCATCGAAGTAGGACGTTTTTACACAGTGCAATCCACTGAAGATAACCATCTAAACACCTTATCTCCTCTCTGAAGGTCGCCTCTGTGTTGCAGGTGGTCTCCAAACACACGGATCTCTGCAATCGTGTTGTTGGTGCAGTGCTTCATGCAGTTTACCGCCTAATAACACAGCTGGTAATTGGAGAGGAGGAAACAGTGAAGAGTTGTTTGTATAGTCACTATTAGATAAATAAGTACAAAGACGTCACATTATCACCTTTAGGATTTTTCAACAGTGTCCGCTGTTGCTGTGATGGATTATTTAGCCCCTACATGGATTAGAAAGGCGAGTGATGGGTCATTTTAACAAATGAACAGTGCGCTGCTGAACAGTTTCAGATTCTTGAAGCCTCCCATTACCGTATTGATGCATGTAAACATCATGTTCTGATTTTAAAAACGCAGATAAACACTTGTTGTGATTTTGAGAAATCTGACAATTATGCTACTCGGGAAGAATCCAGGTTACAATTTATCAAAGTTTGAGTGTCTCCAACTACCTGCTACCAGCACTTTGCTGTAACAGAGCTGGTGCTTGTACTGTTGTTTCCTTTGCTTCCTCCACTCTCAAGAAGATGTTATCATCCATTCAGATCACTGATAAACAGGGAGTAACCCCAATAACGCTGCAGACATGTTGCGATTGTGTGATTAAGTGAATGTACAATCTCTGGTCATAACTCCAGAGTCATAACTCTGGAAACATCCACAATGGAGCTTTCAAACATGTGTTATGTGTAGTGACAGCGTGCCTCAACTTAACCAAACCCCAAGTGAAAATTAACATGGATTGAAAACAAAAGTCAAAATGAGACTTTTGTGAAGAAAATGAACTATAATTGTAATATAAGATGCAACTTGAACTTTAAGTCCAGTGACCACACCTGTACTCAACCCCTGCTTCTATATTTTGATTTTTGTCTTCAGAATAAGTAATTCACAGCTTCACCGCCACTAAATGGAGTGATAAAGCACCTACTGGAACGTGGAGAAGGTCCCTATGGTTCTATCCATCTGAATGGACTAAAAGTTTTTCCCTCTTTTTTCGCTCACGGACAACCTTACCACATCAGTCATTGCTGCATATCTTGATCCACCGTTCAGTGACTTTGGAAAACTCACGCCGATAAAAGTAGAACATGTCTAATATTTTCTTTTGCTCTCAGGTGGATTTATTAGTGTTAAGCTCAAAGTCACAGTCAAATTAATTTAAAATAGGCTAACAGTTACAAACAGCAGGCAATAATAAATTACTGGGTTTCTAGTATTTATCCTGTATACAGGTTTATGGATAACCAGATTTTTCTCTGCTTTGTGTAACCTTTACATTCCAAATATGATTTTCTAAAAAAGAACAAAATCAGCCTCATACCTGGGAGACTGATGCATTTGTTGTATGTGGGTGATCCCCAGAAGATTGGTGGAGATTATTTAAATACATCTTGTTTACTTAAAAAAAAAAAAAAAAAAAAGCACAATATCTTTTTAAGTACGACTGCAGTTTAACGTAAAACTAGATACATTCATGGTAAGATATTTAGTTTCATTGATGCCACAGATTTCATTATGCTGCATCTGCTCAGATGTATTCATTTCAGTGTTGTGGATTGTTGAATAGTTCACTCTCAGTTTTGTACCTTCTGCACACTGCAGATGTTCCACCCACAGAAACTTACATCAAGTGCACAGAAAAGGTTCAGTGCTTCCTTTGTTTACACTGTGAAAGTAATGAAAGAATAGATATAGAAACCAGGATATTAAACAAAACAAATGCAGGCTCAGCTATAATTTAGCTTCAGGACACTTTAATTAATTCAGTTGAACCTATTTGATTAATAACAGGGAATATATCCTGTGCTGTTCTACTATACTGGTTTTGTTTTGACTGTGAGAAATAATGACTATAGTGGGAAACCTTTTTGACTAGCGACAAAGCAAATTATTAGTATCTTCACTGAGGCTTTGGGCCACGTATTATTTCACATTAGAGTAATGTAATTGAGGCGTCATTAACACAGGCCAGGCCAGCGTCCTCAACAGGACTCTGAGGATAAATTTAGCAGCTCTGCACCTTTTCAGGGATAAATCAGACATTATATATTGGCTTTAAAAAAACATCATCCTTTCGCTTTAGTCCGTGAACAAAGAGTGAAAGAGAAGGTAATTATGCAGTCGCTTCTTATTAACCGCTCTTTATTCTTGGCTGTAAAGCTGTTCTGTAGCTGCTCATCCAGGTTTTGTGTGCTCCGTTCTCTGTGACAGGTTTTCATTTTCCTTATTTTGCAGTTGAAGCGCTGTGCTGCGCTTGTTTTATCCCCGTGGCCGGCTGATGATCCGAGGCGTGGAGGAGGACAATGAGTGGATCAGAGGTTAGCGACTATGTCCTCGTCTCCACGTCTGTGTGTCAGAGATCAGGGCCTCAGAGCTTGTAATAGAGGATTTCAGAGAGCGATTCTCGACCTTTCTTCTCTTTTGTATCCCTGACATGGATCTTGGTTAGTCTGGGAGGTGTTACATGAGATCAGACGGGAAGCTGCGCGTTTTCAGAAAGGAGACATGAGAAGAAATACTTTACGATTGGCCAGAAGGAGAAAGTCTTTTCAGGCTTTTTGAAGACATTTTACTAAATGCAGCCTCAGCAGCAGTATCATCACTTTGCTTTACCTGAACTGATCAGGGGAAGATCTGCGCTGCAAAAAGAGACCAGAAATCAACACATAAATGCTGCTATGAAGCATTTAAAAGTGATGTAGCTGACATTTCTTGGCCCCTGTTGTCGGTTTACAGACAATGTTCCACTTTCCAGCAGTTAAGATGCAGCAGTTGAGCAGCGCCTATTGATCTGAAAGTTTTGGTGTCGCTGCAGGAGAATCGGAGAGCAGAGGGATGTTTCCAGACAAAGTATTGTGTATCGACATTCTGTAATCAAACAGAGACACAAATCGTGGAAACAGGCAGAGATACAAATGTCTTCCCAGCGGCGTTCTGCTCAGATCACAGTGCAGTTGTTGCTCAGCATTAATCCTCCACTGGGCAGACAGTCTGCTCTCTTTGAGTGTGTGAAAAAGAAGGAAATGTTTTTAGTTATACCAAATTATGTATAATCAATAATTATGTAGGTTTCTTAAACTGATGACAAATGTGTCATTTTCTTGGGTCAGTTGAAGACACGATGCAGCACATGTGCATGAATTCTGGCTGGATTCTCCACTGAAAAGGATGAAGCAGGATGTGACGGCGTGTGTCAGTCAAGTGGTCTCCATCTGATTATGCGTTGTTGCCAAAAGTAAATGTTTTGTCACAAGTGGTCCAGCTCCAACTATATGAGATGGAAAACACAACACAAACTAGACATTATCACCAACAGAGACACTGAAAAGGCTTTCTGCATATCAGTGAAACATGAATTCTTAACACTTAAACATTTTAAAAAAAATAATTCTTAAAAAACTGTTAGCTTAACCATCAATTAATTGATTAAACATAATTTTATTCAGTTTGTTTATTCCACAAAATAACTTGTTTTTGTTTCTCTTTCCAAATTTCTCAGCATTTTATTTATTTATTTTGAATTACAGTCCTTGATGCTTTGTCAGTTTTTTTAACCTCATATTCATGTTCATAAAGCATGCTGAATAGAATAGTATTAACGCAGCTTTAATTTAAAGATTGGTTTATCTAAACACTACAGAACCTTGCATAGTTGTCTATTGTTATGACGTACTGCTATCTGTTGAATAAAAAGCTTCTAAAGTGATAATGAAAAATCAGTATTTTTGAGTAGCAATTGATTTGACAGCTTTTTTAGTCAGCCTGGATTCACTCTGCCGGAGTTTGTCAGATTTTGAAATCGTGTTGCATCATGCTCGTAAGGAGAAACTTCACACATAACTTTTTCTCTTATCTCTGACATGCAAACAGTACAAGATTCTTAAGATTACTGTGCATGAAGTTAAAATCAGGGAGAAGCGAACCACATCACACAGCAGGTAAAAGTAAAGCGAAGACTCTGGAGCATCGCTAGGCACGGCAGAAGTACCACTGGCACAAAAAAGCACCTGCTGGCATTAAATTCTGCTGAGGTTTTTGTTTTAGCTCCATGGACACTATGACCCACCAGCACACACACAAGCCTCACACACAAACTCATAGGCTCAGGTTTCAGGTGTCAGCAAGTGTACACAAACCACGCTGTTAAATTTTTCTCTGCCTGCTTCAGCTACTTGTGTTTGTTCCATTTGACGCATTTTATAAACTCTTTTTGTCGGTGTAATTTTACAGGTTCACACAGGATTATTCATTCTTGCACATAAGTCGAATTTAATCATATTTTCACTTGTTGCTGTTTGTTCAGTTCTAAAAATCCCACAACAACTGCATCCGCTGCTAATGCTATTATCGTTACCATTCGAAAATATCAAATCTGAAACCTGCGCAGCAGTTTGAGTTTTAAGACTGGAGCTTTAAATCCCTGATGTTACCAAATAATCTGGAACAAATGTTTGATCTGACTCAAGCTACATTTCTAGGTAAAATTGGGGTATATGGACCTAAAATTCCTGTAACATAAGCCTGGCTTGAACCCTAACAGAGTCCAGCACAGTATGTACAACGAGAATGTCTCAAACTGCTCCTGAAATAAACTGATGCATTTCCAGTCTCCAAGCAATATTTACAAGCCTTTATAAAGATATCTGCATACTGTGAAAGAAAGAGTGGAAGCTCTGCCGTCTGGTCAGTGCAGAACTGAATGAGATGTACAGAAATGTGCTTTCTGTTTATGAGTGGCTGTAAACAGTGGCTCTGCTGTATATTCCTGATCTTTAGTCATCTGAGGAACCTCCATAAACAGCTCATAGTTATGTGTATCTTCTCTATGAGTGTTCTTACATCTCCACCAGTAGCTTTGTTTCATTACTTTGGCACTACAGGGCATCTCTCGATAAACTCATTTCTTCAATCAGATACCATTATTTATCTGTGACTTGTGAATAATCGGAGCATTCTCTCCCACAAACTCATAAAATGCTCGCCGCCGTCTCTCCATCTCTTGTCTGTTTACTTTATGAGCTCGGTGTCCGATGAGACCGTGGAGATGGAGATGGATGTTATCTGGAGCTCATTAACAGCACTGAAGGATGGCTTAATGGGAGAAGTTCACGGCCTCGCTAAGCTGGAAACAGACGCACAAACACTCCTACACCGACTCATTTGCTGATTGTGTACACGTAAGCATGATAGAGGCAGATAATCCAATGAAGACTTTTTATTTACAGCAGGGGATATGTTGTCAGGTGTCAGGTATATATATATATATATATATATATATATATATATATATATATATATATATATATATATATATACATATATATATATATATATATATATATATATGAGGAACCTTGAGAGAATTTCTTCAACTTTGGCACAGATGTTCACTTGGAAAGTTACTAGTCTCACTTAGGCAGCCTATTCTGTAGAACATAATGGTTTAGTTGCAATGGTTGCACTTCACTATCATTCTGCTGTGGGTTAAAAAAAAATCCCTGGCTTGTAAGGGCAAAGCTGGGGATGCTGGGGATGCTGGGGATGCTGTGACTGCGACGCTGCAAAATAGTGATAATAGAAACTTGTGTTGGTGGAACAGTTTCATGTGCTGAGGCAAAAACTGTATTACTAATTAACGGCTAAATCCTTCCAAAACAAATTGCCAGAAAACTTCATAAAGGATGTGTTTCAGCTTGGTGATATGACTTTGAACAACAGAAGAGACAAAAGTAATTCAATAGTCGGTTACCAAGTGGTGCAGCATATCTGTCCTTCGGTCCCAAAGAGCTCATTGGACCTATTAAAACCACAGATGATTTGTTGGGGGTGTGTGGCCCTTGCAGAACTTTTAACAACTGACATAATCGACGCTCGTAGGAAGTGGAACACATCTGTACATTGGTCGAGTCCATGTTACTGGCACATGTCGCTTCCAGACTTAGAAGATGTGTCAAATCAACTTTAACTGACCAGTGCCAAGAAATAGATTGTCAGGAATCGAGAATCTTGGGAGGCAGAGTCATATATTTCCTTTAGGTGCATTCACAAGTTATTTAGGTCCTGCAACTGCATTAAATTCAGATTTGATAAATATACAATGTAAATGTAAGAATCAAATAGTCCTGGCACTGATGAAAAAAAAGGGGCTCATGACCAATTGTACAGAAGTGTTTTTCTATAGTATTCAGTAACCAATTTTTTTTTTAAAAAAAGCTGTAGGATAGGCATGTCACATGATGTATTATACAGTTACTGCAGTACCTGGTTGCACCACCAGGTGGAGTCTCTTACTATTTGATTGGATGGAAGACGGCAGTTTATTGTTATTTAACACTGCAGCGACTCAAGGACATGGTCAGTCAGACTGCAGGTGTTTTTTTGTTTGTTTGTTTGTTCTTAAGCAGAAAGCCTTGTGTTGACCTAGCTTGAAAAGGGGCACCATGACATTGACTTCTGTGATGGTTAACGGCTTCC
Organism: Amphiprion ocellaris; assembly: GCF_022539595.1. Lineage (NCBI taxonomy): Eukaryota > Metazoa > Chordata > Actinopteri > Pomacentridae > Amphiprion > Amphiprion ocellaris. The sequence goes on along the minus strand of NC_072784.1, from coordinate 13,887,561 downwards.
AGGGGGAAGTCAAGTATTGATCAAGTGCTGTAGTCTACTATGACAGTGTGCTTACAGTCTGGCACATGCAATCAAGTCCTGTGGAAAACAGCTTTATCAGCTTGTGGAAAAGTATTTGCTGTACACTGTCTGTGTTATTGATTAATCGATATATTGATTGATAAGCTGACAATTCGCATCCCTAGTTGAATATGGTGGATGTTTGTATTGCGTAGGCATGAATGACAATTATTGTCTTCTGCAGCGATATATATCTGCTTTGATATCTTCATGGCTTCATTAAGATGAGAACAACAACTGTATTTGCCAGAGGGGTAAGAAATAGTAGGTTTAGAAATGTTTGTTGAGATACAAGCAGTCTTTTTTGCACTTCTGTGTCTTCTTTGTGATGTGATTGTTCAGTTTTAATCCTGAGAGATTTATCTCAGTGTTTAGTCTCTGAGGCTGCGGCCGCCTGTGATTACTAATTCCTTTGTAGTCACCAAGAAGAGCACTTTAGATCAGACACATCGAAACTGAGCTGTCTGCAGGGATTTCAAGCCTGGAAAGCATCATTTTGACTATAATGCGTATGCTTGCAATCTCATGTTGATATTGTTTTACTATAATATTGAATGTTTCTTCTGGAGTTTAATCACGAGTTACAGATATGATGTTAGCGTATATTTATCATCACTCAGTTACTAATCTTTCGCCTGCTGCTTTTCTTTGGCTGATGACGTTTAAAGCCAGACCTTCGTTGGGTTCACAGGCTGCCTGCTGTGAGGTCTTGTCAGTCAGAGGAGTCTGATAAGGAAACAGTGAGGAACATAGATCAAATCTCGCTCGGTTAATTTGCTCACGTTTATACCTGCGACCTCTCTCTCGGCAGACCTCTTGACATGTCACTGCAGGAAAAGCACAGGTGCATTAATGTTTCCTGGTGGGCCTTGATATTTAATGCAACTGAGCCATTGTTAATGTTTTTTTTGTCGCTTTTCCGGTATTGCATACAAGCCTACTGTGTCTGTATGACACATTTCAGTGTGAGAGTGGCTGCTTGCTGCTGAGAGGCTGTGACAGATGGCAGTTTACTGCTTGGCAACGAATTGGCCACTGGGACGTAGTTTGTTTGTATATATATATATATATATATATATATATATATATATATATATATATATATACATGCGCTGTATTGGAACTATATCCTGCCCTGTTTATAGCTACATATCTGCTTCCATTCACAGTCTTCCCTCAGTGTGAGAGGAAGTGTAGTTACAGTCAACCATATCATAAAACGTTGTATTTCACCACAGGTTATAGGCATTCTGGCGTGTGTAGCTTATTACAGCATTAACATCACGCTTTACTGCACTGTTGAGGTGCTACATGAATGTTAAGAGAATTCTGTGTTATGAGCTGCATCAACCAGCTGTGGGGTCTGTATATGAAAGGAAGGAGGCTCTTAGTTTCTTTACTAATGAACCATTCGTCACATGCTGCTTTAACCCTCTGGACCCTAAGCAATGTCTGGGTGTTTTTTGCTTCTCTTATATTTTTAGTTATTGTGTTATTCATTTTTCACTACAATATAAAGTAATGAACCTCTATGGAAACAGCACAACCATGAATAGAAGTAGAGGGAGCTCAGAAATGTCTTTTGTAAAGTATTACAAAGTTATGAAGCCATAAATCACTAAGTACAATTGAAAGTTGAATTTCATTCTTTACTGATTTTGCAGAAGTTGAAAAAAATAAAAATAAAATCAACTTGTACAACATTTTTCTAAGTGCTTACAGGTGTTAGCAAAACTGCAAAGTAAAAAACTCCAGATGCTTTAGTCACTTTATGAACTGCATTTTTTAAATTGAATTTGTTCCCATATTTGGCACCCATATGCTCTGTGTTAACACAGCCTGCATTTCATCCCGGTTCAGCTAATAGTCCCTGAATATTTGTCATGTGACTGCTGTTTGCAGATGAATCACTTGCAAATTCATTGTTTCCTCATGAGCAGATTTTATTTATTTATTTATTTTTTGGTTTACCAATTCTGGCTCTTGCGAAAGATTCAATTTTAAGATTTTTGACATTTGGCTAATGTTCTCAACTTAACTGCATTACACACATTTACTTTACAAAGACCACTGGAAAGTTAAAAATCCAATGATTCTTTTTGTTGTCATAGTTTCTGGCTCTGAACAATGTAATGCAATTTTTAAAAAATCATCCCTATAGATAAAAATACAAGCATGCCTCTGCCGTCTAGCTGCCAGTGATTTCCAGCCAACCTTTTCATACGCTGCACCTCACGGTGATAAGCTGGATAACTCTCTGCAGTAATGAACCACAGGGTGCTGTGGTGATGTGTCCTGTGGTTTAAAGGTGATGACAACAGCATAAGACTACTAGATAGCTTAATAATCCATTGTGGACAGTATGCTGTATGTTATTTTCTGTATTCACATTAGAAGGAGTCCACCTGAATCTACATCACAATGGTCTGCATGAGTTTTGTAGGACAATCTGTCGTACATCAAACTTCCTACAAACTTGTAATGCCAGACTTTATCAATGAGATAACCATTTAGAGGTTCTATACATCAGATTTTGAACATTAATGTACCAGAAAGCAATTATTAGCTATATAAAGATGTAGAGGAGTAATGATCCCCTCCGCAGAAAATGAGGTCACAGCTGTGTGTGTTGTAATAGTTAGCTTGAAGTCATGGCCACAAAAAAAAAAAAAAAAAGCAGCAGTCTAAATTTTGGTGGTAGAAGTCTGTCAATAAGTGATTGACATCTAGAGCAGAAGACTGCAGTAGATCTGTATGACTTAAAGACAGCTTTTTAAAAAAAAAAAAATCTTACTCACAAGTCCATATGGTGGTTTTAATATCCCAGAGTCATGTCATGAACGAAATATGCCATCAACTCCACAGAGGAGCATTTCTACCTTGAAACTGCACACTGTGTTCATGACAACAACATAGATTCAGCAAGGAAAGTTTGGCCAGGTCAGTTTCAGCTGGTTTTGAAAGTTTTCTTATTACTTTATGTGATTTATATATATTCAGATAGATCCTTTCTTACAAAAACATCAACAACCAGCTGCGTCACTTGTGTGTTGCCAAAGGAAGCCACACTCGTTAAAGAACAGCTTTAGCTGAAGTAAACTTTGTTTGATGAAGTTCACTCACCTCCAGTTATCTCTGTAGGCTATAAAGTTAGCATTACCCACGCCTCTACTTCACACAAACTCTTTAAAGTGCAAATGTCTCTGTGTATGCAGGGGAAACTGCTACTTTCTGTGTTTATTTTGGTACAAGAGCGTGATAATGTTGCCCACCAGCAAACTTTGGTCATTACTGACCGTTTGCTCAGTGTGAAAACTGTTATATTTACGTAGTTATACTGTTTAATGGTCCTTTATTTGTGGTCTTTGTAGGTTTAAGGTCATCCTTAGAGTTGTGTTGCACCAACTACTTTAATCAGTTACTAAGACTACATGTAAGGCCCTTCCTCAGTTTATTTCACAGTTTACTGCATTAAATACAGACTCTACTCAATGCAACTTTCATGTCTGAGATTCAGATCTTCAATACTCCCTATTTCCACAATTATTTTTGATGACAGACCCAATCCCTCTTCTGCATGGAAGATACAGTTGTTGCACAACGAGATGTTCTGCCATTCTTCAGAGACTATTTTGTTTTAGCTGCTCCTAGCTAAAGGGCTTGTGCTGCTCTGCCTTTCTCTTTAAAACACTCCAAAGGTGTTCGATTGGGTTCAAGTCAGATCACACGCTCGTCCAGGTTGTTGTTTCTCCTTCAGAAGCTATTGTGTGATTTTGGCAGTGTGCTGTGGATTGTTATGATGCTGGAATATTATTCTTCTGCCAAGCCTCTACAGACTGAGCGTCATCTTGCCAGCCAGTATTTTGTGCTAGCATTCATGATGCATCTATAAGTGTAATTTCCCAGTGCTGTTGTTCACTCTTGCAGTCCCATATCATCACATTCCACCTCTGTGCTGCACTGTCAGGACAATGCTTTCAATGTGATAGTCTTGCACAGGTTCACACCAAACTTGTTGGGCTCCTCCTGAGCTGAACAAATTTTTGGTCTCATTTGACCAAAGAATGTGCTCCCAACATTCCCCAAGCCTCACTTAATTTCCTTTGGTGTCATTTTGCAGTTTTGTGCTGAACACCAAAGTATTTTTCTTGGATGCTGTCCTTTGAAGTTGACATAATTACATTGTCTGGTTATGCTGGCAGATATACTAGTCACTGGAATATGTTGTGCTGTTTTAGTGAAATCTAATTGAAAATCTTCATGATTAGATTTGAAGTCAGATATGTTATCCATATTGCTTGTCGTACTTTCCAGTTGAAACAGATCATATGTTAGTAAGCTAATGTTAGTTTTAAGCATTACACCTGGCAGTTATTGGGTGTTAATATTTTGCAACAAGTATTCTCTGTAGGATAACTAGTCTGTGTGGTGTAACTTGTTTTATTTTGGGAGTTTCTACCTTGTAAACACTTACAGTAGAACAATAGAACCAAATTAGGCTGTGGTTATTTGAATTTCATCAGTAGGAAACCACCAAATTACCATAAGGATAAAATAAGGATGAAAACTTCTGTTGGTTCTGCAGTTACTCTGTCAGTCATTGTACATAACCATTCACCTAAACAACCAAGCAGGCTTTACTGCACAATCCAAATCTTTGTCAAAACTTGACATTTTCAGTATGTAAGTTGCTGCTCAGGCATTGTTGTTGCTTCTTGTAGTGAAGGAGATATCGAGAATAAAAGGGCTGGGGAATACCAGGGGAAATATGTGACCAATGTCTGGTTCAAATTGACAGTGTGCATCTGATGAATCAGACTAAAAACGCTATAATTCCTGTGTGGACGGTTTACCACCTGGACACCTGAGTTCACTTCCATCCTCAGGTTTAAGTCCAAACCAGTGTTCACTCTGACTTTCAGCTTTCTACAAAACATTAACAATACGCTGCTGTCTCTTTGTATTTAAATTCCCTACAATTGCCTTGTAAAATATAAGAACTTTGCAAATAAGTTTTGTGTATGGCTTTTTATAGTAGGACATATGAGCATTATCTCACACAGTTGTACTTGTTAATGCTCTCAGTATCTCACAGGAGGACTTTATCTATCCTGTGCAATTCCCAGTAGTAGCAACAAAGCGTCATTTTTGGCCTCTAGACCTCCAATCAGTCTCTTTACCAGATAAAGCGGAGAGTCTGAAACCAGGAAAATTAAGGCTGCAGTCCTTCGAGCGGCTGCTTGGACCCACAACTTGGCTTCAGAACAAAATCTCTTTTGAAGCCCATTGCTGGTAGCGCTGTTCTCTACCACTGAGCTGTTAAAAATTGCTGCAGTGGAAGGACATTTCTGTTCCAGGAATATAGACCAGAAATTGAGTTTTGAAAGCTACTCGATGAAATCATTGGTATTGATCAGGGACCCTATCAGCCTTTTGTTGTTATATTCTTATTATTAATTGTGTTGGTTCAGTGAATGATGCTTATTTCCCACACATTATAAGCATGGAAGAGGGACTGAATATTGATTAAAGTACCAGTCATGAGCCAAAAAATAGTGCACTCTGGACCCCAAGTATGTTTTCTTTGCTTCTGTCATAGTTTTCCGCACTGTGGACTTATTTTTCACTGTAATGTAAAGTCTTGCACCTCTATCAGAACAGCTTAATCATAAAAATAAATGCAGGCTGCTATAAATATTTAACTATTTACATTTTTACAGCTTCAACAAACCAGGCATTTTTCACACTAATTTGCATATCGGCTCTACCAAGATATTTCACCATGCTGAATGTATCGTTCACCAACTTACGGACAGCTTGCTCCTCTGTATACTGTTTTTAAGCCATGCTGCATTTGTTTAATTACTTAAATATGTTTTGTTTTCTTCTCAGCCTCTCTAGCTAGTTTCTATAATTGTCTATTTTAAGTCATGTGGACGCAGTCTGCAGTCTGAATTTTGGTCATGTGACTGTTGGTCACAGATAAGTCACTTAGGCCTTCATGGTTTTGCCAGGGAGTGCAGAGGTTTTAGATTTTTAGAGAATTTAATTAGTGCAAAGCATTCATTTTTGGTGAATTTTAAACAGAGGCATGTAGAATAAAGAGAATTTGGTGAACAACACATTTTTTAGCTTAGATTTGGTTGATTCAATGATGACTGCAAGGACCATCTAAAAGTTTAACATCTAAACTTTAAGTTGGTTTCATAAATAGTTTCATTTCAATTATTTTTTTCCTTTTTACATAACATGACTTTCAAACCTTCTGGCTAGTATTGAGGTTGAAAGGTTTAATAGGGTGCCAGGATGAATGAGTAATGTAAAAGTTGTCATCAGTGGTCATGAATATTCTACGTCATACATGTTTTAAAAGTCTGCTTAACATAAACTACATGCAAAAAACACTTTCATAAGCATAAGGAGAACCAGAAATGGGAGCAGTTGTCGATGCCTGTAGCCCATTTAAGTGGCATTTGCTAGGACTGACTGAAGTCTTTCAGCATCTAAAAACAGAATGCAGAAATGGGAATACTTTGAGTTTATTCCCAGATGAACCCAGTCATATGAAATGATGGAATCCGGAGAAGCCTGTTCAAAAAGCAGATCATCGAGCATGATCGTTTGCTTTTATTAGTCTTTACATTAAACTTGCTCTCCATCTTCATTGTCTAAATAATCAAAGAACTTAATGAGTCACAAAAATCCAGAGTAATAGACTAAATGTGACCTGAAATTGTAGATCTTTAGCCATGCTGAGTGCTAATTGAGAAAAAGGCTACCTGTAGAGGCTTATGCTCAGGTTTTTTTTTTCCTGACAGAATGCCTAAATGAGGAAAAATATAGTGTCTATAAAGCATGTGCTCAGTTTTTTTGTTTGTTTGTTTTTTGGTTTTGTTTTGCATCTGTTTGCATTTCAGCCTGCAGCACAAAGAAAGTGTGTGATAGCCGCTTTAACAGCAGGACAATTACTGCATTGTGGCATCTTTGAAGTCAAAACTTGTGACAAGAAAAGCATATGTCAGAGGTCTGAACAACAGTTATGCAACTGAAGCAATAGAGTTTCCTCTGAATCCTCCCTCTCTGTCTGTTTCTGTTTCCAGTCATTACTTCGCGTCTGATTCAAATGCTAATTCCAGCTCATTTGAGAGATTAATGTTTTGACTGATAACACATTGTGCAGAGCCGAATGACTACCTGGAATCGTTCTGAGTTGTAGGGAAAAAACATTCTTTTCCACTTGTATGAGTCATTATTCATGCATTGCCACCTGAAATGGATTCATCTGTAGCTCCTGGAGCCCAGTTATTGCATGTTTTTAGTATTTCTGGAACAACAAAGTTGTGGTTCGTCTGCCTTTCTGTTGGATTTGAACCCAAGTTACTGGATTTTTTTTGGAAAGTTGCCATGGCCTAGTTTCCCTGCCTCGTATTTTCACAGGAATATCGTCACTTAATGCTGCTTCTAAACAAGATTTTATTCTCCCTGCTTGTCATATGCGCCCACACGTTGCTTCACTCCACAGCTAGAGTAGTTGTACTCTGAATTTTTTTATTTTTTGTAGCCGCTTGGTTTCCTTTCCAGGAATAAATGAGTCTCATAGTAGGAGCAAAAGTGAGTAGCATGAGGAGGATTTCTGGTATCCTGGTGAAATGAATATGTGAAGAAAATGCAAAATAGCAATTCAGTGTAACATAAGGTTGTTTACGTTAAAGTACATGTGGTATAATATCTCAAGCATTTGTCTTAAACATAAAGGTGTAGAAACATTTTATGATATGTTTTATAAGCAACAGCAACACCTCATTTTTACTACTGAATACATACTTTGGATATTTGAACATCAACAAATTAACAGCACTTCTTCTGTTCTCATTAAATCTGCTTTTAAAGAAAATTTCAAGTAAGTTATGTTAAGTTGTGCAGCATGAAAAACATGAACTCAAGGTTTTTCAGGTAGAATATTACAATATTCAGTATTCAAAATCTCTCATGGGGCAAACTAGCAATAAAAAGCAGCAAATTTAATAAAACAAATTCAAACTGACACAACTTGTTTATAGATAAAAGGATCAAAAAATGCCCACAACCATTTGTACTGTTTTTGTGAGACTAATAGGTGGAGTAATGAAACTAATTTTCCAAGGTTTTCATGTCTGTTTGTACAAAGGGCTAAATTCAAAGCTCAATGAAGTCATTGACCTCCTGAAACCTAATTTGACTGAAAAGAAGGTTTTATTTTCAGAATTATTTGAAAAAAAAATATTGCAATGTACTTGGGATTGACTCTTTTTATTGAAATGCCTTGAATGAACCTTCACAGTCACACAGTAATATTCAATAATTCACCTCTAAATGAACCTGACCTGGTTCCTTCTCCTTCATCTTTTCTTTTCTTGTTTGCCAGTTAGTTTAGATTGTAGGTTATTTAACTCTTTAACCTTCTTCTTCTTTCTCCTTATGTTTATTATATGCCTTATAAGCTATAATGCAAGAAATAACTGATGAGTAGCCCAGAAGAAAGTGTTATTTTAGCCATTCAGAGTTGAAGTTGATTAGCATGTCTGACAACATTTTTAGTAGATTAGACCTGTCGTTGGATTCCATAATTGAAAGCCAAAAGTTACCAAAAATATTTTGCCTTTAATTCTTTAAGCTAGTTCACCACACAGACAATGTTATAAAGACTAAACAGCTGCTCTCTGCTCACTTTTCTTCACCGGCAGTTGTAGATTTTCTCTTTAGCAACACGAGCTCAATACATTTACAGAAACACGTTCAGTTAAACATTTTCAGCTGGTATACTAACTGCTACCTCCTGTATTGCTTCAGCTAAGATGTGACCTCTTTAGTAACCTGTGTATAGGCTTTTAAATGCAAGATTAAGAATAAAAACACCAGCCTGAATAAGACTGACTCACATGAACCCACCAGTGTGTGCCAACTAAAAACTCAAGTTCAGTAAAATCTGAAATATTTAAAACGCAGATCTCTCTTTCCAGGATACGCTAATTGAGGTCGTAGTCACATCTGCACTTATGGTTGGATTTATTGCACAAGTTATTCTATCTGAGATGTCTGTTGGAGAGATGTTTTATGTAAATTATAAGCAAATATGCGCTAGTAAGCTGCTCAACTGATTTTTTTTTTTGTGTGTTGTTTTTTAGTATTATAGCAAAATGAGTGCCATTGTGATCTTTCTGTTTGGTGTTCTGTGTTGAATTAAATTTTATTCTTTGGAACAAATGCCTAAGCATTCTGAGAGTGCAACAGCTTTTGGCTCTTGGCATTTTCTGTTTCGTGAACTGGAACACTGAAGTTTTTGTGTTTGTTTAAAGTATTCTCAAAATGGGTCTTTTGTTTGTGACAACACTGAGGCAATTGTGGGGAAAACTGTAATTAAAGTTAAATAATAACATTATCCGAGGGCTAAAGGACTGGAATTATTCCATAGAAAATGAAATAGTTTGTTAACTTGCTCAGCACTGCAGAGACACTGTCAGGTCTGAGAATATTAACAGTGATTTTTATAAATATTCCAGTTCTCCACATTAATTAAGCTGACCTTTTTGGTTTGATTTGCTCTAACAGATACAAATCAAATCTTCCGTTAATTTCTAAATCATGCTCAGAGTGCTGTTTCATTCACATCACTTTTGACTGGTTCACACTCTTTTTTTCTGGGCTCCATTCTCCAGACACAAGTACTGGTTACAGTTGACATTAACACATAATGAAATGTTTGAAGTGCGCATTTTATGTTTTTTTTTGCTTTCCCCTTTGCTTTAGTGTCTTATTTAGCTTTTACGTGTATGTAAAAGGTCTGCAAAGTTGCAAAGAGAATTATTTTCTCCCACAGAAAATGTTGCTCTTCACCCATCTTTAACATCTCATTGGTAGTTGGTTTTTTTTTTTTTTGGTAGTTCATCATACATTTTAATATATTTGCATATATATACATTTGTATAAGTGAGCATATGTGTTGTAGTCCATTACTATTTTGTTAGAACTGCTTCTAATTACAAGGCACGAAAAACGTTCTGTTGTTGGCTGCAAGAGGGAACACAAAAGTCGTCGTGCACTCCCAGCATCGAATGAACTTAAGACCAAGTGGATTGATTTTTATTTCTGATGGTACTGTCCACACAATAATAGGAAAATCCATGTATATTTACTGTTGGCAAGCTGGTTAATGGTTAATATAGCTAGTGTTAGCATTAGCTCTGCTCGTATTCCCACAGGTCAGCACTTGGTAGAAATTGCACCTGAAGGACAATCAGAAACTGTTGAAACTAAGACCGATTTGACATCAATAAACAAGGAATAGGTGTGGCTTACGGTGTTTTCATTTTAGTATTTTGTGCCGTAATGGAAACTAAACTCAACAGGCTTTTTGTTAGCATTCCTCAATGGCACCTATGTGAAAAATAAATGGTCACGATGGCATCATTATGGGAAATAGTGACACTAGCGTATGAAAACACTGAGTAACGTAGCAGCTTCTACTGAAGTCTTCTTTTGTTCTTGATTGATTCTGGGGTAAAAGTGTGTGCAGTTGAACTCTCGGGAGAGGACCTTAAAGAGACATGAAGCTAAAATGACACCTTTCAATCAGATAGTCAGGCGAGGTGCTGCACTGTTGTACAGTATGAGAAAATTATGTGTAGGTGAAGATTTAAGAATGTAAACACACTTTATAGTATTACACCCCAAAATACAATCATGGTTCTTTAAATATGCACAATATGGCCTCTTCAGCTGTTCCTGGAAGTATAATGCTGCCATTACATGTGGCAATTTTCAGTGAAGTTTTTAAAAACACTAAACTTTCTCAAACATTTCAGTTGCTTTTGAGCTGCATTCAGATGTGAACTTGGTTGAATCCTCATGTCCCTTAAGGTTTGTCCAGTTCTGAAGATAAAAGGGAATCCGTGATTATTGTTGGTGCTGCAGATCAAACTCGAGGCCAAAATGTCAGGAAGGTGGAGTCATAGTCAGTGTTGGGGAGAGGCATGATAATGCATAAATATGGAGTTAACAGAGTGAACTTACAGTCTACACTGGAAGTAATTTGGTAGGTGTGAATGCAAATATGATAACTGTGATTATTTATTGCGATTCCTGATCGATTTTAGGGACCAAACGTTGCACTTTCACTTATAAAAAGAGTTCTGCTGTCGCTTCTGTATTGTGCTACATCCCAGCTAATGTACAAATCTGCATCAAAATAGACTTTAAGTTTCTCATCTCCTGATTTTAGTACATCTCCTTAAGGAAAATATAAATAAAATTGGACCCACCACACTTTGCTTGCAGAACATCTACTTACTGATAGAAATGCACTTTTCCAATGTTCCCTAAATGCCTCATATACAGGCTGCAGTAGACGCTAGCTAGCTGGCGATGCACAGAAGTGCTTCTAGTCTCCTCAGTTACTGCAGCTCAGAGAGATAAAGTGTTATAGTCTGACCGAAGTGAATTTGTAAGCAGGGCAAAGCATTTAAAACATCAACATTGCAGTCAGTCATGTTCATTTAACTGTTAGGAGCCAAAAATTGTTATCAGTAATCAGTTGCCAGACACAGCCCCTTAACCAATTAACAAATCAAGAAGATATTAGGAGAACAGATTTTACTTCTGATAAAGACAACTGTAACATTTCATTTTAATTTTTATGTCAAAGTGTTTTCATAATGAGCAAACCAATCAGTAATATACAGTTTAAGTTCTGCAGTAATAAAGGCACAGGGTGATCTGACATTTTCTCCCTTTTTCTCTTCAAAAACTGACATAATTGGATTGTAAAATGTGTGGTTAAAATGACCTGGCTCTCTCACATATGGATCTGTGTGGTCTCAGTGCTGTAGCAGTGTACATACTGACCCAGTTCCAATCTCCATCCTGAGGCCTGAGCAGCAAAACCTTAGAGACTTAACTGACGTCACTGCTTTTGTGTTTCTTGAGTGTGTGAGTTTGTGAAGCTCGAAGTGCTACACACTATAGGACCCACATTGTGACAGCACATGTTGCTTGGAATCAGTGCGTTGCCATTTTTAAAAAAAAGTGAATTTGGACTCGTGTTTCCTTCAATTTGGGCAGCTGCACTCCCTGTTTGTGACACTGCAGTGTGTACACACACAAACAAACTACCAAAGGTCAGGAGAGATATGAGCATCTGTAAATCCTATATTTGACTGGAAATTCAAACAGCCCTGCAAACATGCAATAAATAGCCACAACAGCAAGCAGCCACATGTCATAAATTTCATCCTTTCACCATCCAAGCCTGGTTTGTGCACATTTTGTGGTAGATCAGGACAACTGCATTTACACGTTACCAGTCCTGCTATATACTATGGACAGACCCCTCAGGAACATCTGCAGATATGCACAGAAAAGCATGAAAAGCTGCACGAGGGCCCTCATGCGCTTGACGATTTGACAGTGAGACAGCCGAGAGCCTTGAGGCACTCAGCGAGAACATGACTCAAAGTCCATGAGTGTGGAGACTGGAACTTTGCCACAGAGCTGATGGTGAAAATGCAGACAACAGAAGGCCTCAGAGGCATTTCTGCATTTAGCCCACTGAACTCCAAGCAGTGACTGGGTGTTGTTTGTCCTGTCACATTTTTACTCAATGCGGGCTCATTTTTCACTGCAATATAAAGTCCTGCTCCTCTATGGAAACAGAACAATCATGAAGAAGGAGAGAGAACTCAGAAATGTCTTCTGTGCAATTTGATGCAGTTATCATGCCATAAATCATGCAAAAAGTTGAATTATTTTGCAAAAATTGAAAAAAATGGAAATGAGGGAGGGGATTGTCAGGAAGTGGAGGAGAAAAATACACTTTTGTTTGGAAGTTTCTTTGCTCTTGTTACATTTTTATTCACTGTGGGCTCATTTCTCACTGCAATATTAAGTCATGTATCTCTATAGAAACAGTAACAACTGTGGCTAGAACTCAAAAATGTATTTGGTACCATATGACAAAGTTATAATGCCGTCAACCATTTAAAAAAAAAATCAAACCCTGAAGTTTAATTTCTTCAATATCTAGAACATTTTTCAAATGCTAACAAATGTTACTTATAGTGGAGGGGGAAGATGACTCTACATACTATAGATATTTTATTGCATTTTTAATTTGTTTCAAAACTGTTTCCTATCTGCTCTCTACACTGCCTGCAGTTCAGCCGAAAACTATTCCATCGTGTGACTTTGGAGCTGCATTTTGACTGACAGAATTTCATTATTGCAAATGGTTAATGTTATATTAGCAAAGTGATTTTGTTCAAATATTATGATTTTAAGGTTAGAGTTTGTTACATTTTGCAATGAAACAGCTCGTCACAGACTTCTGGAACTGACACAGAACTGAAAATCCAATTGCTTCGTTCTGTTGCTGCATCTTCTGACTAATAAATTACATAACTTTGCTATTTTTTTTCATTGTATTAAAGGAAACATGTCTTCCAAATTGGGTTTCAGTGAGTTAAAGTCATATTAAGGATTTTCAAAAAAGGTGGCCTGAGGACGAACAGGAGTTAACTGCAATTGTGAGAGAGAAAAAAAAAAACAGAAAATGCATTCTTCCAAGTTTTTTGAAATAATCTCTGTTCACTACAGAGACAGTAATTTAATAACAAATTAACTGAATGGAAATGATTGCAGGCTTAAATGTTCCAGCGTCTCGTCAGAGTTACTTTGTGGTTGTTGCAGATGGACGCCAGAAGCTCAAAAGGCAGGACTGAGGCTGTATACTGTATTTGTTGGTGTATAATACCTCTTATTCATTGTTCTCCTAGGGCCTCTCTCATCTGTCTGACATCTCTTTCTGCTCTGCTTCTACTTACTGCTTGTCTAAGTAGTCTTTTGCCAAGTCAGGTCTTTTTGAAATCTGCCATAAGGTTTGAACATCTCTCTGGCAAAGGAGACGCTATCTTAAGAGGAAACATTAGTAGATTTTTCAGCATCAAAGGGAGAACCAGACAGGGCTGAGGTGGCAGAAAGGGATATTTGACAAAATGCATATATTTTTTTAAAAAGTGAGAAATATAAATAACGGTATGAAAAATGCTGCACCTCCTCACAGCATCAAGCGCTGTGTTCTGCCACCTGCTGCTGCTGAGGTGAGCGTCGAACGTTGGAGAGCATTCAAGTGAACAGAACAGCCACCGTGTTTGCCCTGAACAGGAATACCAAACACGCAGCTGACAGAGGCCAATTAGAGGTTCTTCTTAGGTTTTTCCACTTTAGAAAGGTGACTCTCCTCCACTTGTGTGTCTCCTGCTGCGATGAAACACAGCAACTCCACTCCTCCAGTCGTGTCTCCTCTCTTTGGGCGCGTTACGCCAGCATTTCTGGCTTCTTCGCTGCACTCTTGCAAGCCTTAATTGCCTTTTCACACAGCCATCTTGAGATGATAGTTACATAATGATTTCTCTCTCTATCGGTACATCGACACCACACAGCATCATGCATGTTTCCACGCTGGTGGTGTGAATGTCAGCGCCTGTCTGTAAGTAAACAGGATGGTATGGGGCGGCGAAAGGTCACTGCTTTGATGAAAATGCTTCTCTTTGGCGGCATGTGGATGTTTGATGTCACCCAGAGAGAGTAAACTGACAGATCTGCAGCTGCGAACATGCGAATGAGCCTCTGCATCTGCAACGATGCTTATGTTCGCTCACCTTCCCCAGTTTAAATGTCACTAACTAGCAGTATGCTGACAGTGTGACACCTACAAAAAAAGACATTTGTTAGTAGGTTTTTTTCTTGTTTCTTGTGAAGCAAACTTAGAAGGCTTTTTGGACCGAGACAAACATGAAACAAGTCTGTCTAGAACAAAGCTAGCAGCTCTGGGAGGTTGCATTGTTGTTTTTGTCAAGAAAACCAAAAGCCAAGGTCGAAAGTTTGCTATTGATCCTTTGTGACTGTGGAGGAATAACTGTAGAAAGAGCGATGTAGGAGTAAAGGTCTTTGGGAACCTGTATCAAACAGGTTCCGATGTTGAAAGCAGAGAAATTGAAAGGGGGTTTAAATGGCAGGGTGGCCTATAAATACAAAAGTTAATCTACTTTTTGGTAATAAGCTTTTTGAATGTCTTCCTGTGTCACGTAATGGAAAAATATTCATAAAACAGGAGTAAAATCTGTAAATGGCAAGAAAGAAATCAACACTTAATGAAAAAAATATTAACATAAACCATGCAGACTGCACCGTCTGTGTAAGGAGACATGGCAGTGGCAGCATACAGCATGTAAGATCCACAAGAACATTTTAAATGAAAACTGCACCGGAGGAAACTACATCAGAGCGAGAATCAATTGCAGATAAAAATATCTGTGGCCTGACAAATGTGAAAGGACTAAAGTTCTGCTTTGCACATTCTGCTGAAGGTTGTAGAAGACCACCAGACTGAACTTTTACCACACATATATTGACTTTTTTAAATGATTTTATGCAGAAATCTGTGAGCAATTTGAATAGCGAAAATCTGTATTATTTACAGTCATTCCTCCAAGTTGACACGTGTAATAACCACAGAAAAGAAAATAAAATTTGTCCTGTGGGAAATGGAAACATACCAGCCTTTATGGTTAATTTATCCAATAGCTGTAAAAACTTTTTGCTCTAGCACCACTACTAAAAATAAAGGCTTTTATAGAACACATTACACAGAGAGGAAATTCAAAGTGCTTCATACAAAAAAAGCATTAGAGCAACAGTCAAAACAAATGCAATCAGAAACCGAATAAAATCAAGACAGAGTATAACAAGATGTGAACAAATGCCAAAAAATGAAATAAAATACATAAAATGAAAATAAAACACATAATGTTGTAAAACAGTGCAGTAATAACTCATGGATGCAACAAATGAATCACAGAGTGCAGTAGAAAAACCAATAAAGTTTTTAATTTAGATTGTAAAGCGAGTTGAGTTGGAGCATATTTGAGATTAAGAAGAAGTTGGTTCCATCTGTGAGCAGCTTAATAGCTGAAAACTAATGTTATGCTGTTTGATCACAGGGAATCAATCAGTAGCACTGTTGGGAAACATTGTCTGGACACATTCAGTGTTGTTACCAATTCTCTGCGATGAATTCTGCAGACATGAGAAGTGGAAGTGGCCCAATCGTAAAAGCAATACATCTACTATTTGGAGAGATATTTCACTGGAAACAAAATGTCACAAAATTGGCAGAAATGTCAGAAGAAATGTAAATATGCTGAGAATAGCTATTACTGTGTTTGTAACTTTTGAGACATTTCTGTGTAGACGAAGTGGATCAACTGAACCGACATAGAAATACATTACATTTGTCATTATTTTGGTGATAATAATGCATTTTTCTGGAGTGATTGTTAAATAGAGGTCTAATTTTCAGTTATTGTAGTTCTGTTATGATATTTGTTGCTCTATTAGTCTGTGAGTTGCAAACAGACTAACCTAAGCATCAATGAGTTCTTCATTTGTCTGGATTCACTGGAGGTATTCAGGTAGACTGTCAAGTTGTGCAAGGTTTTGTTCAAATCCTGCCCAAACTCGAACGATCTGGTAAATATTAAAGAATGCACAAGACAACTCGCTTTTCTTTTTCTCTTCTTTATCACTTCCATTCCACATTGTGACATTTGTTTCAAGTGAAGTTATTCACATTAGGTTGATAATCTTTAAAGAAAACAATGGCAAAATGTTGTCTTGAAAAGTACTTGATGTTTTCATCTAAAACTTCACAGATACCATTTTAAATGTCTATAGTTTATGATGTAAAAGTTTCAAGCAAGCTAGAAATGGTCGAGCAGACAGACTTGATGGTTTGAGATGGAATTGGTATTTAACATTTAATGATAAATAATCTCCAGTTATAGCACTTTCTCATGCTAGTTGTGCTCCTGACACTTCACAATGTTTCCCACTTAGATACAAATAGCAGCGAAACCTTCCATATTAGTGTTAGTTTAGTGTTTTGCCCAAAGACACTTGTGGAAGGAAACCTTAACCTAGCTTTAATGGCCAACTTGCTGCACCTTCTGAGCCACAGCTCTTTTCATTGAGCAGCATTTTTTGGATAAATTATGAATTGAAAGAGACTTAAGGAGCAGCACGGGTGTTCCATGTTTTCACTGTCACTTTTCCTTCTTTTTCCAGCAGTGCATTGATGTAACAGCTGAGATCTTTCCTTGCACTACATTGAGATTGTTCTGTTTTTTAAAATGGCTTTGCTTCCTTTACTTTTTGTGGCCACAACATACATTGTTGCGTGTCGGTCATTCACCTTGTAGAAGTGCTCAAAGTGCTGTATATGCTAGCTTGAGTTAGAATTTATGGAAAAATAATCTAGAAACCTAAAAATATGCTTCAGGTTGTAGCAGCGTGGGTGACACATGAACTGTTATGTTGGTGGTGCAGTCAGCTCTATTGATTAACAGAAAAACTCATTGTTTTGTGCAACATACATAAACGAAATATCTCAAAAATGTAGCCCAAACAGCGTAGATCCATGGATCTACACTGGCCAGTGTCAATGCAAGAGTTTGATCTGGAGTAAACTTTTTTATACTGTACATTGTCCTCAGATAATGAATCTTCACAACTAACAGGTCAAAATTTCCACTTTTCCTTGTTTCAGTTCATGTCCAAAACTTTCAAAACACACAACAAAACTCCTGTCGGTACTGAATGCTACTATTCTCAATTTCGTTGTATACGCTGTCATACAATGACGACAAAGGATTTGATTTGATTATTGAGTTATAGCTGTTTTTTACTTGCCTACCTTCATCCCGCTTCCCAGTTTGCAGTGCAGTTTAGCCAGTCCAGACTTGGATGCGATTTCCACTCTGGTCCTCTGTCACATTTTTCAACTCCTTTTCATTTTCCCCCACATTTGGTTTTGTGGTCGCGACGTCTTTTCACTTTCCTCAGCACCCTTGTGGCATTTCTTTCATACCAGCGGCTGCCTGCCATTGTTGAGCTGATGAAACACGGCACTTTATCCCGACGTGGTTCACTCGGTTCTATCAGTATTGTTTATGTTCCCTCCTGACTAACTGTGACTGATGAGGTGTGCATACAGCGGCATTTCACTTTCAGTCAACAACATCAGGGCAGTTTGTTGACTTACATGCTAATTTTCCTAACTTTGCTTGGATGTGTGTGTGGCTTGTAAGACACATTACACAGCAATTAGACTAATTGGAGTTTAATAAAGTCTAAATATGCATGTAGCATTATAGAGTGTCAAAATAAGGGCATGCATCTCTGGATTTACAGGCTGTAATTAGAGATATGATTTTAATTGAATGTTTAGAATAAATACATTGTTTGACAAGGGCAACACTGGTCAGGAAAACTTCTTAAACTTGTGCATGTTAACAATGGACTTTTAAATCTTCATGTAGTCAGTAGAAAGCAACCTTTTATGTTTTCATCTTAGAAACAGTGTGTGGAAATATTAAAGCCTCCAGCTTGTGATGTGCAGGCAGACGGCTCAGACCTTTTCCAGGTAAACTCAGGTCCCCAGTTGTGGCAGGAAACCGACAGTCGGCAGCTTCTTTGATGGCTGTTTCAAGTTTTGACAGGGTGTACGACTCAGATCAGAACAGAAAAGATTATTGCATCAAATGGTTACACAGCTCCAGTAAATGGGATGTTGGAAAGAAAAAAAAATAAACCGAGCACAAGCAGCAGGCGGAGAGTGAGTGTGTCATTTTGCCGGCTGCTGCCAGATTTTTGAGAAGCCCGGCTGGAGGCTGCAGCTATTACTGAGAGCCCCGGTGACACATTTGACTGATCATTATAAAGCACAGCCGTCCTCCTCAGCGTGACGCTGCTCGGCGTCTTTGTCACATGATGATTAATAATGCAGCAGTAAGAGGAGCCGTGATCTCTCATTAGTGCACGTATGCATACATATGCATGCAAACAGAGCAGTGGAGATTTTAATAGCGAATTAATCTGTGGATAATTGCGCTAGCTGTCAGGGTCATTAGTAGTCATCCAGCCTGTCTCATTAATGGCTCACAAAAATCACGGCTGTATTATGATAATCCCTCTCTTTCTTTTTTATTAAAAAAAATAAATAAATAAAATCTCTGCCTTTCTCCACACGGCTTGACTTAACTTTATTGGGTATTTAATTACACACTATTTGCTGCATCCATGTGCCCATAAAAATACTTGTACATTAAAGAGAAACTAAATACAAATCATCTATAGGACAACTTTTATCATCTGGTATCTTGTATAGTTATTAGTCATGTACTTAATGTTTAACCGCTAATAACATGTTTCATTTTGAAGCAATTTTTAGATCATTTTTAGATTTTTAGGGGCAAAAGTATTCATCAGAATAATCAATACATTCATAAATAATGAACCTTTAGCTGCAGTCCGACTGTACACTTTAAACTCAATGCAGTACAGAAGGGAGTGAAGCTTAGAGAAATAAGATGCATCCACAGAGGACAGACAAGCAGGAACAGTCTGGTTCTAACACCAAACTCAGCTGCTATGACGTGCAGCACAAATGAAACTATTCTCCAGAGTCCTGACTTTACCCCATCTGCTGCTTCACCATTATCATTGAACTGGTTGATGAAGGGGACAACGCAGTTTACTTTCAGCGGCAAAACACAGTCTCTCAGCAAAATATGTAGTAGCTCGTAAATATTGAAGTACTTCCTGTACTGTAGTGAGTCCAACGTTTGGACTCAAGCTGCAACTGAAAGTTAATCGGTCTCCGTTTCCTATTTCAACACTACATAAGTACTTAATTTGGACATTTAGAAAAAATAGGTTAAAATACACACACTAAACACTTTCCACTTCTTGTTTACTTTCATTGTCAGTCCCTGTTTTGAGTCACTGTTTTTAACATGACATAAATACGTGGCTAAGTTCAGGCCCTAAACCTACTTGATTAGATTATGTAAAAGATCTTGGTTTTAAAATATGCCTGTTAAAATACTAAACACAAGAGTGCAGTGGTGGCATGCTATGATATGCCAACTTTTTCTTTTCGGCTAAAACATTTGGGTCCTACCAGCTGCCTTTGTACAACTTGAAAATGAGCTTTAAAATGGGGGAATGGCAGTTTTAATCTGGAAGCTTAAGGGAGTTTTAGTGAGAATTCTGATTGAGTCTCAATATATGCTGTTCCTACTGTCAATGTGAATCTCTATATTCTGTCTGAGGATAAAGTTCACAGCAGGGCTGCAACTAAGGATTATTTTGATTATCCAGTATTCTCGTCATTATTGGACTAGTAGTTTGGTTTATAGAATATCACAAAAATGATGAAAACTGTTGACAAGTCCTCCAGTGTCTAGTTTTGCCCACAACCCAGAGATATTCACATTTAAGAAGCTGGAATCAGAGAATTTTTACCACTTTTATTGCTACTCATAATACTTTCAATTAAGTTATTGTCAAAATAGTTGGTGATTAAGTTAACAGTTGACCAGTAGTTGATTAATTGATTGATTATTGCAGCTCCAGTTGGCAAACATGATTTAATTTTTGGCTGTTGAACCAATACAGGGTCACAGATATACCGGCCACAAGCTCAAAGCTTTGGAGACCAAAGTTTAATTATTTTTGGTGCAAATTCTCAGATTCTAACAGTTTCTGTGATCAACTAAATCTAAATAAGAAACGTGTGCAGCAAAGGTGATATCTGGCTTTGGCCACTGTTAGTTCATTCTTTGAACCAAAAATCATTCTCTCACTGCACTTTTTTACTTGTAAATCTTGTTTAACTTTGCTCCATTTTAATTGTACTAATCCTTTGTGATCAACTGTTGATCTCAAGTATAAACTGCATGTTTCCAGATCGGGCTGCTGCAAGAAAAATCTGACATGTTGGAGTCTGAGTGTGATCTTCTTTAAAAATAGGAGATCAGGGCTTGTTGAACTCTAAAGATATATTTGGTGTTGGTTGAGATGCCAGTACTTTGATGCTGAATATCTCAGCTCTGCAGTCCGTGCAGACGCAGCCTCCTAATTCCAACCTTGCACCCTGTAGCCAGTAAGATAGCAGCCGTGCTCCACAGCGCTGTTAGAAGTCTCTGGCAGCACATCTGATGCAACTTCAGTCACAGTATTTCAACCTAGTAAGATGTCATTGTTCTGCTTTTCAGATTTTTACCTCTGACGCTTGTGTTGAGGAATCTATCTTGTGCATCTTCTTTCTGAGCTTGTTTGATGGTCTACTGTTTGTCTCTGGGTAATCATACATTTAGAAAGACAGAGTGAAGGTGTAGCTGATGTAAGGAAGGTGTCCTTCATCAGATTTGCATATTAGCTTCTTTGCAGATGATATTGTTCTTTTGGCATCATCTTCTTGAATGGAAAACAGCAGATTTGGATTTATCATCTTGGGGTCTTGTCACTGGAATATGGAGCAAGAGATGGACAAGTGAATTGGTGCAGCCTCAATAATGCAGATGTTGTACCGGACCATCATGGTGAGTCTTAAGGCGAAGTTCTTGATTTAACAGTTGCTCTACCGTACTTTCCGGACTATAAGCCACTACTTTTTTCTCACGCTTTGAACCCTGCGGCTTATACGACGATGCAGCTAATGTATAGATTTTTTTCCCGGCGAGCTTCATGCCATCAACACATTTAGCCTTGTCACATCAGAATGAAATTACCAAACAGGTCACAGTGGACCAATGAAACTGTTCAAATTAAATCAAACACACGCACACTAAATTCTCCAAATCAGTCATTTTGCGCTTCATGCACAGACCCTCATCATGGAAAACACAAGAAGAAATTAATATGATGCATCGATTGCCTTTAAGTTAAAGGCAATCGATCTGCCTGTCGAAGGAAATAGAGCTGCTGCACGTAAGCTTGGCATCAATGAATCGATGGTGAGACGTTGGAGTCGGCAGCATGAACTGACGATGTGTTTTACTGCCATGTTACAGGCACTGTTCGGAAAAAAGCAATTATTTAATTAAAAATTTAAAAAAATCTTTCTGTGTAAATATCTCATGTTACAACGTGGACACCTGTGGTTTATAGTCAGGTGTGGCTCATATGTACAAATCTTTTTATTTTTAAAATTTAGTGGGTGTGGCTTATATTCAGGTGCACTCAATAGTCTGGGAATTATGATATTTTCTAGCACCTACCCAGCGTCCTGAGCCCTGGATAGTAACTGAAAGAATGAGATCACGGATACAAGTGACCAAAATGTGTTTCCTCCATAGGTCAGTCTTAGCGATATTAGGAGTAGCTTGAAGCAGAGTCACTGCAAGATTTTATGGGCATGTCCAGCAAAGAGGAGATCCCGGAGTGCACCCCAAATGCCTAATTATCCGTCTGGGTAAACAGGAAAAACCTTGCTGGTCTTCTGCCAATGCGACCACACCCTGGATAAGTGGAAAAATGAATGAATAGCAAGTTTAAAATGCCTTCCAAAAAACTGATATTAGGGGTGAGTGATGCCACAAATTCAGATTTTGAGTGAATACCAGTAATACCAACACCGGAATTACTAATAAATGCATTTTATTATTAAAAGTGACTAATGTAGAGGAGGGCACAATGTCATGATTCAAATTTCATTACCATCAAATATATTTCCAAACACATCACTTGTCTTTCTTGTACAGTATTTTCTGTTACCTCGTTATGTGCGGGTTAAAAGCCATGAATGAGTTTTAATTATACTTTTAAAAAATTTATTTTAATTAAATTTTGTAAACTGATACACAGGAGCAGGGGAGAAGTTCGGAGCATTTATGTTTGTGCTGATGAAAGATCCTCGTACTGATGCTCAAAATTAGATTTTGTCTCTGTAGTAGTGATACTTGACTGGGTGTATTTGCCAACTCGAAGCGGTGCTCGAGAGCTTATCTGTGTTTTGGTTTGGCCTCATCATTCATGTAATATTGTGATTTGTCAGCATGCCCACAGCTACCAAATATATGGCAGTAAATAAGCTTATTTTAACTGTTTTTGAAGCTTCATTGTTGCTGCTGGTGTCTTTTTTTTTTTTTCTCTCTCTAACCTTAAACCTCTCAGACTTTGGTGTTTTTTCAGTCCTTTTAATATCTCAATTTAGACCAATCGTGCTCCCACACCTGCTTCTGTGAGGATTTGTGATGGGAAGTGAAGCTTTTACCCCCCAGTGTGGACAGCAAATGTAGTAGAGCTGTAACGCACACCAAGGTGAGGCTGTCGTCTTGAACAGTCCCAGTGCTACACTTGCTCTCAGCATGCGGGGCGTGTTGAGATGAGGCTCTGGGGGATCTGGGCGGATCAGAACGACTGCAGGGCAGCAGTCACACCGTGGAATCAGCAGCACACTCCCTATCCGCCGCCTCGAGCCTGTCAAGGTGTCTGTGCTCCTATAATGCCCGACTTCAAATCCGGCTCTCACGGGCCTCAGTGCAGTGGGAAAAGACTCGCCCTGACTCATTTTCTGAGAGGCTGTGCTGCTCGGTGTGTGGGAGGATTTAGCGGTTTGTGTTTTTTGTTGTGAGCTAACAGCTGAGAAGGAAGCTCTTCCTGGCAAAAGGTGCAGATTCCAGTGCGTAGTATAAAGTGGAAAGACTCGGTGTATAGATTTAAGTAATATGTCCCTTGTGCATTTCAACTAAACCCCCTGACCTCGGAACGCAGCAGCTTTTCTTATCTTATCGAGCCGATGCATTCTTTTTTGACATGAAAGCTGTTTTCTACATTGCAAGGCTGTCTTTACAAAACAGCTCTTTCCCACTTTGTTCTCATCCTAATCTGCTGCACTCTTCTAAAGCTTCTTGATGGTAAACTCTTGGTGATTTGGCTTGAAAATCCCCCCTATCTTGCTGCTACTCCAAGTAGGAAACGTTGTGTTTTTTAAATCATCGACCACATACTCTTCAGTGGTCGAGGCCCTGACCTGTTGGGATGAATCTGTTTGAATTATTGCCATTGCAGTTTTCCCTGCTGAGTGCTGCTCTTTGTGCAGGCTGAGACCTCTTCTTCTCAACAACTGTTCCACGCTGATGTTATAAATAAAAGTTCTTGTCTGGTGCCGTCTGCTCTGTACTCACATAATGCAAAAATGTCAGCGCATGACCTTTCGAAGGTCCTCTAATGAAAAAATGTCTTTGTGTGTTATTACAATTGTGTATTTAACAGTTCACTCAATATTAAACAATATTTAGACAGTTTCCCTGACGGATTTTAGCAAAATTCTTCTCTTTTTCTTACATAAACATTTTTTTCTATGTTGAATGCACTGAGAAATTCAGATAAAACTGGACAGGATCCAGCATGATCTCAAGGCAGTTCTTGAAATAATGATGAAAATCTATTGATTTGTGTACATGGACACAAAAACACAATAAATTGTAAGACTAGGCTGAATAATCAGTGGAAATTATCTTTTTTACTTTAATATGTGTTGATGTCTCTTTTATTGATAATTGCTACATTTATCCCCTACAAAAATAATCCATATATCTATGTGTACGTGCCGTTCATGCAGGTACAGGTAACTTCTCATTTGATAGTACAGAAAGGTGAAAGAGTAGATTTGATCATAATTTATTATTGCAAAACATGATCTGGTTTCAACTTGTAATATGTGAATTTGTTATGCTTCTCTTTGTCATATACAATAACAAATGGAATATATTTGGACCATTGTTCAGACATAACAAGGCATCTGAAGACATAACTTTGAATAACAATGTCTGTAGTGTGCAAAGGCACAATTTTCCTCATATTGTTAACATCTGTGCACTTTGAAAAATGTTGTACTTGTCGATTCAGTAAATTCAACTTAGATTTTCTTTTCTTCTTTCATGATTTATGTCATTATAGCTTTGTTAAACTGCTTAAAATACATTTCTGAGTTCTCTCTCCTTTGTGGTTGCTCTGTTTCCAAAGAGGTGTGGGATTTTATATTGCAGTGAGAAATGAGTCTGGGAACTGCTTGGAGTTCAGACAGATAATGACCAACAGGTTTGGTCTGATGAATTAGCACCGGAGCTCCTGGAAAAAAATCAGCATACAAACAGCTGCTGCACCACAAATTAAACTAGCTGCTCCAGATAATACTGAAACTTTGTGCCAAAGACTTTTGAATCTGTTACCTGTTGTGGAAGTGGTTTTTCCTTCTGGAATTTTTCTCAAAGTACCCCTCAACTTCTCCATCTTTGGCCTTTTTTTTTAATCAGTCAGATGTATTTTTGTTCATGTTTAGTTCTGACTATTCATGCTGGCTGCTGAACTTGTGTTGGTTCAGCAGTAATACCACAAGGGAGGTAATTAAATCTAAATTATAGCTTACACTTAAGGTGATATTGTGCACAGCCTGAAATGGAAACGTTATCTGCCTGTTATTCTTGGCAATAGGCTTTCTCGTCTTCATTTCCTCTCTGTTGAGCTGCTTCTCTGTCTGTTGCCTTCCTGTTGTCCTGTGATCTTGTCTATGATACTAATGTTTAGAACCACATCAGGCCGCAGTTTAACAAATCTGTCAGTTTGACTGTCAATTGTGCTTGTTTTCCATTAGTTTACCACCAGATTTGTGATTTTGTAAAAGTTTTCCAAAGCTTATAAACCATTTTGCAGCAGCATTTGCTATATTAAGATTCTAATTACAAGACAATCTCAGAGTTTGTGCTGTTCACCTGATAATTAAGCAACTCAGCTGAGCAGGTTCACTGGGAGCAATGCCAGACTTATGATTTATTAAGACAACTGCATCAGGAGATGGGAAAAGACAGATATATTCAACTGTCATGACTAATGCTGCAGACAGATAATGGTAGATATATAGTAGGCGTACGCTGTTTATTAATTGCACCAAATGGGATAAGTTTAGCTGAAGTTAAACTTTCTCTCTGAATTTTGGAAAAGTTTCCCAATGACCAATCCTGTTAAAATATGTACAGATTTCTTGTTGGGATCTTGAAACAATGGGGTGGCTGAGCTCATCCAAGAAAACATTACTTTATTACCAGATTTTAATTTTGCTACCAACTTATTTTGGTGTATTATGAATAAAAAACGTAAAATCATCCTACTTTCTTTCTGTGCTTCACTTGTGTTCCACAGTAACATCACTGTGAGTTCAGGCTAACTAGACTAAACCGTTTACCTCCAAATTAGTCTTATTTATGATGATTTACAGAGGTATCACCATATATTTGCATCAGCGTGAAATAATCTGAAGTGTATCTGCTTCCAGATTGACACGTCAAGGACACAAAATGCAGGTTATTTGTATTTTTGATCTACTGCATCATATCATTTTTGGGGCTTCATGCATGATTGGATTGACAGATGAATGAGTTCATGGCACTTTTTAAAAAAAAATCATTTTGTTGTGAGAAAAAAAGTAAAATAAGATATTCATGGTTATAGCTTCAAACGCCCAGGGCTACCACAGTGACTGGGTGTGTAGTCGATGTTTTCTGTTTTTCAGGCTGAACATTTATCTTGCTGATGATGTATCTTGCTCTATGTGTATGAAGAGACGTGTACAAACAACGTTAAAGTTGGTACACAGTAATCCAACCATAGTAAGACATGTGGTTAAAAAATAAATCAGCTGAATTATTGTTTTATTATTATTATTATTATTATTATTATTATTATTATTATTATCATTATTATTATTATTATCATTATTATTATTATTATCATTATTATCATTATTATTAAATGATCACAAATACGATGACAACTAGATTTGGGCTCCAATAGCTGAAGCTTATTTCCTGGTAATAATGAAGGCTGGCGAAAAGCCTCTCTGCAGTCACTTTGGCACAGAGTTAACGGTGGTCATTACTCTCTGGATGCATCTGTCTACTTCTCTCTCCCTTGTTTCCTTCTGTCACTTTCCCCTCCATTTTTCTCGCTGGCTGACAGTGGAAATGAACAAAAAATCCCTTTGATAGGAACTGTCTGGAGTTTCAGTGTCTTGTGGCAAAATTCATTACCTTGAGAAGAAAGCTCCATGCCTATTTTCACAACCTGTCTTTAGCGCTGGGATTTCACTGCCGGCGCTCCGTTGCTTATCCAGTATTAACAGGAGGTGCCAATCTACTTTACGCACAACAAATTTTCTCGCAAACCAATTTAAGCTCAGACAGGCATAATAAGGTGATGCGCATCTAAGCCGGCGAGAAATTCTGATTTCACTTTTCATGCATTTTTAACTAAGACACAGTCGCTAGACACAATTAACCCTAACCTATTCAATTCACTTGTATCTGTCGCAGAGATAAGAAGGAATGCAGTTTATGTGAAACATCAAAACAGATCTGTGTAATCTGGACTAATTCCTGTTATTGTAATCGCATTCTGACAACAGAGAGCACTTGTTATGGAAATGTGCCTGGCTTAAATCTCTGCAGAGATGACATTGGACATAAATACTTAATTTGCTCAATTTGACTGCTCTTTTTCTCATCCTTTGTACTTGTCAGTGCACGTAGACCTATACACAGTGAACACACACAACATCTCCTGTTTGATTAAACTGATAATAATCGGTTGCATGGAAATGTTGGTTCCATTCACGGTTTTATAACTGAAGCTGAAAGGTGATTTCAGATGAAACGGTGCACTTGATCTGCTAGTAAAATGTTGAACTCTTTATGGTCTGAAATGTGCTACCTTCCCTCTGCTAGTGGTGTGCAGACTGCTGAAGCAGATCTTGGTAATATATCGTTTGCTGATAAGGTGACACGTGAGAGGCAGTGCCAAAGCTCTGACAACCGCATTTATGTTACACTTTTAAAGTCGCTGCACCAAATAAGAATTTTGTGGTTGTGGAGAAAAAGTAAGACATTATTAAAATGAGCTTAGAAACAGCATGGGCCTTGACAACCTCCTGCAGCCAGCTTGTTGCTCTGCACTTCATTACCATATAGACCCAGAGAAGATTGGAGGGAGTAGAAGTTATTTGCTCTATGTTGGGGAACAAACTGACACTAAAAGAGAGAGAATCCGAACGCAATTTGTACAAGATTGTGACTGAAGACTGCATTTGATGCCCCCAGCCTCGTTTCAAAATGGCATCATGACACTGGATAAAAATAAAAATGTAGAAAAAGAACATAGCAGCTCAGATTTTCAGTGTCTGCGCCTTTTTACAGCATGAAGTCTGCCGCGCCTGACATTTGTAAATACATTTTGCTGCTGCAAAAAAAGCAAGAACCTCTGACAGGAGAGCAGAGGGAGGACAGCCGTGAACAAAATAAAACTCACATATCTGTATTGTATACAGGGACATACGGTGCCTGACGACATGTTTTCTGTGGCTATATGGGATGAAAGTAGGGACAAGGAGCAATGTAAGATGGAAAATGATTTGATTTTCAGTTAAAATGAACCAATCAAAGAGGCTGTACATTAGGATATACATCATAAAACACATCTGCTACAGGGTTGTAAACTGTGGTGTCAGTGCTTTTACAAATTCATTTTGTCCTCCATGTGCAACAATCACACTTCTAATGTCTCTCGTGGTGATGCTCCATTACATGTTTTAAATCTGTTTCATTGTAAATAATCACAGAAATTCTGCTTTTGCCTTTTCAATTTTATGATTTATGACATTATAAACTGTGCTATACTGCACAAAAGACATTTCTGAGTATCCTCTACTTCTATAGAGGTGCAGGACTTTATATTTCAATGAAAAGTGAACCCACAGTGAGCAATAAAAATATAACATGAGCAATGAAAAGCCCAGAAACTGTTTGGGGTTCAGAGGGATAATGAAGAACTGGCACCAAATCCAGACAGCGACATTAGATCCTCTTAACCTCTTTAGAAGCACCTTAATGTGATGACAGCTTGGAGTCGACCCAACAGAGAAGCAAAGAGGCAGAGCAGGTGTAGTTAGTGGGCAGCAGGAAGTTATTAATGGAGGCAAACAAGCTCAAAGAAGGAGACAAAAATGAAGAACTGAGCTCATTACCATCAGACAGGTAAATCTACTGTAGGCATCAGTGTTATGGTGTCGCAGCTCCACCACTTTATTTCTCGAAGTGAGGAAATGGAGTATTTGTAGTTTGCAAATCTGGTTGAAATTCATCTTCATGTTTATTTAAAGGGCTTGAAAATCCAGTAATCAAGCATGAGAAAAACAAAGGCTGTTGTATTTACATTTAAGGTGTGTTCATTGATTTACAACATTGCACTGAGCAGAATGCAAGAAAAAAAATCACCTTTTTATTCTAGTCTATAGTTCACAAGTAAAGATGAAAAGGCAGCAAAGCATCCTTTTACTGTGTTGGATCAACGTATTTAAAACCTTTATTTAATTCTCATTCATCGCTTTTAATGTTAGTGTCCATCAGTATTGGTGTTAGAAGTTTGCAGCACATTTATTTGTAAAAGTGGCCCACATTCTGCAATATAATGGTCATTTGATGACAAGATACTGAGACAAATGTGGAGATTATCCTTTAGATGGGAGCATTAAGCTGTCGTTTTTGTGAATAAGTGCAGCATCATGACTATGAATTATTCATAAAAGCTTTGATGATGTGGTCAGTTGCACTGGCAGGTGATGAAGTAAACAGGAAACAGCATCAAAAACAAAGACCATCATCTCAGCATTAATGGTTGAATTTATAATCAGCAATACTGTGACAAACAAGTTATCCAATAATAGTTACATGACAGTTCATGCACACACAGTACTAAAATGGGATGCTGGAATACCCAATCAGCCTGTCATGTTTCCTGTTAATTATATTTTGACAATAATCTCACTAATGGCACTTTGATCATCTTCAGAATGCTTTATGTTTGATCTTTGTGGCCTTTTCCGTCGTCTCCATCTCACCCCGATGGAAACACAGAGGCCACGAGGTTAATGGGAACGCTATGGTTTATTTCACTTTGTATAAGGAAAGCAGCTGATGTTTAGCTGCTCCCTGTGCGACACAACGTCCACTTTGTCAGTCTGCTGCACAGCCACAAGTGAAGTGGTGGGAGCTGAATGCACAGAGATGTGAAGAGGTGTTTGCTGGGAACTTTTAAAGAGTATTTTTGGCCACTGACAGGCTGAGAGACCTCAACCACTAAACCACAGAGAAGCACTGTAGGCATTTTTTAGGTTTGAGCAGATTTAGTTCATCTGCCTGGACTGTCATTTCTTCTAAGAGGAAGATCACTGGTGGAAATGTCAGCACTATCTGTGTGTCCACGGCTGCACTACTGAAGGTGCGTCTGCGTCCTCACACTTTCTAAAATCCCTCCTCTCGCTGCTGGTTTTCTCCCGGCTCTGCTGGCCTGTCAGCTTCGATGAGCGTGATCTTAATGTGATCCAGCAGGGCCACAGACACGCAGGGCCCACTGAGGATGATGGGATTGGTTGGATGTTCTGGCGGTACATTCCAAGAAGGCGAGACATAGATATGCTGTTGACGGTGAGGAAAAAAAAAACTAAAGAGACACTTTGGATGCGAGGTGGATGTGATTTTCAAAAGCAGGATTAATGGTGACATTGACAGAAACGGTCCTAGATCAACAAAGAGCTGTGATCTAATCCACCAGAGCCACTCTGACTCTGTTTGGTCATGTTTTATAGACAGACTGCATCTCTGCAGGGGGCTCCAACAGGCTTTTATGTATATATAACTATATTATGGATAATCCCCATTGCAGAACACGTTTTGACAAACTGGTCTAATAATATTCAGTGCAGCTAAATTTGAAATTTGAATAAATCAACACTTGCAGCTTGTATAACTTGCATACACACAACATTAAAATCACCTGTCTAATATTGTGTTGATCCTCCTAGTGCTCCCAAGCAAGTCTGAACTGTCAGGGCAAGAAGCCAAGACATAGGATGTGGTGTCTGATACCAGGATGTTGGTTGCAGGTCTTTTGGGTCCTGTAGGTTGAGGGGGGAGGTGTTCATGGATCAGGCATGTTCTAGTATGTCTCAGGGCTACTCTGTTGGATTTACATGTGGTGACAGTGGTGGGGAGCTCTTGAGTCTCTTCTGGTCAGTTTTTGTGGCATGATAGGGCACATTGTCCTGTTGCAGGAGGCTGCTACTATTTGGGAGTATGATCACCATGGGGGAATGCACTTCATCTGCAAAATTGCTTAGGTAGGAAGGCAGGATGAAGGCAAAAGTCAGTAAAGGTGTTTCATGTCAAAGTAAGGCTTTTTTTGTTTGTTTTCCAACAGATCATTGCACTTCACCTATCAGCAATTTTATTGTTGTGGCTGATGTGTTTAAAGCATTTTAGAGCATAATTCATAGACAAGAGTAATTATTTGATGAATGTGAACATGAATAATGCAAGTCAGCTCTATCTATAAATATTCAATTATAATACAGCGTGCTAACAGTAATCCATGTGTAGCCAGCATTTACATCTGTGTCTACCAAAATTATGTTCCGATGTGATGAAACTACATTCTCTTTCGTTTTTACTTCCAGTTTGAAAAAGCCACAAATTCCATGCAAAAAAAAAAGCAGGAGAGGAGGATGTAGGCCAAAGTCCTGTTGCTGACTTTTGCCTACATCCTAACCCAGGAGAACATAGTTTGCAGTCAAGTGGGACCATTTTTCTTCATCTTTGGTTGACACCCTAAACAATGATGTATACTTGCTAGTATGGCTAGAAGTTTGGTCAAGTTTAGGTATCAGAATTACTTCCATTTAATATAAGAGTGATTGGATGAAAAACAGTGTTGTGTGTTAATTTTTTGAGATAGAAGACAAGCAACTTCTCTGTTTATTCTGCAGTGCCAAGCAGCTTGATATCAAGGACCATTACTGTTCAGAGGGCAATAGTTAACAAAGTGTTAATCTGAAGGCGTCTTCCCAGTAATGGATGCTATAGTTATAGGTCTTTTTAGGGAATGTGCAACCGTCTCATTGGCCAAAAATTGTTGGAGAGAAGCTGTGTTTAAATTCAACCCTCTCTTCGTTGGAGCACAGGCATGGCTTTAGCCTCTTGGCACACAATCCCTCCAATCAGAAGATCCCAGATACTGTAAATGAGACCCTCGCCATTATGGTTCATATGTGTCTTTCTGTACTGTTCCCTTCTCCATTAACTGCTGACTTGTGTCTCAGTCATATATTATCACAGCGTCTAGTTGATGCACCAACTCGTCATCAGTACTTTATCAGTTCTTAAGCACAGCAGCTTTTGTTTTCACAACAAGTCTTCATGACATGGAGTGGCCTTCAGTTCTGAGTGAGTGTGGGAGAATGTGCGGTGTGCATGCATGTATGTATGTGTGTCAGCAATGAGTTGGTGTGCTTGAGGGTAGTCTGCTTGCATTTTGCCCTCAATTGACCTGATTCTTTTCATCTGTGGTTCATCCCAATTCACATAGCGTGGGATCGTGTTCGAGACCCTCTCATCTTACACAGGTCAACACAACTCTTTTATTTAGCACTTAAGCAATGTGTAAATCAGTATTAAGCCAGCAGTATGTTTAATAGAAATGGTAAAATAATAAATCCTAACAAGAGCAACAACAAAGTAATAAAATACATAGCAAATATATGTTGATTAGGAATGTGGTTGTGATACATCGCAAATAAACATAATGTGACACAAAATGTGTCCCTCGAAACATAGTTGACAATGGAATTTAGTTGTTTAGGAACCAGATTTTTAGGAGACACTGTTGACATTCATGATAAGCTTTTCTTCAATACTTGGGAGGTGCTGTACTTATGGTTTGCCGATGACTGGAGGCTCAAACTGATATTTCCAATCAGAAGATCTGAGCTTCTGACCTCAAGGAATGATCATATTTTATTGGAAAATGCTTCAATAGGATTGTGAAATTCAGTGAATTTGAGATAAGCCTGTGAAAATATTTGCCAGAGGGTTTTGGTGGTCAGAGGGTTTGCAGAAACAGCATGTCGAATAAACAACACAGAGAAGTCATACCTGTTAACGTCAAGTCTTTATCGTATACATGGCTGCGGTTGTGACCTTGTTCATTATCACCATCATCATCAGTCAGAAAGTCACTGCAGACACGCAGGTCGACATTAATTAGAAAAATATGAACAATAGCAGTAAAATAAACAGGCATCAGGCCGGATGATGTGTGCAGGATTAATAAGGGGGAAATGGTTCTAACCTTGAAGTTGTAGAATGTCATTAGAATTATATGGAGATTATGCAACATTTTTCATACATGCAACGTATTAATGAGCTACTAATGCAAAAAAACAAAAATCTGAAACTAAATTGTTGCACCTCCCAGCAGGAGAAATAATGATCAGATGGGTAGAAACACTGAATACTTGTCTAGTTTACCTTTGTTTACAAATATTTTTGGTTTAAATTTAAAAAATAAGTTCATTCCTGGACGGTGTTTTGAGGAATGCAAATCTGCCTCAATGAACGTTTCAGCACCACGGACAGCGTCACAGCAGCATTTAATCACCAGGATCCTGATGTTAGTGCTTCTTACTGCTGACTGTCAAATCATCAACAGGATGCAGTGACCTCACAGGATCTTGTTGTCACAGTGATGTTGCCAAGCAACCAGATGAGACACTAAACAGATGAACTTAGTAACTACACTTTGAAATTCTGCTGGAATGAGAGACCAACAAATGTAGTAAGCATGAAGGCTTTGCTGTAGTAATTCCTAACCCATAATTGTCAGCCTTATCAATGAATCCATTAGTCTTTCACACAAACTGGTTGCAGTGGCGACAAATTCATATGCTGATAAATTACTTTTTGATAATTGGCATGTATCAGAAACTGCTAAAACAGCCTAATTACATGTCCCATTGTGATGCAGAAACACTGCCCTAACAGATTTTGGCTTGATTACAATACTCTGGTCAGTAAACATTAACTGGCTCAACTCCCACAATGCTCTCTGCTTACCAACCAAGAGTTGCCACACGTGTCAGACAGGCAGAAGATAATTTATGACAAGAATTGTATTATTTTCAGTCAATAATCAGCAGCATTATCAATCAATAATGAAAAACATTAATGAAGCTCAGTGGACATCTGTTCTGTGCCACTGGGAAGTAATTTTTACCTTTTTCAAAAAAAATCAGATAGCATACATGAGTGAGTTGTGAAAGCAGTTGTACAGTTTTGACTTGTTGCTGACCGCAAGGATGAGCTGCTTTCCCATTTTTGATGTGGCAAGAAATAAAGATATGGACGTTGTGGCAAATGTTTAGGGCACTCAGTAATGGTGTCATATGTCAATCAACAGCATCCTTTCCTGGCATGGGTAGTCGCTTCAGTCATATGGCCTAAAAGTTAAGATTAGTTTCAACTCAGTACCTGCTCTATTGACTGTTATTTTGTCTTCTCGCTGCAGGTCACCATATGTCATTGACTTTCCATGTTCTCTTGTTGTGGCCCATTGATGGTGTCTTGTGTGTGCATAGTCCCTCAATGTAGCATGAGCAACATGTAGAGTAATGACTTTGATGCATTTTTTGCTTTGTCTTTCTGCCCAACAGATTGTCTAGTCTTAACTGCTCTCAGCTCTCCTTAACTGCTATTTATTAATGTCCATTTCGAACAATGGAAATTGCAAGCTGTAGGTTTCCTGACATTATTCTATTTTCCACTGCTTTGTAGTATCAGCTAACTTTATTTTTAAATGAATTTCTAAAGCTCTTGAATTGTCGACTGCTAGAGTTCACCTATGTGTTTGGGGTGACGTCTTCTTCTCAAGCATCAGAATGGATTATTAGGCACCTTCTGTCTGACCAGAAGTTGGAGGAGGTTTCTACTGACCCTTAAGTGTGAAAATGCTGTGTAGCAGCTCACCCACAACTCTGCTGTAAAACTGCTCTGCTCCACAATGACAAGTTGTAATATTGAGGTAAGAAATGTGAATTTCACCAAAAAAGGTCTTTAATAGTCATTCTCCTCAACTGCCATTTCTTATGGCGGAAATTACAGGCTGGAAGTTTATTAACATGTAGTTTTATATATATGTATATATGTTCCACTGCTTTGTTAACTTGATTTTCAAATGAATTTGTCAAGCTGCTGAACTGGCATCAGCTAACAGTTTCTCATGGCCAGACTAATGACTGAATTAGGACCTAACAACCTACTTATCTTAACTTTCCTCACATGCCATCATGACTTTTGATTTATTTCTACTGTGTTTGGGTTAAGGAACTGTTCAGTAACAGAGATTTAACAATTGAAGAAAGGTACATGTTTAACATCTGTTTGCTGGAAGATTTCTTTTTTTTTTACTTCAAAGATCTACAAAATATGAAATTGCTCTGGGATACTAGAATTTTATATGTTTTTCGTTTCTCACGTTACCTGTTATTGGGCCGTTTTCACTCTGAAGTAAAATTTCACATTTCAAAAGGAGAAGAAAGTAGATGGAGACTCTTTATTCAGAAGAAACATAGATATCCACCTTCCACAAAGGACGTCCTTCTCATTGTGATTTCAGTTATAGGACGACTGTAAAATTTCCTGATAAACAGAAAGCAGTTGCGGTTGTATTATGACTGGAAAAAGGGTGAAAAGTGATTAGTAAGGCTAATTATCCCACCCCTGCATCCTGTCCCATCCACATTTGGCTAAATATGAGTACTCCATGGGATCTGTGATATGTCAGTTTTCTAAAAATCTCACCAGAGCTACAGATTTCACAGCTCCTGTGCGGAAAAAACAAAACAAAACAGAGTCTTCGGGGCAGTGGTCCATTGGGTCCTCTCAGAACTTTGCCGTTCTTTGTATTTCAGCCCTCACAACATTCAAACTAATGTTATGCCCTTGGACAGCTTTATAGAGAAGTGAGCTCTGATGTCTTGTGGTCACTTGTCAACCCCCCCGAGCTCCTTGTTCTTGTGGGGAGAATGAACTCTAAAGGCCGGCCTTGAACAGACAAGACTTGTTCTTTGTTTTTGTTTTTTTTTGTTTGTTTGTTTTGTTAAACTTGCCCTCTTTCTTGACTTGGGATCAGCTTGCCTCTTCAGACGACAGTTGAACCTTCCCCATGACAGAAAACTGGTTTCTAGCTGCCAAAAGCTCCTCCTCATACAGGACTGCTTCTCTGGTGATGGAAAAAAAAAAAGCTTCCATTGATGTATTCTTAGCATTGTCCCTCTCTCTGTGATCAGGATGAAGTGCATGCCGAGGCATTATGAGTCTGCTTCTGATAAGCACAGTGCACTACTTTGTCCTCTCTGTATACCACCATCTTTTTCACAATAGAGAAGCACCACAGATACGCTTTTTAAAGGGAGAACTATCAGTTTTTTCCCCATTTACGGCTGGTCCTGCCTCACCTTAATCTCTACTCAGCTCTATACACAGCAGGAAATGCTGTTATTCCAGTCTCAGTGTAATGTAAAATGTATGAATGGCCTCTGTTCTGACAATAACACAGGAGAGGGTTGTTTGCTGTTGTGCTACAAGAATAATGCCTGTATTTCCAGTAAGCACATTATGTTTGAAAAGGGTTTTATCACAATGGAGGAAACTTCTGCCTTGTGAGGACGCCTGGAAGATTTCTCTCTGTCTGTCTTGTTATAAGAGTTAGTATTGTAATTTAAAAAGGTTCAAGGCTTTCTCTCGTTCGCTCATAAGTCAGTAGATCTGGGGCGTTTCCGCACTGAGCCTGGCAATTTACGTACTTGTTTTCTGTTGCTGCTCCTCATTTCCTGTGTGATCTTGTTTTCTTTTATCCTCTGGTAAATGGAAAGCTGTTGTGCTGTGATCAGGTTCTTCTTCACTGTACTGAAGATCCTTTACATTGTGGAGAAAAGTAGAAAACAACCACATTTCCAATGTAGGAAGCAAAATAATCCGTGTATGGCTCGCTCATTCGTTTTTCTGTTTCAAAATAAAATCTAAAAAACCAATAAACCACGATGTTTTTTGTTATATAGAGGAAAGTCACTGGAATGTTTTAGCTTTTCTTTTGGGCTTTCTTGGGTTTTAGTTTTAGCTTTTGTTTTGGGTGTTTTTTTTTTAAAAAAAGGGTTTACTTGATTTTGTCTTTAACTAGAGTTGTTTTTATGAAGAATGTAACTTGGGCTTTTAGAAAAATTCAACTGGGGTTTGTAACTGTTCTTGTAAGAATGGGCTTGTAACAAACGATCTTAGGAAAATGCAAAACAGAGGCCAAAAACCTTTAAAACTTACTCTTAGTTCATTTCTTAGCCCTTGTGTTGTCTTAGCTTATTAGATTATTCAAGCCTCCAAGCGGAAATCAGTCAACAAATATCGCAACTCTTGAGGTAAACTGATGAAACAGTCATCCGACATTTCAGGATCCACCATACAACAGTCACATCTACAGACAAAATGCCCGATCAGAGTCTGAGCTGAAGTTCAGAAGGTTGAAGTTAAATCGATCATGAAATGGTGATGACACTGTGAGAAATCACACAGATATCCGGTGGTGTCATCATAACTCACCGGAAAACGATTTCTTTATTATTTGATTAGCAGAGAGATCTTCTGATATAGGTGGGTTTTTCTTGGCTCAGAATGGATCTTTGAGGGGAGACTACTCATGACAGATACTTATAGTAAAGACAGGGAGTCTGTTTTACCTTTTTTGACAGAAATCTATGCATTTTTCCATTTTTTTCTGACATTTGAACAACATAAATGTCTGAGTAAATGATCAAAAATACCTACTCGTTTAATTTCTTAAAATCTGGCTCTGGTGATTTTCCTTTGTAGCTGCTTAAAACCTCTTTAAGGAGGGACAGAAAAAACATTTCTGCAGGAAAAAAACATCATACATGAAGCACTTTATGTAGGCTTTTACTAAGAAAAAAACCTTGTTTTTCCCTTTATGAAAAAATATCCCCTATTAAACGTGACTTTCATCCTTAACGACTGCACTGCATGATGATTTTTTTTTAACAATGACAGTAGATAGCCACTGAAAAATGTCACCTTGTCCAATACAATCAGGCGTGTTTTTCTCTGATAGAAAGATGATGATTATAATGGTCTCTTAACAATCTCAATCTTTATTTTGATCTTCAGTTGACAATGCCATATAGAGCAGGTAGCACACAATTTTGTTTAATTCTTTTTTTCATTAGAGACTTTAGAGGTGATTGAGCCCATTATTTAGAAAAAAAAATCAAGGCGAGATCAAGAAATTGTCAGATTATATGATAAAACATTTTCCTTTCTATTCTTCACTAATTCTGCATGTCCTTCACTGCTTTAGTTTAAGCTCTCAGCAAATCAGTCTTGTCCTTCGTCTATGGCTTTGTTCTGCATCTAAATAAAACTGCAGTTCTTGAATATGTTGCCCACAGTGCCTCTTACAACCAGAGTGTGTTTTTAGCGGATTTTGCATGTCAACTCTGTATATTATTGAGTTACTTTCTTCTTTTCAAAGAGTTTTGCTTTAAAATCTGTTCCATTTCACACTTAATGTGATAAATAACCAGGTTGTCTCCTTAATAATAAATTAAAGCAGGACTTTGTGAACTTTATTTGTGTGAGGTTATAACCTCCATATCTTTTATTGTTATGTTCCTTATTATGGATTATACAAATTTACCAGAATCCCCTTTTTTCCCTCTTTATCTCCTTTGATTGTGCTGCCAAGTTGCATAGAAAGAGACAGTAAAAATATGATTTAGTGTGAAAGTCCTGTTTTATTGACAGTATTAAAAGTTGCCCAGCGGTTTCTGCTATAAAAGCTGAGCTCTCTCTCTGTTTAATACTTTGTTGATTTTATGAGTGATAACCCATTCAGCTTTTACCAATTTGTCAGTAATGGTCTTTTAGAGGATGTAATTGTGCTAATAGGGCATCAGAGAGAGAGAGAGGCAGTATGAGATTCAGACATACAGTGGCTATAAAAAGTCTTCACCCCCCTTGGAAGTTTTCCTCTTTTATTGCTTTTTGACGTTAAATTATAGCCAATTTAATTTGGATTTCTCATCAAGAATTTACAAAAAAACATTGTTCACATTGAAGTGTACAATGTGATGTCAATTGATTAAAAGTATGAAACATAAAATAAGTGATTTCAAAAGTATTCACCTGCTTCAAGACACTATTTAGTAGATAGATACACCTTTGGCTGCAGTTACAGCGTTGAGCCTGTGTGGATAAGTCTCAGTCTGCCTTGTACACTGCAATTTTATCTCGTTCTTTTTTGTAAAACTGCTCAAACTCTCAGTCAGATTACACAGCGATCTTGAGTAAACAGCACTTCTCAAGTCCAGCTGCAAATTCTTGATTGGACTGAAGTCTGGACTCTGATTTGGACACTACAGAACACCCACCTTGTAGTCTTCAAACCATTTCTGTGTACTTTTGGCTGTTTGCTTTGAGTCATTGTCATGCTGGAAAACCAGTCTCCTCCCTCCTTGCAGTTCTGTTGCAGACTGAGTCATGTTGCCCTTTAGGATTTCCCTATACTTTGCTGAAATCAAATTTTACCCTCTACCTTTACAAACCTTTCAGGACCTGCTACCAAGAAGCCTGCTCACGTCATGATGCTGCCACCACCATGCTTCACAGTGGGGATGGTGTGTTTGTGATGATATGCAGTGTTTGGGGTGTCTGCCTAATATAGCATCCAAGGCCAAAAAGCTCAATTTTGGTCTCAACAGACCAAATAATCTTCTTCCAGTTGAGCTCAGAGGGTCCCTCATGCCTTCTGGTGAACTCTAGTCCAGATTTAATATGAGCGTTTTCTCAACAGTGTCTTTCTCTTTGCCACTCTCCCATAAAGCTTTCACTGGGGAACAACAGTATCTCAGATCCCAGCTGCTGAAGCGTGCAACTCCTTCACTGGAGTCATTTTGGTGGCCTTCCTCACTTGTCTTGCATAGTTTTTAAGGATTGCCTGCTCTCGGCAGATTTGTACACGTGATATTCCTTCTATTTCTTAAAGTTGGATTTAACTCTACTCCAATGGATATTCAGTGAGTTGGGAAAGTTCTTATTTCCATGCCCTCACTTATGCTCTTTAATTACCTTCCCAGAGTTGCTTGGAATGTTCGTTTGTCCTATGGTGCAGTTATATCCAAAGTACTGATTCAACACTGACTGGACTTTCCAGATACAGGTATCTATATACTAACAATCACTGAGATACATTCACTGCATCTGTGGTGAAGTAGGTGAGTCATTTTAAAGGTTGTGAATACTCACACAATCACTTATTTTATATTTTATTTTTTAAAATAATTGACATAACTTTGTTAATTAAACCCTAAAAGGGGAAAACTTCCAAGGAGACTGAATAATTTTTATTGGCACTGTACTGTACCAGCTCTGCATGCACAGTCTTGAGCTAAATTCCCACATTCTTCACTCCTGAAATGCCCCTCTAAGGTCTGTGTGGATGGAGATTGTTAAGGGACACTGGTCACTGTGGAGACAGAGGAAGAGCTCGACAGAATCTGAAGCAGATGGGGCTGCGTTGTTTTGGCCGTCAGCTCTGTGTGACTGTGTTTATCTGTTCTTCTGTGTGTCTGAGCACATATGTCACAGCCTGCATGCGAGTGTTTGGGAATCTGAATATGCAGCGAGGCATTCATCATGCTGCATGTGCTACTGTAACATTATGCAAATGAGTGTATCCCACATGCAGAGTGTGCAGATTAAGTTTACCATGGTACTTTAGGAGAGGGGTTTTTGAAGAGCCAGCCTTCGTTAGGGCATATTTACTCTATTTCATGCCTTGGTACTGACACACACATTCAGGAAGCACAGTGTCACCAGGCTTTAAGTGCTGAGAGAGCATGCTGCTGTGCTGCTGTTCTGTCTGACTTTGCATATTCTGTCATGTAACCACTGTGGTCTGAACCCAGAATGCTTAGTTTACTAATCTGGGTGATTTATTTTCCTGCAGAGTGCATGCACAGCTGTTTCATTAGCCTTTTCTCAGCTATGGTGACACCATGTGACATGTAAAACAATAGAAAATGCTCTATTTTTTGCAAATGCAATATAAATGGTAATTTAAGTGAAAGCAACTTTTTCAACATGGCTTCTTTTTATGCCTCCAATGTATTCATATATGATGCGTGGCAAAAATTAGATGCTGATGCTGAGGATATGCTCTGTGAATGAGCTGGGATTCTTTCCAATATAATTAATCCGTAGATGTTGTTTCTGCACAGCACAATGGAATGATGCTGGAATGTCCTGATGGACATACCTGATGAGGGAAGAACGTTTTGCAACAAAGACAAAAGAAAAGAGATTAACTAGGTTTCGTAATGATGCACAACT
Organism: Amphiprion ocellaris; assembly: GCF_022539595.1. Classification (NCBI taxonomy): domain Eukaryota; kingdom Metazoa; phylum Chordata; class Actinopteri; family Pomacentridae; genus Amphiprion; species Amphiprion ocellaris. The sequence continues at coordinate 13,846,294 of NC_072784.1, read as the reverse complement.
TTTCGAATAGAAAAGTAAGTTTTTGTGGCGAACACTGGTATATAAACAATGGAAGAATTATGTGACTATTTTGAGAATCTGTTATTGGTTAATTAAGCAAAACTGCCAAACATTTGTTGGTTCCAGCTTCTTGAATGCTAAATTGGACACATTTCTTCAGTTTTATATGACTGTTATTTGAATATTTTCAGTTTTGGGTCATCGGTCATCCAATAACTCTGGCTGACCAATGATCCAAAAATGAAAATGTTCAATTTGAGGAAGTTTATTTGGATTGTTTGAAGCTGTATTGAATTTGCTTTTTTCACCTACTTGTAGATGGATAAGATATTGCTATAAATAATTTGTTTATTTGATATTATTATATTATCTGATCATTTATTAATAACCCTCTAAATCCTAAGCAGTTTCAGGGTGATTTTTGCTCCTGTGGGCTCATTTTTTACTGCAGCATAAAGTTTTGTACCTCTATAGAAAACAGCACAACTATGGCTAAAAATTTGAAAATCAAAATTAAAGAACTATGTTTTTGTTGTTGTTTTTTGATTGCTATCAGCTTCAGATAAATGTAAAAAAAATAAATAAAAACTGGCATCAGCATCTAGAAAATATTACCATTGCTGGATGAACTGGATGCTCTATTCTCTACAGACAGTTTACTACTAATGTTTTTTTAGTTTGTATTCATACTTGTCTATCTGCTCTGTGGACAGATAACCCACAGCAGAGACAAAAAGTCTCTGCATTTTTGTCACATAACCCAGTGAAAGCTGCATATTTGTCATTATTATTATTTATTTATTTTTCACAGAATCTTTTTTAAAATTATTTTTAGCAGAGCTTTTTTGAAATGATATACATTACCAGTCAAAAGTTTGGACACACCTTCTCATTTAATGGTTTTTCTTTATTTTCATGACAGTTTACATTATAGATTCTCACTGAAGGCAACAAAACTATGAATGAGCACATATGAATTATGTAGTAAACAAAAAAATGTGAAATAAGCCAGAACATGTTTTATATTTTAAATTCTTCAAAAAAGACACCCTTTGCTTTGATTACTGCTTTGCACACTCTTGGCCTTCTCTCCATGAGCTTCATGAGGTAGTCACCTGAAATGGTTTTCCCATCCGGTTTGCATTTAGTTGGACCACCATTTATTTTTCAACAGGACAATGACCCCAAACACACCTTCAGGCTGTGGAAGGGCTATTTGACCAAGAAGGAGAGTGATGGAGTGCTGTGTCAGATGACCTGGCCTCCATAGTCACCTGATGTAAACTCAATCCAGATGGTTTGGGATGAAATGGACCACAGAGTGAAGGCAACAGGACCAATAAGTGCTCAGCATCTCTGGGAACTCCTTCAAAATTGTTGGAAAACCATTTCAGGTGACTACCTCATGAAGCTCATGGAGAGAATGCCAAGAGTGTGTAAAGCAGTAATCAAAGCAAAGGGTGGTTATTTTGAAGAATCTAAAATATAACACGTTTTGACCTATTTCACACTTTTTGTTTACTACATAATTCCATATGTGTTCATTCATAGTTTTGATGCCTTCAATGAGAATCTATGTAAACTGTCATGAAAATAAAGAAAAAATGTTAAATGAGAAGGTGTGTCCAAACTTTTGACTGGTAGTGTATGTCGAAAAATTTGACTTTGAATTAATATGGTGATTTTAAGCTTAGATTTGAAAAACATTCTTATATTGAATGCTATGTTACTGATATGTTCACTGACTGCTGGAAATTTGCGAATTATTTCTGTTTTCACATTTTTGTAGCTGATAAATTGCGTAATTTTGGCGAACTGCAAAACAGCAACAACAAAAAAAAAAACCAAACAAAAAAACATCTCGTCCATCCTTGCCAGTGGGTTTTGGCCTTCAGATGGTTTAGCCGCTTATGTTTTTAAATTAATTGTTTGCTTTGCAAAATGTCCTTCAGTTTCACCCAAAACCCAAAGCAAAACTTGCAAATATTCATTTTTGTGATGCAAGAGGTTGTTGTATGTTTATCTGGAAAATGACAAACTATTCAGGGATTTTTAACATTGTTGTTTCCTGATTATTTTTTTTGTTGTTGTTGTTGCTGATCAATTCAATAAATAAATTTACTCATTTAAGTTGCATATAAATTGGTATGGGTTATCTTTTGATTCCATTGTTTGCTTTTCAATGCTCCATTTTGGATGAACATTTCGTAGCATGATGTGTCTCCATTGTCAGGTACTGATGCATGATGGGACAATGGGGAGCGATTGGTGCTTTCCGCTGATCTCTGCCAACCAGTCAACAGATTGCAGGGCGATCTCTGCATGTCATCCCTCTGCCTGGGAGAAACCTTGTGGGTGGGAGGAGAAAATAAAGCCCTGACAGATTCTGCTGTCCCGCGGTGACGGCAGCCGAGCCAAAGTACCTGGGCAGGTTCCAGGCCTCTTGGTAATGATTACTGGCTGACTGACCCGTGATGAGAGAGCTGGACGGGGCCGCTCCATCAGCTGATCCTCCAGGCTTCAGAACATCCGTCTAATTTGCTGCTCTTCATTTTGTTTCTTGTGTGTTTTCTGATGTTTTTTTTTGTTTTTTTTGGGCGTTCAGCAACCTTTTTGTTATTTACTGACCCCCATTGTTTGATGTCTCTGTTTGCCTTCAGTCAGAAATTGGTGAACTGAGACCTACAAGCAGATGATTAGAGCCCATTAGCCGTGTTTTAATTGCAGTGAAACACTGAACCAGACTGAGCTGCTGCTGCTGCAGGAGTTGGAACTCTTTGTATAGAATTCACCACCAGTCGGTGCCAAGCAGTTAACGTCTGCCAAAATAAATGTTTCCTGTCTTGCTTTACGCATGAAAAACATCTACATACAGACAAACAAGATGTTCATTTGAATAGTGAAGCAACATTAGCAAGGCAGTTCACAGATCTGTTATGTAAACAGACTTGTATTGTCTCATTTTCTGTTCATCTGCGAACGTCAGAATGAAAGATGGGGATGTGCTGAGCGGTGTTGGTCAGTGATTGGTTTGGTTTAGTGACTCGCATAATTTAGCGGCGCAAATTGGAGCCAGCAGGCGTTGTGTAAAGTCAGCATGGAGGCAGATCAGCAGAGTGTGTACAAATGGAGTTCACAACACAGTCATGAGGAGGTGACGAGATTTGAAGATGCAGGGTGATGATTTGGTCATTCGCAAGAATTTTGTGATCTGGATGATCCAGTAAGACAATTAGGTCTGTCCACATGCGCATAGATTTTTTCTGTGCGATTTACACTTTAATACACATGCAAATGCAGATTTAGGTGACTGAAATCTAAAGATGAAGATAATCAGAAACTCTATTTGCAGTGCTGACAGGGAGAAAGTGAGGTTTTTGAAGGCAGTGTGTGTGCCATTATGTCCGACATTTCTATGAGGTGATTTTGCGTAATGGCCAAAGTAGCTGGTGCTAAATTTGATAACAGTCTACAAAACTCACGGATGGGTTTGATCTTTTAAAAATAGACAAAATTACACCATTTATCAGAATGAGAAAATGGAAAAATGGAAAGAATCATTGGATTTTCAACTTTGTGAATCCTTGAACTACACATCTGTGTCATTCTCTTTAGTCAGAACACTGCCAAATCTGAATTTCTATCAAAATCAATATGTTCTACACGTCGTCTAAAACAAATTCCAAAAACGAAGTCATTCTGTACAAAACAAACAAAAACATTCTTCCTTTCTTGGTTCAAGCATGAAACCATGAGTGACTCTGCTGAGACGGACAGTCATGTGACAAAAAATCATTCACTTTCCAGCTGAAATGAAAGCTGAAGATGAGTATGGAAACAAAGTAGAAATGTAAGTGGTGAAATATCTGTAGTATGTAAAGCCACCACTGGGAACACCTGTATAAATTTAGTCTTTTAAAAAAAAAGGTTTTTCTAAGTAAAATAATCAAAGAAAACTGACATCTGTTTTTATTTTTTAAGGATCTATGACATAATTAACTGTATCATCCTGCAGAGAACACATTTTTGAGTTCTCTCTACTTCTAACCATGGTTGTACTGTTTTTATAGCAGTGCAGGACTTTATATTATAGTGAAAAATGGTCTAACAGTGAGGAAAAATATGATAGCAGATTTAATGCAGGTTCAGATATATAATGTACAGTTACTGTTTCACTATACAGACGAACAGCAGTGTTAGAAACAGTTCACACATGTGATTTCCTCCAACAAGATGCAGTAATCACTTTTTTTAGGCCTGTGATTGGCCAACATGACTCAAGGCTTGTATTGCCACCTGTTACTTTGACGTGCGCTTTGACAGCTCTGACAGAGAATATATTTTTCTTGAAAACAAAGAAAAACCTTGTTTTAAAGAGTACATGTGGTCCACATGTTCACAGCATCTCCATTTGCTCTTATGCAGTTTCTTTATTAGCAGTTAAGTTTAGTGAAATCCTGCCATAATTCTATTGAGAAACTAATGTTTTACAGTTGTGATAATGTTCAGTGGCAACATACAGAAATGTAGGATGTAGTGCGACTGTCATACAGGATGGTGCAGTAAAAAAGTGAGTGTTAATGGCCCTGTAAGCTTTATAAGCCTTATATTTCAGTGTCTCTGGCTCACAACATCTCATAGTGCAGCAGATTTTATGATGTTTTGCTTTTATGGGACAGCAGAGAATGTTTGTGATGAGCAACAAAAGATTCACAGCCAGAACTAAACCCAGGAACCTAAATGAAATTAATCTGAGAGCACTGGACCGCACTTTCTGAGCCTGAAAGTATATATATATGAAAAGTAAAACATTATACATTAATGGAAAGTGTAGTCTGAGCAGTCATACAAAATAGTTTTTTATTCATTAAGTAAATGGATCTGGTTGCTGACTAAGAACTTTAGAATGTGATTTCAGGACTTGGATGCTTTTAGCAGGAAAAAAGAAAAGAAAAAAAGAACTTTGGTGATTATTGTGTTTTGTTATATTTACTTTCCCCAAAGGTTAAGGATGAATGTCCAAGCAAAAATGACTGAATACTCTCCACCTGCAGTGATTAGTTGTTCAATTGCTCTGTTGATTATTTTAATAATTGATGAATTGCTTTCATCATTTCTCAAACGTCAGCTTCTTCAGTTTATTAGGGGCAGCCGAGGTTGTAGTAGAGCAGGTTCTCTGCTAATTGCATGGTTCAGTACTTGGCACCTCCAAAGTGGTCTTGAGCAGCTACCTCCACTGGTGTCTGTATTAATGAGTGCAGACCATTTTACCATTTCAGAATTTATTGCTTTTCTTTGTCACATGTGATGGTAAATGTATACTTTGGCTTTGATCTCTTGCACAAAATAACATTTTTCACCCTTTTCTGACATTTTGTCAACCAAACGATCAATTTAGTAAATAATCAGCATGCAAATGTTTCCATCACATATCTACTATCATTTTTCAGAGGAGTAGTAGCTCTATATTAGGTGCAACAGAAAGTCTTAGAATGTGCCTATAAAATATTGAAGTAGTCTCCTTGTGGAGTGATAAAGTTCTCCTGCAAGGCTTTTAACACTTGTAAGTCCTGTCACATAAACATGTCAAGCACCATTCACTCTGAATGCTAAATGACTTGAACTGTGTGAAAATTCTTCAACTAAAATTTCAGTTTTGAAAGAAGAAGTCACGGGTACACAAGTGCAGTAGTGCTGATATCTGTGTCTACTGGAACATCCACATGCTACAGTTCAGGCGGTTTGCACCAAATGTTTTCCCTCAAACTACAGTGGAACTTGACATTGACAGTCTGAGTGATGGTGTTGAATTGCTGGTGCACAACATCATGAATGTCGAAGAAAACAATGAATTTGCTCCTCTTGCTTCTGACCTGATGATCTGTGTCCAGCCTTGAGAACTGTGGTCTCTTGATTCTAAAATTAGAATCGGGGTCAATCACAGGTAACTGATCATTTTCTGCAGAAACCGACACCTCATTCTTTACTTATGTCTGTTGTCACACAGACACATGAAGAAAAAGCCACTAAAATGATTGTTAGATATTCCACTGGGATAGAGAAACACTGTCCTTGGTTTTTCCAGCTCAACACTTGAGCACTGGCTCGAGGTCAGCAAGCTTTAGTCATGCCACGCCTTTACTAGCTAAACTCCCACAATGCTTTCTGTTTCCCAACAGACAGCTTCCTTGTGTTACTACAGTATGAAACAGTACGAAGCTGTACCGAGTAAGTATTGAAGTTAATCTGCAATACTTGAAGTATTTAGCAGATGCTAAATACTAAATAACTTGGATCAGATTGAGATTTTTTTTTTTAAAGTGTTTAAAACTGCTCTGTCTTCTTTTAGTCCTGGCTGCAGACCTGCCTCTCATAACCAACTGACTCAAAATTAGATTTTTGCTCCTTGCTCCAATGTGTGGACCATGGAAAAATCACAAAAGAACACCTACCGGTGGTCACAAAAACAGGCAACAATGTTTACGATTCGATGTCAATCTGACATTCTGACTTGTCACAGTTAATGTTTGCAGCTGTTAAACACCCACCATAATAATAATAATAATAATAATAATAATAATAATAATAATAATAATAATAATAATAATAATAATAATAATAATACATTTTATTTAAAGCACCTTTCAAGGAACTCAAGGACACTTTACAGAGGCATAAAAGTCAACAATAATAATTAAAAACTATACAATAAAAAATATCAATCGAACAAAAAACAACAAAGAGGTGTGGCACAGTGAGGTTATGGTGTGAGGGAGTATGCAGTCCTGAACAGGTGAGTTTTGATTTTGGATTTGAAAATTGTGAGGGTGTCACAGTTCCTGATACCCGGGGGTAGTAGGGAGTTCCAGAGCTGGGGAGCAGAGCGGCTGAAGGCTCTGCTCCTCATGCTGCTGAGACGGCCGGCGAGGACAGTGAGGTGGATGGAGGAGGAGGATCTGAGGGAACGGGATGGAGTGATGACAGAGATGAGGTCAGAGAGGTGTGGAGCAGCAGTTTTGAAAAGTGAGGAAACAAAGTGAGGAGTGAATAATGTCTGTCATGAGGGGAAGCAGAGAGGAAAGGGAGGATTTTACAAGGTACAGTTTCAGATCTTTTAAACTGTGCAAAGTATAGAAGCAACTCTGTAATCCGAGGTTTTTTTTATTGTTGTTGTTGTTGTTGCGAATTTTAGGATTTAATTGCCTGGACACAACAAAAATGATTTCTTATGTAAGACTTAACTTTCAACAGTGATTGATTAATTGAAGTTATCACTTATATTCTGCCAGAACCATGAAAACAGGACTTCAATCCCTGCATTTTACTCATGCTGTCTCTATGATGGAAATAGTGTTGATTAATTGAAATGCTGATGCCCCTAAGTCATTATTTTATTAGTAGTTTCTGTTTACATTAGTGGTTATTAAAAGCTCTCATTGCTAAGTGAATCAGTTGGGCTGTCAGTTGGGATGCCGGCATGTAAACTCTGTCACATTGATTCTTTTTCATAGTGTTGAACTGTAGGTGAAACATTGAATCGTCAACATCTGACGCAGCTTCATGTCAGACTTCTCCCATCAGCTACTGAACTGGACACGTCGAATAGAAATGTGCAGATGTTTATGCAGCTTTCCTCGCTGTGTCATTCTTTGCCCTCTGGCTGTTCTGAGTGGAAGTGTGAATTTCAGAGGAAAAAAACTAGGAAAACTCTGACAGAAATGTATGATGTTCTGGCAGTGCGGCTGCAGCCTGTATTTTAGCTCTGTGCAGTGTTTTAGCTGACCGGTCCTGTCTGGGAGCAACACAATGCAGAATGTGAAGCATCTATTTGTCTTCGTGTCCAGCACCAGGCCCAATCATTTCCAGTCCAGGGAGCCCAGATGGTGCCGGACAAAATGACCAGTATCCTCTCTCCTGCTCTTTTTTTTTTTCCTTGCAGTGTATGTCTTTGTCATCTTTCTTCAATCTTCATACAGCTAAGAGCAAAGTCAAGCAGCTTTCAGAGGTCATGCTGACTCAGAAAGAATGAGGCAAATTGGATTATTCCAGTCTGAGAAAGTGTGATGTTACCGTTTATCCTTTGTTTAAAGGCGCTATAGCTTTTTTTTATTGTCAGTAGCATGCCATTTAGCAAGTTTAATGTGACATCTTTTCAAAAAAAATAAAAAATAATGTAGTTGTCAATGAGATGATGCCCTTAACTCAAAAAAGCCTTTTTTGTTTCTGGTTTTGGATTTTATGATGAAGTTAAACCTGTGGGGAAGTGATTTTGTCCAGGTATTGTGGATATTTCTTTCTTTTCACATTCAAATTCTCACAGAAAAGGCCTGAATATATTGGTTTTATGAAGCAGACATGTTGAATTGCTAAACTGGAAAATACAGAAAGGCCATTAGAGACTGTTTGTCTTCAGGTGGTGTTTTAAAACTAGCATAAATGTTAATTTTAATCTTGATTTACTGATTTAAGATTGGTAAGGTGACATTTAATTCACGATTAGAGATGTGCTGGTATGTGTTTTTATCTTGATCCACTGAGCACATGACCTTTGGTTTAGAATGAAAGTTCCCAGAATGAAAATTTTAGAGTTCTACCTGACACATCAGTGCACTGGTTGTTGTCCATCAGCTATAGTATGCTAGCAGGATTAGTCTTGACAGCTGGCAGACACTGTGAGCTGTTTTTATTCAACATGTATGATGTGTCAACTCGCAGCTCTTGCATCATCAGGAAAAAAAGTAAAAGGTATAAAGTCTTAAACTCTCATCATACTGTTGTTGTTTGTTGTCTTGATGCAGCTTGTGTGGTTGTCAAATTGGTGACGTTTAACTCTTTTAGCTCCAGGCGTTTTTCAGGCTAATGTCACTTCCTCTGCCTCTACCTTCTTTTACTGCTCATTCTGAGGCCTAGTCCTATATGCTGTATCTGTTTCTTGTTTTTTTGTTTTTCAGAACAGTCTCAGCTGTCCAGATCTTCCATCATTTCATATGATAATACCTGTAGATTTTTGTATTAGACATTAAATCAGAAGAAAACCAGATATTTTGAATTGTAAAATAATGTTCTTGCAAGTACCTCACCATATAATTTAGGCAATCAGAGATATTTTCATAACTATGTGGATGAGACTATCTAGAATCTGGCAAAATCAGAGCCATGATGGTGAAACTGTATTACTTTGACTTATTTGACTGAGATGCAGGAGAGATTAGTAAATGGATTACTTTTGATAAATTTGCGCTGTCTTCAAAACCTTACTACATCAGTATATACAAGTATGTAGACAGAATTACAAAGCTATGATTCTGGTATTAACATACATAATATGTGATTAAATTTGGTGAGTAAATGTGGTAAAAAGCAACTAGAATTTTCACTTTGAGAGCAATTCAACTCATTTTGATGCAAAGTAAATCCTTTGTGCTTGTATAATTAACCATCAGCAGTTATGAGCTGTGAGATGTTGGATAAAAGCATTAAATGTCAGAATTTAAAAATTGTTGCAGTATATGGAGCGAACATCACAACATACAATAATCTTCCATGGCTGAGTTGGTAGTTATTTGCATTAACAGAAATGTATATATGAATTTGAGCAAATTTGACATTGTTTAATATATATATATATATATATATATATATATATATATATATATATATATATATATATATATATGAAAAACTTTGAAATACGACTGTCAAAGTTTTTTTAAAGTCTAACTTTTCCACTTGTCCACTTTTTCACAAACTACGTCCTTCATATGTTCACAATATGTCAGATCTCACATTTTATACCAGTAAACCAGTAAATATTTTACATTTGTACAAGAATAAATGTCTTCTTTCTGTCACCCAACTAACTGATCAGTTATTTATTTCAGTTGTACTCAGGTCCACTATGCTGGTTGTCGGTGTTGAGGTGTGCAGTATTTTTCCTGTATTTTTTTGGGAGGAAAGTTGTACTTACCATTCAGCAGTGCAACACAAAAAAAAAAAATAATAAAATAAAAATGGGGTTAGGCATGGTCTGCTGCCATCTTGTTACTGCTGTTTTTGCCTTGAGCCTGTGCAGTTGCGCTCTGAGATTCTCAGAGGATTCATTGTGCCAATCCACTGGCAAGGAAATGTTAATTATTGCAATATTTTCATGGGGTTTTGATTTAATTAGCAGCTCCATTAAGAGATTTAATTTGGAGTCGCTTCGTGCCACAAATAATCTCCTGAAAAGCTCCGACTGTCAAGCACAGGTGTTTAGTGATTGACTCTTCTGCTTTATTTATTATTTAGTTCATAGCGTAAAGAAAGCGGGAGGCGGGCTGCTGGGTTTCTCTCTGAATTGAATTCATGCTATGGACATATTTTCTGGTTTCCATCCTCTCCTGGTGGTCTTGATTCTAACCTGTGGATAAATCACACCTTTCAGACGTAGCGTGATGCCATGTTGCCTCAAAGAAAAGCCTAAAGAGCTGTAGTGAACAAAGCCAAAGTTAATGTAACCTTGACGTGCCTCATTACAGCCTATGCACTGTATTGCTGTAGTTAACATTCAGGGACGCTGCACATCTCACTGTTAGACAAGCCACACCAGCTGTAGAGGAGACAAATTACTTGCTGCTGCTGCATTTTTTTCTATCGTCTTTTCTTTCTTTCTCAACTTTTTCCTCACAAGAGTGGGTCTTTTATTAAAGGCAAGTGTGTGAGGATTAGATAAATGCGCTGCCCGGATCAATATGATCGCCTGTTTATTGAACGCCGGTGTGTATCCTGTTTCCACTACAGCGTCCTGTGTTGAAAACTCTGAGAAAGAGAACACTGGGGAAAAGAGGTGCACAACTTCTGAGTTTGATTGAGTTTGCTCGGGATTGCTTTCCAACACCCACAGCACGACAAAGAAACGAAACAAAAACAAGATCAACAAGCCGCAGAGATGTGATTTATGGTTTTGGCTTCACACCTAAGCAAGTTTGTGCTGACACCGCTGGTTTGTTGTTACAGGATACAGCAGAGCAACAGAGGGCTGAGTTAAGTCAAGCCATTGTTTATTTGACACCTCTCAACCCCAGTTACAGTACAACTGTGAGGCGGATAGTGAAAAATGTGCAGTTAAATAATCAGCAAGGCACAACCAAAACCAATGATATCATGGGGATTAGAGGATTAAGCTGGGATCAGTCTCATAATTCATGCCAATCAGTCCTGTAGATGTGGAGATAGTCCACACAATAGGTGAATGCTGCATGAAATGTCCAAAAAATACAAAATTTCATTGCATCTTTATGAGTTTGTAACAAAAAAGTCTTGAAGATATTCCACTTGTGGCCTCATAAACCTGTGATTAATATTTTGATGCACAAGTGCTTGAGATCTGCAGTTCTCTAATGTCTAGGAGTACATCCCTTGAGGGTTTGTGTGTATTTCTTTTGCTATGATAAATACTGAGAATAACTGACCTGTTAAACAGTATTGAGTGACTTCAGTTGAATGTGTAGACAGGGTTAGGCTCGACTTTATTCAACTCAAATTGCAATCTGTCAGAAAAATCAGTGAGAAATTTGCCCCAAATCATTCAGCCAAGATATTTAACCTGAAAAATATTCCCATTTCAGAATACTAGCAGCAAAGAAATGTCTTCTACACAGTGTGCAGAATCCCAAGTGGAGAGAGGTTTTAGGATGAAATCAGGTGACACTGACACTTTCAGAAGAAAATAACTGTTTCTACTGAATTATCTACTATATTTTCTTTGTATATCAACATTTTTGCGCTCTTCTTTTTATATTTAACATTACCTACCTCATTTCATATGAGCAGATCTTTACTCTTCTGCACCATAAATATTGCACATTATTTTATAATAATTTTTTTTCTGTACAGAACATATACTGCACTGTTCTTGTATATTAATATTTGTTAACTCAGTATGTATGAGGATGTGAGGGATGAGTGTCTGAATGAATGTACTTTATAAACAGGTTATTCATGGCACCAGATAAAGACAAAAGAAATAAGAATTTGATTGTATTGATAACTTGTTTATTGCTTCATGTGGCAAAAAGGTCTTTGGATCCTTGAGCTGTCTATGGGACAGTCATTCCAAGTAAACATTTTTAAAGGCAATTTTATTCAGATTATTTAATAACATATGACTAGTAGTAAAATAATGATAGTTTTGCATTGTTACTCATGATGTGTTCTCTAATGGGTCTACATAAGCAATCAACCCTGCAAAAGAACTCTCATTGTGTCAAACAGCGAGAGTAAAAAGACATTCTTGCAAGATCATATGATTTCCCGAAAAACTGAAATATAACAACTTTAACAGGTGGAAAATAGTGTTTCTCTGTTTACAGGGTTAATGCCTTGTCGACACTTATAAAAAAATATTTAGCAAAATTAAGATTTTCATCTAAATTTTGGCTTCATCCACATGCAAAAGTAATTTAGGTGACACAAATGAAGGTTTTTTCATATGTCTTGTAAAATGTCTGTGTAGTTTCTCATTCATCCAGGTCATGGTTATCCAAAGTTGTTTAAAACAATCCAACTGCATTGTCCAGTTGGATTGTTTTAAACAACTTTGGATGTCTTGTAAAGCATACCGGTTGTTCTTTGTGCATCAACAGTGGCTGATAGATGCTGGTTTCTTTCTTTTCAAGGCAACCCTTGAAGCAGTTTTGGGTTAATTCATATTCTATTAAATGCATTTTTAGAGCACTTTTTTTGCTTTGTAAGAGCCTCAGATGGGCCCGAGACATTATAGTGCACCAACGCAGCTTGCTGCTGCTCTGTAACTGACAGGATTAGGTTCCACCATTAACTCCATCTGTCCCTCGATGCTGTTTTTCACCAAGAGCCGAGCTCCGGAGTGCATCTAAATTCTTCTGGTGACTTCTCCATTGTTACATATTCAGAAGGCACACAGATCTAATATTATGAGTTAGTGTGTCAGTCCAGACACTCATCTTCTCACTGACAGGAAGATGGATAACTGTCATGGGTTGTTTTTTTTTCTGCAGGCTGACATGACTGACTGCAGAAGAACTCCTCAATGCATTCCGTCTGTCAAGCTGCTTCTTTTCCCTTCGTGTACTGTAAAGTCTGTGAAGGTTGTTGCTTTCTGTCAGTCACAGTCTCATCTTAAGCTTCTTGACTTTGCTGATGTCGACAGCCATGTGGAAGAGCTCTTAAATCACTTTACTTTATAGCACATGCATTCATGAATGTCATTGTTATAAGATGATGAGTAACTTTTATATTTACTGTGTACATCCCCACCATGGTGTTTACCCCGATTGTTGTAAAGAAATATGCAATCAGTGGGTTTACAGTGAGAAAAAAAGGGTTTCATTAGGAGCAGTAGAGAAGGGCTGCAGTAAAGTAGAAGCTTCTAGGAATGAAGTAGTAAAATTCTACAACTCTATCAATTTAGTAATAAAATATCCATTTAGTATAATTAAAAGTGAACTTCTCATTCACTGCCTGGATGGCAGGCCCACTGAATTATCACCACAGTGTTTTGTGTGGAGCAGTTTGTACAGGAAGAGCATTGTCTAGACATGATTTGTAAAAATTTATGCCAAAACAAACTAGCATCTGCCATTTTCATTTTCCCCCATTTTGTAATTTGCTTTAAACTAAATTATTGTGCCGAGGGGAAAAAAAATAAACAAAAAAACAAGCATTTTCTAATGTCAAAATATGCAGGAGCAGTCTGAACTTTCCCTCCAGCATTAAGTTTGTGAATTGTAAGCAGATTTGGTGCAAAGAAGTAAATGAATAAATAGAGTAAAGTTTTCATATTTGGAACATTTATTTGTATTGTCTCGGAAAATTTTTTTTTTCCAAATATTTAGTGAAGCAACTGTTTTTAACTCCAATGTGCAGCAAAAGCAAAACTGTACATTTATAATAAATAAGTCAAGATGCAGTCATTACCAACATCTAATTATACTTTAAGTTATACTCATCTTTTCTCCGTTGTGAGAATGACATCCCCAATTGTTTCAATGACAATATGCCATCATATTGTGGTGCGTATATTAATAATTAATAGTTTTTTTTTTACCATGAAATTTAAACCTACAAAGAACAAAATTTCAATTTTTGTTGCAATTATTTTAGGATTAGCTGTTATCATGATAGATTTTTTAGGGACTTTCTTCCCTGTATCCCTTCATCCAACTATGTTTACTCTCTGGTCTTGTAGCAGCACCGAATTATCACTTAATAACATAGAATTTATGTATTTATGAAGGGATGCCTCAGAGCAGATGTATAAAGTAGCTGGTTGAGCTCACTGGAAATGATAGATGGATATATTTCTCCCCATCCGGGCCGCTACATTATTTCTGATCGATGAGTTTGGACACATGGTGTAACCAGAAGAATATGTAAAAGAAAGCTTGTGTAAATAAGCTCGTAATTGGTGGGGTTAAAAACATTGAACAGGATGACAGGAACAAATCAGTGCAGTGACAGTGTAGGGCAGAATAAATAGGCAGCAGTTAGCAGAGCTGGCTGCAGTCTATATAGTGATTTTGCTGCTGGTAATGTTTCTGCTGTTTCCATGATCTGCTAATGTGTCTGCAGCTGTGGAGGCTCAGTTAAAATGAGATAAACTTTATCGATCCCTCACGGAAATTCACACATTACAGCAGCTAGATAAAAATGAAGCACAGTAAAAAAAAAAAAAAAAAAAACAAGACAAGGAATATAGAAGTAGAATCAAAGGTTTCCAAACAGTCAACGTTTAGTACATCCTCCTTTCGCAAGAGTCACTTCTTGTAAATGCTTTTTTTTGCAGCAGCTAAGACTCTTCAATTCTTGTTTGGATGCTTTTTACCCATTCCTCCGTACAAAAGGCCTCTATTTCTGTTAAATTCTTGGGCTGTCTTGCACATGCTGCTCTTTTGAGGTACATCCACACATTTCTGATGGTATTTAAGTGAGAATAATCGCAAAAACCTTCAGCTTGCAGCTCTTGAGGTCATTTAATGTGGATTTTACGATGTGTTTAGGATCATTATCCTGTTGTAGAAGCTGACCTCTTTTCATCTTCAGCTTTTTTTTTTTAAAGACAGTGTGATTTTTTTTTTCTCCAGAATTTGTTGCTGTTGATTGAATCTATTCTTTTCTTCCCCACTGAAATGATCCCTGTGCCACTGGCTGCAACACAAACCGGGATCGATTAAAAGCATTTATGAAGCTTTGAAACTTTCACCAGCTGGCCTCTGTGAACAACTTATAGCACTAACAAGCTAATTATGCTATGAGATCTCGGTAAAGTTATAGGAGATCAAACCTTTGCATAGTGGTCCTGTTCCTTTTTCGTCTCTGAAGTTGCACAAAACAAAAACATTGTGCAGATTATGTTTAAAATGTTGCAAAGAATCTTTCAGGCTGCACTTTGAGCCTTTTGGCGATTAGTTCATTTTGTATTCACTTAACAACCCACATTCAAGGTTATACAGTGTGTGAGTGCACATTGTTTGCTATTGTTAAATAAGACATATTTCAAGATTTCTAACTCCTTCTGCCAAATGTTCACACTAAGTTATGCACACTTGTAAATAAAAGTTTTCATACCCTTGTAAAGACCATGTTTTAGGACCCCTACATCTGCCCCCTGACTGACCTCCTTTTAACTCCCTCTTCCTCTCATTCTTTTGCTCTCACTCTTTCTATCCCTCTTTCTGTTCTCCTTCTCTTTCCCTTCACCACTCTGCTCACTCTCCGTTCTGCGCCGCTAAAATCATCAGTCAGACATATGAATGTTCCAACCAGACAGTGACCCCAAACACATATCAAAGGTGTTAGAGAAATTGTTGAATCAGGCTAAAATTAAGGTTTTAGACTGCTCCTACCAAAATTCTGATTTAAACCTCATCAAGAACCTGTGAACCACCTGTGTCAGAAATCCAACACATTTTGTGAAACGGTACCAACTCTCTCAACAGGAGGGTCAAAGATATAAGCAGAATCTTGTACATGGCCACCAAAAGTTTCTAGTTGATGTTAAAATAACCAAAGTACATTTCACCAAATATTAGAATTGCTTTATGTATATTTTTGACCCAACAGATTTTATCATTTTTCCAGAAGACCTACAATAAATCTATGAAAGTTATTTTTGTGACATTGATGCATGTTTCCTTCATTCTATTATAGAATATTAAGAGTAATCAGACTCACTGGAAACTCACACCCGCCATGAGTGTTGTAAACTTTTCACAACTGTTACTTAAAAAATCAAATCATCTCCACATTGCACTTAATTGTATTGGTACTGAATCGAATATGTATTGAGCTACTTATCGAACCATGTGAGAGTTGAAGGGTACACACGCAGAAAATGAAAGAAGCTTCTCAGGTCGACTTCCCTGTGGAATGACGGACCTTGGATCAGACTCAGCTTTTCCAAACACCATAACTCAGACAAACAGCTCAAGGTGTTTGGTGCCTCAAAAAACGTTCCCACAGCAGCGAGTAAAACAGGGACCGAAATAACTTGAGCAGAAAGCAGCTGTGAAGTGAGCCATAAAGCAAGAGTGTGACATCCGAACGGCCTGAAAATCATCTCAGCCTTAATGGCCCTGCTAGGAATGATGAAGCAACATCTGCTAACAGCTGCTGCATTGTCTCAATAGCATAAACAACTGGAAACCGACCTGCCTGATCAGACATCCCTCTTCCCCCTGTGCTCATCTCTTACCACCCGCTCTGCTCCTGTAGCTGCTTTGTGCTTTCTGCGTCCTCAGTTTATCGCTATTACATTTTGAGTGCCGGCTCGGTGTCTTGTCTCGTCGGGATTCCATTTGCATGAACTGGAATACTGGAGTCAAGTATCAGGAGTCAGCAGGGCTCTAATAAATCGAGAGGCTCTGAGTCGTAATCCTGCTCTTTTCCCGTCCTGTGCTGACAGAGTGCTCCACAGAGGATGCCCTAACAGATTAAAGAGGCTCACAACTTTCTACACACTGCCGCCGCTTTGGGTGTGTGTCTGTTTGTGTGTCCAGAGGTGAGAGGATCCTCTTAACATCCTCCCACCGGCACACACTGATCTACTGCTCTGGGTGAGAGTCGGCAGCATCAGCAGGGTTCACTGCTGCAGGGCCTCAGGGGGAAATAATTTGCACTCTTCACTTCATACAGAACTGTAGTTTCCTCTTTTCTCTCTTTTTTTGTGTGCAATTGGCTCTTTTGATCACATCAGAGCAATGAAAAACAGAGACTGTCCTCCTCACTGGAATGACAGCATTTATCGTTAGTGCAAAATGCTTAAGCTGCTCCATGGGATGTTCATAGTCACATTAATGGCACTGTAAGATGTGAAAAATCGGTGATATTCTGGCAGCTCGGGGGCAAAAAATACTGCAAAACAACAGAAAATAACCATCATAACAACAATAACCAGTACAATATGTTTTCCAGCCTTAATTGTGTATTTTGTTTGGCTTTTAATGCCTAATGAAGGAAAATTACAGTTACAACAACAATCAAATTACCTATAATAATAATAATGTATAGAGATGCATAGGCACTTATACATGATGTACACTGAAAACACATTCATTCAACATTTTTGTAACTAATAATTTCAAAAATCCAACTACTTAACAACTGCTTAATGCATAATACTATATTCAGATTGTGATGATAAAACAGCATCATTGAGGTTTACACATCATTTATCCAGTTTACAAAGTAAAGTAATACATAATAATAAAAATGTGATTGTTTATAAAAATAATTTTCCACACGATACAGCTGAAAATAACTCTGTGGGAACAGTGAGAATCAACAACAGCAGTAAAGTTGTGGTCAGTCCACCTTAACTCACTGCAGAGCTCCATAAATCAGAGTGGAGCTGCAGGTTCAGGTGATAATTCTCTGTTCATCACTACAAGCGACACCTCTGACATTAGTCATGTGATGCTTTCTTACTATGGAAACTTTTCCTGACCTTAACTTTAATTGAGCCTGATTTTAGAGCTGTATGTTCACAAGCTGTCCTGAGTCATTCTTAGTGACCTTTAGGCAAGAGACAAAACCTCAAGCATATTTGAAGATTTACTGCAGAGACAGAATGATTTATTTCTACATTATGTGCTACAGTATCTGTACTCTGGTCCCACCGAGCTGTCTGCGTTTACACTTGAGAGGCTGTAATGCACAGAGTAGCTTTTTTTGGCTGCTGGGAAATGTACAGTTGATGAATATTCATGTTTCAAAAATTCATATACAACAGTTACTTTCTTGTTTACAGTTTTGAGGGATGGAATATATTTTTGGCAGCAGCACATCATAGTTTGCTTTCATTGGAGAAAGACACCACAATCTAACACTACCTTTCACTTATTTTTTTCTTTTTTGAGAGGATTGAATTATTTTGAGAAGTTATCTAATTCTAATTTTTCCTGACATTTAATGCAATTTGATTTGCAATAATATCTTATAAAGTCAAGCTTTAGGATGCGAGCCAACTAGGAGGATGGCAGGAATATATGAACGCACTGACATGAAAGTTTCAACCCTCAATCACATGCAAAACGTATATTTAAAACTGCAGCAAATGCTGATTTCATCACTCTGTGTTGTGATTTCAATTCCTTATTCAGCTCTACTAGTCATAGTGGATTAAATAAAATGTTACATCATTTTTTAAAACTGTTATTTTATAGGTTTTCCCTTTTTTTGGTCAAACTACAGATAACTGATGAAATCACAATAGAAACATCTTTTAAATTAATTTATATGTTGCTCTTGGGGGAGAAAAAACAGGCCAAATGACTACTTAACACCCATTTTTATCGACTTGCTTTTATGTAAAGTCGATTTTTTTTATTGTCTAATATATTTTTAATTTTTAGATTTTTTTCTTAATTTCAATGTATTTTACATATTACTTATTTACATTTTTATTTTTTTTACTATTATTAATATTACTTCTAGCCTTGTCTTTATGGTTTTATCTTTCATTTTCTTTTTCTTAATTGGCAATAGCATTTTAGGTGCTTTAATTAGTTCATCTGGTGGTGTTGTACTTTAATCGACAACAAGAAAGGATTTTTATTTTTATATATATATATATATATATAAATAAAAAATCCTTTCTTTTATTTATATATATATATATATATATATATATATATATATATATATATATATATATTTGTTGCAATCACTGTTTGATTGGTTCCATCATTAAACATTAAACACCCAAACAACTGCAACATCTATAAATTATTTCACAGAAAATTCCTCATACCGAGAATACAGATGCATTAGCTATCAAGCATGATTTTCTTGTTGAATACTCTTGGCAGCATTTGATTCTGGAGAGGAAGATGACTCAGAAGAAGCAGTTCAGTGTGTGATCCTGAATAGATACAAGTACAAATATCAGACAATGTGTTGCTTCCACAATGGTTGAGACAGGGAGGAATAAAAACATGACTGGAACTTTACTTTTGAGGACAAATATATGTGTTAAAGTGACTTCTAACGGACTCTGAAATGTCCTTGTTGGATCCTCTGCATGAACTTTTCTTTTTAAAACCAGCGTCACTGTGCTATTGTCAGATTGGCTGTCAGTCAGTTAAAGAATGCTCAGCGTCGCCTTTCACACCAGAAGATTAGAAGCTTTTCTCATGATGGATTATACAGTGTAATTCCCAGTTACTGTGTGACTCTTGAATAACAAGCGGGAGAGAAAAAGTATTTTCACTTAAGCCTTTTCATCTGCATGTATGGGATCAGTGGAGCGCAGGTTTCAGTGATCGTCAGAAAGAGGAAAAAGGGTATTTTGTCTCATTTTATGGTGTGAGTTGAGTGTGTTTGTGGGCAGATGTGACGTTGTAATTGTTCATTGAAGGCTTCATTCATTCGGTGGTGAGAAGTTGTGTGATTAGTGGCGTTATGCTGTCAGTCCTCTGCTCGGCAAATGGCTCTGTCACCTCTGGAAGCAGATTATTGAATGATATTGTTATGATTCGGTGTGAGAGTCTGTTTCATTTGCCTTTTACACTTCAGCAAGCCTTTGTGCTGCGTCTTTCATCTGCTTTTGTCCCAAGAAGCGTAAATCTGCTGTCAGACAGAGTGAAGTATCCCCAAAGTACAGCCGGTAATAATTTAAATTTCACACTTTGCTGTTATTTTCCCCGTTTTGTAAAAATTTAAAATAAATAACGAATAAAATTACAAAAAAAATTAAATATATTTGCTGTTATTTAAAAGGTATAATTTGCATTGAGAAGATTGGAAAAATGGTAAATAATGTTTTTTATTCTTATTTTACTGATTTTCTCAGACTTTTAAAAATACAGATACTATCTAGTAAAATCTCAGAAATAAAATATTAACTGGCACGTTCATTGTGAACAAAACAGGCAACATAATGCCCACATCAAATATCTTTAGAATGTATAGAACAGCATTACCTTTTACTGTATTTAAATTAGCAACAACAATGTATTTTATATATATTTGCTGTTAAGATAAATTACGTATATTAAAGACAAATGTTTGTTTTTTTTTTGAAAAGTGTGATTGTGCAGATTTTTCCTTTTTTGTTGAATATTTCATTTATATACAAATCATAGGAAAAAAGTATTCATTTACATCTTTACTGTAAAAAAACTGTATTGTTACAAATTGTTAGTTTTTTTGTATTATTTTACATTTTACTTGCTTGTATCTTCACAGTTTTTGCAGGTTTTGGGTGTTACAGTATTCTACGGTTTGTGAAAAAATTAATTTAAAAAAATCACTTTTCAATTTCTTTTTACACTTCATCTATAGTAACCATACTTACTGATGTCTGTAATATAGTTTTGACTAGTTAAAATAAAAGCTGTAGACATCATTGACTTAACTCATGTGAGACTTCTAATTGAATACTGATCCATCAGTGTTCTCAGAAGTAACGACGACTGCTGTGGTGGATAAGATTATTAGAAAATGCTGTTAAATAGGAAGAACTGACCTGCACTGAAGCTCTGCAGAACGAGGGCTCTGTTTATTTGAGATTTAGAAGATAGAAATTTATTCGCGTTTTGCCCTCAGGCGGCTCTGACACGGCAGTAAACCGGCTTGTCGTATCTGGTTACGGTTCCACAGTAGGTTTGAAGAGCAAACCGCCTCCACATCTGCTACTGGCTTGCCGTAGCTTCTAACTTAAATATCTGCAGCATCATTTTAACTGTTGGAAACTCTGTAATTGCACTTCGACTGAGCATAATTCCAGTTTGAGATATCTACAATGACATTTGACTAGTTTTTAATGTAAAATATTTTAAAAGGACGTTTTAGATATCTTGAATTAAATATCTGTAATGATGAAGCCTCATTTACATGAATGGTAGAAGTCTTTTGTCCTGGAAGAATGACAATGTTAACATCTAAAAATGTTCTTTTTGGCTTTGAAGAACTGAAAAAATGGACATATGCAAGCCATAGTCAGTCCAGTGATGTAATGTTAAAATGCCTTATCATACAGAAAAGTATAGCAGATCTGTCGCTGCATGAATTTGGGCAGGATGGAGGGATGTGGGCAGCAGCTGCGTTTGCCGAGGGGCTACTTGACGTTGATGTGAGTCAGATTGATGCCAGACGTCCTCTGCTGAACATCAAGCTTCCCCCAGAGTTATTTTATTTCAGCACCTCATCGCGCGTGGCAGCTTCTGTCTCTTAAACAAAGCACTGTTTTACTGTGTTTCTGGGGAAGATGTAAAGTCTCAGAAGCAGCTTATGACAAGTGTAATCATTTACATCACCTCTCAGAGCACAACAAACCTAAGCACTGTCTGCTAATCAGAAAATCCTTAAAGCTTTACCTCTTCATTCTAATGTTCTCATTTGAGCTAATCCAAGAGTCACAACTGAGAATAAAAGCACTTTTCTTTCTCTTGTGTTTCTGAAAGAGATGCAGGCTCATCTACAGAGTTAATGTCTCCTCTTTACACAAAATGCTTTTTAGTGAATCTGTATAATGCAGTATGTGATGACCTGAGCTGTTGTTAAAGAGAAATATTCATACAAATTTAAAAATAAATGATATTGTAAACATGCAAAGCTTGAGATTTTAACAGAACATTGAAGTATTGTTCACCATGCTGCAGTAAACAAAGAAAAATAACTATATACAGCTAGAAAAAATCCTTTTTACAGATATTTATCAGTAATTTCACAGCTTTTTACAGTTTTTGAATACTGCACCCTTCTGTAATTAGTTTTTTTAATGATATTTTTCTTTACTCACTTTGAAATGTTGCCTTATTGTGCAGCGTAAACAAAGAAAAATATCTCTGTACAGCTAGAAAAAATCATTATTTTACAGATATTTGTCATAAATCAACTTTTAAATTTTTTTAAAACATTTTTTGAACGTTACAGCATTCTGTAATGTATTTTTCTAGTATTTTTTTAAAAAATTCTTTACTCGCATTAAAATGTTGCCTTTTTCTAGTCTGATGCTATGAAGTTATATTATTATGCTGTATTTGACTGTATTATGCAGTGCAATCAATGGAAAATATGCATATATAGATAGAAGAACCTTATTATTTTGTAGATATTTGTCATGAAGTGACATTTTTTTTACAGTTTTTGAACATTGCAGCATTCTGTAATTGTTTTTAATTATCTATTTTTTAAATTCACTGTTAAAAGTTGTCAGTCAGATGCTATGAAGCTGCATTGTTTTGCCATGTATGTACAAAGAAAAATTTCTATACCCAACTATAATAACATAATTATTTTACAGGTAATTGCCATAAATTGACAGTTTCTTACAATTTTTGAACATTACAGCATTCCATAATGTATTTTTCTGTGTTTTTAGTGGGTTTTTTTTGCTATTTCAAATATTGTCTTTTTCCAGTCTGGTGCTATAAAATTGTATTATTTTGCAGTATTTTACATATTGCAAACTGAAAAAAATCTATGTATAGCCTGAAACACATTATTATTTAATAGATGTTTGTCATAAATTCACAGGTTTTTTTAGTTGTTTTTTTTGTTTTGTTTTGCAGTTTTTGAACATTACAGCATTTGGTACTTTTTTCAGTGTTTTTTAGTGGCATTTTTCTTAACTCTCTTTAAAATGTGGTCTATTTCCAGTCTAAAGTTGTATTATGTTGCTGTGTTTAACTGTACTGTGCAGTGTCTTGTTCAGTAAATGGGACTTTTCACACACACTGATGGCTTGTGCGAGCCTCATTGCTCAGCCTGTTGTTGTTCTGCACACGAGTCTGCGATCCACCTGAATGGTCCGGGGATGTACACAGGGATTTGTTCCTACAAAGTGGAGGTAAATAGGTATTAACTCTCAGCGGTGACGAAGCTGCACGACTTTAAATCCCCCTTTTTCCTTGCAGGGATTAATCTAAAGAGCATCCAGGGACAGTTGCTTCACACTCAGTCTGAGACTCAAAAGCTTCTGCAAATCAGTGTGTACAAGCTGCAATTTATAAATAATCATATAAATTAGGTTCATGCATTTATGATATTTACACAAGAGTGAAGGGATTTTGTAAGCTGACACTGATAATAGATTAGTGCATTTATTATAATAATAGTAATTGAATGGAAATAAATTATATTGTAAACATGCAATACCAAAAACTAAAGAAGAATATTTGTTTATAGAGAGATATCTTCATTTTATGGGAACTTACCATTATTTTTTATGTTTTTTTTTTTTTTAGTTTGAACACCTTTTTTCACATATTGGAAGTGTTGCTTCCAGATTTTCACCTCCATGGGATTTTTCTTTTTACATTGAATTATGCCTTAAGTATGTAACCATTTAAACCTCTCTGACCTGTTGGTGAATCCATGATCACACTTTCATTCTGTGCACTAAAACATTATTTTAGATCTTTTTGGAAGCGCTGTAAACAAGTTGTGAACACATATATTGACATAACATCATCTCAAATGTTCCTTATTTATACATTGAGCACTTTCAGAGCAGCGTTATGATTCATTCGGAGTCGTGTTTTGGTCTCTACCAGCTACTGGAGGAAATGTTTGGCTTTTAAGCTCTTAAATGCTTGACTGTATCCAGAAGCCAGTTGCTGACTTTGTCTGTCTGTCAGTGCTGAACAGGGAGCGTACAGTGGGTTTCTAAGAGCTTTTAGTTGGAAACAGCTGCCTACTGCGCCTGAAAATGACTTGAGAGCAGCGAGACTAAACCAAAGGACTGAAGTTGCTGCACAGACAGCTGAACAATAAGCTGAAACTCTGTATGGAGGTCTGTGAAAGCTGAGAGCAGCTGCGGATTCAGATTATTAGAAGAGGGCAGGTAGCAATAACAAGCAATGGTGACTGTACATTCAGAATTATTTGCCCCATTGAGACTAATTCTAAAGTTTAAACGCAAATAATAGCATATATTTAACTGAAACATTTCAGTGCTTCGAGTCTCCCACTTTTGAAAAACTGTTATAACTTAATTTATAGAAGAAACCTCTGCACACATATAACACCTAAATCAAGAAGCCCTGCTGCACTGAGAAATCCAACTGCTAGAAATGTTGGTGTCTTATTTAATTCTGGCCATTGTTTTGATGACCAAGTCAAGAAGTCCTGCTTCTTACACTTTTAATTTCAGTGATTATCCTTCTCACCTGTTAAGTATCTACACAAGGTTGTTTATGCTTTTGTTGTTTTTTTAGTTCAGATTTCTGTATGGCACTCAATCTTCCCTTTATCACAGTTATAGGTTCAACATCCAATCTTGTGTTTTGTGTTCAAAACACAAGATTATATAATTCCCATACTGGCCTCTCTGACCCCTGTTGAGTTTTGTAGTGATTTTCAAATGTTACTAAGCCCTATCTGAGATCAACAGATCACCTGATCCTTCCCAGAGCCTGAGTGCTACTTTTGGCTTCCAAACACTGCAATAGCTAATCTGCTGAGATTGAATCAGTGTTTTTTTTTTTTTTTTTTAAATCTCTTCTTTAAACCTTTCACACCAGTGTGAATTTGTATGCATTTTTCTCTCTGATTTGTTGTTTTTGTCTCGTCTCATTGTCATTTTTGTGAAGCACTTTGTAACAAGGTACTATATTGTAGGAAAAAAACAACCCCAAAAAACAAAATAGTAATATTTTAAATGGTGGTTTGCCAAAAAAAAAAAAAAAAACGTATAAATTGAAAATAATCGTCTGATAGAAATATACTGTAATATTACATAAATAGAATACATTTTCTAGCCTTCAATTTACATATATTTTATTAGTTTGTGGTACATTTGTTAGTCTTTTTATGTCAACATTTTAATTTTCTTTAAGAAAATATTAACCTTTTATGGTCATTTATACTTTTTTGATAATTGTCATTGTGTGTATTTGGAAAATACAGAAAACTAATATTTAAATCTTTAAAAGTTCTTTAAAATTACACTTTTTAGATGTATACAAATAGTTTCTTTTATTTTTACAAGTATGTATCATACTTTTTATTTAGTTTATGTTAAATTTGTTAGTCTTTTTGTGTCAACATTTTAATTTTTGTTAAGAAAATCTAAAAGATTTACGGCCATTCACAATAAATTCATAGTATTTTGGTATTTGTAATTTTTGTGCATTTGAAAAATACAGGGGAAAAAAAAGTTAAATCTTTGAAAATTCTTTAAAATTAATTTTTTTGAAGTGTATGCAAATCATTAAATTAATAAGTAAAATATTGCTGACAACTGAAAAAGCTCCCAAATGAGGGAAAAGTTTGAGAAAATGGTGTCTCAGGGCATCATAATGTTAGTACCTTAAGACAACTAGTTGCATGCTGAGTGAAGCATGTAGGATTTGTGTGTCATGCTGACTGAAAATCTACACAGATATAAGTACAGATGGAATTTATAAGCCTCAAATTGAAGGTTTTCTTGCTCCTTAACTTCATGTTGTGTAGTTCTCAATATTCTCAGAAGTGTTTTAGGGAAGCACGCACTGTGTGTAGCAAAAATTGAGAAAATAAAGCACGAAAATCCAACTCTCTGTCTCCCTGCTTTCATATCAGAATCCATTTTTGAATAATGATTGGCAGCTGGGGTTATAGTCAGATGCCGAACACACCGGACTGTTACTGCAGGGCTTGTTTAATGGTTTTGTACACTTTTAATACACGCGACAAAAGGCTGTATTTTTACAGCGATATTAGGTGCAGTGAGTGATAGATTGGTGTGCGATTGGCTGTAGCAAAGATTCTCATCGACCTCTGGAGAAGCAAAGATGCTGACTCCGAACAGTGAGCCTTCCCTTCTGTGGTTTCACATCCCTGAGCTCATGTCTGAGGGGCAAAAAAAGGCTGAAACGAAGGAGGAGACAATCCTCAGGAGTCACGTCGGACGTGCATTTGTGTATGAGGGACGAATGGTGGATGCTGTGAAAATTCTTAAAAAACCTCTTCCTCAGAGGCGTGAGAATTTCCACATTCCGCCTGTTAGCAGCGGAGAGTGATAGATGGTTCCCATTAAAGAAGGAGAGGCAATTAAAAACAGGGCATGGTGAGCCAGACCCTCTGATCTGTAATCACTCTCCTCTACAGTGATGCTGCACAACTGCAAGCATGAGACACTGGATTTTACTTTCATTTCATTTTGTTGGTAATCGCTTTCTGATCAGACATCCTTTTGCTGCCAAAAAAAAAAGAAAAACCCACAATACTCCCTGCGTCTATCAAAGTGCACATTTTTTCCTTTTCCTTCAAAAGCATAGCAGCTTTTCTGTCCAGCTGCTTGCTGCAGAGCTGGCAGGTAAGTAGTTTTTATCAGCAGCTAGAGTTAGACGCCCTGCTAAGTCCTGCTCCCACTAAAGGGATTACCTGCACCCTTACAACTCTGCCTGGCCAGGATAAGCATTTCTGTTTGGTCACTTCCTCGTTGTCTTGTCCACTCTGCCAAACTGTGCACAGGAAGAGAAGTGGGGACTGTTACCTTGGGAACAACACAACCTAATAATCTGGCTGGTGAAGCGTCCTCTGCAGGCTCCGGACAGAGATTTGAAAGCAGATCCATTTTCTGAAGTCCTCCCTAAAGTGGTTGAATTGTGTCACTGCAGCTGTAAGTTGCTGATGCATCTTCAGTGTGCTATCACCAGTTCAGAGTCTATTCAACCATTCTTCAGCGCTGTGGTGGATTTTCTGTGGCTCGTGTGTTGCTGGATGTGGGACGAACTGACCTTGCTTATACTTGGTTATTGCAGTGTTTTGGAGGAGAAGTAAGGAACTTTAGCATTGCTGTTAATGTCTGCAGAAACTAAGGCTGACCTGCTTAGGTTTTGTTTCACCCCTAATCCAAGTATCTGGCAGTATCTGACACCATTTCCCTAGATGATACATTTATAGTTTTATAAATTAAATAAGATAGAACTTTTGGAATTCCAAAGGAAACTGTTTTGATAGATATTACTCATAAAAACAAAAATATGTAACATCAGAAAATGCAGTGCCTAATAGAAAAGCAATATGAGTATGATACATTACTGAAAATAAAAATAGCTGAGCTAAAATAGAAAAGTAATACATATCACTCGAAATGATTGAGATTTCCAATACACATAAAGATGAAATATTGCACATGAATTTGGATATTGCACATGAACTTTATGTATGGAAGGGTAAAAATGATAGACATACTGCTAATTTTATTGAAATATTGCACAAGATGAAGAAATGTTGGAAACACAATTGAACGATTCCAAATGGTGAGGAAATATTGCAAATGAAATTGAAAAAAAATACATGAAAAGTCAAATACTAAGTAATATCTTACATGAAGATAAAATATTGCACATGAACTTGGATACTACACATGAAAATGAACTATGATTAAGAAATATTCAAACACAACTGAAATGTTTCAAATGATGAAGAAATATTGCAAACAAAATTTTAAAAATTGCACCTGAAAAATGTAATCTTGCGCATTAAATTGATGTGTTGTACATAAAGTAAAGGGGCACCATGATAAAGTCCTCTGTGAGGTCTAATGCCCTCTGGCCAGTGCACATGCATTAAATGCAGTTTGGATCAAATACAACATTGTTTTTATGTCCCATTAGCATATCTAATTCCTATTTATTCAGCCAGTAGTCTGTGTCTGCAGCTTTTGCTACAAATATCAATAAAAAAGTACGCTGAGTTTATTTTATCAGTTCATAAATTCTGCACATATTAAGTAGCTTATTCATTTCTGCAGTGCTTTGTGACAGCAGATGTACGTAAAAGGTCAGACTTGCATTCTTGCCAATGCTGATCATTTCAAATTTGCCTTGATTGACACCTGACACTTTAATTTAGCTGAATGTTAAAATTCAATGAAACAGAGCAGAGATGCTAAATCGCAGCCAATGCAGACGCCAGCATCTATAAGTTGTATTAGCTCATTGGTAAAGCATCTCGGTTTTCACAAGGTCATACAAGTTGAGGCGAATGACTGAAGCAGTTAAAATCAGCGCAGGATGTGGGCGGAAGTCTCTACACAAGCACAGAAGATTGAGATTCATTCGCCGGACATTTTTTTCCCTTTTTTTTTTTTTTTTTTTTTGCTGTTATGTTTGAGTGAGCAGAGCTTATCACTTCCACTTTTACTCAGAAATCAAATCATATTGCATCAGAAACGTTTAAATTGTGCATATAAACCTATGCAGATTAAGAAATTTGTGTATTACGAAATGGTTTTCTTGTGCTGCTATTTAATTAGGATCCTTTTGTAAATCGATTAGTTCACTTTGTATCTTTCTCTCATTTTCTTAGATCTTGTTCATTCAGTTTCACTGCACTTCATGAAGGTAGAATCCAGCTAATTTTGAATAAATATTGGGGAGTTATTCATGTTCTGGTACCTGCTGTCTTACATCTCCTCTATCTCTTAAGCTTCATTTCGGAGCTCTTTGTTCTGTTTTATTCCTGGCTGCCTGAGTTTCACATATAATTGAGAGCACTGACTCCTCGACTCCAGGTGTTTCTCTGTTAACTCAGATTCTATAATGCTATTACCATTTTTTGAGAATCCATTATTCTTGCTGTTAAAATGTTGGCTGATGAATGACAAATGCTGTGAGAGCTCAGTGACAGAATTAATTACTGCGTTTATCAAATTGTATGCTACTACTTATATTATAATATAATATAAAAAACAACTGTAAAAACAGTAACTTTATGATAACTGGGTGCCAAAAAAACTGTAATTACAATTAAAATCACAAGGAATACATTCTATAGCCTTAATTTTACATGGCATCTTGTGTTTGTTTTTTGCTTTTTTACTTTTTAATGTTTAATGAAGAATACATACATGTGTAAAAACCATGAAATTCATAGATAGATGATAGATACTACATTTTGTTTATTGATATTATACACTGAAATCACATTCAACCCACGTATTTGTTGTAAAAACTTCTGTAATTACACAAGGCATCTCTCATTTAACACAGAAATCTATGTAAAATTGTAGAAGTACATAATTGTCTAATTTTAGAACAAAATTGCAGTATATTTAAATTAACAGCTTTATCTATTTAATGAAAATGAAAAATTTGTAAAATTAAGATCATTTTAAAAATGTCTTTTTATGTCAAACTATTTTATTTTACATTATTTTATGGTTAGTTCCAATTACCAGTTAATTTACATTAGACTCATGAATTCAAAATCTGTTTTTTCAATTGCATTCAATTTTTGTTGCATTAAAATATATGAAATAAAAAATAAATAAAATGGAAAAATTCTTTAAAATTATATATTGGTTTTGTAATGTATGAATTTTTGGTGCAGGGTGTTTGCACAGTCAGACAGCTAATGATGTTTTCTTTAAACCTGCAATACAATTTCTTTGGAAAGTTGTGAACACATCTACTTGCAATCATTTATTCTGACTTGCCTTCGTGCCCATGCGATCAATTCAAGTCTAATATCTTGTGATTTTTGCTCTGATTTTGATTTCCATGAACTTCTGAAGGAAATATCTGCCTATTACACTGTGAAATATCCACTAGAGCTTCTCCAACTTTCATGTTAAGCAAGGAGTTATGGATTTTTAGTAAATTATTTTTCTTGTTTTTAAGTGCAAAGTCTTTCCAAACAGCCCTCATCATTGTTTTTTCCTGCCACAGTGGTGACCTTTATACTTGCCAGTGGTGAAGTATTTCACAACATAAGTCACCTTACCTAAATATTTCAGAGCAGACATGTTTTCTTGTTCTCTTGTAATTTCTCTCCCTTGAGTTTTTATGTAATGTCCAAATAATACAGTAGCAGCAGGTGAAAGAACATAAATGTCATGCTGTGTGTTTGTTTCTGCATCACTGTTGTCACTGTAATCATCCAGGCGGATCTGGTGAGCCTGCAGATTATTTGTCTGAGTGCTGATGTTCACCTCCAAGTAAATTCTGTGTTCGTGGTCAGTGCTGTTTCTCAGAAATTACTTTCCAATACAACTAAGCTGTTTTTTTTCATTTATGCTTTCTGGGAAAAATATTTTATTGTCCTCAAAAAATAGGACTCTAAAGTGCTAGAAAAGGCTTCCAAAGTCTGTGAGGAGGCAGGATGGAGGATGGAGCAAGTTTAGGCACCAAACTATATGGTTAGTTTAGGGAAATATCACAGTCTGGGTTAAATTTCTACCTTTTTTTTTAATTAACTTTCTCAGTTTTCTCAGTAATGAGTCCTGACCCATAATATGTGATTAATATATGTTGAAAAATAACAGCAGTGGAAACAGTGAAGCAATAAAACACATGGTATATTTTTATATGTATTTATGATGCTGCAAAACAAACCAAATCCAGCAGCAAATACATTTCCCTGAGAACATAATTGGACTTGCAGTTAAGTTGTATCAGAACTATTTTTTTAAATACAGAGGTATCCAAAAAAGCTTCAGGCTTTAGGTTAAAATGGTTGTTGCAGTGTTCTTCTTGTAAATGTGACTCTTCGCCAGCCACAACATTCCTTAATGCCACATTTTGCTTGTTACAGACATAAAAGAGATGAACTCACACATCTGCACAGCCTAGTTGTTGTTGATTGTTTAGTTGAAAATTAGGGAATTGCGTAATAAAGAGACAAATCTTTCTAGTTTTCATAAATTCTGTTGTTTTTGGTGAGGATTCCTGATTAAATTGCTATTATGGGTGACAATAGTTTCCTTTGGGTGGATAAAATAAATCTACAATGGTTCAGTCTTTTTTTGTCTTTTTAATGAGCTTTTCAAGTTCAGGTTAAGACATGAATTATTTAAATTAATCCTAAAATGTCTGCAAATTCACCAGAGAGGAAGGTCATATCGTCAAATATATTGCTTTTTTCAATTTCTGAGCAATCTCAAGGACAGTGTCTCCAACGATATTTAACAATGTGAACCCCAAGCAGTTGTGATGCATTTTTACTCACTGTGGATTCATTTTTCACTGCAATATAATGTCCTACACATCTATGGAAACAGCACAATCATGACTTGAGCTAGAAAGAACTGAAAAGTGCCATGTAACACAAATACCATGCCACAAATAATACTTACTTGGGTTATTTGTTTTACAAAAAAAATTTGAAAAGGGTATCATTGCATCACAGGTGGCTGCACTTGCAGTAGAACTTAGCATGTTTAAATTTTTACAATCTCACTACTCTGCACATCACCTCCAGAGTTATATAACAACGTGCTGAATATATTTTTTCTGGGTATAAAAGATTTCGTCCTTGAGCTAAGAAGCACCAGTTTCAGCTGCGTTTTGTTGGAAGAAGCATTGAGAACTCTGCTTGGTGTGTTTTATTTTCCTCTAGTGTCTTCTACTTTGCTTTGTGTAAACACAGCCTCCAGTTCAACTGAAAACTCTGAATATTTGTCACGTGACTGTTGGTTGCAGCTGAGTCACTCTTGACTGCTCAGTTGGGCTGAACGTCACAACATTTTAGTTGTTTTTTTTACAGGATCTGGTTACAGCAAACAGTTTGTATTTGGCAAGTATACATTTTTTATTTTGATGAAATATTAAAATTTGAAACTTAGATTTGTTTTTTTTTCTGACAGAACCATAAATTACACATGATTAGTACAAGGATGATTATTTCTGTTTGTACTCGTTCTGGCTCTGATACATGGTGTAATTTTGGCAATTTAAAACAAAAACAAACAAAAAGACAAGGCTTCCTGGGGATAAGTATATATAATATCAGCAAACCTTGATAAATTACTTGAAGGATGAATCCTAAAAATGCTTGAAAATCACCTGCCTTTTTGATAAATTGTAAGCAGTGTCCCCTTTGGCCCAAATTATTTCAGAAAGCATTTATATTAATATGCAATCACAGATTATTGTGCATAAAAATATTAAAACCAACACATTTTTTAAATGAAAAAAACTGTAGGTTAAATTACATTTATTTATGGTTCTGACTAATACAATATAAAAATCATGACGTGGGATTTTTGACTGTTGCACATTCTAAATCTTTCTTTGTTTTTCTATTTTTGGGTGGACTCTCCTCCATGACCTTGCTCCTGCTGGCTCACCTTCACCATCGCCTTCCTCCCCGCTAAATCGGGTCTTTCCTCTGGGCTCCATCGCCTCTCCTCCGGCTGTCCTGGCTTAGGTAAGTACTCTGTTTTTAAGTATTACTCACTGTCTGCCTCCTCTGGCTGTGGAGCTGTGTGGGATGCTCCTCCACTCACAGCAGAGGGTCTGGCAGAGATTTAGTACTGGACCAGCGTAGCCTTGACTAGACTGGACTGGACTGAACTGGACACTTAGCCCAGAGCAGTCCGAGACCTTCGTCCACTGAAATCCGCTTGTGGAGACATAATGATTTCAAGCTGAATGTGGGGCTTCAAGGTTAGAAGTCACTGATTTAGTCATGTAGTGAGAAAATGAGTGGGTTTCTACATGTTTAAGCGATAAATTCAAGGACGCAGTGGGAATAAATAAGATGTAATCTGCTGCGACAACAAGCCACAATCATTTCTGTGAGAGACAGAAAGCAAGAAAATGAGAAACGCAATAATCCCACCGTGACCTCGCTTGCTCAGATATTTTATCGAGGCGTGTGCGGTCGAAGGAGGCAGGTAGCTGTTACAAATTGCGGCTGCTGCAGAAGATAGCACTTTGTGAGAGAAAAGTAATTTGTCCATTGATACAGAAATGAAAAGTGAAAATTGATATCAAAGTGAAAAATGTGAAAGAGAAAAGGGAGCAGGTCAGGAGGATTACCAAGGCAGAGGGAGGATTGTCATTGTTGTTTAAAGCTTTGGGGCTGATTTCACGAGTTGTATTTTTAGAATGACTCACGCACACATCTGTGATTGCCACTCATCTAATATTAATTTGAAAATTTGTTAATGAGTTTGCAGCTGACGAGTCATGCAGGTCAAAGGAAAATAAGTGTGACTAGCGTTGCTGAAATTGGGTTTTACTGAGAGACGTCATGGGCTTCTTGTACTATGACGCAGCACTTTTCTGTCTGAACTCTCATACTTTCCTAGACTCAAAATGCTGCACAAACACATCATCTACTTCATGTTTCCAGGATGTGTAGTTTCATTTGCACCACCAGCGATTTGCACTTGAAGTGTTGACACAAATCTGATCACTGCTCCCCCTGGTGGCGCATGAACTCGACACAAGTCAGTCAAATTCCCTCCCATTGCCTTTCTCTGTCCACATATCGATGTGGCCACAGTCACAGCAATACATTGTGTTTACTCCCCGGTGTCGATTTTTCATAATGAAATAATTCATCTCAGTCAAAGCACTGCTGAGATCTGCTTCCAGCCTCTTTTGTTGCTCTCCATCGTGCTCACAGTGGCAGGTTCATAGCTGGAGGTCCTCTGCAGCCTTTTTGTCCACCCACAGTCACCTCTCTGCAAAGTAACGACTGTGTGTGGAGAAGCGTTTCACCGAGAGCACAGCTGGATGTGAGTGTTTCTGATCGATACTGAAATCCAACCCTGAGCTGCTTCCTCCTCCTGCTCTACCGTGGAGCTCCACTAGATGGTAGAGTATGGTCAGGAGTGAAACAGTAGCTGCTGGAGTCGGGAAGATGCTGCTGCTGGAGTGTATGTGCTGTATGTCTTAGGGTTTCATCAGATTAACCGGCTCTTTATTCGGGAGATGAAGAATAAACATTTGCTTTTGTCAATCCTCCCCTGTGATCCCTCTCATCGCCACAGCTTAGGGATGAGTTTGGCTCAAAGTCAGCGCACATGTGCTAAGCAGGTTTGTACATGCCACAGTGCGTGTGTGTGTGTGTGTGTGTGTGTGTCAGCATAGATATCCACCTATTTACACCTGTCAGTTGTCTGAGCTGCCCCTGTGTTTGCTAACACTGGCCTCATTAAAGCTCCACTCCTGCACCGGCTCTGACAGTGATTGCCGGTTACGAAGGTTCATGAGACGCACGGTTCAAAGCACAGCAGCAGGATAACAAGACCTGACAAGACCTTGGTGGTTAACTACGTAAAAAAATAACAGGAGATGTTGTATTTTAAAGCACGCAGGTACCTGGGATTAGTCGAACGGTGTTGCAAAATGCACCATGGGGATGTGAAATCAATGCTGCTTGTTTATTCACTTGTGAGGCAGCTCCGTCAATTGTTTTCTGGCAACCTGCAGGTATGAGTGCGTCAAGTTCAGGACATTCGTTTGGCCACGACACAATTGCCTCTGCATTACGGCTGCGAGGGCAGGAGGGGCCGAGGCACAAACGTCTCAAGTAATTGCTCTTATTCCCCAGCTCGCATGGCACATAACGGATGCTGTTTGTAAGCTGAAATTGTTTCAGAGCGTTCGCTTTGCCTCAAGAGCTGACCTGCTGTTGACTTCTGCTTTTTTGGGGATAATTTTTTAAACAACCACTTGGTTTCTCCAGATATAACAGGAAAGTGTGCTTTTGCAAAGACACAGCTCCCCATTCAAAAAAAAAAAAGTCTGACAGCAGCTTAAACAGGCTTCAGGAAAACTTTTTTATTAAAAATATTCCTTCTCTCTTTCTCTCTCACACTCTGTGATTTCCCCCACTGTTTTCCAGGCTGAGAGATTTTCAAGGTTGCTTAAACCTTAAACCAAGTTCAAGGGTGCCGAGTCTGATGATGTGAGAACATGCTAGTAGATGTAGTTTTGAAGCACTACTGTAACACTATTTTTAGAGTCATTAGTGATGTCACGAGGACCAAAACTTCTGAAATTCAGAGGAAAAAAAGAAGTTATTTATTTTACAAATTAGAGAAACTCAAGATCAGCACAGGTACAATATGATATATAGAGAAGAAAACACAGTAAAAGTCATGTATGTAGATATTTTGAGTCAACAATCAGGGAGCACAATTCATACGGTGTCACATTTGAAACCAACAGCAGACATTTCAAACTGATCAAAGCAGCTCAAAGACAAACTGGACACAGAATTCAATCTAAGAGAGTTCCAGCTGTTACTTTATATTAACATTTTGTGACAATGTTCACAACCTGAAATGTTGCTGTTGGTTTGCTGTGACCGTTACATCTGTTGCAGCAACACTCCATAAAGACTAATGCTAACACAGAGCAGTTTGGCTTAGCAGCCTCTGTGGTTTTCCAAATGGTCTTTATTCAACATTTGCATGAGGAGGATATTGAACAGGAGACAACAAAACACACATAGAACCAGCTATATCTGCACTTTTTCAGGGGCTTAGAAAATCTGACAAAAGCTCACATCAAAGTCCTCAAAAGGAAACTGAACTAGTGAGTTTCAAAATGCAGTATTGTTTGCGTTAAAGTACTTGAAGGATACATTCTACAGCTTTTGTAAAGCTTTTTTTTTTCAAATATATTTATTACACCTCAGATGCTTATTATCTGCATTTGTTTTTCATCCGTCAGACAGCTGCCGTAGAAATGCCAATGCGACAATAAAAGAGGAATAAAATTTTGCTTGAAGTTTCCACCCAAGTTTTTTCAGAGGTGATGTTGAAATGCATTGATTTTGTTGGCTCATTTTTTGCCCTGGTATCATAGAATCGTAGAATTTCAGTGGTATTGGTACCGACTACCACATTTCTGGTATTTTGACATCCCTAATTGTCAAACCAACACTTTAATATGTGAATAAAGCCTTCCAAGGGTTTCTACTTTGTGTAGCTCTGGCTGCATGAAATTTGTGTTAGATGTTATACTATATATGTTAAAGCTGCACTAGTAAATCTTTTTTTAGAGAAACAATGGATAAGATGGTGTCATAGTGACAAATACAGAACAAATCATTATCTGAGCTTTCCTCGTCTTTTTGCAGGAACATATCCTCTTTGATCCCATTGTTATAGTTGGACTATCCACTACTTTACTGTTTTGCTTTTGACTCACATTTCCACTCAAAAAGTTATTTTCCAGCACCAGACAACATATGGGCAAAGTAAGTGATGAGCCAGTGGTCCTAGTGGAGCATTTAGCATCTAAAAAGCCAGATTTTTTTCCTCAAGAGTTACTGGAGAATAACACAGTCAGAAGGAGACTTAATATCCAACTCACATTCATCAGAATTACATAAAAAATGTCTGTTAATGAATGATGTTAAGTGTCTGTTGCTTGTTCATATATGCTCCTGTCTGTTGTTTTTACAACAGCTGCCTACATACAATTGACCCAAAAACGATCAAATACTCATATAATATCCGGCAGAATATTAGTAGCAGTTCATATCTTAGCCAATAAAACTCTTTAACGACTGTATTGTGTGATTCTCTTGAGAAGGAATACAGACATACCAACATCCAGCATGTGAGTCTCAGCTTATACACTTCCTCTACTTTGTTCAGTCCTACTTTTGATAATCCTCTTTTCACCTGAGTCATGGATTTAGACTGAACCCACATGCTGTGAGCCTCAGGCCTCCTGTAGGAGGTGCTGTGGGAGCTTAGGGGGGAGATGTGGTCACTGCTGTGAGCAATTTGTGATATTCTCATCCTCAGAATGAAAGCTGCATCGCATTCTTAGCTACGAGGCTCATCGTAAGCGAGTGTGACAGTGGTGGTTTAACCGCGAGTCCTCTAGGAAGAGCTGAATGCTATGGACAGATGCTTGTGTTAAGAGGACATAAAACACTAATGTGCTAGAGAGGAAGTCCAACACAGTGTTAAAAACACACTTAGGGTTCTATAAGGAGAGACAAAAATGTTATCCAGACCGAATAATCCAAAGTTAAATTGTTCAATGCAAAAAATAACATCATCGAAGAAGCAAATTGAATAGAAGTCACAGGAATTTATAAATGTACTTCATGTTTTGCCACTGATTTGAATCGTGAAATGAGACAATTCTGCTTGGATCTTTGGTAAATTAGCCAATTTAACAGCAGCGTTTGTCTCCCGGCTTGTTAATGTTCCAACTAAACAACTCTCCCTGACATTATTTTGCTGGGACACCATTGCTGCATCCTGGGCTTAGCACCTCCCAACGCTTTTGTGATTAGTCTAAAAAAGTATGTGCAAGCCAGAGTGTTGTTTTCCCTATATAGTCGAATGACAATAAGGTGTGGCCAGACCATTCTCCAGTATTGTTTGGTATCATTAGGGAAGTTTAAGTATATTGGACTGACATTGTAAAATATTGACCATTACCATAGATGTTTAAATGGCTGCAAGTGCTAGCTGTTTTTACTGAGCTTGGAAAATCCAATTTTAATTAATGTACTCCTGCAACCTAGAGTCAGATTGACTCATTTTTAACCTTAGAGTAATTCAGGTTTGTTATTTGATCTTATTTTACTTCCAGTTGCTGTTCTTTTAGTTGATTTTTTGCTAACTTTGTCTTTTAATGTTTTATTGCTCTCTACATTTCTTTTTTGTGTGCTCACCTGGTTACATTTTTAAGTGAGACTTTCATGTTTCAGTGTACTCAAAGTTTAAATAAAGGTTGAGTCAATGACTATCCAACTTACTTTAAAACACTGGGATCAACAGTAAATCACCGTGCTCAATGTGCTCTCATTTGACCAATTTATCATTGGTTGGACAATCATTTGACCATAAAGGCGCATGTAAGTGAGGAGGAAGAGGAGGTCCCCATCAAGTCAAACTCTTTTCTTCGAGAAACTCAAGATCAGCACAGAATATCAACTAGAACACTGCAGCTTTTCTGACACAAAAAAATCATTACATCAGGCGAATTTGTGATATGTATGGACCACTGGGGAGCCAGGAAGCACTGTAAGAACATTTTGTTTGACCTTTTACACTCTGTGAGGACCAGAGCCAACCTTGTTTTGGCCTCAAATGGACCATTTTCCTGTACAAGCACAACTTGTTTCTGTTGTTTTACTGCCTCTTGCCATGGATCCATATAGCTTCCATAGCTGCAGAACAGGAAAAAGCCACTGCAATATTTTCTGAAAGCTGACCAAAGTTTTCTTGCTTGAAGTTGACGAGCTGTTAGGAGAACACTCTGCTCAATTTGGTTAACTGATATCCAGACGTTTGAAAGTCTACATTTAAATGCACCGCAAAGTCAGCTGCTTTGAAAACATCCACTCAGACTAAATAATTTCAGTAGTGTGAATTATCCTTCACTTCTGCAGGCACTCTATGCAGGAGAGTTTTTTATTGTTGCAAAGAGGAGCAAAGAGAAGCGATGATCCCTGCGGTGATCGGCAAAAAAAAGATTACGTGACAGTTCTCAAAGCGGGTCTCTAACCTGCCCTAGATTTTCATAATTGTTCAACTTCTTTTCAAAAAAGCTACACAGAGAGTCGACTGCAGCAGACAGCTTCTGACTTTGGTGAATTGTTGTATTTTGGTCATAGTACTGAGAATAGACCTGCTTTTCTTGCCTCTGCTTCACATCTCCGCTGTCTGCTTTGTTGTATAAATTGTTTGTCTTGCGTGTTTACCCCGGCAAGATCTGCGGTCATGTGGGTAGCAGCTAATGGGGATCCAGGTAAGATGAAAAAATCAAATGTTGCTCTGCAGCCCTTTGGAAGAAATCTCTCTTATCTTTATTACAGTACCTGCTCATGCGTCGCACACTATCTGTAGGACACCAAGCAGCCCTTAAAATTTGTGGTTTCGTAAAGCTTGCCTCATTTTTTCGGTATTGTTTTCTCCCATCTGAAGATAATCAATCATAACAGAGGGCTCTTAGGCACTCTTTAGCTCCCTTCTCTTTTCTCTGTCACTGTCTTCTCTCTATTCTCAGAATTGCAATGTTTTACTGAAAGCCTGAAATGCTGAATGCTGCTGCTTGTAAAATGCTTTCTTCACATTGTCATTGCACAAATGGTTGCAATGTGAAATAAAAAAAAACAAAAACTCACCAGCGCGATAGATGAAAGCGTTGAAATAGAAGAACATTTGATGTCAGGCTCATAATACAGAATGTAATGGAAGCCTCAGCTGTGCAGCCGACAGTAGGTATCAATAATTCCCCAGACTGCAGAGAGCCGGTTTCATCATTTAGAGCCATGGTCCAACACTACTCATCTTCTGATTTTATCTAATATATCCAGTTTTACATCTCTTATTGAATCTAATTATGTTTAGTTTCAATTAACTGCAAGTGGCTTCAGTTATAATTAACTTTAAAAAAAAAAAAGATGGATATCTGTAATCAGCTTTTGCGCGCTAAGAAGCCAGAAGCACAGCAGTTGTTAGAGGCAGCTTTTAATGTTGAGTGTTCACGAATCATGAAGAATGTATCTACAATCTAAAAACTACATTAATTGCAAGAAATATGACATTATTTGAACTTTAATTTACACTTATGCTTTATGTTTCACAAGTATTTCTAGTTTAAGTCTCAAATAATCTTTTGCCAAGTAAAGATGT
This sequence comes from Amphiprion ocellaris, assembly GCF_022539595.1. Classification (NCBI taxonomy): domain Eukaryota; kingdom Metazoa; phylum Chordata; class Actinopteri; family Pomacentridae; genus Amphiprion; species Amphiprion ocellaris. The sequence continues at coordinate 13,806,498 of NC_072784.1, read as the reverse complement.
TGCTTTGCAGAGCAAGAGAAGCCAAATGTTTCTTTAGAGCTGTTACAGAATTAGTGTTAATTAGCTCCAGCTGATACAATCTCCTGCCTGCCACTTCTCACTTTAGGTGGCAAAATCAACACTCAGCGTCAGATGAAATGAGCCTAATGTTAAACCTGAATGTTTTCTACTTTGCTCTTTACGGTTATAAAGACAATCCAATCAAATCAGATTTATTTATACAGCTCTGTTTGAAACTACCTCAGCTACCTGAGCCAGTCTGACTGCATTGAGCATGCAATAAAACTGGCAACATCACATATTATGTGCAAAAAAGCAAGACAGAAAACAGGACAAAAACATGCAAAATCAACTTCTAAAACAAGCATATGTGTTAAGATCATGAAGCGCAACTAACTGACATTGGAAACGGGTGCATCTTTCTCAGAGTCAGTGGAGGAGGAAAGATTAAAAAAGGAAGACTATTTCAAAGTTTTGGAGTTGAGCAAGATAAAAAAAAGTCAATTAGATCAGGCTTAATGAATTCAATACAATAGATTAGATGATATCACATTACATTTAACTTTACTGTCACTGCACAAAATACAAATACTAGCACAATGAAACGCACTTAAGCATCTTTGAATTGAATACACCCTAGATATTATATTTGTGTGCCAGATAAATAACAATATAAAGATGGATAAATGTAAATATGAATATATGGAGATTAATGACAGTATGAGCAGTGGATATGAGATAAGATTGAAGATATAAGCAGAACATATTCAGCTCTGTCCGATAAAAAAACAACTAAACTTCATTCTCGATCATGCTTTGAGCAAAACATATTTTCTGCCAGATGATATTTGTTTGTGATATATTGCAAATATGTCTATAGTCAACATGCCTTTATTTATTTTATTGCTTTACTGTCGCTTCTTTTCATCCAAACAATCAAACATTAGATGGGATGTTACTTGTCACCCTGGTAACCCAGAAAACAAAGTAGAAGTTTTACAGATGTTGTGAAAAGGTAGGGTTTTTTTTTTTGTTTTTGTTTTTTTTTTTTAAAACCCAAACTGTGATATTTTCCTCACTTAATTACATAATTTTAATGCATAAATCTAACTGCACGAAGTGAAAATGACACTTGGGATGCAAACTCCGGTCTACATGGTAAAAGCTAATTCATGCCTAGATCCTTAACTCCTTGCAGAGTCTTGACTGCTTCAAACTGGAAACCTTTCTTAGTAATGCACAGTCTTACCTTTCAGTGAGAAATCATGATTGTTTCACGAAAATTGCCCTTCTTTCAAAATGTAAATGAGAATACAGTTTAGTTGTGTAGGAACATAATTTCTGCAGGGTTATAACATGTCGCTGACCAGACCCAAAATGGACGAGTGATGCAACAAGACCCTCTTCTTCTGCTCTTGTTTAATGGCAATGAAGTGTAGAAATAGTGTCACCAACAGTTTACCTTAATACATTAAATTCCTACACTGTAGTCAGAAGGAAAAGTACATTAATTCATGCTTTCTTCTGCATATTTGCTTGAAAATTTGATCAAATTCTGGCTACATGTGGAAATAAACTTGCTTTTCTCAAATTGAAAAAGGGCAAATTCTCAATGTTGCAAATTTTTAACTTTAGTCTGAATTGTTTCGCTCAAGTTTTGATGGAGATCCTTAACATATGTCATATGACCTTAGAAAATTACATAGAGAAACCCAGCAACTCCAGGGTTTTATTCAGATTCCTTTCAGCAAGAACTCTACAACAGAAGGAAACAGAAAGTGCAGCAGAATGTTCTCCTTCTTGTTCGTGTTTTGACATTGAACTGGCAGTGAATGAATTCTACAGAGAAGTTGTGGATTGTTAAACAGTTTTCATGTTTTTACAAACTTTCACTCTAATTCTGTACCCCACAGATTTGTAGTATTTCACAGCTTTCCATCAGACTGTTTCATGTATTTCAAAGTAAACTCCTTAATTCATGTGTCGGGATATTTTCCTTGCATCAGGTGGGATGTGAGTTACCTCAGCTTTGTGCCAGAGGCTAATAAGATAGTCATGAGCGATTTTAAGGCCTGTCTGTATCTCAATTCTTGTTTTCCTTCTCTTCCTGTGATAAGATCCAACTCTACGTGATGAAGTGGTTTCAGATCCAGATTTCAATTTCATGAGAAATTCATTTTGCTCTGTTGGCAGCGTTAGTGTGAGTGTGAGTGATCTGCTGCTACGTTACCGTGAGCAGAACAATCAAATCACTTTAATAAGATTAATCATTCCAATAATTCACGCTTTGTCTGTGTTCTTCCTGAAACTGATGAAATATCCTCCTGCCCCCCTAAAATCTCACTTATCTGCCACCAATCCAAAGCAGCTTGTACCGAACTGAGCCCCGCGTCCGATCATCGGGTTGCATTTCTCTTTCTGGCAGCAGCTGGAAAAAAAAGAAAAACCAAACTTGACACTGTTGTTATGATTCTCTGAGCGGTGTTTGGGAAGGACGGCTTCATCTTGGTGTGCTTAGACATCATGGAGAGCCTGTTGGTTTAACAAATTTGTCCTGAAGTCTGGAGTGAGTCCAGAGAAGCATCCCTGCAGATTTCTGGCCCTTTGCATGGGAAGGCTGCAAAACCAGGAGAAGATACAACCATGAGCCACGCTGGATGTTGATGCAGAAATGATTGTAGCAGCAGGGCGACGAACCGAGCTGTTTTGCTATTTAGATGGCGGCAAGGACTCTGAAACATGCACATACACACACATAGCAGACAAACATGCATGCATAAAAAAAGAGATAAACACAATGTTCTCCCAGTCGGCCTCCGTGCAAGAACAAAAAATCAATAAATCGTCTCTCCGAAATAAACTTTCAGCCCACTGTTCCCTCTTCCCTGCAGTTTTAAAAGCAAATAAAGGCGAGAAATCACAGAGATTCTTCGCTCTGGCAGAGTGAAAGTAAAGAAACCAATGTTTTGGCCCACAGAGTGTTAAAATGTCCTCTCATATTGCAAAAGTGCTATTTAGGTTTCAGGAAACCAGAAAACAATTATTACTTAATTAGTGTGCCACAACGGCCAACACTCTGGCTGTTATTTACACAATTACAATGTATGTTCGGAGTGTATTCAGACCTCACAGAGGAGCGTTTTGCACATAACTTATGTTTGCTGGTGGTGGTTGTTTGGGAAGGAGTCAAAATCAGTTCAGAGGATCACAGAGAGTGTAAAAACTCAGCTCCTCGTGGACTAGTAGTAGTGTTTCAGCTCCAGCTTCCAAAAGCCATCAGCTCTGTAATGAAGTGGTGCACATTGGAATTGCTGCCATTCAATAGCATCTCCCGCAGTGACCCGGCATGAGTTTCCTTCTCTCGTCTGTCCTCCCACACCTTCATTTCCACACCTAACTCTATATCCCACTCATTCTCCGTCCACATAGGTGTTCTGCCAATATCTTGCTCTCCTTGTAGAAGATTAAGAGAACCACAGGGGACAGCGCCGAATGAGGGGAGGGGAGAACAAATGCATGTAATACTGCAGCCATTCCTGTCCTGTCTCTCGCAGGGTGTGAGTTGGCGTTTGAACTAAATGCTTTGATTAGATCGGTCCTTTATTCCGGCACAAGTCCTGCCCACCCGTGCCCCCAGGATTTATGCGTTTTCCACTTCCACTAAAAGCATCGCATCTCCGCCTTTGGGTGCCAATGTGTCATTTGAGCGAAGCTGTTTGGTAAAGTGTGGTTTGTTGTGGAACCCTGCAGAGAGGGTGATGATTGAGGCTGATGGGAAGCAGAGGAATAGCTGCGAGCGTCTCAGCCCTGCAGCGCTGCATATTGACTCAGCCGACATCAACAGTATCATTAGAATGGATGGGTAAGAAGCTCCAGGAATAGAAATATGTCCGTGTTCGTTGATGCATGTGAGGGTACACACATTTGTAGAGGTTACTGAGGTGGTATTTGGACACTGTTTGTTTAGGGTGCAGGGGATTTTAAACATAAATATGGCTGCAAACAACACCTTATAAATACACAATGGAAGAATGGTGTCCTGAGCAGAAACTGAAGTCACACTATGCGTTTTGTAATCGGAGCTTCTTTGTTCTGTTTTGGCAGTGCGTCAACGTTCGTGCACGTGGATCCCTCGCTTTGAAACAGTTTTCCCTCCCTGTGTCTATTATTAGAGCGTGACCTTTAGAACTGCACAGTAAAAGTGCAGGCGAATAACAGAACTTGTTACGTCCATCTGATGTATTTTACATGACTAGTGTGAGCTAATGGTTGTTGCTGCACTAGTTCTTGTTAGCTTTCGTGTACACAGCCTTTCTAGTCATAAATAAAAATGAGTTAATGAAAGTGCATTCTCAATTACATTTTGAGGAAAACATATTTCTATTGTTACTCCTTTTCAGTGAACTGGATTATTGGAGGTGAAAGAGTTGCATTTTAATCCAAATTATGATTTTTTTTTTTTTTTTAATAATACCAACTAATTTTGGTGTCTAACTTTAATCAGTTTTCTAAAATGTAAAGGTTTCTGCTAAAGCATGATGTTTTCCTAGATCTAACCACGTAGTTTTGGTGCTTAAACCAAACCAGAAACCATGTGAAAACTTGAAGGACATGACAAGTAAGAAGTACAAGACAGAAAATAAAACCCAAGTCACAAATTGATGGTCTCTTGTCCATCATACGCTGTGACGCAGTCTTCTTGGTGAAAATCTGGTTGCTGGTTTAAGCCTCCATCCACCCCTCTTATCTCCTAAAGTGGCCTTTTTATTATTTTTTTTCTACAAACAAGCTTTTGCTCCCCTCAAAATGTAATTGCCAGTGCAGTTTAGTTGTTTTGGAAGGTCATTCTGTGGATTCTGGGTTGCTGGTTTTGATCTGATAAATTATCAATCCAGTGACATCCAGTAATTCTGAATGTTGCACACAGAACCTTAAAAGAGAAAGAAGCTGCACATAAAAGTGTGTAACTATCATCCATACATGCTTTCATTTATCACAGTTGCAAACTTAATTTAGTTCAATAGTGCCTGGTTCATTTTCCCTTTTTGAATAGCTCTGAACCCAACTGGATTTGAGTACAGGCTAAAGCAACCTTCAGCGGAGGTGATCTTTGACTGGTTCTGGAACAGTTTATTACATGGAAACAGTTTAAACCCTCATCTGATTTAAAGTGCACTCTGCAAGTTTAGCTTATGTGGCTTCCTTTGTGAGGTCTCCTTTTAATAATATATTGAGGGTACATGAATTCAACAGCTTCCAGCAGCAAGCTGAAGAATAAATCCAGGTCTGATCTGGATTGGCGATAAAATACACAGCCTTTAAAATATTTCTTTATACTACTTTTTCGCGTTAGCTTACTTATTACTGGCCTAGACACATCTGCCTTGAACTTTTCTGTGAAAATAAATCAAAACAAACTGGACCAATTAAAGTTTGCCTGCTCATGTGCAGATATGATTCAAGTAAATTACCTAAAGGTTAGAAAACACCTTTAGCCTTCCTGCTCCTTTAGAGGGATCTTGAGATTTCAGTCTGGTTGAGCAGATCAGGTACTGACTATTGCTAAACTGATTCCATAATTCTCAGGCTAGTTGTCAGTTGTACTTTTTTTCTTTCTGAAGGGGAATTTTGTCCATCTGTTGGGAGTTATAATTTTACCATCCGTACAGTGTTGCTCCAGCTAAGTGCTGGTATGATACTTGAGTTTTCTTTGCCAGTAAAACTACAAAAACATCCTTTTTATTTTGAGTAAACATGTTTTTCTGAGATGCCTTTTTTTCATTTAAAAGTCCAAACACAGAGTTGTACTAAAAGCTTTGCCAGAAAAATACTGTCTGAAAGTGAAAAAATTTGAATTTAAGTGAGGAATCAAAGATGTCATTAGAATTGCAACCAAAATTATGAAAAATTTTGCAACATATGCTATAAAGTAAAGGTCATAGCACTGCAAAATCAATATTAACTAACTAATCTTTCTTCAGGATCTTACCAAATACAATAGTGTAACCTTACTACCACTAGAAGGAAAGGAAAGGGTTTTATTTTAACTTTTTTTGCATTTTTTCTTGTTTTCTTTCTCAGTGGACCTCTGCAAAGACTGCAATACATGAAAACACTTGAAATGTAGCATTTGCCTTCAACGAACAAACATAAAGAAGATCCTCTACAGTGATTACATTTATCTATAGCAAGGCTGAATTTCCACCTCAATTAAGTGCTTAACCAGGGAAATCCAGCCATGAAGAGTTTTTATTTGTTCCCTGAAAATAGAAATGTAACTTTGTTTTTTTTGTGGTTAAACCGGTGTGATGTTCTGGCAGCAGAAAGGCAACAATCCCACCAAGGGTCTAAAAGGAAGTGCTGCCCCTGGGCGAAGCACCTGCTCAACAGTTTCAGCCAAAACCATTTTTGTACGTGTGTGTATGTGTGAGATGATATACACTCTAACATATCAATATATTCACTCATCCATATCCGTCTTGTCCCTGCTGGGTGTTTACTGGGTGGGCAGGAGAACCCACCAGGGAGATTTCAGCAATAAGAAGCAAACATGACATATATTTATCCACAGGATTTAATTCCCGAGCTGTCATATGAGCTGTTATTGTTGTTCTCGGTGTTGCTGGTACATCGTGCTCAAGATGAAATTCCAGCCTGCATGGATGTATAAAGCTCACCGTGTTCTACATCCCAGGGCGTGCGGGTCCCCGTTATATGAGCGTAGTATTTGATTTTATGTCCTGCCTCCATGAAGGTGAGGGAATATGTGCAATAATATCTTACAGTACCTCCGGTTATAGTCAAGAGTATCTCTGCAAAAAGACCATTTTACACTTTTATTGGTTTACTTTGTCTTGTTCAGGTGAACGTGCAGTAAATCTGTGTAGTAAACAAGCACTCATTTTATTGTGTTCTTGCAAGACTCTTTGTGCAACAGTGTCTTGCAGAAATATGCAACTAAACTCCATTCTTATATATGTTCTGTCCCCGAAAGGTAGCACTGAGAACTAGTAGGAAGGACTTCCTTTTTTCTTTAGACGTAAGTTTTGTTTTTGCTCACTGTCTAGAAAGTTGAGGCACCAAAAATATGCTGTTTGCTTTAGGAAAATATTAAGGTTTGGCCTAAAACACGACTGTTTCACACCATTTTCAGGGGTTCTCCTGCATTTTCTGGGTAACCATGACAAAAAGTCCTTCCCTATCTAATATTTGCTTCATATGGGAAATTGTGACAATAACACAATAAAATACATCCAGAAGATATGCTGATTTGAAACATATTTGTGACAAAAACAAACAGAATCCAGTAGATTTTCCTGAAACCAGAATTAAGAATGCAGTACAGGACGTATTTTTGCATGCATCTGCACTGACATTTATGATCCAAACATTGGTATTTGTGGTGCCATTAAGCTGAGAGGGAAATTATCCCCTTCATTAACACAGATTCTTAGCATTAACACATAAACAAAACACAAAAAAATGTCTAAATTTGCATGTAGGACTTTTCTTTCCCACTAAATGCTACATAATTCATGATTTTTAGAGGTATTGGTACACATGTAGGTGATCTTTTTCTTGTGTTTATTCCAAGATAATCACCTCCAGCTTGCAGCTCTGTACTGAATGTACAGACATGAATGTAAGATTGGCTTCTTTTCACTCGACTAACAAAAGAAAACTGCGATCCTGAATGACTGCATTGTTCTCATTTAATGTAATTCAAATATCTAATTTACTGAGGAAAAAAGATTCATATTAGAATAACATGCTTTTTTCATGTTACAAGATTTAATCAATAGTGAATCATTAACAAAGCTGATTATTTATGAGGGGCTTTGGTTAAATTTCACGACTACCTCAAATTTCTATTCAGCTGCATGTTGAATTTTAGCCCATCGTGTCGAGTTCAAGTGTTTATAGTGAATTGCATCCATTATTACAGTTGTGCCATTTAGCATCAGTCCAAGCTGGGATTCAGACGTGGACTGGATTACATTGTGCCACAAACCTGGTGTCAATCAGCTGATCCGATAGGAATCCAACATGGACTGGATTTAGAGTTGGAGCTGCTGCATGACAGGGTTTCTGCTGCTTCTCTGTTGTTCAATATCTTCTAAACAAAGACTCCCTCTGCTTCTTGTTGTTTGGTGCTTGCTTTGTGGCTGCAACATTAGCAGGGTCCCCATCAATCACCAAGCCCCCCCAGCTAGCACCATTTCTCCCAGCACAGGGCACACACCCATTTGACTGTTCCCTGGTTAATAAATCTCTATCTTTATCATCTCTGTTCTTCTACGACTGCTCTCTACTAGTTTGAATGGCCAGTATCATGGTTCTACAACAACATGGTGAGAGCTTGTCTCCTATCTGTTCTTTAGCACGGCCTGCAATTCGACCCATTCAACCAGAAAGTCACTGATTTTTTGTCGTGCGCCTGTTGATTGCAACTCAGTCACTAATGGCTTCACAGTTGCATTGAGCACTGCAGAATTTCACTTTTTTTTTTACAAAATTTTGTTGGCCCAAAAGTTTTGTTTTTGACATATTTTTAAATAAGACATGTAGAATAAAGGGATTTTGATGAAATTTGACGATTCTAGGCTTGAAGCTGTTCAAGTTTTATGTTCAGGGACCATCAGAAAGTTTAAAATTTAACATTTTTTTTTTAGTTTTTACCATTCCTTGCTGTTATAAATTGTGTCATTTTTAAAACGTTTAACATGTTTTTCAAACCTGCCTGCGAGCTTTTGGGATCAGAGGTTTCAAACTACTGAATTCTGAGCAGTTTGAATTTTACAAATTTTGGGAAGGTGAGAACAAAGATCTTCATTATTCACCAAAAAAAAAAAAGCTTCCTGAGAAGCTCCACCTTAAAAATCTCACCTTCAGCACAGGAAGATTAATGCAGTTATTGGAAATCCTTTTCGAACACGCACAGGTCTTGTGTTTGTGGCGCAGACTTGGGGCGTGTGTTGAAAGGCCTGAGGATATGAAGCTTGTCAATCCATACAATACTGTTGGTACACAACCTCTTACTTTAAAATTCACAGCTGAAATGCAGCATGCACAGCAGTAAAATATTAAACATAGTTACTTAGTTCGTAGTTAACATAGTTATTTAGTTGCTCCAGATGTCTCCAAGCTGTGATTTGTGCTGCTGCAGCATCGAAGTCTAATTAAAAACTGTTCTCAGAGCGTACAAGATAGATTGCTTGGATGTTTTTTGAGTTCGTTGCTGTATTTTCTCCTGAAAAATAATAGGAAAACAAGTTTTCTCTCGCCTGCTGTTGCAGACTGGTGCGAAACAGGCGCCTTGTTCATTCAGCTCATGTTGGAAGCAGAATTTGCCACCATGTTGTGTTTGCATACAGAATCCATCAATAGGATACAATGTCTCTTCGCTTCAAAGGCTGTAAAATCACTCCAATAAACAAGGTCATTTTGTGAGTACCAAGTGAGAGACAATATATCACCTATAATCTAACACTTTGGAGAGAAATCCTGCCATCCGCGGCACTGTAAGGTGGTTTTCCATTATGCCGCTGTCAGACACATTTCAAAACAGAGGCAAAAGAGAAAGCATCATGTCGGAGGCAAAGTAGAGGCTCAGGAGAAATGAGAAGTTAACAGAGATGTTGCTGCTGGGTTAGTGATGACTGTTTCCAGTTGTGTGTTAAACTGCACATTTTTATTTGTGTGCCTCCTTTGTGCTCAAAAAGGCAGCAACGTGTTTTTTTCCTCTACTGCTGTGCACCAGTGGGGTTTAAGGCTCCGTCAGATGAGATTTGGCCGCTGACAGGCGAGGATGTCTTAATATACAGCCACTTGTTGTGATGAACGAATGACAGTGATTCATGGCAGAAAAACCACCAGCGAATTAGAAAGTTCTCCTCATCCAAAAGGGACCAAATGAATGATTTCTAGCTGCTCACAGCACAATGTGTGTGCACAGCATGCTGTCTTTGTTCTCTGAAAATCTGCTTTTTGGCTGCATAGGAATAGAAATTGCTTTTAATCTATTTGTTTGTTACTCTGAAAACTTGTGCTTCTCGGAACAACGGCCGAGTCTGTCAAGCTGTTTGGATTTTAATTCTTTTTCTTTTTGTTAAATTACACACAGATTTCAGCTTGTGAATTCAGTTTCATGATTCATGCAAAATGTATTCCAGAGTGAAAAGAGATGTGAAATGTAAATGAACTCTGGCTCTGAGAGTGTTGACTTTTCTGTAGTGTGACTGAAATGGGTAAACTTTGTGAAGTGAAATCTGTCCTGCTTGTGTGGCTGTCAGTGAGAGGAGGCTGAATTTTCCAGATGCAAATGCTTTCTTTCCTTCACTGAGGCATGTCTGCATATTTCTATGGCTGCACCAGACAGTCGTGGAAGTAAAATCAGCACCACGCCACAATATGAAGGCTTGTGGAATTTGTTAAGACACTGGTACTCTCAAAATACATTTAAGATGATGGGACGTGTTCAAGAAATAGGAACAGTCAGCTCAACCTAAATAAAACAAAAACAATCATAAATCCACTTGTGACAACAGGTATAAGAAGTTGTGATCATTTTACATTTTTTGTACAATACATTAATGGTGTTTAATATATATGTATTTACATATATATATATATATATATATATATATATATACACAAATATGTTGTGTTTATTTCTTAGTTTCTACATTTATTTGTGTATTTGTTGGTGTGTCTGTGTGTTGCTCATGCAGGATGTTCCTATCCTCAGTCAGAGTCCAGCTAACAGTCAGTTAGCAAGACTAGTTAGCATCATTTAAATTTTAATAACAATCATCTGACCAATCAGCTTCACACTGAGGTTCACACCACCCACCTAATAAATAACTAAAATAATAAAGGGAGCTGAGTACTGGCATACTTATTTTACTAATTTTACTCACATCAAGTTAAGAAAGTTTGTCAGTAATGCCATTAGGCAGTAGCTGTATAGACACTGGTCTCAGTAAAGTACTACTCTGGATACAACATTATTAGTTCTGTCTGTGGGTTTGTCTGCCATTGATGACTGTACGTTCTTTGCATATTTCCCTTCACAGTCCAACTACCATGCTCAGCGCGCCCCCCCCGTTACCATGGTAAAAGAAAAAAAAAAAAACAGTTGAAATGTCCGACCTTTCCGTGCCTGTGGAAAATTAGCACTTACGCTGAGGAGCTCTTAACAGTCGCTCTCACTGCTTCCTTTGCCACTCAGCGAAGGCCAAATCCTCGAGTGTTTTGGTGGTTTGACTGATCACAGAAAACATAGACAAGAAAATAGCTTTCTGATTGAATCTGTCTTCATCCTCATTTGTTGCCAATTCATAATCACTTGTCTGTGTTTGACGGCTTGACATTAGCATGTCAGACAGGTCAACAATGGTCACCTTTGCTGGTGAGAGACAAAGAGAATGAAAAGAAAATTGCTTGTATTTGATTATCATGATTACTTGATTCCATCCTCTGCAGTTATAGAATCTTAATGTAAAGGTCAGTTCATGGTTTTCACATGACGGTGACGTGCACTTGCTTATTTCATACTGGAATAGTTCAGTCTGCTGCAGACAGTTGCATTGCCCCTCATACTGAAGACCCGTGGATGCTTCTGAAATACTGTAGATTTGTACTTTTTAGAGGAAATAGCAGTGTGATTATTCCTGAGATATGCCAAGCAAAGTGGCAGAACATAGGACAGGATATCTGAAGATTTAGTACTTCCTACTGTGTCAATCTAGCAGTAACTAATTCAATTAAAGCTCTTTTAATGAGTTTTAAATGTGTATAAGACTGAGAATCCACATAACTGTAATAACCAGTTGACACTTGCTAATTAATACGAACATAATCATTTCTCATTGAGTATGTCAAAAATAATAGTGGTTTTAAGGATTATGTAGCGTGATGACCAAATCAAGACTCCAGACTGATGTTTTACATTGTTTGCATTGGTGCACTGAGCTTTTCACATTTTTTTTGCTGTACCTTTTGGGACTGAATAATGCAGATTTTGTTTTGTAATTTTTCTTAACATCCTGTAAATGATCAGAAAAAGGAATGAAGGTGCAAGTAGATCTATTGTACATTTACATTATTTTTATGAGGATGATCTGGGACTTAAAGTTACTAAAAGGTCGCTCTTTACCTCTTTACCTGTCATGCTAGAGTATAGGCTTCTTGGAGATACTGTGCTTTTTTTTTTTTTTTTTAGCATTTTAAGTCTGAATGGCGATTCTCCGATACCAAAATCTCTCTTTCCAACCAATCTTTGGGAAAAAAAAGAATAATTTTTGGGAAAAAAAAAGAATAATGCTGGCCATTTCATTATATCTCCTTGTTCTAACAGGTTAAGAATTTGCTTTTGGGGTTGATGGTGCAGTGTTGCTGGTGTGTGGGCAAAGAGTGATGTAATTTCATGGTGGAGAGTGTAACCTCGATTGTTTTCTGAAGCTACTATTTACAAATGTCCCCTAAACATCTCACATGCAGATGATCTGTTGATACTGATGCCCTCTGAAGGTCTCAGATGCATTGATGGATGCTACAACTTCCCAGTGTTCAGTAAAGAAATCACATGCATCAGTAGACACTACTAGGTGAAGCCTCTAGTCTCCACTTAGTTACTGCAGCAGCTCAGACAGATGTATGGCCAGGATTTAGCTAAAGAACAGTGAAATAAGGTGATGTAGTATAAAATTTACCTCAGGTGACAGATTTCATATACATGGGTGTCCTTCCCAGAGACACACACACAGACCTGCTGATTGTCTGGTGCACCGGTGCGAGCAATGAAAACCTTTAGTCACATTTCACAGATTTTGTCACGTATGGTTACGCTCTGGAGCTCTGCAGAATAGAAGACCGTAGCCTGAGAAAATAAGCTGTGATTATTATGTAAGCCTGATGTTTAAGGTTTATATTAGCTCCTATTTTGCCCAAGTTCAGCATATTAAGTGGATTTAACCTACTTTATACTCTCCCCTTCCAGCACAACAATATATACATCAGTAAAGTGCTCTGTAGTTGGTTCTGGATGACTTTATGCATCACTTAAGTGTTTATCCTAACATCGCAGCACACGACTCCATCTTAATAGGAAACTTAAGTGCTTATTATGTGCTTGAGGAAATACCACTGACATTGTTTGCTGCTCGGCAAATAATAAAATGCTAATAGAAATACAATCTACATAGATACATATTAGGTTAGGGAGAAAAACCGCTTTCCTGCTGCAGGAATAGTTAGAAATCGTGTGTATCACGTTTACCACAAGGAGAATTTTACATCTTTCACCCTGAAAAGTCCAGTATTTAGTTTATACAGCCCTGTATTATAGTGTACATGCTGTTAGTCTAAACAATTCTAAGCCCAGATAGTGAGAGAGGCAGGAGAAGGCAAGGTAATGCTATATTTGCTAATGTTTTCCTCCTCGCTTAGAGCTGTGTGGGCTGAGAAAGTGACTCATTTTCCAAGTCGCTGCTCGGGCCTCTCTAAGAGTGATGAACATTTGCACTCTGTAAAAGCCTTATGTTAATTACAGGACATGAGTAATTGTCTTCTAGGGATTATTTGACTAAAATTTTTTCTTGGAAGACAGCGTCACAAACAACACAGCCCTTGTTAGGCATAATAATGTGTAATGCCCTGTCCCATTTACTCTTAAAAATGAAAGCATGTTAGTCTGGGTTGCCATGCGTACGCTCCAAACTCCTCATGCATTATTTAAAGAGAGGCTCCTCTATGTTTACCTGCTGTCAACACATTTGCAAGCGCACTGGTAGTCATTGTGTCACCGTGCACACACACTGATAACATGGAACGTTGTCTGCTGTGTACCAGCCACAAATTAAAGAAAAGCAACGACAGAGAATAATGGTTTTTACGTGTGTTAGCAACCAACGACCAGCTCCCATTAGCGCTAGGATTTGTCATTATATCCCACTGAGCAGACATCTCTCTGACTGACAGGCCATCTCCCTGAACATCTAAACTGAAAAGAGAGGAAAACTTTTTATACTTTGGCTTTTCCTGTGTGAAGTTGCACCATCAGTCCAACAAGCATAAAGGGAAATTATACAGTGGCTACAGCGGAATGAAACAGGTCTGTTGAAAAGGAAGCTCTGTGGTGGAATGTGTTTTTCTCCTCCTCAAAAAGACACAGAAACCCATTTTTCAAAGAGACGAGGCTTTTGAACAATGCTGTGGGGGAGCAGAGACGGAGAGGGAGGCAACGGCATAATGAGAGGATTCTCACCATTTACTCCTCCCTAATGGGCATCCCCAAATCACACAGCTGCTCAGCTATAGCCACGTTATTTTAGCCCATCTCTTAATATCATTTATTCATACTTCAAGGGATGAATCTACATCCACAAAATATTCCACGTGTATATCCTAAAATTTGACCTGCCCTATAATATATCAGATATAACCATTCATTTTCCACTGCTTGCTGTATATTAAACAGAATGCTATAACTGATCAAATTCAAGACATTATTGAGCTTCTAATAGTAACAGATTACAGTTGACTGCAACTTTGTGATGTATCTTCAAAAATAACTATCACATAAGGGAAAAAAATTTAAACGTATTGTTTGTTAATTATCTGTTTAGGGATGCAATTCTAAATACAGATAATCAGCTATGTTAAAAAACAGTAATCAATTAATTATTGAGATGAAGGAAATACATTTTGCCATATGCTGGTAAAACAGTTTTCAACCACACAAAATCAACTCAGTTACATGAAGAATTTAAAGAACAGATACAGTCAGAATCAAGGGACTTACATTAAAAATGAATCATTAACATTACTATTATTTCCATATTGTTTTTGCAGTTTGTATACAAGAAATCCTCAGTAAATGGTACAGCATATGTGCAGAAATATGTGAAACATCACTGCCAAGTAAAGTTCACAGTTCGAGTGCAAAATATTCTTCTCCTTGAATTATTATCTCAATGAATCATTAATATCTTTACTTTTGTTTATCAACAAATGAAAAAACTACATCAGTCCCAAAACAGTTCCAGTTCCAATATATCCTCCTACTCTGACAACTTTTGAATTTCTCTCAAAATACCATCAGTGGAACTGACCGTTTTCTGCAGGAGTTTTACTTTCAAGGCTTTCCATTAGTTTTAAACATGTAGCAGGATGTAAAGGCTGTGTGCTACTTGAGTTGCTGAAAGGCTTTTACTGTGATGCATTAGTGCATGAAGACCTGAGTGTCATTAACAGTGTCTTAACAGCAACTGAGAAAACTGCAAAATAGAAGCAGCTGGAACTGATTGATGAATAAAAACAGTAAATCTGTTACAAAGAGAAACTCAGCAGTAGAACAGTGAGTGATGCGTCTTCCTCAAATATGATTAATTATACTAAAGCCGCGGAGAAAAGAGGAAACACAGGCCTCTGTGTAAAATTAATTATCATGTAAGAATTTAGGGAACCTTTCATTTCATAATGTCCTACTGTGAATCTGGGCCTTGACAAAGAGAAACTGTCAGGCCAGAGAGTCTTCATTATTCAGCTGGAGTACAGCAGAGTTTGGAAAGTATCATTTAACATGGCAGAACAATTAATTACCAGCTCACTTACTTGACCAGCTCTCCAAAAATACAGCCTCAGCTCCAGGATTTGGACTCAGTCTCTGGATTTAGATTCTGGGGGCGGACGATGACTAAAACGCTTAAAACAGTCGAATGGATGATCTCCACCATCTCGGTCTTTTCTCACTTTGTCTCTCACTACAGTGTGATTATTTCAGTGCCGCGGGAACACGAGGGATTCTGTTATTATGATGCATGTTTCCATTTGCTGCATCTGCTCGGCCCTCTCGGCTTTTACCTGCTGCTTAGCATAACTGTCACATTCTGTTTCAACCCTTCGCCCCCAGTGACTGCAGGGCTAGAAGAATATTATTAAAGCAGCTATCGAACTGTCCGCTTATGAACTACAGTTGGAACTGAGTCATGAAAATATTACTCTGAACTTTGACAGACAATTAAAGCAGACATTAAAGACAGATTCTATCAATTTCTCTTTTTATTACTTTGTAAAACCCAATTTGACGGCTTTGTCTGTTTGGCTCTGGTTGAAATTTCCAGAAATCCGTTGTCACGCCGGTAACACCCTGCTCATGTTTTCGCATTACAAAATTTGAGAGTGCATGTAAGAGGAAACATGCACAGGTATGGCTGGAAACAATGGGATGGTGAAATGCCAAAGTGGGGATTTTGCAGTCAGAAATGCAGGATGAATACTTGGCTGGAATTCCTTTCAGAGGGGATTTGTTTTTCATTAGTGTTTCAGTTGTCAACTTTCCAGCCTCCTTCCCTCTTCGTGGCATTTTGTGCACATCTGTGTGTAGAGGAAGGGAACAGTGAGCAGCAGAGAAGGGGAGATGTCTGTTTCTGAAGTGAGAACTCGTCGCTGCTCGGAGTGTTTGATGTGCTGGCTGCACATTGGGAGCAGGAGGCGATTTCCATGAATGATGAACCATCCACTGGCATCTGTGACTGAGTGGAAATCGCTTTAGTGCCCACATTATTTGGTGTGATTTTGCTCCATAAACATCTAAGCGCTTTTCAAACATTGCACAGTTTTGTTTTGTTTTTTTTCCTTGTGTTTTCATGTGTATCAGCCATGACAGCCCTCTCCTGCTGTGGACTGGCTGATAGCGGGGTCCTTCTAGGAAAGTCTCCACACTTGGCCACCTTTGTGTCACCTCTGGGCAGGTTTTTGCAGGTTAACAAGATCAGGCTCCCGTTGAAATGAACGAGGAGAGAGCAAGAAGTGCAGCTTAAATGTTCATTGGGACATTAAAATGAATAGAATCACCAGTCAAATCTGATGAAAACACGCTTAACCCCTCTGAATTCCAAAAATGTGCCGGCAGGTTTGGAAGCCTGAAAAAGGTGCCTAAAACAGAAACAGTTTGGTCCAGCTAGATTCTGTAAAAAATTAAAAATTCTATGCTCCTCAGTGCAACCGGGATGTCAGTAGTGACTCGTGTGCAGTCAACAGTGATGTGACAAAAATTCAGGGAGTTTTTGGCTGAACTGCAAGTTGTGTTTTTCATTTTTTGTAAAATGAATAAGCAAAGACATGCAACTTTAGCCTACTTTTTTAATATTATTATTTGTTTATTCTGTGATTTATGACATTATAACTGTAAAATACTGCACAATAGACATTTTTGACTTCCTTCTACTTCCAGTCATGGTTCTTCTGTTTCCATAGAAGTGGAAGTATTTGTATTGCATTGACAAATGAGCCCACAGTGAGGAAAAATGTAAAGGAAGCAACTGCTGACTGGATGTTTCCAGGTTTGATTCTTGGAAAGCAGTTTTTTGGGTTTCAGAATGGGACTTGTGTCATACAACCACCATCTTCTTTGTTACAAAATCCTACCTTAGATTTCTACTCAGGATTCTTTAAGTGGCACATCTCTCCTTTATAACTTCTCTCATGAAAACCAAGATTTAAACTTAATGTATTCCAACGTAGCATTACCCTTTGATTTAGTTTTAAAAAAAAAAAAAAAAAATGTGACAAGGTAAAATATTCTTCACATTATTGTAGTTTTCAACAACTAGTCTCAACTTAAGTAACCAAGTATGACTTTACATAGCTGCTAGCATAACAATAGAGTCTAGTATCTTTCACGTGTACTATTTCCAGCAATCAATAACTGATTCAAGTTAAAGTACTCAAATGAGAGCAGGCAGATAGACACACAGCAGTTGCAGCAGAGTAAACTAATGCACTTTGGGTATACTCTGGTCTTGGATTTACAAAGACCTAATTTGCAGTTCTTAAAGAAACAATCCAGTCAACTTGTTTGATGGGGTTTTCTGTATCATTATTCTTATTCAGCATCCTAAGATGCTTCAGTAGAAAGCAACTGAACTTCTCTATTTGGCTCATGAAGACATTTCACTCCTCATTGAAGAAGTTTGCTTGGTTTTCTTCAATAAAGGTGAAATGTCCAGTTGTCTTCCACTGAAGCACTTAGGATTACCGTGACCCAAATGACTGAGAATCTACAAAGACATATTCTTCAAAGGTGTTTTCAACATCGAACATATATAGGTCCAATAGCTTAACAGTGTGTAGCGCAGCATTATGAGGTTAAAAAAAAGTCTTGGAGCTGACTCTGCATAACATGTAGCACCATTAGAGAGGATGCATTTGTGTTTTCTGTGATGAAAAGTAAAGGCTTAGAAAGAGTTCAAAGTATCATTGTGTAGTCAAAGATGCCAATTAAAGCTACAGTTTGATGCCTTACAAATGAAAATATGGTTATGTTTAATTATTCTGTGGCTCCTGCAGCAGCTCCACAGCTCCAGTGTGACTGGATCTAATAAAACAATGGCAAACATTGTTAAAGTAAGTTCCATGTTCTACAGCCAGCTGCCGCCGTGAAGCCCAGGGGGGCCTCCATCCACCGACTCGAACAAAATAAACAAACCATCTGCTCTCATTGTGTAAAAATAAACGCTGAAATGATCAAAATCAAACTTGAATGTACGTCGACGTTAGCAGCGCTGCCTCTGCACTCATGAACGCACCATGGGTTATTCCTCGCACATCTCCAGCTGATTGTGATTGAGTGAGCGGCCTGTCTCCAATATTTAGTTGTTGTTGATTTTTTCCTTTCACTGTAGCATTCTGCTCTAGTTCCATACAGTGCAACAAACATGCAGTACAATCAGCCAAGGGCTATAATCTGCTGAGATCCCAAATGGATCTGTAATCTGTAATAGTGATGGCTAAAACTGCCGGGTCATTGCATTGTGTGAAGCAGTGCTCTGCAGCACACTCACGTCTGCTCTGTGGTCTGTAGTCAGATTTTTTCATTCTCTTATGCAAACCAGTGGCTTTTGAAATATAGCTATCATCCTGCTGTGGCTGTCAGGTTTTTTTTCTTAAATAAGAGGATTTCTGTGTATAATCTTCATTAAAAAGCCAATAAAAATCTAAAATTGCTTTTAGGGCTTATTGAATGGCTTTAATGGCACTGAGGTATAGAGTGAAGGAGCTCTGCTGTTGTATGATTCGTCAGGGAGAGACCAGGCAGAGAGCAAATGTCTGTCTGTATAGTAGCATGAGCAAAACACAGTGAATGTGAAGGCAGTTTTTCCATATTAAGTGGTTTCAGCGAGGTCCTCTGCTGTTAAAAACACAACTCGACTACTTGGTTCGTGCTGCTACTGGTTCAAGACACAGTCCAAGATTAGATTTTTGGAGTTTACATCAATGTTAGGACCAAGACTAGCAAGAAGTGGCTGTATTTGTTTGGAGAATTTATGAAAGCTGAGGGACAGTCTCTGTAACTATGCTAGTTTCCTAATCTCAGGAGGTTTAAATGACAGGAAGAGTTTTGTATCTTTTATGTAGCTAAGAAATACCATGTTATTCTCATGGTAGCTGTGTTTCTATAATGTATTTTTATGGGCATTTTGAAATATTGCTTTAGAAATGGTGAATGAAAACTGCCAGAGTTTCCAGTTTCACAAAAAAGAAGGTGGTTCTTATGATCAGATGAGTTGGTTTTGGGCTTTTTTGAAAATGAGTTAATGCGCTTCATGGTAGATGACAATAAAATAAAAGACAAATAGATGTTTGTTAGAAACATATTTGAGACACATCGCAAACTACAGTAAAATCAGTCGAAAATGCTCTGTATTTTTCTCAAAAAATATTTAAAATGCAGTTTAGCTGTACAGAATGTAATTTTTAGGAGACAGAGTAAATCGAAAAGGTCCCAAGATTGATCCTTTTTGTATCTCATATTAAATCTCAGAATCTTTGGTCTCACAGCTGCTCTCGGTTTCTGCTTTATAGAAAAATAATTTTTGCTTTTTTAAAAAATAATTCTGCCTCTTTTTGGTGAATAGTTGAGTGAGAAAAGTTTAGCTTTGAACTTTCAGTCATGTTGTAACTGCTAAAAGCTTTAATCCTGCTGTTTGACCACATCATACAGGGCTGCAGAAGTAATTCTGGTACTGATCCTCTTGCACACAACAAAATAACCACTCTTTTTGTCCCTTTTAAATGTCACTGAATGGTTTTGAATGTGAACACTGTCATTTTTCAACCTCATATTGTGCCATTCAGCGTTTTGGTAACTTTACCTCAACCGGCTGATTATGAAGCTCACTCACAGCTGCTCCCAAATCTCTTGTTCAAGTAAATAACAAAAATTCAAATTGAACTGGCCTTTAAAAAATATATAATAATACAACTTGCAGCTTACGTTTAGCATTTAAAATCAGTGTGCACCACTCAAAATTGATTTCACTCTGCTGAGTCAATGGAGTGTTAATTGCATCCATTCTTGTTTTAAAGGTAAAAATATCAACAGGGAGCAAACCAGCACCAAGTGATGAAGTTGGCTCTCAAGAGTTGAAGGTGGCAAACAAAAAACAGATTGAGAGGCTTTCTGAATCTACTTTGCAGGAGGACAAAACTGTGGATGCATTTGACCACTGCTCATATTTTTCTTGTCACCTTTTAGAAGTGCTAAATGCTCAAAGTAACACCCGTTACTGAGCTCTTACCGGCTCCATCCAGACACAGCGTGTGTCTAGCTGAGAAACACATCATCCACAAATAGATAGCTGCTCATTTCTTGGAAATATCTCTTGGTTTGTTCACTTGCTGGGGTTTGGAGTTTAGTTTAGAAATGTTGCTCTGTACCTTTCCCCATTCGGGAGAATGCCTTTCTGGATTCCAGCGGTGTCCTGCACTTTCAGGCAATCGCTGTGAACTGACCTGGTTTAGCGCTCCCTCAGAGAGGAAATGTCAGCTCCAAAAGGCTGCAGGGAACAAAAGCCTGGTTTGTTAGGGCTCCTTGATGAATTTGTGATGACTGTACTCACTCTGTGCCAAAGAACATTAATATTAATTTCTGTATGTACACCTCAACATCGATGCAGGGGGGCTGAAATAGCTCAGAGGGCCGAGTGTGAGTGAATAAATACTGGCTGTGGATGGAAACTATTTTTATTATAGCTGCAGTGATAGATGATTTATCTACCAGTTTTTGAAATGAATAAACAACAGTTTGGATCTAGAATTGCACAATGACTATTTAGCTTTCAGCATTAAAACTTAGCTTGAAGTAAGTTTGAGGAATGTGTTAACTAACAATAGGGTCATCCCGCCTCAATTCACTGAATGCCCCACGCCTGACCATCTTCAATTCAGAGATTTTCTTTAAAAGTGTTGAATATTTATTGTGTTGACTGTGTGTAAAATCTGACCTTAGAGGTGAATTAGAGTTTGAGTTAAAAATTCTTAAAGACTGGTGAGGTTGTGCACCCTTTTTTTCATGCCAAATGAATTTTTTAAAAAATTTTTTAACCAAATTTGCACCATCATATAACTGGTTAATATAGATCTATCAAAGCAAGGTTGTATTATTGAAGGCCACATGCACATATCAATGAGCCTGCAAGATTTCAGGACTCTGTCTACAGTATTTCTCAAGTTGTGGCACTTCAAACATTCATCCACAGATTGGCGCAAAGAAAACAATGCAAAAATCGACACATGGCTCCACCCCTCTCTCTCTATAAATGTTTTACTCAACACGTGACCAAAATCTTTACATGTTTTACTTAATAGCATCAGTGTAAAAAATTAAAATCATGCAAGTAAGAAATGGTCAGGCATGAACTTTGAGGTGGAATGACCCAATAAAGACAACAATAATGCTCCTTTTGGAAGTTACAGTATGCATATTTTGAATGGTGCATCAACACTGCAATTTCTGATATCTAGCTGCATTACTATGTTGAAAAGTTGTTAAAATATTGATTCTGGGGTTGACAAACGGAAAGACAAAAAAGGTGCACCAGTCCTTTAATGGGGCAGCCACTAGGTTACCACACTGCAGCCATAACTTTTCTGATTTTGGGCTGATTGCAGCATTAAGGTTAGCTTGTTAGTGTAAAAACTTACAGAGGAAGTTGTATTAAACTAGCTGCATGATATTGACCTGCTGCTGTTGACTCAGTGGAGCTTCCAGTGCTGGATGGTGAGCTTCCAACCATTATATCTGTTTCCAACTGAGCTTGCCCACTGTAACTTTCTCCCTGATACTTCGACCAAATCGGGAGGTGAACTTAGCCCAAACATTGCACTGGTGGAAACCACAGTTATTACTCTGTTTTCCTCAGATTCTTCTGCTGAACTTAGTCCACTGTCAGCTTTCTTGTCATTATAGTGCACAGCATTACAACAGAATGTCAATGTCACTTCCTGAGTAAAATGCATGCAAAACAAAAAGATAGTCCCTTAAAAGACTTTCGCAAAAAGATTAAAACAGAAGCGCATTTGAAAATGTGTAAGTATTTAGAAGGTCAGTGTTTAAAGTGCAAAATGTGGCAGCAGGATTAGCAGATAATATCAAATAAGTATATGTCCCCAGACTGTGAGAAGGCCAAAGTGCTTTTATATAATCTCCTCAGGCAGCAACTCACCTCAGGAAGTCACATTTTTCAACCCAGTAAGCGGTAATGTTTACCTGTCAAAGCATTCTGAGACATCACAAAATAACTGACAATTAAAATTGTCTGCAAATTATTTTGTCATTGATCTTCATCAGCTTATTAGTTGCTTCCTTATTCTTAAAGCCTGTGTGACTCAGAGCACCGCAGAGTGACCCAGTTAGTGGCTGTATTGCTTTGGTCAACACCATAATGATGCAATCCTGCACCAGAACCAGCCACAAAAATCCATCAAACATGGACAAACTTTGATGAAAATGTGGTGGGAGCACAGATTCTGAACATCAAAATATGTTGCTCCCAATACCTGTATGTCACAATTACAATGAAAGCATCACAGCTTTTTAATGGAGGAGTTGTGGCAGAAATCATTAAATGTTCAAGGGCATGAAGCATCTAATCAGGAATCTCAGAAAACCTGGAAAGAGGTTGTGTCATCAGAGTCATATAAGCTTGTGTTTCAGTTTTTTGAAAGAAAATCCAGGCATAAAAGCATTATCTGCTGCTCAGGGTTTAACATGGCAGCGGATTGGTAATGCAGACTCTCGTCATTATCTGATGGCAGCTCTGCACAGTGATGTCGCATCCATTTTGCAGACAGAGAGAATTGCACCTCAGGTACAAAAACACGCTTCCCCTTTGATGTTCCCTCATTCCAGGACGATGATGCCCCCGGACACAGCAGTAAACAGATTTAGGGGGTTGTTTATGAGCAGCCAGATTAAGCCAAGCAGAATCCTCAAAACACAGATCACTGAAACTTTACGGGAAGTTGAGTGGCACTTTGTGAAAACTCCTACAGAACTGGAGGCCTTTTCTCTTCAGGAATGATGCAATATCAGGTTATGATCTGTTAGAAAGCCGTGGCTCCACTCCTGAGTGCTTTGAAGTTGAGTTTATCTTCATTCACAAAGACTCCCACAAACACTTATATGTTTTTAATGACAAAAAATAAGAAACATTGGTGTTCATTTAAGGAAATAAAAAAACACTATTGAGTTCAACAACAGTCCAAATAAGAATCTATCAGTTCATATTAGTGCTTATACAACTTCATTTCATTTTAGAGCTAAAATCATTATCATTTTCTAAATAGTAAAGAGATTTCCTAATAAACAAGACATTCCCAGCATTTAATTGCTAATTTCTTCCTTCCATTCTGCCAAATACCGTCAACAAAGACAAGAAAACTAGACAGAATGTATTAAAAAAATGACACAAATTGGTTTTGAATGAATATTTATGACCATGCTGGAAATGTTAATCATATCGTGACCAGGAAATTATAAACTCCAAAACATGCTGTTGTTATGAGAATATCAGCGTGTAATGTTTTTTTGGTGAGGCAGAGCGGGGCAGCTGTCGAGAAAAGCGACTGATTACTGTATGTCCGGCACATCCTGCAGCTATTCCAGTCCACCTCCTGATGACTGTTATTTGCTGTGTGACAAGGCAATTATGATGTGTGGTGCTTTGCTTGTCAGTGATTGTTGATCAGCCCCAGCATTTGTCTTCCTGAGCTGGTAATAAGAGGGAGCCGTAACACCATTAACTCTGATCAGGAGGCAGACAGCACACTGTAAAAAACACCAAAAAAAGTAGGGGAAAAATTAAAATTTGAAGGCAACAAACATCAATTTAATGTCAAGTTAGGCTATTTAACCTAAGTATTGAGCAGCATTGTTTTTTTCCTGGTGTCTGTCAGAGGAGTCATAGCTGTCTTGGTGGCCACCTTCATTAGTCACTTTAAAAAGTGTGAATACTGATGCAGATGTCAGTTTTTTTTACACTTTAATTTTTAGTTAATTGACATTACTTTGTAGAAATTTGTTGTTATTTAAACATGAACGCCCTTTTTTCCTTTTTTGTTTTTGTAAATTCTTATCAAAACAGCGTAATTGAATATTGAGTTCACCAGTTTGTTGACTGCTCTGTTACCACCTTATTTCAGTGCAGTGGACCTGTGATTTTTCCCTCATAAAAAGGAAAGAATGTAAAAATTTTGAGACTTGAGGAACTGGTGGATTTGCATATTTTCTGGCTTTGACCCAGGAGACTTGAGGTCCTTCTTGGACATTTATTGTAGTTTATTTTTTTCACTTAAGCCTGGTTTTCGTGTTGACTCATCGTTTTTTACTCAGTGTTTACTTGCATTTCAGTCAGTGTTTGGTTAAATATAAGCACCAAAACTACACTGGACTGTTTAACCTGCCAATGTCTGCTGCTGCAGTTTGTGTTAGCATTAGCTTTAGCCTTGGAGATCAGTGCTGTTCATGAGTGGCTCACACTTTTAACTCTTTCATGTCCGTGTGTGAATGGTTGTTTATTGTCTGTTTCATTTTCTGCCAATCGTATGTAAGATTGCAGGCAGATGATGATGCTAATTAGAGTACAGCTAATTTCTAATTAAGGTTAAAATACCATTTCATTCATTTTGATTTGTAATTAGATGTCTCTTATTTAATTAACAAGTCTATGTAAAATTACATAACCACTGCTTCTTTTTCTATTGATTGTCACAATTTATATCTAATTTAGAAATAGATTTATAGTTGGTAGTAGTAATACGAATACCTCTGAGATGTGTAAAATGACAAATCCATTATGAAGCTTTTTTTCAGACAAGAAATAGGTAGATTTCTGGAGAAATTAAGCCTTAATGACATTGCAGCGTTTCTAAATAACTCAATTTAAATCATTAAATAAACAACCCATTGGCCATCCAGTCAACTGCACTCATGTTTGTCATTCTGAAAGTGATAATTAAACAATTAAAACCTGAAACAGACCAGCCTATCTAATTACATTGAACTTTCCTGCAAGCCCCGTAACTAAAGGACACAAGTTAGCTGAACGTTCTTGCTTTGTAATGAATAATTAAGATTCAAACTTATCAGAACTCTGTTGAAACAGGAAGCTAGCTTGATTTGCTGACCCTGTTTATTTTCTCATTAACTGCTTAAAATGTGAGGTTCCAATGGCTAACAACTTCTAATTATGTTTGCTAAGTAATCGTTTGTTGCCATTTTTACAGTGAACATACGTCTGCGGTGTTTGTGATGTTTTTTTTTCTACGCTGTTTTCTCTTCCTCCTTCTTTTCTATGTGGCTGCTCAGAGTAGTCGTCAGGTTAATCACTCTGACAGGAGCTGCAGTGGCCATTTTACCATTTAAACTGATGTTAGCTGTCTGACTGGTCATACTTTCACTGCATACTAATGTCAGCAAGACACAGCAAAGACACAAGCAGACATTAAATATATAGATAAATATGTTACACTCAGATAAATACATAAAATTGACATTTTCTCTTCATTTCCATAACGAACATACATAAAAAAAAAAAAACAGCTGGTTAGTCATATGTTAAAAGAAAATACCCCCTTACATGTATCACTCCTTTAAATACATGAGATTATATTCAGGAGTTCCACATTAAGAGCCAGTGATTAGGAAATACTGAGAAATGGAACGTATTTAAACCTCTGACATCGAGGAGCTGCTGTTCTGCTGCTGAAGTGTTTGGTGTCACTTTGCCAAGATGTGAAGAGCTCTCAGAGTTTCAGGAAAAAAAGGCTGTGAGTCTTGCAAGGGGATTTAAAATGGAAATCATCTGCAAGTGGCGTAGATTTGAAAATGTCTCCATAACTAGTACTATTGTAGAATTTTAGCCATAATAAGCATTATAGTCAAGTAAGGGTGTGTTTTGTGTAGGTTTCTGTAGAGTTTTAATCCCTAATATTTGAATTACTGAGGTAAATTCTGAACATAAGTAACACTATAGGGTCTTAACATCAATAATTAAGGTTGCTAGATTCATTTGTTCTGCTCATCTTGTTTTTCTGAGTGACTATTTATTAAATGTGTTGTATAAGTAACAGCGATTGAACTTGAAACAACTGCCAGTTCATCCAGGACTAACTGCACAAGCAAATTCACTTCATTCACTTCAATTCGCCTTCAAAAGCCCCAAAATTTCACTGCAAAAATCTTTAGGAAACTGTTGCAAGTGTTGGTGCCGTGTCTTTCAGAAACTACTAATTTGACCTGCATGGGAGATGTGCCAGGAAAAGGCTCTGCTTTCTAGATGAGAATAAAATTACAGTTTGCAATTGAACTGACTGGCAAAGACCAGATCTTTTGGGGTAATTTGTTCTGGATGGTAGACAGGTTTGATCAAAGTTGACCTTCATTTGGAATGTAAAGCATGGTGGTGGAAATGTTCCGGTGTGGGGTTGTTTTGCAGCCTCAGGTGCTGTACAGCTTGCGATCATTGATTCAGCTCTGAATTCTGCATCATTTTCAAAACTTTTAAAGATATTACAAAACTATCTCACCAGGAGTTGAAGAATAGATTAATGGTCCAAAGCACACAAACAAATCCACAAAGGAATGGGTTAAAAAAAAAAAAAAAAGAAGAAGAAACAGAGACTCTATGACATGGAGTCAAAATCCAGATGTGAATCTCATCAACATGCTGTGAGCGGATTTGAAAGTGCAAGAAAACTCTCAAACATCTTCCAACAGAAAGAGTTTTGCAAGCCAGTATCTGTGACTGGTACAAAATCATGCAGAATACTAACTTTTTCCACTAAATACTGTCAAACCTGTTGTGTTGTTATTTGGTAAAAATCCATTTGTGGTGGTTATCAACTGTGTTTGCATTCAAATATGTTGGAAAAAGTCAGTGGAAACAGTTTCCACAGGAGGCACATATTTTTCACACAACTGTTAAATCAAAAAGATAAGGTCATGGAAAAGTTTTATTTTGCAAGTGGGCGTCACGTTTAAAGCATAACTGTGTGTGAAATTCAAAGATGATAGTTGGCAAGTGGCAAAATGAGCAGCGCTGTTTTGGAAACTGTATTTTTTTTTTCATTTAGAGGCACAGAGTGCACTGGCACAAATGGTGGGATGATTATTTTGTGAATTTGCACAATGGAGTCTTGTTTCATCAGGAGATGGTGTCAGCGGTTGTAAAATACAGAGAACAGCAAACAGAATGTCTCTTTCCAGCCATGTTTTTAGGAGTTCATTAAAATATTCAGTCTTCAGTGTTCAAATGTTCACAACTTATATCCTCATGTTTCTAGAAACTAAAGGTCAGAGGCAAATATTCAGCAATCATCTGAGACTTCTAATAAAATCTTGAAGCTACGCTAGTAGAATTATGCATGGCAGCAGGTTTGCAGAGAATAGAGCTTTGTCGTATGATGCAGAGTATTCAAATGCGTGAAGACTTCATATTCCTTCAGCACTGAAGCTGTGCAGAGCAGATCTGTTTATCATCTATAGCACAGGTTTTCAAACTGTGAGGCAGAGCACTTTTTAAGTCTTTTGAACAAAGTCCAAAACAACTCTCAGCTTCTTAGAAAGCAAGTCCAAGTCAGGAATTATGTTTTTTTTTCGCAGTTAATCAGTGCTAAGTAGCAGAAAAATATACAGAAAATATTTGGAAACAGAACTTTTAATGTTTAAAAGGTTCATGGAAAATATTAACTGCAGTTAGATTCACACTACCAGTCAAAAGTTTGGACACACCTTCTAATTAAATGTTCTTTCTTTATTATTTCTACTTTCTACATTGTAGATACACAGTGAAGACATCAAAACTGTGAATGAATGAATGAATGAACGCGTATGGAACTAGAAAAGCACTCAGAGAGCGCAGTACTCCGCCAAGGCTGCTCAGTTGACATATTTGTTGGGAGTAAATGCTTACAAACGGTATAGTGGCAATCAGAGATTCCCTGTTAGTTTAGATAGGGGTGCTGCAACATTGTACTTTTGGGTTACATTATTTCTGTACATTAACTATCTTTATATTTTTCTTTTTACTTGTTCACCAACTTCTAGACAAGTTCGCTTTTGGTTATGTTTGGTTCTTCTATTTATGTAGCGCCCATTTTCTTTTGCATTTAACTCCCTCACCTTCTGTTACCTCTATGTACACATTTTCTTTCAAAATAAATCACAGCCCATCACTCTATAATTCAGTTTCATGTTCCGTTCTTTTTTTTTACCACCCGACTACAGTCGGGTTGTAACAAGGAGAGTGATGGAGTGCTGCTTAGGTCAGATGACCTGGCCTCCACAGTCACCTGACCTAAACCCAGTCCAGATGGTTTGGGATGAGATGGACCACAGAGTGAAGGCAAAAGGACCAACAAGTGCTCAGCATCTCTGGGAACTCCTTCAAGACTGTTGGAAAACCATTTCAGGGCTCATGGAGAGAATGCCAAGAGTGTGTAAAGCAGTAATCAAGGGTGGCTATTTTCAAGAATCTACAATATAAAATACGTTTTGACTTATTTCACACTTTTTTGTTTACTACATCGTTCCATATGTTTTCATTCATAGTTTTGATGCCTTCAGTGAGAATCTACAGAGTAAATAGTCGTGAAATAAGAAAGACCATTAAATGAGAAGGTGTGTCCAAACTTTTGACCTGTAGTGTATGTTTTCATTTTCATGTTAAACTTCAATTCAGTATTCACTTCAAGCATGCGATGCAGTATTAAAACATGAAACACCATCAAAAGTGCATGAATTTGTTTAAACTCTAGGTCAGACGTGCTGGAAAATGTACGATTAGTAGCTGTTAGATAAAAGAAGCGTTTATATTGGTACAGCCACGCATACATTGATTAATATGTAGCATAAACAACCAACCAACGTTTCAGTCTGTTCAGATTAAACAGAATTCAAAAGCAGCATTAGTCTCATTATTTAGCAGCCACACCTCGTAGATCTCAACTGAGTTTGTGATTTGCCAATTGCCTTGCATCAAATTGTAATTACAATCTGAAATGAATGAATATTTCAGCCCTAGTTGCAAGTATGAATCAAAATCAACTGTATGTGTCAAATAAGAACTTTTACAAACAAAGGTGCAGTTACACAGAAAACCTGTTTTAGCACCTTTCTGCTCTGTCAAACCAATTTCGATTATATCAGCATTCGAGTTAACGCTTGATGCGATCAACATTTTAGCAAAGCCTATAATGATCAATCACTGTTGTGCATGAAGGCTCAAACTCTGTATTTCATGTTAACATAAAAAAATTAGATCAAGCAATTTGCACAAATGTTTGTTTTGATGAACGTGACGTTAAATGGAGCCAAAACCCTTAAAGGAAAATCATCACAGCAGATCACACACATGTATTTTACTGTCTTCAGCTTAATTAACAAGGTTCAGCTTCAGTTTTAATCACCATGTTCCCCTCTGAGGATTGTGTTTACAAGACTGCTGCCGACAGGTTTGTGTGTTTTTTTTTTAATTCAATACTGGCTTTTCATTAGTTTTTCACAGAAGGTGTTTGCCTCCTCCAACATCTCATTTACAGCAGGATTAAATGAGTGTCATTATTTCTAGTAATGAAATGAATTTTAAATATTTTACAAAAACAAAAGATCTATTTTCAGTACCCAAAAGTAGGAGCTGGCATATATATAAATATTTGTGTTTTGGTGTCACTTTCGTGTCCAGAGGGAAGAGAAAAAGATGATTCAAGTGGTGGAAACTGTTTAGCTTCTCATTTATAGACTATAATTGAAAGTGTTCATTAGGATATGGAGACTTTGCAAGCTTCCTGCTTGTGGTATTAATTATTAAAAACATTGTTCGCTGAGCTCCAAAGCGCACAGCTGCATTCAGCAGAGCATTTGTCAGTATTCATGGTCAACAAGTTGAGTATCATCGGCTGAAATCAGGTCAAGTCTGGAGGCGTAGCAGGTATTTTCAATGAGCTGAGTTTTAGTCTCAGAGGAGGAAGAGATATCCCATTAGGTGGGAGAAACAGGTGTACCTTGGTGCTGTATAATGACACTGAGGTCTTTCATTTGTCTGACTGGTTTGTGCTTTTCATGGTCAGCAGCTGGAACAGCAGCAGAGGCTGTGACTAAGTGGAGGCGCTTAGATTTCCTCAGCTCCCGATTATAGCAATTTATGTCAAAATTCATAGTCTGAGTCATGCCGCAGTTAAATATTAACATAAAACAGAGACATGAAACATATATTTTTAGTTTCTTTTGTGACTTACACTTTCCACATGTCCCAAATCATAAAAAATCCACTTAGAATTCATGGAGATTATATATATATATATATATATATATATATATATATATATATATATATATATATATATATATATATATATATATATATATATATATATTTAGCTGTTGAGGAAATTGAGAGTTTGCCTTCAGCCTCCCTGTAGGCCAAAGAACACTGAGTAAATTGGCACAGCTTCTCCTACAGGACAGCAACAAATACCTGTAAAAATATCGGCAATACCACATTTGTGCAGGATTTTTCATGTACGGTATATTTTATGTTTCTTTTTGTATCAAAGTAATCCAATGCTATCTTCTGTACTTGCATGGGAACAAGGGATTTTTAAAGGTCCCAGTTTGCCAAAATAAACCCTTAGAGCCTGATGGATGCACTTGACATCCAAATTGACAGCCTTTCTTCTCAGTTGGATTGCTTTTAATTTCTTTATTGCAGAGAGGTGCAAAACATCAAATGAAACGGCACAAGTTGACCTTTCCAGTGATCCTAGGATTATTTTAATCATAGTTACAACCTGCCTGCAGCTCTGCATCCATTTTTCCACCCATTTTTCTTGTTTGAATTACTCATGAGCTCGGCATGGCATAGATGTTAAATTCTACATATGTTAATATCGGTACAATAATATTTTAATATCATAACCCAGGAAAGAGCAAAGCTGGAGCTTTGTAATTATTCTTATCATTCTGTCAATACCAAAGTAATATTGTTATAAAGACAGATCGTGTGCAAAGTGATATTTTTAATAATTTCTTCACCTATTTTCACTCCTCTTGTTTGATTAAATCCTGAAGTATACATCGTTTCATAACATAGATCCATCACATATTAAAACAAATGAGGCCGTTTTCAAACTACAGTTGTCATTTCTGAATTGTCTTTCACACAGAACTCACATTGCACTCCAGTTAATGAAAAAAAGAAACACAAACAAGGAATTTTGTTTTTCACTCCAAACTCCAGGGTTCCTTTGTTTTCCATCTCTGCAAGTAGACTGTTATATGTACTTAAATAAATAAAATAATGGCATTTATTTCTGTTCTGATGTTGCCAGATTCAAGACAATCTCCTTGATTCAATAATGGAAAAAAAATACTTTTACTGCCAGAATTTCATGGTGAATTACCTATAAAAACATAATATTTTTGAGGACAGATACTGGTGTAAATTTGCATTTGTTGTTTGAATCTTGATCGCATCTCTGATGTCGGAGCTCTGCCCTTCAGCTGGAATATTCACTCTGCTGTTCTGTTCTTTATTCTTCATTGTCCCTCCTTTTATTCTTTAATAAATACTGTTGCACCTTGACAGAGGAAAATGTAAAAAATCTAAGTATTTTCCAATGAAATGTTGGAGGATCTGGATAGATGCGGCTGTTCTGGATAAAACAAGTTCCATCATATACAGCTAACCCTTATAATAACCAAGACAAGAGCTTCCAAGTAAAAGTGGTGAAATTACCTTGAAAATAGCTTCGGGCTCGGTAACTTTAAAACAACAGTTTTCAGGTTGTGGTTGGAAGCGAAATCACCGACTCCATGGCAACGTTGCATTTTCATTTGGCATCCCCCAAGGGTCAGTGAAAACATATACGAGTAGTTCTGCAACTTGTAGTGTGATTATCCACTGAATAGGAAAACAGAGAATATATCTTCTCAGTATCAATGTTTATCTGGCAGGAGTAAGACTCAGAATAGTCCTTTAATGTAATTCTTATACTCTCATATATTTTCACAAGTTTAAATTTACTTTACTTTCAACTAGAAACCAATCTTATCCTGGAAAGTGTGTGTTGTATATCTCGTCCCAGTTGTTTCGTCTTGTAGGACGAAGGTGCATGAAGCTCTGAGTGCTATCAGCACCTTGCCCTCATTGCTACCAGTTTTATGATCTTGGAAGCCTGTGGCCTCAGTTTACTGTGCAAAGCGGCATTTAACTAAATGAGGGGAGAGATAAAAAAGGTGGCCAGCATTATGACTGGAATCCACAGCCGTTTGATGTCAACTCACTGCGTTTCATGTAGAACCGCTGTAGATTTACATGCAATGTAACCTAAAAAAAGTGCTTAGATTTCTGAATATCAAAAATGTGCATATTTTAATTATTTAATTGTGAATTTAAGTAATAGATCTTGAATCCGAGTTGATTTTTGAACAGGAAAAGTCCTTTATTTGTAACTAAGTAAGCTCTGAATAGTGGTTCCATTTCCATAAAAATTTTCCACAGTTATGTATTCACCTCATTTTCTTAGAAGCTGATATTTGCATATTGTGATGTGACTCAGTCAACAAGAGAAATTTAAAACATAAATACTTTGTTTTTCTGTTCGTTTGTTCCATGCTACAACTTAGTTTTTATTCCACACTGAGGTTTTCTTTCCTTTTTCTTGGCAGCACTTTGGTTTGTTTTGCCTTTTCTGTCAGAAAACATAAATATGATGAATTAGTGTTTCTGTAACTTGCAATCCTGTACATGAATTCCACAATATCTTCAAAACATCAGGTATTTGTCTGACATTATGCTGTTGTGATAAAATAGAGCTGAATGAACAAAGTCTGAGTCATTGTAAGGAAAGCTTGACAATTACTGAATGGGCAGAAATCCGTCTTCTTACATGATCTTTTAAATGTGAGCGTGCTGTAATAGGCATTCAGCTTTGTTTGTATAGCACATTTCAAACACAGCGAGAATTTAAAGTACTTCACAACATTAAAAAACACAGTAAAGGACACAGATGTAACATTTTAATCATTTAAATCCAAAATTCACAATTAAACTTAGTACATGTGCAGAAATGAGATGCAGGAGTAGAGTAGGCAGTGTGAAAAAATGAAAGGTTTTTAGTCCATACAGACACTGAAAAACCTAAATCAGCAACACTTGACTCATAAATGTGAGTCTGACAAACCAAATAGCAAATTAAATGGTGCAAGCCGAAAGTTCTTTCAGCAAAAACAGCCAACTATTCATTTAAATCCAGCCGGCTACTTTATTATATTCACTTGATTCTGTTAAAAATAGTTTTAATTGAAAAGTTTGAATTGGTTTTGCATATACATCACTAGACTCCCCCTAAAACCAACAATACGTTGTCAGAGACAATAGAAATATTCATATCTGTACTGTGTCTGCACATATTCTGTATAAATGTGTGTTTTTGAGCCCTCAGCTGAGAGTTTGTGTCCAAATAATGAGCAGAGAGTCAATAATTGATGACAAAACACACTAAGAATTGCACTGATTGCTCATTAGACGGCCACCTCGGGATAAAAACTGGAGGCAGCGACTTGACGAGAGCACAGTGATCATTAAAAAGTCCCATGAAAGTGCTGCATTTTTAATAAATGCCACACAGACGTTTATGGGCCTAATGAGTGAATGAATCGTCTTTGTTTACATTCCACTTGTTTATAAAGTGAATTCACGTGATTAGAGTCACGTCATTCACATGTTTTGGTACTTTGGAGCCATTTTTGGCACAGTTTTAATTTAAAACCAATACATAGGCCAGATAAAACATAGTTGAAGAAGTTGGTTTGTTGATTAACAACAGATTTAACTGCCATTTGTGACATTTATTGACAAAACTTTCAATAAAGTTGTCAATAAATAAATGATAAATAAGGTCTAAGGATTCCTATGTACAGGACTTAAGATCAGTCTGGAATAGATGTGGTTTTAAATGTTAACCCTCTTGACACCAAGCATTTTGTGGGCGTTTTTTTTTTTTTTTTTTGCTCTGGACGCATTTCTACTCACTGTAGATTTTTTTTTATAATTTTTTATTTTTTTTGCTGCAATATAAAATCCTGCACCTCTATAGAAACAGGACAACCATGAAGAAGAGAGCTAAGAAATGTCTTCTATGCAGTGTGACATCAATCCTCAAAAAGAAGAAGGAAAAATAACCTAAAATTGTTTTATCTTTGATTATTTAATTTGTAGTAACTGGAAATCTAACTGTAATCAACATCCACAACATTTTTTTCTAAGTGCCCACAGGTCTAGATGCATTTTACACCAACTCTACAAAGATATTGCACCACGCTGAATGCAACAACTTGCTGCCAACTTGCTCCCCTGTGTACCATTTTTGAGCCATGCTGCATGTATTTTACTACTCAAATATGTATTGTTTTGCTCTCAATCACTCTAATTTGTTTCCAAACCTCTGTTCTCTTTGCTATGTGTAAAAACAGCCTGCAGTTCCCTGGAAAAGTCTCTATTTTTGTCATATGTTCGTTGGTTGCAGCTGAGTCAACCACAGCTTTTCAGTTGCATGGAGAATTGCAGAATTTTTTTGAGTTTTTTACCAAAACCAGTGCAAACGGTTAAGTTTTTGCGAATTTTGAAGCAAGACATGCAAAATAAAGAGATGTTATTGATGAAATGTGAGACTTTTAACCTTAGATTTGGTTACTTTTCCAGACACAACTGTTCATAATGAAGTTTTTGAAAATTCTATGATTTTTTTTTTCAGTTTTACTGTTTCTTGCTGTCATTTTGGTGATTTTTTTTTTTTTTGTGTGTAAAGAAAACATGTCTTTTCAAACCCACCAGCATGTTTTTGGCTTCAGAGGGTTAACAGTTATTTACAGGCTGTCAGCGCTTCAATGCACAAGAAGCTTAATTCTCTACATGCTTACAAATAAGCAGATGAATTCATTAAATATATCATAGAAGAAGAAAATTAAAGTGTATCAGAGGCCACCAAATTTTAACTTTTGTAGCCAATTTTTTTGCACCTGAACCCCTTAAATAGCTACTTTTTCCAAGTGTTTGTCTCCTTAATGCCCTTGTGGAAAGCTATGAGTGCGAGAAGGATTTATAATAACTGAAAACTTTCATTCCCAACAGCAGGCTACATATTTACCCAAACACTCTGACAAAGGAAGATGTCTCCAGACAGACTTGTTCTTTTCACAGACTCCTTTTCTTTTTTTAATCTGCTGCTTTTCTCAAAAGCAATAGATGTAAATTGTCATCTGGTGCATTGTTGCTTTGTCTTCCCCTCACATACAGTATAAAGCCATATAGGCATTTTGGCACAGCATTTTCTGTTTCTCGCTGCAACATGCCATTAACTGCTCATTTTTGACCCCACTAATAGCATGAGTCTCCCTTTTGTCATCCATCAGACAAATTTGTCTCATGCTGTATAATGGGGCTTCACAGGACGGCTGGTCTGCTGCAGGTTTTTCGTCTTGTTTTTCTCCCGTGTTACATTTTCTGTTGTCGAAAGGTTAAAAGCAAAGATGAAATTACTCCTTAATTACAGCACCAGCAGCTGTTACCTCTGATTCGTCCGCCAGTGGTTTGACAAGCACCCAGACAGCTTAAATGTATACTTTCTGCTCTGTATTGATTCCTATTTGCCATGAAACCATTAATAGACATTTTACTTTGGGGAACAGTCTGTGTTTCTTTGCAGCTATGAGCGATTTGACTTTAACGTATGGTGCTCTCTGCAGGATATGTACACATTTAATTGTTTATGCTTGGATGCTTGCTCAGTGTTGTGTTACTTATGGGGTGCCTCTCAGTCTTATGGCAAAATCAGCAAATTGATTTACTTTCCATTAAGCCCACTGAGAGCACCAGGAGCAATTAAATTAAAACAAACAATTAAAACAAATCCAGGAGAACGAGCAGAAGCCGCCGGGTTGCTTTTCTTTATCCACTTCGGATTGTGTTTCGCTCAGAGAGAAAACTTGACTAATTGCTGTAACACTGGCACATCTGACCTCACATACTGTATACAGCATCTGAGCTGCACGAATTCTGCAATAACCCGACCTTACAGCAAACCTGAAGGAAAAATCCATACAGGACAAATGATGTAAGATAAAGAGAGGAGAAAAAAGCAAGAGAAATCAGCTTTTCCTGAGAGGTGAAAGTGTGAGTTAATGAGTTACTGAACTCAGGTTCAGTTTATGCAGGAAAACAGCACAGTGGAAACGACGCAGGCCTGACTGGACAAGTAATGATGCTTCTTACTTGTTGGAGTGATGGGCGGTTTGCAACTATGTGTGACAAAAATTACACTCCTTTACAGCTAAACTGCATATATGTTTTGAAAGAAGCTTTTGAGAGGTGACCAGAGGGCTGTACTACAAAGCGAGATTAATGGGTTAGTGAGGTATGTTGAGCCAAAAGTCTGAGTTTTCAGAATCACAAAGGTGGCTTTCTTTTTACCTGGTTACATCTCCATGGCAACATATGCTGTAGAGCTAACCTGGTCAGGAGCAGATTATATTAAGAGTTTCAGATTTACATTGGCCATAAGAAGCATCTCTCTTTAATAATAATAATAATACATTTTATTTGTAGGCGCCTTTCTTGACACTCAAGGACACTTTACAAAAAAAACCCCAAATACAACAGAACAGATAAAAACCATACAAAAGGATTAAAAACCCATACATAGAGATAAAAAACCATACATAAAGGGAAAAAAGTGTTTTCTAACGTTTATTCACAAGCGATGCAGATTCTCAACTGAGGGAAAATGTTTTTTCTGCAAACACTTTGAGCTGCATGTTACTAAACCCACTGAATGAAGCAGTTACAGTATGACACACTGTATGCATTACGTTGCCATGGGAACCCCACATGTGTTTAGTTGCGTGTTAAGTTTGATCCTGATTTGCTGTCTGTTTCACTGCTGATACTGCAACTGATGTAACACAGATGAGAACGCTGGTTATTCTCCTGGTTTTACTGCAGAGAATATTCAATTAGTAACATTAATTTCACTTTGATTTGGCCACAAATTAAAGTGATTTCCTGCATTATCTGACAGTGTCGGACCTAAGTGCACTACCATGTTTACATATATGAAGTTTAAAGTTTAGTAACTTTATTGTAAAGCTGTCAGATAGAAATAATCAGCTGCACTGATTGGTGAAATGAATACATTGTGCACATTGAACAGTTCTCCACCAGCATTTCCAGTAGCAGTGCCTTGATTGCTGCTTTGCACACTCGTGGCATTTGAATATTGATTGAAAAAAACAAGTTTTTCCACAAAAAGAAGCTCATTTACTTTGTTAAATTCCTCAAAAAAGGTGACTTTTCCCTTCTCACACACTGAAAAAGATAATATTAAGATACAGAACAAATCAGAATGTCAGCTGACAAGAATTTGGGTGCTTTTTTTCTGAACCATTTCAAGATATTAACTCAATGACTTCACTGAAAAAAAACAGTTTTGAGCATCTTTAAGTTGAATTTCTGACAAATCATCATGTTAATTAAGCCAAGCAGGTATAAATCTCACTCTTTTCTGTAGTGTCAGGAATGGAACGTCATTTTTGGTCTGTATTTTGTTCCCCCTCTGTTAGCTCCAAAAGGCTCTATAAATACATCAGAATAGCAAAACTGGCTCATTTAGAATTGGATTATGTCTTAAAAACATCTATAAGTTAGACCTTTTTCTGCCCTCTCAGTTTGCAGTCCACTTATCTCTCTGTTTCAGTTTTTTTCTCAGCTGTGTTAATTTAAAAAGAACCATATCTAGCAAAATTGATGTAACACTGTTTTCCCAAGAAACAATCTTGCCTGAAAACAAACAAAATCCATTGAAGGTGAGAAGAGATTTTTGTTTTGCTGTGTAGGACTGCAACATAGGTTATTTACACCCAGACCTTTCCCTATTGCAATGAAAAATATAACACTCGTTCTGGGATTTTTGGAAAATAAAGACACAATGCATGCAGTTGTTGAACTGAAACAAGCCAAATTTAGCCTCAAAAATGCCAAACTCGTCCAAAAAGCACAGAATTAATGCACTGTGTGTTGCAGCGTACTGCTGCCTGCTTACGATACCATGTTGGAGTTATAAAACAACATTTTTAAAACAAACATCAACATCTCATTAGATGCTGTAGATGTACATGTGCTTTTTCATGGCTGTAGATTTAATCAACTGACAGAGAAAATGATATTTTAGGCTTAAAGAAGTGGTGAATCATGGATTTTGGAACAAACCGCAAGAAAGTCTTTGGCAAGTACACTGAAACTGTTATTTTTGATTAAATCCAATTAGTCACCCTTTTTTAAAAAAAGTGTGTAAGGGATACAAAATGAGTAATTGCAACCAACAAGCACAATATACATTAGAGGGATTAGCAGTGCAACCATGTGCTAAACACATTATAACAGTCGAGAGCATTAATGCACAGCCCAAGCATGACATGGGTCACTTGTGGCTTCCAGATCCCTCTTGTGTTATTTACCCTCTATTAACCTGTGCTGATTTGTCCTCTACAGAAGTCTAGAGAAAGGTGAAAGTATGGGCTTCTTTGTTGCAGTGCATTAAGCCTTGCTGTTGTTGTGCTAGCATGCTGCATGACTTAACATATGTCTCCCTAAGTTTCCCTAAAAACCTCTGCACTGAATTATCTTGCCTCTTTGATGGAGCGATGCAGCAGTAACAAAGTGTCTCATTGAAATATATTAAGTGAGGTTCTGGCTTGGGAAAAGTTAACAGAAGCTGAAAAAAGCCCTCAGCAACTCAGTGACTTGGCAGGCTGTGTGTCTTATCCGAGGCCAGAATGTTGTTTGTTTGGGTTTTTTTCTTTCTGAAGATGTATTTTTTTAGCATCTGCCTGCTTCTCTGAGCAAATTATTGTATTAAGTCGGCATCCAGGGGAAGAAAAAAAATTCTTATTTAGTACAGTGGTGAAATTAAATCAAAATGCAAAGTCAATTAGAGTGGTGTTTGGCTCTTGAGTGAAGATGCACGCTGGCAGGGTTCTTGTTTTCAGAGGCACCAGGAAGACATGAAGCCCCGTTACTGTCTTGCAGCATATGTTTCCTCTGCCTGTCGTGTGTTTTTTCATAGATGCACAAATGCAACATAAGATAAATCCCTTCAGTGTGACTTGTAAAGAGATGTGCGCCCATATTGTTGCTTTTTTTTCCACATTGTGCTGCTTTAGTTTCATCCACAAAAGATGCTACACTAATCTATATGCTATTTGCAGCTTCCTTTATCTGCAAAACATAGATAATGTCCCCCATAGGTACCTTTGTTTATTTGGCATTGGGTAAATGGGGAGCGCAGGTACTGACTCCATCTACTGTGTTTGCACTTTGTCAATATTTGTGCGTTTCAGGTTGTCTAAACTGTGAAACAAGTATTGGTTATTGATCTCTGCATGTACAGACACCAACAGGTATCATGGCTTGGATCAGGTTGAGTGGCTGCTCAAAACAACTTTTAAAGACACTTATACATGATTATACATTTCTGCTGCAATGACTTAGATGATGGAAAATGTAATATTTATGAGAGCAGATGGGAAAACTTTAATGGAACTGGTCGCCGTGTTTTAGGAAAGTGTCAAAACTTTTGGTGCACATTTTCTCTGTTTTTGTTGCTGCAACATGAGCCTGGATTACTTTTCTCCACTGGGATTATCTGAGTTATTGCAAACGTCATCTCCAGCCATTGTTGTCTTGGGAGGGCGACAGACATTTCCAGTCAGCGCTGCACCAGAAAGCCAATGAGAACACACCAAAATCCTTTACAAGATGGCAGGAGCAGCTTTACTTTCTGTCTTTTTAAAGTCACTTTAAACGAGTCGTCACAGTTCTAGAATTTTAACAGATGATACAAATATCACTGAATTTCTCCAAGTCTCTACCAGTTTCAATACAATGGTTCAATACAATGGCAAAAAATAAACCAACAGAATGACTGAATTTCAATATCAAGTCTTTTATTCGAACCTTCAGGTAATAAAAATCAACATTACTGATCCCTAACTCAACACTGCGTGTGCGAGAAAAATAAATAATAATATTTTATTTGAAGCAATTTGTGATGGCGCTTTCAAGTAAAAAAATAAAAATAACAAAAAATGAAAAAAATGGCAGAGCTTCAGAAAAACCCCGATTTTTAACGCGTATGTTGCTGCCTGGAGGTTGTCATTTTCTATAGTGAAGGGGATTTTTTAAATGGTTGAACAGAAGAAGGGGAGAAGAAAGTTTTGTGAAATATTTAGAGAGTGATAGGCATCTACCTACACTCTGACTGTTGCTACGTTAACCTAAACAAGCAAGTTAACCTCTGTTAGCATTGTGTTGTGAGCATATCTTGATGTCTGTCTTCGAGCTTCCTCTGGTTTTGAGCATCTTTGACTTGATTTTATGGCACATTTTTTGCTTTAATGAAGCTAAACAGGTTGAAATCACACCCTTTCTTTGATACTTTCAGGTATAGAAATGCAATTCTTGGGAGAAGGAGCTCTATTTTGTCACCAAAATGCAATTTTGGAAAGCATCATGAGCAGGTTTTTGTTATCTAAACCATATCACTCTGGCAAGGACAGAAAAGTTGTATAAAGCTGGGTGAAATTTTTGACAGGCCTATATTTGCAATCTACATTCAGTGAGTCAGACTTTTGCTAAGTTCGCCTTTGTAAACAGTTTGGAGTGTTTCCAGTCATTCTTTCAAATTTATTAGTATTTGCATTCTGACTTTTGCTCATCTATAACTTGTCTCTAACCAATGATTGAAGCATTACATATCTCTATATTTGACTTTTGTGGTATGTCTTTCCCCCCCACAAGTTGCATTGGACCTTTTGTTGAACCTGCAGCATTTTGAAAGAATCCCAATCTCCAGTTGCCTAACAACGATTACTTTCAGTACCTCAGTGAATAAGTATCATCACATTTTCAGAGTTTTGCTATCAACTTGGTACAGAAATATTAATTCTTGTGACGTCCCTGTTACAAGCACAGACTCCAACAATGGAAAGAGTGGAATCACGACAGAGCACTTCTCTATTTCTGAAACTAGAAAGTGACACTATTGTGGAACACTAATGCCATACATATCGGAACAAACGAGGAGCCAAAATGCACATAATCCCCTGCACTGGCCCTCTTACAGTTCCAGGACTCGTAGATCGGGAGCAAACCTCTTGAGCCTCTCTGCCTACTGCACATTTGCATTGGCACTCCAACTGATAACACCCACCAGCCCAACATGAAACTTCCGACACTGAGTCACTCATCAATTATACATGAGTCACTTTTGTGCTGTCTGAATGGAACATCATCTTTCTTGGCTGGTTAATTCATTAAAACCAACTCTGCAGACACCATCGCCTCCTGACACTTTGGGCATGGTAATTCCAGTTTGTTTATTCAACAGTGAAATAAATGATTAATAAGTTTTTTATTATACTGGTTCAGTTGTGATGACCTAATTTTACATAGTGTGACATTTCAAAGCCAAAGCAGACTAACAAAGATGCATCTCAGGAGGTCATAGTTGTTTCTAAACTTGTTCTTTTTACCTCGAAGCTCTGTGGATGTGATAAGTGGACGTGTTTTGGCTGAAAGTGCGAGTCGACCGAGTTACTGAGAGGCCGCTAAGTCGGTGCTATATTCAGCACACCTTCAGTGATGAAATAATCAGGCACTGTTGTCAGTCACTGTTAGCCTTCCACATTAGAGGCACTACAACACCAGTAGGAGGAGGCCAGTCATGCATAGGCTTGATGCTGATCGGGTTTGAAGGCTCTTTGAAAATGTTGTTACTCATTGTGTGTTAGTGTGCTATTTTGGAGGGTTTATTTTCCCCTCTTGTTTGTTTTCGCCTCAAAATGTCCAGAACACTTTGTGCTCAGGAGGCCGTGAAGCAGCAGGCAGTAGTGATGACTGCGTCATGAAAGGCCTTTTCATTAGGCCTCCGTTTGAAGCCCACTTACTCTACACATCAGTGTGCTACACACATGCTGCCACGCTCTAATCAATCCAGTTTCACATCTAATCAATCCAATTTATGAAACGCCAAGGATGTATTGTGTTTATATGTCTGTTGTGTTATTTTGAATGAAGTTGTGCGGTTCGATGCTTCTTTATATGTTGTCCTTTGGGAGGTGTCATTCTGTATTGTTTCCATGGTTTAACCCCACTTACAAGATTCTGTTTTTCTCAAACTTTTGCAGTTCACATCTTCAATTTCAGAATGGGTTTGAATAGATCAACTGCAGACTTATGTGAGAGAAAGTGTTCGATGAGAATAGTTTTACTATATAACAGTAAAACCGTCACAGTTAGAGACTTTATTTGATCCCACATGTGGAAATTTTACATGTCCAACAAGACATTAGCCTTGTTTATCCATATTTTTATGCACTGTTATGCAAGTATCCCGTCAGAGAAATTTAATGGAAACATGACAATTCCAAAAAAACCCAAACTGTACCAATTTTAGATTAAAGGTTCTTACATTTGCTTGAGATCATGACTGATCAGCTGGTGTCACTGTAGAGGTCTGCTGAGGATGTTAATGAAATATAGTTTTAAAAAACATAACCAAATTTAGTACGAAAGGTTTCAAACAAATGTCGTGCTTGAAATGGAAACATTTTTCCAATTACTTTTCTTGTATCGAACATTGATCTAACATGACTGATCAGGTGTCTCAGATTCTTTCATTGTCTTCGCCTGCAGACAGTATGAAACATGGCTGATAGCAGTTGACATGAAAAAATATTAACAGCTTTCAGGACAAAAAACAATTCCTGAAAACTTCTCAAGTTTTCTCTTGTAGGTGGCCAAAATTTTGATTATTCTTCTTCTTTGGTTTTCTTGAGCATTTTTGTTTCCTAGTTCTTTTCTCTGTTTGTCACAGCCTTGAATATCGTAGTCTCTACCCCTACCTTCTGATGTCACTGTACATCATAGTTTATTTACTCCAGTGCAGTTTTGTGACATTTCAAAAGTTCCCTTCAAACTTTCTCTTTAGGCTATAGGCTGTCATTGCTTTCTTCTTGTGAGGCAATACTTGCTGTGGTAAAACTGCTCAATATTGTGAAAAAATTATTTGACCTCCTCGATTTCTTCTCTTTTGTGTGCATGTTATCCTAAACTGTCAGGTCTTCAAACAAACTAACACGAAACATGTGGAAACATGAGTAAATAACTATGTATACCAACTAAAAAAGTCTTCACCTCTTTGATTACTAAATCCAAAAAAGTCATTGATAACTGGTTGCAGCTGGACTGGACAGCTACGCTAGGTTAACAGCTACGCTCAGTCAAACCGTCGATTAGACCATTTTCAGGAGCATGAAGTTGGTTGGAAGCTTCCATCAGTAGCATGCTGCCAAAATCACAAGAAACTCCAGAAGAGATGAGGAAGATGAGGATTGGAATATATCAGCTTGGGAAAGATTGGAAAGAAATTTCAAAGGCTCCTGGATTGAACAGATCCACAGTGAGGAAAATGGAGAAGACCTGGAGTAAGAATGAACTTACTAGATGTGGCTAACTTTCCAAAATTCCTCAAAGAGCACAGAGATGACTCATCCAGGCTAGTCACAAAAGATCCAAAGAAAATCTCACCTCAGTAAAGGTGTTGATGCCACTGGGCAAAAAAACTGCATCCATTGGAGATTTGTGAGGTCCAAACCACCACTAACTCAGAA
This sequence comes from Amphiprion ocellaris, assembly GCF_022539595.1. Lineage (NCBI taxonomy): Eukaryota > Metazoa > Chordata > Actinopteri > Pomacentridae > Amphiprion > Amphiprion ocellaris. The sequence continues at coordinate 13,762,430 of NC_072784.1, read as the reverse complement.
GGAGATTGAGGTTTAGGTGTGAATTTTGCCACAAAACACCTTGATGACCCTCAAACCTTTTGGAAAAATGCTGTATGGTCTGATCATTCAAAAGCTGAGCTGCTTAGAAGACAGAAATCCCATTAAATCTGGCATAAACAGAACACTATATCTATGGTCAAGCATGGAGGTGGCAGTGGAATATTTTGGGGACGGTTTGCTGCCTCGGGCCAACTTTCCATAATTAAAGAGAAACATGAATTCTGCTTTCTGACAGAAAATCCTGAAGGAGAATGTCAGGTCATCAGTCTGCTGAAGCTCAAGTATACGTTATGCAAGACAATGATCTCGCACACAAGAGCGAGTGCATCTCTAAAGGGCTCAAAAGGAAGAAAATTGGAGTTCTGGAGTGGCCCAGTCAAAGTCGAGACCTGCAGCTCATTGAGATGCTGTGAAAAGAGCAGTTCAGGCTTGCAAACCCTCAAGTGTGGCTGTTTTAAAAAAGTTCTGCAAAGATGTTTGGGCCAAAATCCGACCGCAAAAGTGTTAGATACTAATCGTACACAGCTGTTGCTTTTGTTTTAATTTGAATTTTATCTGAGAAGCCAACACCGTTTAGTATGAAATGGACATAAAAACAGATAAAAATCTAGAGTACAGCTCTACTGTATATATCTTCATAATTACCATCAGATTGTGTGATTTAAAGGGACCTTTTTCATAATTCAAATGCTCTTAGAACATCTGTTGATCGGATCTGTAAGTGCTCTAAAACGTGTTAAATTCGATTTCACTGTTGAAGGATTTTACCTGGTAGAACTGTACAGCTGCATAGTCCCAGTGAACCTTATTCATCTGCACCACAGAGCTAAATTGTTGGCCCATTATGTGTTTTTAATGTGTTTTGGGGCCCACAATATGCTCCAAAAGTAATCTAAGGGACGTATCCCCACCAACTAATTTATTGCTTGGTTGCAAGATAAAAATTATTATTATTATTTATTTTTCATTTAAATAAAACTTTTAAGTTGCAAACATTATTTTGATTGTAGTGCTGATGTAATAATGCATCAGCTTAATATTTTTGTGTAATTTCAACTCAAACTTCTGCGTTGGTTGATTTAAATCTAACAGTTGACATAATTTCGGGAAATTGGGCTGATATGTAATTTTTTTCTTCACTTTGAAGTGAGGATGTCAAGTCACCTTCCCTTTAACACTGAAGAAACTTTTTTTTATATGCCAACTTAAAAACTTCTGTTCAAAATTACATTAATTATGTACATGACATTTTTAAAAATCCATTTAAATACTGTTGGAACAACTTTATTTTTATGAGTAACCAGCTAAAAATCTTGAATTTATGCTAAGAATTCGCTATGAAGTGGGAAATTAAAAAATACATTTTATTGTACTGGAAATACTATTTTGTTGGTTAAACATGATTTCAGTAGAAGTTCATTGATTCAGTCATGTAACGCTTTATACATAGCACATTCAAATGCAACAAAACGCTGACAAAAATGCAAATCGTCAGACAAATACAACCTATAAAGCAAGCAAAAACAAGAAGAGAATCACACTAAATGTGCATTAGGAGCTAAATAAGCCTTTACTGTTGTTCGAGTAATCTTTGTTTAAAAAAACAAAAAACAGAGCAGTCGGGGTTTAACTGTGTTCTTTTGGTCTTATTGTGGTATTTGTTGAGATTAAATAACAATACATTTCAGGTTTTTCCTACAGTGCTTCTGTGTAACTTGAAAATGACTTAAGCCTAAAAAGTCCTCAGCGCTAAATGTAGTTCAAGTCAATAAGGTAAAATTTGGAATGTTAAATTTAGTACAAGAGTGGGTGTTAAAATTAGATCTTTTCCAAAATTCCTAATGAGGCATTTCATGTAAGAATTCCAGTTCAAAGTATTTTATATAATGAACGGTTTTCAGAGAAGCTGCTCAGCGCTCGTCTAGCATAAGCTTCTGTGCTCAACGTCTGAATGTCAACCTGCAACAGTTTGGCTGATAAATCCCAGCGCTCCTGTTTATCTCCAGTCTGGAAGCACGCCTCTATAAATAACTCTCAAGCTGATTTTGTGTTTACAACTTGTAATCCTGCGAACACTAAGTACCTGTGGGTTGATATGAAGGCAGTAAATCTGTTCACAGAGACACACAGCATAAATGCAGGTGATTCTACAGTGTGTTGATTAGTTAGTCCAGTAAATTTTATTTATTTATATATATATATATATATATATATATATATATATATATATATATATATATATATATATATATATATATATATATATATATATATATGCTTAATTGTAGTCAAAGTGAGCCTTTCCGTGCATTATGCCATTATTTACCCTTGATTTTTGCTAGCTTGTCTTTCGGGGTCAAGGTGAAACGTCCTGATGATAAAAGCAACACAATGGGAAATCCAACAGAAGCAATTAGCAAAGCCTCAACATTGTATAACTCAACCATATGGAATATACACTTAATGTTCTATATGGAAGCTGTGCATAAAGGAATGAAGGACAAAAAGTACAATGGCAGGTTTACAATTAATGTGACTGAGAGTTTGCAATTGACCCAGAATACTGAAAGCTTGTAAACCTACTGCTGCTGTGTTCCATTAACCTCATCCCTTATAAAACTCCTGGCATTTGTTCTGTGCATGTTGAGCCTCAAGTGGCTCCCAACAACACTCAACAACACAATAGTTCACACTATTGACTGCTTTGCCACACAAGGGTGTTGTTATTCTTGCACAGCCTCCCTTGAGTTTACTGGGAGGAGGCTTTGAATGAAGCCTTCAGTATTTGCCGTAAAAATCGGAACTTGTTTTTGTCGCCTACATTACATTCACTTCGTTCTTTTCTTAACTTTCAATGACAATTTAGACCCAAGAAAAAAAAATATTTGTAGCAAATTGGCCATTGCATGTTGATGTGGGCAAGTGACAAAGAGCTGCAGTGGTTGTAGACATGGTTAGTTGTTGGATGAAGTTGGATGTTGTTCTGTAGAGGAAGGAGGTTGATTTGGATTAATGGGACATTACTGATGTTAGCATAGCACATGTTAATGAAATATTGCATGAGAAAATGTTATTCCAAACAGCAATTTAAAAAAAAAAAGCAAACAAATTTGTAGCTTTTACACTCTTGCCTGAGATGATTTTTTTGATTCCCTCAGGCATTTATAAATACTAAAATAACTGATGTGTTGTTTCTGCTGATTTTTGTTTTTCTTTTGCTTTGTCTCTGGACACGAAACATGGCCAACAGACTCACCTCCATTTTTTTCTCATCGATGAACAAATTCTTCTTCTTCTTCTTCTTCTTCTTCTTCTTCTTCTTCTCCTTCTCCTCCTCCTCCTCCTTCTTTGCATATACCATTCTAATGATACTGCACAGCCTGTTTTTTGTAATTAATTAAATTTTTTTTTTTTAGCTCTAGAGCATGTTAAAAAATCAAGCTTAATTTTCATGTTGTTTTCCAAAATATTTTGACATTTTAAAAATTTGCTTCAGATTCAATTCAGTTATATGGAAACAGAGCTAATAACACATCAGACCGACAAAACACAAAATGCCGCTGTTAGTTTCTTCATTCTGACAGTCAGTATTGGTTTGTTTTAACCATGAACATCATCACTGTCATGATCAACACCATTAACACCATCATTCTTTGACTTCAACCAGACTGGCATTACTGCAACCATGATATCTTCTAACAAACAGAAAACCTAAAGCATCATCTTTCCCTAAACCAGTTGTTTTTGTCCCCAAACCTAAATACAACTTTAACCAAAGTTTTGTCAAATCATGCAACATTTATCCTTTCAACAGTTATTCGACACCCGATTCCAGTCCCATCATACCATTTAGTTATGTTATCCTTGGTGGTCATTCTTGTACATGTGGACCAGTAGGTGCCCCTCCAGCTGCTAATTGCCTCCATATGCACTTTATCATCTCATTTCAATCAAGTGGAGCCGCAATTTGCACTGACAAGAAGAACAAAAATCTACATTTGGAAGTTCAACAGGTTGGCCTTGATGCAAATCTTTGATTATGGATGTGCTTCTACATAATTGTTGTTATTATGCTGCTTTTCTCTTCCACTGGAGTCCATTCGAAGGACGCTGTTCCATATATCTGCAGTAGGTTTGGTCTACATCCAGAGAGACATACACTCTACTGCCCTTGTGGTGTAATTACTTTGCATACTTACATATGTGCAGATGTAAAAAGCGGAACACTGGCCCTGATCAGTTTCTGTTTGGTCATGTTTCATCACCAATACTCCTTGTTTAGATTGAGAAAATAGGTCAAAATCGAGGTGAATACACTTTTCGTCCACATGAATACAGAAGGCTGCAGTTGCTTCTGTTTATCTATATAAGAGTGAATGATAATTGTCTAATGAGCCTCCTAGAAGGTGGATGATGTTCGGACTGACTCTTAGATATAGAACTGATGTACAGAGATGTCCATTTATTGGGCTGATAATGTCAGAATCAAGTGAATTTGTATAAATTTTGCAAGATGTTGTACTTTCAATGGCGATGTCAGCTCAGAAAACTTTTGTTTGAATCTAAATTTAGGAGTCCTTGAATGTTTTGAAAAGCGGTTTCTTTTGGAATAATCTTACATTTTGACTGGGGAACTGATTCTGTCCTGGGAGGCCTAACCAACTAATTCCAACCCGAAGCAATGACACACTGCCTCCCCTCAGTCGACCCTGTTAAATTATTACTTAAAAAGCCAGATTACTTATACTTAAAATGTTCAACTCACTCGCTGAAGCTTACACAACCTGTTTCAACAGGTTCGTAAGGAATTGCATCACATTTTAGAAATGCTGATAATATTCACTGGATCTTTATTCTTAACCCATAATCTTAAAAGTTAATCGTGTGTTCTGTGAAAAACTATTTTACGTCCCAACACACACATCTTTGTAATGTGGAAGAAATCAGATTTTTTTTTTCTCTGGATGCACTGGTTCAAAAGAAAAATCTTGTTTTTTTAGATGAGAGGAGCCCACATAACAAAAAGTCCTGCCGAGTATAAAGGATTATTTCAAAGCCCAAAATCGTATTTGATAAATGTCGGCGATACAAAGCGAGCAGAAGAGCGACTCAAAGTGCAGAAAGTCAAAATGAAGCAACAAAGGAAAGCTGTGACTCTTAAACTTGTCCCCTGAAAACCAAAGGAAAAGGCCAAGCAGATACAGAGCTGCAGTTAAAGGCCGATGCTGCTCTATTGATTATTTTGACAACAGCATTTTTTGTGCTGCGACACACACTTTAACCTTTCAGTCACAGCCCCCACCTCGCCTTTGTGTCCCCCAGAAATTTACTGCCACAGATGAAGAAAACCAGTTATACACTGAATGCACTGCCTCCAGTCCCAGAGCCAATAAATCTGAAGCAGAGAGATGATCCACGGTTAATACAGTTTATGTTCTATCCACCAATCAGCATAAAGCGCCATACATCTAATAAGCAGTCCACCCATGGGAGAGACTCAAAGCTGGTAATTCTATAGAAATGAAATCGAACTTTCACTAAATGGAAGTGCTGCTGAAGACGGCTGGGTGAGGAATTGCTGCCATATGAGTTCTGCTCCTAAAATGGTACTAATGGCTCCTGAAAATCACAAAAAAAAGAGATATGAGGAGACAGATTGTCCTTCTCTGCATACTAATTCACAGCAAGTGAACAAAAGTCCTTACTTTGACCTGTCTAATAGAAAGTCATTCTTCTTGGAAGTGAAGAATAGTTTTCACCAGCTTCACAATATTTCTTCATATTCCCAGAACTGAAATCTAAAAAGCCGCATCTAATTACTTAGTTCCTGCCTGGGTCTTGACGCAATCAGAAAATTAAGCAATTTTTACACTCTAAAGATGGCCCTCTGTGCTACATTTTCTGAAAAATGTGTGACTGGCAGCTGGAAAACAGTGTGATGTTAAAACACACGGTGCTTTGAATTTTTTTCTCAGTGTGTCAACCTTTCAAATCTTCCACAGTCAGAGAAATTGTGCATTTAGAGAACATTTAGTTGCACTTTAGGCACTTTAAAGAAGCCTTGTTACGGGGGTGGAGGCTTGTTGTTTTGGCTGTTTGAAAGAAGATCTATTCTCAAAAGTTCAACAGAAAGTTTCTATTGAAATAGCTGAAGAAAAAGACTTAATACTGCATGTATTTGTGAATAACTGTCATACAAATACACAAATAATTAACTTTTGTCCACAGGGTTTATTCAGTTGGTTCTCTTGCTTTTAACAGTGCAAGAGACAACTTTACTATTGTATTTATTTATTTTTTATTTATCTTATATTGAAAGTTATGTATGCAGTACTATTTTGTGATCCCTATTTTATTTTTCACGGAAATAATTAGAAGATTCTACAATTATTTAATGGAAATGTAAGCAGCAGTCATCATAAGGGATTAGTTGACAATATTTTTCAAGTAGAAAATCAAGAAAAGCACTCATTCCAGTTATGATTTTCTGTCATTTTCTATCATTTTCAGTAGTAGATAGTAGTAGGACTGTAGTGCTCATATCAAAGAGAGTAAATATGTATTTATTTAAGATGCACATGCAATGGAAACAAAATATTAATACATTAAAAATTCATAGCTCTCACATAAATTATAATAATACTGGAAAAAAGAAAATTTGCCCTCATCTTAATAAACAATTAAAAGACAAACTTTTACCTATTTTTTTGAGCTATCAAGCAAATCAGACTGTCTTTATTACTGGTTGCTGATAACAGATAACCCTGGTTGTCCAATCAAACAATTATGTTTGTTCAAATTCTACACTTCTGGTATCCAACCTCTCTGCTTTCCATTTTAAATAGTGTTCAGAAGTCATTGTTAGAACGGCGTCTCTGGGAGGTCCATGCCTTTTTTCATGACTGTTTTTGCAGTTTCTCGTGGAAAGTCCCAATACTTTTGCATTACCTTGCACTAATTCTTGCATTTCCAATCTGAGCTGTGTTGTGAGGTTATCTGACAACTTTATTGACACCTAGCTCCTGTGTGTATCGTTTTTGATCCATGCTGCATTGATTTTATTGATGCATTATGGTTTATTTTGCTCTCAATTGCTAATTACTTTCTGTACTTGTGCCTATCTGCTTTGATGGGAACACAGCCTGCAGTTCAGCCAAAAAGTCTCTAAATTTTTATGTCACTGTTGTTCACAGCTCAGTCACTGAATGCTTTTTCGTTGCGTCGAGTAGCGCAGGATTTTCAGTTTTTTTATTGCATCTGTTTAGTGCAAATGCTTTATTTTTGGCATTTTTAAAATAACACATGGTATTGTGATTTTAAGATTAGATTTGGTGAATTTCCCCCCCCAAAAAAAAACATATGTCAAACTTTGCATTAGATTGGAAGAGATAAGATTATTTGAAGGACCAACAGAAAATCTGATGAATTCTCCTGTTTTACATTTTTTCTTTGATAAATTGCATAATTTTCTTGATTTTTTAAATAAAAAAGAGAACACGCCTTCTAAATCCACTGGTGGGTTTGGTTAAGAGATAAATGCACAAAAGAAACTATTGAATCTACAAGACAAAATTAGCATCATCAAGGCCACCACATGGAAGATTTCATGGTTATTTGTTCTCGCTCCACTTGGAAAGCAGTGCAGTGAACCAACGATTGAACTACTTAATCAAACCACTGTTTGACTTTACTGCATGAACTCAGTCTCAGAGCTTAATTAATACAGTTTCTCTTTAGACACTTGTTTTGAACTTCAAATCAGAATTAAAAAAAATATACATACATATTGTACAACCAAGAGAATATTGCCATCTTGATTTTAATTGGGTCTATTTTCCCATCTCCTTCTTGGGTTTGAATCTTGTAATTTTGTTGTAGTAAACCTGTTTTTATAATTATATTTAATTATCTCCCCAGCCAAATCTACATTAGAGCTGAAACCTCTCAGTGAGGAAGAATGTCACCCTCTTGAAGGGTTTAACATTCTGCTGAAAGCTTTTATTTGAACATCGGCAGTGTCGTATGTAACAGTTTCCTACACAGATGGATGAACATTTTTAATTAATTCTCAGCTCTAAATTAATTAGACTGTCCAAGGAGAGATGAGGAAGGGAGGCTGGGAGATTGAACAATGTTTTCTGGGGTCAGGGAGGCTTTTTTTATTCCCTGGTTGCTCTGCAGTACTGTATTAGTGACCTGAAGTCCACGCTGACAGCTCTACATAATGAGGGCGGGCGGGGGTGTTTACTTGACTCCAGCCTCAAGGCTTTCATCCACTGTCAGGTCAGTGACCATCATGTTAGCCAGCATGAACAGCCGGACTGTAGCTGTGTCGCTGTAGCTGCTGAGACATGCTTGTTACTTTATATGGGTTCATTCAGTGCTGCAGGGCCGAGTATCAATCACACAGCTGGGCCTTGAATACAATGAATACAATAAATACAATGGACGGAGAATGAAATTATGCTGGATCCAACTGAGGAAAATCAAATCTATTTTGAGTCATTTATTCATAATTTAGGGTTTTTTTGTTCAACGAGGCCCAACCGGAGCTCGGCCTCGCTTTTTCCTCCGCCCAGTTCATTCCCCTACATTTCTGTGGAAGAGTTTTGGGGTTCGGCCAAGTTGACACAGTTTATTCTGGCTGGACTCAGCAGCACAGTGGACATTTTCCTGCCAGATTTCACTCAAAAAAATGTGCCACTCTCGGCTGTATTACTAATAATGACCCAACAGGAGCTCACATGAATCACAAACTAAACTTGGCTCGCTTTATGTTGGGCCTTTAAAACATGTTCAGCCCATCAATTTTTACTCTGATGGATTTATGTGCATTGAATGGCCGATCACTCCTAAGTATGCATATGACGCAGGCACCAGATTGCATTGTGTAATTAGGTGAAATGATTGCTGGTTAAACAAAGGCCAACACACAGAGAAGATCTGCACCAAGGAACAGTTCAAAATATTCTATTAAGGAAGAATATCAATATGCAAAAGACTTATTGAATAGTTAAGCACAAGCTAATGGGCTATTATCCAGTTATGCATTTAAAGGCAAATGGCTTGTGCATAAATACACCAGCAGTCATTGTCAGTCACATCCTGAATGTGGAGAAAATAGACAATGTATTTGGCACAGCAGCAACAGTCTAGGTTATACTGTACACAGTTAAACTTATATAGTTTGACATGAATAAAGAATGATCCTCTTTGTAAGAAAATGTATTATTCTGCAGCATCTATACTTGAATAAAGACTGTCTGAAGGTTAGATTGAAAGTCAGGTTGATGTATCAAACTATACTATCAGATTTGCATGCATCTATGAAGCTGAAATACACAATAAAATGCATTTTGTCAAATTATCTGTCATGCAGTTATCCAGTAGTTTCTGTCTTTCATGCACTCAACATTATTTTTTACATAAAAATTCTGTAAACTGACAGCTGAAGTTACCAGTATTGTACTCTATTCTTCTCATCTTACTGTTGTAATTTATTGAAAAAATAATTACTATAAAAATTAATACCATATTCAACTATAGAATGTGAAATTTAGGTTAACTGTTTATTAATGTAACGAGACTTTCCAATAACACGTATTTGTTAGGTGTTTAATCAACATTAACTGTAGTTACATGTAAATTACAGCATGTTCTGCTATGAATTGCAGAGTTATACCATAAAAAAGACAATGTGTCTTTCAATATTTCTGATACAAAATTACAAGTTCTGTTTAACATTTACAAATGCATATAGCACTAAAATAAAGCAAACAAAACAAACAATAAAGGGTATGACAAGGTACCTTTTGGTGGATTGGGAACATTTATTCAAAGACAGCATTTTATGACATATTGTAGTCTGCAAGTATATTTCAGAAATCAAGGAAAACACTATTTAACGTCATGTAAAACAATAAAATAAAATTTAAAAAGTTGTAAAATTGCGAGAGAAAAAAAATATTGAACTAAAGCTGCAGATCATGTCACAATTTATGTCAGTGCCAGTTCAGCTCTAGTTTTTAGATATTATTTTTATGTTTTCAGCTCACTGTCCTCTCTCATGACTCGCTGTAAGCCCTGGCTTCATGACAGATTAAACTTTAGTATCTATCTGTAATAAAGATGGCAGGAGACGTTTGTTGGAAAATGTGTTATGTGAGAAACAGGTTACTGCAGAGTGTTGATCCTAAATAACTCGCAGAGTCACCGCTGATGGAGTGTTACAGCTGCTAGACTGGGACACCACATTCAGTTAGGAGTTTGTTCTGTCAGGTCGACTCCGATCAGGGATGCTGCTGCCTTTATGTTTCAGTTTCGGGATGGAGTTGAGTCACTTTGCAGTTTATTTAGCAAATTGGAACTCTGTTAGAACTCTGGAACTCTGTCTTCTTTTCATTATATTTATTTCAAACGATTATTTTCCTGTCCTTTCTTTCTGCCAAACAATAAATGGCTTCATTCATGTAGTTTCTCTTTAGAGCTGGGATGTGATGCTCTCAGATCTGTGTCGCTTTGAGTTGCAGGAATTTAAGGTCCAGCAGACAACTTTGAGGTCACAGTTGAAGTTTTGAACTGCAAAACATCTTCATTCCAATATAAAAGTGTTCACAAACGCAAAAATCGTTAGCTATGGTTGGTACCAGGCTTTTATTCCCTCGACAGCAAAATAATGGAGACAATTAATACACGCAACCAGCAAATATGGCTGAGATTTAAACTAGCAAGGACACAAACCCTGCAGAGTAACAAGGTGCTTTACAAAAAGATGATCAACACATAAAAAGGCAGCAATGAAACATTTAATTAGAAATTATAAAATGTTATGGAATTGGATTTTAAAAGCCTCCTTTGTTTGTTGATCATAGTACTTACCAATAAATAATTTTACTAAACAAAAAACATTTACTTTTATGTTGCTTTGTTTCACTCAGGAGAATGATAATAATCTTTATTTCTCTACAATACTTCTTTCTATAGTAAACTTCCATTTCACCTTCCAAAACCAGAGTTATAGGCTGCCTTACAAAAGCAGCAACAATAAAGTATTAAATAAGCCAAAAAAACCATTTAATTAGACATTATAAAATAGTATATGAATGCCCGTCTATTGGTTTTACAAACTTCCTTTGTTTATTCATTATATTACTCATCAACAAATTAATTTTACTTACTTCACTATACAAAAAACATCCAGTTTTGTATTGCTTTGCTTTACTCTAGCAGACCTGTGATGCAACTTAAAGGGGTAGAAAATCAGAATCTTAGTGTAGCAATACAAACAACCAGCAAATATGACTGAGATTTAAGCTAACAACGCCGCAGAATGACAATAAACCAGCTTTATTTCTTTGTAATAAACTTAATGTCACTTTTCAAAACCAGACTAACAGAGAGATTTACGAAAACAAGCAGCAATAAAATATAAAATAAGGCAATAAAACATTTAATTAGACATTATAAAATATTATAGAAATGCTTGTGTGTGGGTTTTAAAAGCTTTTTAAACAGACTGAATTTAACATGGTTTTCTGATCTGAGGGTTCTGGGTGCAGAATAAGAGGTTAAGACTTCTGAGAGATTCAAAAGTAATTAACGGAATCTTCAATTAAACTCTGTAACGAACAGGGAGCCGGGGCAGGAATACTGTGTTCCTTATGTGTTTTCAGTGTTGAACTCGCTGTAAATGTGTGATTGCTGCATCATTTAGGTGAGTGAATAATGAGAGAGTGACCTGCAGAGGTTGAAATGGGAGTAAATGACTCTGGATGTGATGAGTTCGGGAGCATTGCCTCGACTTTGGCAGTATTTCTAATTTGCAAATAGCAAGATTGGACAAGAGTCCTAATGCACTGATTGAAGTCGAGGTATTGATCAAAAACAGCTCCAGCGTTTGTGGACGATTGTTTTGTGGTGATTGTTGGCAGAGAGAATAACTGTTCGGAGGAACACAAGGTGGTTATTATTTCTCCAAAAAGCTAAACTGCTTCCTCAGGACTGTGTGTGTGTGTTTTAATTTGACATTTAATTCACTGTGGCCTGCTAACATAAGCAAAGTACAAGTAATTTGAATCCAACAGTGCATGAAAGTAAGTGGTGTTCATCTGTACAGCTACAGAGAGAAAACAGACTAAAACAACAAATACAACTTTAACACAATATGTACTTGGATGGATGAGAATCTGTGCAGGCATTTTCAATTTCTACATATCAAACCCTCGAATATGAATATTTGACAATATATTTTCCTGAAAGACACATTTTTATATTTAGATAAAGCACAATTTTAGCCAGCTCAACCTCGTCTGTATTCTATCTACGTAACAACACCACACATTTTCTCCACGCTTCTCCAGTTTTCCCTCGATTTTATCACAAGCTTCCAAGCAGAAATGAGGATGTTGTGACCAAATCACATGAGACAAATGTTAAGAGAGTGTTTTGTGCTTCAATTCCAATTTAAATGAGATCTGTAGAAAGTGTTTTTTTTCCACCCAACAGAGTACAACAGAGCGTGGGTTCTTGTGCACAGCTTTGAAGTGCTTTGAGGATTAGTTGAGATTTGGGTGCAGTGGGGGGGAGTCGGATCAGTTTTGACTAAATGTTCGTCTGAAGACGGGGTGAACGTCTGCCAGTGCCGGCTTTGAAAAGGGGCCTCCAGTTAATGACTTGGCCTCCAGTGGTTTATCTTATTTTTCACTTTTTCTCGCAGTCATACATTTGCACTCTGTTCTCCCGGTATATTCCCAGAGGACTGCACTTTAACATGCAGGAGTGCATTCGCTGCGAGCACAACAGGAATGTAATTTCCCCTCATCTGAAATAGGAGGTAAGAAGTTGAGCGATAATGACGACCGCTCCTCGTATCCCTCCACACCTGTCTCTTCTGTTGGAGTTTTAAAATCCCTCAGGAGATCCATCAGATCTGCAACTCTGTCACTTTCACCCTTCTGTTCTTCCATCCAGGTGTCATCACATTTGTACACCTCTGTTTATAAAAAAGAAGAAGAGGCAAATAGAATTTCTCTCCGCAATGAATCGAGGAGATTTAAACCCTCAGTAAAGAATTTTTAATGTAGCAGAAGGCGGTTTCGGCACCTTTGGCAATTAAGGGAACATAATAGACACACTTCCATCTCATTGAGGCCAACCTCCCTGATTTACAGGCCTCAGCGTTTCACATTCAGTGTCTGTCCTCTGTCTCTCAGGCAGCTGTCGCCTCTGATCTGCTGCATAAGTGACTGCGATTATTCCACATCAGACCCACACTGCTGCAGTAATTTCCTCCTATGTATATTAGCCAGCGATTCTGCACTTGACTGAAGACATTTCTCTCTTTCAGGGATCCAAAGAGCTTCGGCAGCGCTTAAAGAACTTATACTGTGTGAGGTTCAAAGTTCCATTTTAACCTTGAAAACAGCAGCTGGAATAACAATCTTATTTTAAGGTCGGCCTCAATGCAGACTGAGATCAAACCTTTTGACATTAATAAGTGCTTTAACAGTTAGAAGCCTCCTGAAATCCTCTAACGTGTTAATATGGGATTTGTCATATGTTAGAAAAGTGAAATAAGCAGTACAGCTGAGCATTTCTGCTCAATTATGGTGCTTTAAACCTTTATGCTGCCTTTAAACTGCTCTGGTTGATGATATTGTCAAAAACACAGATTCTGGAGTTTCATATGTAACAAACCTAAAGAACCAAAGCGGTCAACTTGCCGGGTGAGATTTTGTGCATCATTATTCTTTTGCGGTTTCCATTTCGAGCATGTATGGCTCCAGTATAAAGTAATTAATAGTACTCCAATATTAATTATATTAATATAATTTATGAGACTATAAAATAAACTATTTTATCATTTAAAGAAAACTACACGTGACAAACTGGCATTTTCCCATGACCTGTGTGGTCACCACAAAATGCATGAACTTGAAAACACCTAAGTAATGCATCTTTTTATTATATATAACACGAGATGCCTAACGAATTCAGCCACCTAAAGTCATTCACTACTTCAAGCCAAAGGACAAAACACGATACAAGTTTAGGAATATTCTCCTTCCAAAACATCAATCTCAACAAAGGACATTTCCTTCCACAATTGGTCTTAACAGATGTGTCAGACAGAGAAGGATGTTCAATACTTGCAAGATTTGCACTTTGATTCCCAGTCCACATTTGCAATGGGCTCTTTGTTGTGTTCCTCGAGCTCTTCCTCAGTAGTATATGCGGTATGTCAAGGAACACTGCTGCTTTGTTTGGTCTGTAGCAATGTTAAGGTGGATGCTACATCTCAAAATAACATCCACACGAATGCTAGAGCTCAAGGTTTTCCAGCAGAACATTGCATCGTAACGAGATGATCAAAGCCATTTAGGGATAAACAATTAATCAATTTCAAATCAAAATTGCAACGATGCAATTAGCGAATCGCAAAGGCAGCAATTTAAGATATACAAGGTGTAAATAATGAGACTGATGCTGCAGTTCAACTCTAATTAATTCCAACAGATTTAAACTTTCTGGGTTGCTTTAGCAGCCCATTAATCAGTGAATGCTACATGTTTCATTCATGCACAGTGTGATTCAACTTACATTAGCTCAGTCTTATTATTTAATAGCCACAGACGTTTGACCTGAGGGTTTAATTGTCATGTCAATGGTTTAGAAATTTATGAGTCACATTTTTGATGTTGTCTCATGTGGTAATGCTGCACCACATGTTTTACTTCTATTACACTGTGAAATTTGAACTGAAGCAGGACTTTAAAAAAGTGTTTTTTTGCCTTTTTGTATCTCAGGTGGCAGTTAAATTCCAGTTAGACTTGAATCACTTGAAATAATAATTGTGAATCATCATACGTTGTGTGAGAAAACACTTTACAAACTTTGCTCTATGACATGCTCATTTATAGTTCCCTGTGAGCTCCAAAACACACCTGCATATCACAATAATTGACAGCTATCAATGCAAAACGTATGGCTCAGATAACTTCATGTTTAAACCTCACATTTTAAATCCATTTTCAGGCTTCACATACACACGTTGAAATAAAATGATAGGTTTGTGGTAGCTGATTTTAAATGAACTTTACTTTTTTAACAGTTTTCATCTTTTTGCACTCTTCTTTGTACATTCAGAGTTTGTCTGTTTCACTAATTTTGAGTAGAATCGAGTGATGGGTGCATTTGAATGAGTGCATTTAAAAAGAAATCATGGCATTAGGTAGAGACGCAGTGTGTCAAGAATTTCATTGCACTGATGGCTTCTCTATTTCATAAAGCCGCTGCTGTCTTTGAATTGAATCCTAGTTGATTATATTTCATGATTAAAGCCTTGTTGAAATCCTTCATCAAAAGTTCAGCATCTTCTCTTCGAAAACTCAGTCAGGTGTTTTTATATTCCTCTAACTGGAACTGAGTGCTTTAAGTGAAACATCAGTCTAAATGAAAATAACAATAAATTCTAATAAAAATGAGCCTCATAATCAGAAACAAACCTAAACATATCCACACAGGGAAACACACATTTTTACACATTAATATACTACAGAGGGAGGAGTCTCGATCTGTTTATAATCAGGAAGTTGAATGAGCTTCATTATGAATGTTTATGTCACATGAAAGTGACAATTCCAGCTTTCTTTTATATGAAAACAGTGAAAAACATAACTTGAAACAATATGAACTTAATAGTAATAGTAGTATTAGTAGTAACAACAATAATAATAATAGTTGTTGTTATATTGTAGTATATGTCAGTATACATAGTGAAGTTATCTTTATATCCCACTAGAGTTTTAACAGAGTGGGACATCTGTTGAACATGTCTATTCCTTTTTGGATACTTAACCCACTAACAGAGTGAGGCATCTTCTTACAGTTCTGTCTTAGGGTTAAACTCCTGCTTTTATATCTCAGTAGAATTTCAAAAATAAACCATAGACACCCATCTTTCTCTTCTATCTTTGCACTGTAACCTAAAAGTACAGATTTTACTCCAGCTTTTATATCGCAGTAGTATTTAAACAGAGTGGGGAATATTTTTGACTCAGCAATCTATTTTTTTCCCTGTTTGATTAGAATGATTTTGGTTCATTCAGACATGTTTGGCCACATTTACAACCTAAACCGTTTGCTTTTCTGGTGAACGCTTTACTCCACCAGACTCACAGAGATCACAGGTACAGATAAGCGTCGCTTTATTCACTTTTCTCCCCATGCTGAGTAAATATCATCTCCCAGTGTTTCCAGAGGCAGGTCTGAATCTGATGTCTCTCCGACCGCTGTCATGTTAGTCGTGGTTATCTTTTGTTAAGTGTCACTGTGAACCGGTCAGTGATGTGTGAAATGAAACCTGGTGCTGCTGCTGCCGCCTCGTCCTTGTCCTTTATAGGCTGAGTGTCGTCAGTAGAGACTGGAGCTGCCCGCATCGTGATGACATGAGTAAAGCAATAAGAACAGATATAGTCGGGCGCATCACGCTGTCACACAGGTGAGGAAGCCGAGGTTTATATGCGGGTATAATTCCCGCTGGGGGACGTTTCCTCTCACTTTTCACAATCCTATTTTTGTCCCTGTCATTGTTATTGTTCAGATTACTGAAATTTATCTCCGCATTGTCCTCCTCCTGTCCGCACTGTCACTATCGTCTAAACATAAGCTGGTAAAAATGTCCATGTTTTCATCTGACTCAGCAGAAGTTTGCACCCAGCAGTGGTGCAGTGCACAGTATTACGGATATATTTTTGCCTCTAGGGGTTCATATTCTGCCCTGACTTGTCAATGGAGGCTATTGGTGCTGAAAGAAACCCTGCTCTGCTGCATGGTTTTGTCCTCAATGGTGGTATTTTTGGCAACAGTCCAAGAGGTTTAGCCAGAATCACAGTAAAATCACCAAAATGGTACCAATTAAGCCAGTTTTGTGAATTATGGTTTTGTTTGTTGAAGCATAATAGACACTTTTGCTCATCAAACACTCAGAAATAATAGAAAATACACAGAATGCTGTCAAAGTAAAACAGGTTGATGGACTTCAGTGTACATGAATCAATTATGGATACTGTCATGTTTAGTTACTCTACAAAGGTCCACTTTGAGTCAGGAAAAGTCCTGGCAGTCTTTTTAAAGGGTTAAAAATAGAAAATTAGATTAAATAGTATTCTGTAGTAAAGAAAACTATACAAAAAACAATAATGTTTTGGTGCTGGAGCATGAAATAATTAAAAATTAACCATCTCATGTGGTGGTAAATTCAGCAAAGTAAAGAGCAAAATCAAAAACATGTCTGACTGTAAGTTACATTCAGACTCACATCCACAATCTAATGAATCAGCCGAGTCAAAATGAGCAAAGAAAGAAGAAAAACAGAGTTTTGAAGGCCAGTGTGGCTGTTAGTCTCTCAGTTACCTTAGAAAAATGTCTTTGGAGACACTGTATAGACCATATTTATCTACACATACTGGTACAGAGGTGAAGGAGTTCTTCTATATGGTGCACAAAGTTGACACAACAAATATTTATTGATAGCTTCTGCTGCATGTCGAGAAAGGTCCTCAGGTTGCCGAGACCTGCTCAGTTACTTAAGTGTTCTTTATTATGAATTTCTATCGCACTAATACACTAACTAAATGACCATTCTAGCTGGAAATGGCTGATTTTTAATGGAATATCTCCATAGGGATACAGAGGAACATTTCCACCAACCATCACTCCTGTGTTCTAATGCTACATTGTGTTAGCTAATGGTGTTGAAGGCTAACTGATGATTAGAAAACCCTTGTGCAGTTATGTTAGCACATGAATAAAAGTGTGAGTTTTCATGGAAAACTTGAAATTGCCTGAGTGACCCCCAACTTTTAAACGGTAGTGTATGCAATATTTCGATATTTTTGTTGATGTTTATTAAATGTCAATAAATTTGATTAAATTTAGAATTA
Organism: Amphiprion ocellaris; assembly: GCF_022539595.1. NCBI lineage: Eukaryota > Metazoa > Chordata > Actinopteri > Pomacentridae > Amphiprion > Amphiprion ocellaris. The sequence continues at coordinate 13,744,467 of NC_072784.1, read as the reverse complement.
TGTTTACACTGTTGAACTTGAATTGAATAGTGTCACCTTTAAGCAAAAACTTTTGAAATTATGATTTTTTTGAAAGTATTTTAACTGTCATTTTATGTCAAGAGGTGTCATTTAAAAATACATTTTCTGTTTTTTTACAGTTAAAATTCATTTTGCATTAGACGTGCAAATTCATTGTCTATTTTTGTGATTTTATTCATAATTTCACATGAACATATATTTTAAAAGAAATCTTTAAAATAGAAAGAAACAATGTGTAAATTTACTTTTTCTTTTTTTTTTTTTTTTTTACAGTGCCTGTGCAGAAGCTTGTGTTATGTTTATTAAATTGTTACTTAATAATCTCCTTTGGCAGGCATCATACTTCTTAATTAGAGCTGTGACTAATGATTATTTTCACTTTTGATTAATCTGTCAATTATTTTCTCGTTTACTTGATTTGTTGTTTGGTCTCTTAATTGTCAGAAAATGGAGAGAAATGTCGAACAGTGTTTCCTAAAGCTGAAGATGACAGTTTACTGTCACAGAGGCGGAAAATAGGAGAAAATATTCATGTTTACAGAGCCGGAATCTGACAAGTTTGACCTTTTTTTTTCTCAGAATAATCAACTGTTAGAATACTTGCAGATTCCTTTATAGTTGACATCTAATTAGTTAATAAACTAATCATTGCAGATCCACTTTCAAGTAGACATTGTAGAATTCAAGTTTTTGCCTTCTTGATTTTGGGAATATTCACAAACTTACTGAATATTTAAGATTTTCCTACCATTGTTGAGTGATTGTCTGGTGTCTGGACCGTTGGAACGCTTTCCCTTTAGCTTCTTGCAGTAGTTCACGGTGGATTTTTAGGTCTGTTTAGGCTCATTATCATGCCGCAGAAAGCCGCCTCGCTTTTGTTTCACTTTCTTTAGTCACTGCATTAAAATTTGCCCACAGAATTTACTGATATTAAACAGAATGGACTTTTCTTCTATCTGTCTCCAGTGACAGCTGCACAGCCCTCAAAATTCTTCTTCAGCTTCCCGATCTTGTCTCGACTTCCGCCGTTCTTCTTAACAGCCATTTGATGATGACATTTCAGACAGAAGAAACTGCAAGCTGAAAGTGCTTTGATTTATTATTTTTGTTCGGTTTATGATCTTCCCCTCTTTTGTAGGCAGCAATTACCTTCATTTTCAGATCCTCAGTTGGTCGGTTGCCGAGTGTTAGCATGAGGTTTGAAGAGTCAGACAGAGTAACTGTCATCAGCTGATCACTCTCAATGACAATTCTTGACCAGCCTGAGGCCAAATGTGCAAATTAAGGCATAATGAGTGAATGAAGTTCTCCCCAGACTTTTGCAAATGCTGCAATTACTGTTGAATTCCTTTCCACTGTGTAGTTAATGAAATAATAAGTAACAGCACGCCAAGTGCGTACATGGGCTGAATTTATATTTGCTTACATTATATAGATATATACAGCACCGTGCAAAAGAAATCTTGTATTTTTGCATATTTATCACACTTAAATGATTCAGATCATCAAATTAAATCTAATATAAGACAAAGATAACCCAAGAAAACATAAAATGCACATTTTTAGAGAAATGCTAATGTGGTCGTGGGATGGTTTGAGGGCATGGACGACTTTGAATTTTGTTCTCTGTCAGAAAATCCTCCTGGAGAGTATCCACCCATCAGTTCATGACCTAAATCTCAACGCAGATGGATTGTGCAGCGAGACAATGAACCAAAGCACACAAGCAAGTCCACCTCTGAGTGGAAATGAACAAAATTAAGGTTTTGGAGTGACCAAAGTCTAGACTTAAATCCAATTCAGAAGCTGCAGCAAAACCTGAAAAGGGCAGTTCATGATAGAAAGACATCTAATGTGACCAAATTAAATTTCTACAGCGAAGAGTGAACCAGAATTTCTCCATGGTGATGTGTATGAACTGCTGCTGTTGCTGCCATAATTGGCCCAACCAGTCAATTACTTTTCCACAGGGGTGATATAGATTTTCAATGAATCATCATTTAAAACTACTTTTTTTGTTTTGTTTTGTGGGCTATCTGTCTATTTTTCAATACATTTGAATATTAATTTGATTATCTGGAACATTTAAGTGTGAGAAATCTGCAAAAATAGAAGAATTCTGCAAAACACTGTGTATATTTAGACACACAACCACACTGTATGCATGCGTGTGCTCACATAAACACCACGAAGAGACTCGTAGCTTTTGCTGATAAGAAGTCAAATGAATGTGCGAAATGGAAACCGAGTTTCTCCGTGTGAATCTTCGCCGTCACCTCCCGAGTCAGATGGAAACATGTTGTTCCTGACGAGTACAATGACGGCCGCGATCCTGCTTCCTTTGGAGCGACGAATCTCAGATCACAGGTGACTCACTCAGCAAAGAAACAAGAAGCACAAGAAGTCGCCGGAAGATTCAGTGTCCTCATCTGCTCGAGGAGAAAATACAAGAGCAGAGCTTTTTCTAGTGGGCCTTTAACATTTCCATATTGCTGTGAATATTCATGGAGTGTGGTCAGAATAAAAAAACGCCATAGCGGGGAGTTATTTCCAATCTTTATTCAACAGTGTGGTCTTTCAATTTGAGAGCGTTATTGCTTCATTTTGCATTCAGATTTCCATAAAACCCACATATCTCTCTCTCTCAAATAGCTGCTGTTAGAGCGTTTCTCCGTTATTCTGATCTCAGTGTTTATAAGTAGGAAAACTAACCCACTGATACCAACAGCTAACACATTAGACAGTAGAAAAACAACAGTTACTCCTATGAACTATGACATTTTACTTTTTTAAGAAGCTGCTCATAGATTGTCTGGGTTTGTTAAGAGTAAAGAAGCTTCATGCTATTTATGACTTATATGTTAATTTTGCTGCATTCCATTCAGACAAATAGCCTTATTGCTGTACATAAATGATATAACATGAGATGTTCTGATATTTAACCCCAATCAGAGAAACTGCTTGTTTGCTGCCTAGTAACAGTTTTGACACTGAGACCCTTGACAGTCAAACATATTATGGTGGATGAATTCCCTCTAGATAAATATGCCTTCACCAATTAAATCTGAAGGAAGTGATAGAACCATTAAAAGACAATATTGATGTGTTTGATCTTTGTGATCCAAGCTGGCAGACATTTTCAGAACCTGCTTCAGCAGTAAATGTCTGTAAAAGATGCTGTAATAATAAACTTGATTAATCTGCACTGTTAAAAAAAAGAAAGGTAAGAAAAAAACAACAACTGTAGAATCGTGCAACATTCAATAACTGTAAAATAATATTTTTTGAGTCAATTTAAACGGTAAAGCTGCATATTTTTGGTCACATATTGTAAAATAATGGATTTTGTTTGAAATGGTAATTTTTTTATTTTGACATTAGATTCACCTTTGGCCTGTTTCTTATGTATTTATTTTTAATACAGTTAACGTGATTTTTTTTTCTCTGTAATTTACCACTATTTTTTTCTATGATTTATATTTATTTATTTATTTATTTATTTCTGTCATATAATGACACCTGTCAGTAAAAATAATTATAATTTTGCTGATTTAAATACAGTAATGCAAAAAAAACCAAGCAAAACTTTGGCATTTTATGGTCAAACATTGTTCAAGAACAAATTATCATTTGTAAAAATACAATTGTGTGATGTGAACAGTATTTACAGTTTTACCCTGCTTTTTTTGTTTGTTTTTGTTGTTTGTTTTGTTTTTTTCTGGTTAACCTGTACATTGTAACATGTCTGAATTTCCTAGATGTCATCTGTAATTTAACAATGTAAGGGAAAATTTCTAAAACAAGAGCACATTTTTAACCAACCCTGTGATAGACTGGCGACATGTCCAGGGTGTCCCCTGCCTTCACACTAAGTCAGTTGAGATAGACTCCAGCCCCTCCCTAGTGAGGATAAAGTGGTGTGTAGATAGTAGATGGATAGATGGATGGATATTTAAACATTACAAATAAAAAGTGTTCAAAAAGTTGATCTTTTATAGTATAATTTTTGGTCTACTATCACATACTACCGTTCAAAAGTTTGGGGTCACTTAGAAATGTCCTTTTTTGTTTGAAAGGAAAGCAGTTTTTTTCCAATGAAGATAACATTAAATTAATCAGAAATCCAGTCTAGACATTGTTAATGTGGTAAATGACTATTCTAGATGGAAACGGCTGATTTTTAATGGAATATCTCCATAGGGGTACAGAGGAACATTTCTCCTGTTTTTAAATGGTACGTTGTGTTAGCTAATCATGTTGAAAGGCTAATTGATAATTAGAAAACCCTTGTGCAATTATAAATAAAAAGTGTGAGTTTTCATGGAGAACATGAAATTGTCTGGGTGACCCCAAACTTTTGAACGGTAGTGTATGTAGCTTTTGCAGTAAAAAAAAAATAATAATAATATGGACACTGATTTCAGTGGTCAACCTGGCATTGTATTAGTTTGGGATGTTCCCAAAAATCCAAGAGGACAAAGCTGGAGGAGCACATTCAACTGAAATCCATGACATTTGTGCAGGCAAGGTATATTTAAATGCACAAAAAACTATTTGTTGCAAGAGCAGAGCAGATTTCCACAGAGCAGGGACCATTTGAGGGGAAGCATTCCAAAATCTCTTGTGCAAACTGAAGAAGTAATGCCTTAAATTGATTAAAAATAGTAAAATAAAACCATACTATTGCGTAAACACTATAGCATGTACTTTATTCAGCTGTAGCAGTGTAAATGTCACTCAGAGCTTTAATCCTCTTGATTTCTCAGTTTGCTGTTAATCGCCACCAGCACTCCGATCGTTTGGCCTTCAGTCATTATATACAACACAGTCGTTGTTACTGAGGTTCAGAATATCACTGACTCCACTTCAGAGCCACTCGTCACTCCTGTTGGCATCATACCAACTGTTGAACAGCATTTTGCAGCATCCCCTCCATCCCTGCTTCGCTCTTCAAACCACTTGTTCCCATTAAACGGTATAGGAGGTTTGTCAAGAGAATCAAATTCTGTAATCTCCCTTATTTTTGTCCTTGTGTGAATTTTACATTGAGGATGATGTTATATCAATCAATACATGCACATATGTTGTTAAAATATGGATCTGTGATTGCTTTTAAGAAGTGAGGTGCCAATATTTTATCTGGATGGTTGCCTTTGGAGATAATATCCTGGAAATTTTGATGTGAGACAGCAATTGCTGTGTTCCGAACAATGTGCTGTTAAAAATGGTACAGATTAGAAACTGATCTGATTTCAAGGTAGACAGGTGTGTGTTAAGTTTCAAATGCCTTTAAAATGCTATGTTGTACTTCCCCAGGTGATATTTGTGCATTTGTGGTTGTTAAATATGTAATTATTTGCTTTTATATAGTGTTTCTGCCATTGAATTTTTTGTCAAACATTACGACAAACTATGAAAAGAGTTCAATACCTTCAACTTTCTGTTTGAATTGTGTGTAGAAGAACACAGATTTATTATCCCCATATTTTTGCTTATTGCAGTGATGAGTTTGATGGCAGCTCAGTCAATTTCTGTATTTCAGACAAAGAATAAGCATTGATTTGAAACACATTTCCACTCAGTCTGCCTCTTTTGTGCTCGAGTATTTTCTCTGAACAGAATTTGAGATGCAGGACCAACCAGCAGAGATAATGCAACGTTTGTTTTGTCTAATATAATAGGATCCAACAAGAAGATACAATGAATGAATAGATTCTGGCCATCTGCTGCTGAAATAAGAGCCAGCATTTGAAGAGTAAGAGCGTTTATTTCGTATGAGATGTTTCAAGAATTCATCCATCGAGGTTTTCAGGGTTTTGTTCAAAGATTAAATTGAATTCATGGATAAATACTCTAGATTTTTTTTCTCTAGAAGTTTTTTTTTTTTTCAGCCCTATCTTACAAGAAGTATCATCCTACAGCAATAAACTTCACTCTTATTTACATTTCCTCTAAGAAAGGTAGTAGAAGCTGGTTTAACAGAAGATGGAGTACGTCTTTGACCCAGACGTTTGGCTTTCGTGCCCTGTGTTGGACCATTATTCTTAAGACTCATGTAATTTCTCCATTTTGATCCACATATCTCCCCTGGCTTCCTGCCTGTGACCCAGAAGTCAATCATCTTATCACTTTGATGGATGTTTCCATCCTAGAATATGTATCTCTAGGAGGTGTATCATCTGCAAGCAGGGACACACAGCTGGAAAATCCAAACCATGTCAGGAGCAGGACTGACTAATGTGTGTGTCGTAGATATGACTCAATGCTAGTGTTCTTGCGTGTCTTGCCTCTTTGGTACACCACAGCATGAGTGTGTGTGTTAAATAAGAAGATAAAAGTGTTTGACATCCGCACATTTCTGTCACATTCTGTCACGTTTTTAGTATGCTGCTCATTAGACAGGAGCAACAGTAACAAAACACTGCAGCTCTTCCACATCCTTTAAAACTGCTTTAAAACTACAGCTCCAAAATAAGGAGGTTTCGTTTTGTTAAAAACCTGTTGCTTCGATTTCTCTACTCGCCTGGGAGGAGCTAAAACTTGAGGAGGAGTTGAGGACGTACAAACTGAGAAATGAAAATAAGGCTCACACTTTAGCTTCATTTTCACCCATTGCTGGGTTAGGTTAAGGAAGATATCATGTCTTGGGTTAAAATTCTCCCTTTGACAATGCTAACTATATAAATGAATCTTGTTTAAGTTTAGGCACTAAAAGTATAAATTTTTCTGGATTACAAATGTGATGAATCCAGCCTCGTCTAATATACGATTGACTGATTGAAAAGGAGCATAATTGCAGGTGAAAAACAATTTCCTCAACAATTTCTGAGAAACTACAGCTTTCTTCTCCCAAAGATTTAGGAACTTCCTTTGTAATTCCTTATTCAGATTAGCTCTTACAGTGGGGGTGAATTTAATGCAAAATAATCTAGTTTAAAGCATTTTTAGCTCATATTTCTGACAGTTTATTGCTTTAATGAAAACTCTTTTTTGCTAATGTTTGGTCAAATCAATGCAAAATTTTATTCTTGTTGCAAGAAAACTCATTTCACAGATTCTACTGGCTAACAAAGAGGAGTATTTGAAGTGTGAGCCTTTAAAATTGTGAAAGAAGCATTTTCCAGCCTCTTGGAAATTACTTGATAATGTAATTAAAAATATATACATATTAAAATATGAACAATCCTCTAGTTTAAATGTTAAATAATCTCTGTTAAATGTGACATTACTGATTCTTACACATATCACTTATATTTCTGGCTCACATATCTTAAAATTTCCAAAGTTACAGCTGCAAACATTGTTTAGGAGTTTAGAGTTTTGTTTTGTTTGTTTTCTTTTTTCTTTCCGACTAAGAGCCTTTCAACAAGTGTGAAATTATCAAAAGCACATTTGTTTGAAGCCAATTTCATTCAGTAACACAGGGAGACTCTCACTTCTGAGCAGCAGCTTCTGTCCCCCCAGTTAAGCATAAACATTGACCCTGTTTATAATTTTATTCCACAAAACAGACTTCCATCACCTTTAGCAGTGAAGCCAATTAAACTTGTTCTCAGATAATTAATATCGGCTTTGTGAGTCCTCTCTAGTAATTATAACTCACGTTCCCAGCAGAACTGCTTTACTTTTGTTTGAAGGCTATTTAGCATTTTCCTGCAGGCTTCGGGTTCTGCAACAACATTTAAATCCTTGCTGTTTGCTCCAGACTGCGTTGGGGTCAGTCCAAAAAAATAAAATTAAGATCTAAATTTTATGACTTCTAGCCGTCTGTGGGATGAAACTTTGAACTCAAACACGCCTCTGACTCCTGATTAGTGTTTACGAGTGCTTCCTCGTATATATTTTACTCTCTGCTAATTGGTGCCATGGCAGTGTGGGTTAGTTTCTATGTTTTCGACTGAGAATTAGCATCAATAGAAACATACCCGCTGTGCTTTTGTATGTTTAAGTGTCTCCTCTGTGCAGAAACTGCGATGCTCGGCTAAATAGTGAAGATAACTCAAAGTTTGTTTTGTCTATTTTAATAAGATCCGGCAAGAAAATACAACTGCTGCAGCAGAAAGGGAAGAGCAGGAATAAACAGTGCAGATTGTATTTTTACAGCAGTAGAATAACAGACCAACAGCAGAGACTAAACTGCCCATGTTTAGTTTCTGTCTACACACAGTTTTAAAGGTAACAGAAGCGAGACAGAATGAACTATTGACTGACAACCGTGCCTGCATCACACCAGAGGCTTGTTTCACACAAATAGGTTTTCACCACAGCTTGGATACTAACAAGCAGGTCTAACTTCATCAATTCCCAAAGCTGTGTAGTTTTGGACTGTAGCAGTGATTCCTTGTTTGTTTTCAGCGGATTAAGGTTGACTTTAACCTGAAAGTAATGCACCTGATTGAGGAAACCAGTTCAGCCTGTGCAGCTCTGTTCTCTCCAATAGAAACGTGTGTTTAGAGAGTTAAAGTTAAAAAATGTTTACCAGCAGAATGTAGTAGGTTCAAGCATTACAAGATGTCTTCGAAAAGTGCTCTGAAAATGTATTTTCATTGTTGTTAGCCAACAACAGAGCTATAAAGCACAGAATTCAGTTGCCTAAATAAGCTCTTAGATGGTACAAAAACATATTTTTCTCCATTTATCCATTCATACATCAACTATTCAACCTGTTGATGCCGTTTACAATAATACCCTTAAGTTTGAGACTGGAAGCAGCTTTAGAAGGCTTCATTTTTGGAAATTTATTTGATTTATTTTTCCACAAAGTAAAGCAAGTTTTCGTGGTCTTTAACTGTAGATCAGCTTCATACTGTACAAAGTTAAGAGAATATGTGGTTCTTCAAAATCATTGTGTACGTACTAAAATTGCTGGCTTTTAATTATTTTAGTGTTGCATTCTACTAAAGCTACTAAAATTTACAATTTACCATTGGATCTGAATCAGTTTAACCCATTTAACTCCAAAAATCCCCCAGCAAGTTTAAGATGCATGTTATCTGTGCAAAATGACATCATGTCTCAGAGCTAGAAACTGCATAAACAGAGATAAATGTTAGATTTTGACCTTTCTGCCAGCTTAAAAGTCCTTATAGTACCCAAAAACCACTGTGTTCTCCAAGTCTTATTAAAAATAAACCCCAAATTCTGCAAACGAGTCAACATTAGTAGGTCAGCTGTCACTGACAGTCGCATAACAAAAATTCTTTTCAGCTGAACTGCAGGCTGTGTTTACATAGAGCAGATAGGATGCAAGTATGGTAAAATATTTTTTAAAATGTAAGTGTTAAATATCTATAGCATTTAGACTCACCATTTTTTTTCCAGTGTTGATAGCACTCGTGGATGCTTGGTAAAAGTTCGACATGTTAATTCAATTTTTTCTTTTTCATGAATTATGGCATAACTTTTGCATTCTGCATTTGTTGGTTCATATGGTGTCTTTTGTGTGCTGTTACTATTTTATATATTGTGGTCAGAGTGTCCTTGTAAAAGAGCAGCTGAAAAGTACTCAAAATGCAATATAATAAATAATTTTAAAGAATAAATGCTTATGTTTTCTGCTGTATTATGAAGTTCTTAAGAGGTCTTAAATTAGACATAGTGAATGCTGCAGTAGCTTTGGGGCTAGACCAGGAGCAGTATTCTGTAATACCAACACTAAACTACTATATAAGTCCATCCATCACTTTCTTGTACCTCCTTATCCTGTAAAGAGTCACAGCGAGCTGGAGCTCTTCCAGCATACTCTGGGTCAGAGACCGCTATCAGTCTGTCAGGACCCATCAGATTTAGAACAAATCTGGCCTTATTCAATTTGACCACAGGTGGTAGGTTTGTGCAACCCTCCACTACCTTGGACAGGTTCAGAAGAAACAGTAACCTCTGAAACAAAACCTTAGGCCACACTCTGGTTTTCTATGGCTTCATTCATAAATCATTTAGTATGTCCCAATACATAGTATGTCAAATGTAATATAGCAAAAATACTTGGATGCCCTACTACATCCAGGTGGATTTTGTAGTATGCAAGCAATCTTCTACACAGTTACATCACTGTGTACAAACAGATGACAGCTCATTTTGTTCTAAGACTACAGAGGTTTAAGTTTACCACACATGATTATGATAAAGCAGCCTGTCCTAGTAGTATACATCAAACAGTGCACACTTAATCAAGGCAGCTGTAGGTATGCAATTTGGAATGCAGCCTTTATAGTTACTTGAGAATCAGCACCTTGGACAGCAATCAAAGCGTATCTTGGCAAGTAGTTTGTCCTAGTGGCATGTATACTGCATGGAACAGTACATACATTATGAGGGCAGTTGTAGCACATATATAAAGGTCAGCACTCTGATAAAGTCCAACAGTTAACTCAGATTAGGCACCTTGGACAGTATCCTGGGTTACTAGGGATCTCAGCATCAGCACCTTGGTCAACACTCTAGTTTACTAGTTATGTCAAAAATCAGCACGTTGGACAGCACACTGGTTAATAGTTACTTTGGAATCTGCACCTCAGACAGTCTGATTTACTCTTTATTTTAAAATCAGCACCCTGGACAGCGCTCAGGTTTACTATGTAATGCAATCAGCACCTTGGACAGTACCATGGTTTAGTACAAATAGTTACTGTAGATTCAGAACCTTGGACAGCATTGTGGTTTGCTGTTACAGTTGCTTTAGAATGAGCACCTTGGACTGCACTCTGCATCAGCCCTGTGTTAGTTACAACATTAGTTGTCATGGGAATGTACAAAAGACAGCAGAGACTAATAACACAAAAGGCAGCAGAGTTATTTTGTTGCTATTTTCACCGGGAGCACATTTCCTGTGACAGATGACATCTCCTTTATAGAAACATTTGTGCTGCATTCACTTGAGAAAAGGATTGCTGCTGTTATGAACAGAAAGTCACCAAACATCTGTTAATGTTGTTGTTCATCACCTTATTATGTGTGGTATAATATTGTATATCACACGTCTTTAGTAAACAAGCATTAAGTGAAATAAGAATATTGTACTGTTTGTTAGCTAATTAACATTTTCACTGCACTTAGAGAGCCCATATTATAATCATTTACAGGGTCATAATTGTATTTTTGCAGTCTTATAGAATGTGTTTACATGCTTTAATGTTCAAAGAGTACAATTTTTCTGATACTGTACATTGCTTTTTGCTTTATAGCTCCTAGATAAATGTGAAGCAGGTTATACAGGCCCTGTGGCTATGTGTTTAGAGACATTTAGCAGAAGTGTAAGGAAGCTCTTGCAAGAAAATAATGGCAAGACTCATAACACTAACACTATGCTTCAGTTTATCATGACAAAGAGAGGGCCAGATGTGCAAAACATTTCTCTGCACCTTTTTTCTTATTTACAGTCAGTTACAGAAAACACCAACATGTTTAGAAATGGAGACATCAAGAGGCACAGCGAACCTAAATTAGGATGAACCCAAAATTGCTTGTGCACCTTCATGAAAAAATTAGGCACACCAGTGAAACAAATATATAAAAAGTGACTCCAGAGTCTGTTGAATAAAAAGTTTGCAATTTACACTTAGTTTATGATTGCATTTGCATTCGGCTGGTGAATCAAGCAGTTTCTCTCAGTGTTATTCTGTTCTCTGTTGCGCCGTGTTCTCACACTGTTGACCACAAATTCTCTTTCCACCTGAACTGACAGACATAAAATGTTGAAAATATTTGGCCAAGAGTTAGACAGTGTTTTTTTCTTTCTTTCTAATCTCATTTTGTTTTTTTGTTTTTTTTGCCTGCTGTCTAGACACATCCTGCACTGTGGCTCATCCATCATTCACTCTGCGCCCCTTTCATTTACTTCTGTTATCCCAGCTGCCGATTATTTTATTTTTTTGAGTGATTGCTTTACGAGTCTCTCTCTTTTATGTGTTGTTTCCCTTTTATGAAGCAGACTTTGTCTAGATTACCTTGTTTTCATTCATATACTTGTGTTTTGTGTCTTTCTGTACATCTATCATTACTAGAGTTTGAAATTTGAAAAGTTTGTTGTCTCATCTGGAAAGTTTGCTGTATTTTTTTACTACTATTGATGGAGAAGCTTAATAGTAGTGGCATGTTTATAACGGTTGATTATGAATTACAGCGTATCTCCCCAGTCATTAGCTTTCTGCTGTTGCTGTCAGCTGGAGTTCTCTGTAACACAAACATCAGACCCCCCTCATTTAGCACAGCAACTTACAAAGGCAATATTACTCCTGTCTGCATCACTCGTCTCAGTTATTCCCCTCCCACCAAATGAGCACTTATGCAAACTATACAGCGCATTCTGGAAATTAATTGAGTTTGACTGCGACAGTTTGTGGTGTGATGAATGTGTGGTTTTATCACCCATCTCCCTCCACTGACTGCATAACGTCTCACTTTGGTCTGTGATTAAAAACCCAGATATTATCTACTACGCGCTCATGTTTGTGTAACAGAGAAGCCAAATTACCCAGCGACCGAGTCTTCTCCAAGCCTAAAAATACATAGTAAAGATTGCGAATGGAATGAAGTGATTACAGACCGATGAATGCAAGCAAACTGGGAAGAGCAAATGGACAATTATCACTGACCTTGGTGTTTTCGAACAAAGACCCTTCTACTTTGTGGGCATAAAATCATATAATAAACACAAATACCTTGACTGCAAATGACAAAAGTCTTATGATCCCTAACCGTCATATCACAGACAGTTTCTGACATCCAGCTGATATCATACCAGGATTAGATTACACCAGATGCATTTTTGTATGATGTGCAGTTTCCACAATGTCAGATGAGGTTGTTGTTGTAAGTTAAATGTCAACAGACTCTAAAGCCCTTTTCAGACATGGGATATGTAACATTACTGCTTTCATCAATCTCTTAAAGTGACAGCATTTCTGTCAGTCAGGCAGAGGTTGCTTTCGTGTTAATGCACTCTACAAAACAAAAAGGTAAATCTAAGCTAATAGCGGCTCATCAAACTGTCCAAATGACTAATAGCCTCATTTATTTATGCTTTCCTAAGTACTCATTTTTAGTCTGTCCATGTGTGATGATAATATAACCACTGCTTTATAACACACTACAACACTAAAATATAAGTATCATCTCAAAGTTTAATTTTTAGAGACATTTGAGTTTGTAATAGATGTGAAATTGTAGGGAAAAGTGAATGAGAAAGGGGGCTTTTAAATTTTGGCATTTGGCAGAATGAGCATTTGTGCTGAGGGAGATGTTTTTGGACAATTACTGGTGCTGAAACTAATTAGCTTCACACAGCTTACAGTACATAATTTGTGCATGCAATTGATGTTAAAGGGACTCTATGCAGTTGAGACTTGTGCTGGGATATAAAACTTGCAAGCAATGTGGTACTACCTTAAACGTGCCAGCAGGGGGGGACTCCTCTGATTGCAACAAGAAGTCTGATTGTACAGAAGTGTATGAGAAAATGAACCTACTTCTCCCTTGATTTGTTATCTCAGCATACATTTTCCGACTGAGTTTATGGTCTGAATCGCTAGTTTTGCATCTCCTTCAACACAGCATGATGTTCATTTTAAATATTAGAGTGAAATAGACAATAAAACAGGGGATGTTTTTGAGCGAGGCTACATTCATTTTCAGAAAAACAAGATGAAGTGGACAGATTCTAAACTCTTAAAAACAGTTGTCAACAAGCCAGTGGGTGGCAATATTGTGGCTACATCCATCTTTTATATTCAGTCAGTGCGTTAAACATAGTCTTTCATGATGTCCAGACAAGCAAAAATGATAGAAAAAGAGAGACTTGGGGGAGATTTGAAACATTAGACAGAAAAATCTTTTCATTTCTCCTTCGCTGAGCCTTTTAATTCACATAATGATAAATCATGCAGTGTAATATTGTCATGTGTTTCAAACTGAGCCATTATTTGTGCTGTGTTGTTTCATTTGATTAGGAATTAAACACACTAAGACCAAATAATCTCCAATAGAAATCATCCTAAACTGCTCTGTTCTGTTTCTTCCCAGCCTGCCATGTAATTCAGTTATAGTATATTGACTAACAAACATATACAGTAGAGTGATTCATCCATCAGTCTTCACCAGTTATCTGACATGTGTGATCAAGTAACATATGAATGCTGGTGGCGTATGAATTTCTATATAGTCACTCCCATTTGTCAAACTGTTTTCCTGCTTTTATCTGCTGATAGAAGTGTGCAGACATTAGTTGAAATTCAGTGTTGTTGCCTTGTCAAAGGGAGCCTCATAATTCATTACATATTTGATTAAGTGAATTTGTTTTTGTGAAATATTCTGCCACTGAAAACCCCATTAGTGGGATGTTTTCCTATAATAAAGCACATTCTGTTGTATCTGTAGGTGAAAAATAGTCCTTCAAGACAGCTGTTTTTTTTTGTTGTTGTTTTTTTTTTAAACTTGAGCATACTAGCCCCCAGCAGGTTATTAATTTCTGACGCCGATGTCTCTGGGTGCCACCAATAGGAAGGCAGCTGTGTGTGTCAGAGACTCTCAGATACAATCCTGGCAGCCGGTAGGACGAACTGGACGGACTGACGGCCGCCGAGGCGCTGCCCTCCTCCCAGCAGCCACCTCAGGGCTCAGTGAGCGTTATCAGTCCTTCAGATCAACCACAGTGACAGTGAAAAAGCTCATCTCTGGCAGGGCTTTCTCCCTCATGTCCACATCACATCACTCCTTGAACAGCTCGCAGAATATTCACACAGAGCCTGCAGCCCGTAATCAATGCTGCCTTTATGTGTATGCATGTTTTCTGCATTTACAATACATATATGTATATCGCTGCTGCCCAAGTCAGGAGTAATTGGCTTTGCTGAATTATTCAGCAATGAAATATAGTAGTATCTACACACAGAGATGCAAATTTGGATCAGTAATAAGTGATGTGGACTGAAGGCAAATATTTCCAGGGAATTTTAAGACATCTGCAGCTTGTTAAATCAACATTGGATCGATATTTGATCAAACAATGGAGACGTTTTCTAAGAGGAGTCAACCACAACGTTGTTTGTGACATATCACAGATACATTTTGAATCAACGTTGCCATTTATTTTATTAGTTTACTCTTGCTCCTTTTCATCCAAGCAATCATATTTCAGGTGCGGCATTATTCTAACTCAGTAAGTGGAGGAGAAGCTTCTAACATGTTGTTAAAGGGTTATATTTTATCCCAAACTGTGCTAGTTTCTTAAATTTAATGAAACAATGAGTGAAAATTAAACTTAAATGTCACCCCACCCCAATAGCTACTTTTCTATCAATTAATCTATTAACTCTTTTACTGATTAGTCGCTTGTCTAAATAATTAGTTTTCCTTAATAAAGCCAGAAAGTTGGTCTGTATGTTAAACAAAAGTGCAGCATTGGCAGAGTGGATATGTGTGATAGTTTTCTGACTTTAGCAGTAGCTTTGAATTCGATGAAAGAATTGCAGAATTCACTCTACAGCTGCTGTAGTGTATATGGTGAGGTTCTCAGAGGATGTTGTGGTGATACAATCAGAATTTTAGCAGTGCTGAGCAGCAGTTTGTAGTAACAGCTGGTTAACATGTAATCCTAATGAGCTGTCTCAGTCACTATTTCTGACTGGTTTTGTTATCAGAGATAGAAACAGTATGTAAATAAGAGCAGCTTTATTACGAGTTTTGCAGTATGTGATCAGTCCCATCTATTGTGATCTATTGTGTTTCTATTGAGCTGCCCGTACATTGTGCTGCTGTGATCTGTCAACAAAACTTTGAACAGTATACAAACCACGGTTTTGTTGTTTTGATCATTTGAAGTACTTTTGAAGTTACTGATTTTTGGAAAGTTTCACAAGTTTGAAAAACTATGATGGTGACTGCAGCTGTTTTGCAGCAATGACATACTGTTGCTGAAGAAAAGTAAATGTGATAAGAAATGGTGCATCTTAAACGTTTATTATGGAGCAGTTGAAGAGAGACAGGAAATGTTGGAACAAATGGAGGCGGAATGACATGTAGCAAATCATACCATGTCTCAAAATCGATCCTAACGTATCAGTTAAAAATATTGACAGCTTAACATCATTAATTATGTCCATTAATCGCGCTCAATTAAATGTCATCCTGGGTGAAAGTCGTGTTGCTGACTTTTGCCTCTATCCTTCCCTTCTGCCTCCTTAATACGACTTTGTGACTCTTTCAGGCTGAAAGCCTTCACTGTAAGTTTTGCCTTTCAGTGGGAAAATACGTTTTTTGCAAAATGGAAATGAGAATGCAGTTCATAGGAAAGTAATTTTTGGGCTTGGAGCAGCAAAGTTAGTGTAAACTGGTATGTAACAACCACTCAGCGAGATATATTCACAACAAACAGGTACACTGCAGAGAAAATTAGGAAAAAGTTGCCTTTAATTTAATATACAAATCATGATAGATGAGTGTTATACACATGTTAAGGTCTAATCTGGTGATCATGGCTGTTGAATCAGCAATATCATCTCCTTACCCAGTGTTAAAGCTACTTCAATAAATGGTGTGCAGTGATGTGAGCTGCAGAAAGGTCACTCAGGAACGAGACGGTTGGACGGAGAGAGAGAATCCGAGGCCAAAAGATGTCGGATATCGTGCTCATGACCTCCAACCAGAGCGGCTGAATCTGTGGACATAGCCAGGAGCCATGAAAATGATAATCTGCAGTGCGAGGACAGTGAGGGCATCTGCTATCAGAGGACCTTGTTCTGTGTTAAAGCCCAACTGCAATTAAACCGCATTCTTTTCGACTGCTGCAGCATACAGATTTGCTCTGCAGTTCACAAACAAAAAGGAAAAATGTGTAACCTATTTATTATTTTATTGTGTATTCCATCGTGGTGTCATTTTTTTGCAATTAATTGGACACAACAGAGCAGAAATTCAATATAGCAAACCAAATATTTGGATAAAGCTGGAACGTCAGCATTATTTCATATGCAGAAAGTTACAACAGTTGCCAAGCAGCAGCCAGCTACACAACAACAATTCACATTAGCTTCACTGCTACAGTCTCCCAGCAAACATGGATGTAGAGCTTCTTCACCAGCCTGTCGAACAATTAAACTAAACTAACATTAACTTGAGAAAGCTGCACAGTTAGAGTCCACAGATAATAAGCTACTCAAACGCAGCACATTAAACAACATATTAATGTAGATCCAGTCAGTCGCTGGCGTGATTGTCACTTTGTAATATCACTTACATGTCTGTGGATTTGTCCTCGTTCTCTGCTGTGCAGCACAAACACTCTGGCAAAGGAACATTTAGGATATTTACCTAATGATCTTTAGTTTAATGAAAAAAATAAATGCATGCAAGTAACTGGATAGAACAATGTGTTGCTGCATGTGCTTCACCAATCTAGAATAGATTACTTTATATTAAACATGGATATACACTCAACTTCTGCCACTGTGTTGTTGAGAGCTAGTTGAAAATAAATCCATAATTTCAGTTGATAGTTTGTAATAGCATTTGTAATTAAGAGCAGGAAGAAATGTGTTTCATTTAAATTTACCCACTTAGGCCTAGTTATTAATGTGCACAGCTATAAATTTTAATATTACATAAATGAAAAACACAAATAATAAATTTGCATTCACAAATTAAAGTAAATAAGGATGAAGGAATGATGTCTCCTTGTTACACATTAAATAAAGGGTTAATCCTGGAGGGCGACCAAGCTGAGGTCAAGGTTCCTGCTGGTCAGCTTCAAATAGACCACAGGGAGTCTGTCATGGTTGTTTTTAGGCTTCACAGCCCTTCCTGCAAGGACGACTATCGGTCCCTGGTGGCCACGGCCTCCAAAAGTGAGATGTGGCCTCAGACTCAGGTGCAGGACAATAAAGAGTGAAGAGGCTCCATATCGAGGGATACGATGGAGGGAACATAGCTTGAGTTGGTTCATGCAGTCGATCTTTGCATTTTAGTCATGCACATTCATCGAGGTTTGCATCTATTGCATTTGAAAGTGAACTGTTGAAAGTTCTGCCCAATAATTTACTATCACCAGTACATAATGCTGTCGTTTTGTCACCCAGGCCTACATGACAACAAACCTTTCTGCCAAATTATTTCAGGGTTTTAGTAAATTTAGGATATTGGGACATTGTGTTGTTGCTGAAAATTACATTTTTAGATCTTATTGGCCTCTTAATGTTATATATTTGTTTTGGGCTACCACTGAGTCGGGATTTAAATAGTCAGGATTTAAAAATTCAATCGTTTACATCAACCGTTATGAGGTAGCAGCCCCACTTAAAATATATATCAGCCTAAATAGGTGCTTGTCTGTCCAATGTAGTATATTTTAACAAAATTTCAAGAAAAATGCTTTGTGAATAACTTTTAAAAAATGATTAAAATACTTTTTAAAAAATTTCTTTTGGATCCCAAACAACAGGGTTTTTTTCTTTAAAAAAGAAAACTGCAAATATCTGGAAAATAATGATCACTTAGGGGCATTTGATTTTGACAGAGTTGTAATTTTACAGTCAAGAAATGAAAAATAGCAATAATTGTGTTCAAATATTAACATTTCATTTTAGTAGATAAAATTGACATCTTTTTCTCCATTGTTGTTTTTTTTTTTTTTTTTTTAGAAATGGCTCGTAATTTTACAAAGTTGCCTGTAAGTTGAGGAAACAGGAAAAAATATGGTAAATGATGCTAACTTGTTGAAGTTAACATTAAATAATGTTGATTTTATTTAGTGCAGATGCCTCTGAGGTGTTTTATGGTGATTGTGAAGTTGTCAGAAGTTACATGTCCACATTTCACACACACAATCTCATTCTGCAACACAATTATTACTCAGCAATCAAATCATGAGCCAAGTTTGTGTTCTGCATCCTCGTCTTGATAGTTTTGTAATGACATTTACTTTATGTTGTACTTCAGTTTTCCTCAATTTCAGTGTTCCCTGATTAAATTGAAAAGGAAATTATTTCAGTATGAGGTTTTTATGCGTCGTGATGAAACTAGAGAGTCGTGTCGTTGCTAAGCTGCATCTGATTGGGTGGCGGCAGAGTGTAGCTCAGGATAACTTCAGTCCTCAATTGCCCAAAACCAAAGCAAATGAGAATACATTACACTGTCAGGTTTTCACATTCATGTTTAGTATTCCCAAGTACAATAACTGAAACAGTACCCAGGAATAATTAGCTTTTAAATTAAACAACCTCGAGTCTCTCTATCCTGAAGGCATTCTGATACTTGTCAAACACTGCAAAAAAAAAAAAGGACAATATGGATTTTTTTTTTTTTTTTTAAATCTCAGTTAGCAGACAAGGTGAGGTAACTGCCGTGATTTACGGAGCTGCTGGATTAGCCAAGCTTCTTAATGAAGATAACAGAGGGAGTCATCCATCAGCTCCAGACAGCATCATATCTCTGCAGAGCGAGAACAAAGCACCCATGGGAGTAAAACATGAGCTGCTCTGCTTGCCGGATCACCTTTCGGAGGAAATGTTACTGTACACGAATGCTGCTTAGTCATTCAGTGCATGTGTGAGTCTGCAGATGTGTGAACCTCTGAAATCTAAAATAACCAAGCGTGGGAGAAATATCTGATGACGACTTAAATTCATTAAAATTTCTGGGCTGCTGTTATCTAATCTGGAACATTCCCATTCCACTCAGTTAATGATAACCACCTACATGTGTTCTTTGATTATATTTATAGTAGTGGAGCCAAATAACACACTAATTTATGACTCAGGTTTTCTTCATGTAATCCTCAGTGTGGTTTTCACACAAACAATATATTAAGAACTACAGGTGTCCTAATTAACGTTTCTTTGTGTGTGTCTGCTGAGACCAAATCCCAAATGCTGTTTTAATATGTAGTTGACACATCAAAATAACAGCTGTAGCTGTTAAATCCCACGTACTTTATGTATTTCATGAGCTCATTGCGGCCCTCAGGGTGCATTTTAACAAGACAGCAGCAGAGGTTAACTTGTCATTAAGTGAATCATGAAATTAGATTGATTAGCAGCAGCTGATATGATGTTTGTCATTTGAAAGTGAGGGTCAGCGCTACCTGCAAACGACAGCTGCTACTTGAACGTCACTCGCTAACTGGAATGAGAGAGGAGCGATAGCAGCTTTGTTGGCATCAGACTGATTCCCTCACTTCATCGTGCTTTACTGGCTTCATTTATGTGGATAACAATACATTAATGCAAAGCTGTGATCAAAAAGTTCAGAAGCTGGGCCAATAAATATCAATGTGAATGTGCAGTGATACTCTGCTCCCAGTGCTCCTGCAGCATTTGAAAAGCTCTTGAGGAACCAGAAATAGGTTTAGTTTCCTACTACGTAAACACTTTGGATTGCAATGGATTCGCCTTTCAGAGATCATTTCCCCAACATTCTTTCTTTGTTCATTTACTGCAGTTGCTTATGATACTTACCCATCCAAATGCATGTTATTTTAGTTATTCTGTCAGCATTTTCATCCCATCAGGTAGGGAAAGGCGTGAAGGACAGAAAATTACATTTAATGACATAGAGAAGCAAAGCATGTTCTGAAATGTCTTTAATTGTGTCTTATAATTCCTCAAATAGATAGCTTCAGCTTAGCATTGTATACACTCTGAAATTGCTTATTATTGCTGTAGTCAGTGTGTGTTCTTTATTTAATATGGTCAAAAGCAGTCAGTATGAGATGAAGGATTATCTCTGTAACTAAGCCAAAGCCAGGTGATGATACCTTCTTGTGATTGTCATGTTAGCACTGTAATTTGTGGATTTGCTTGAGGAATCGTCACTGGCAGCTGTAGTAGCGTAATGGAGTTGATTTGTCTACAAACATTTAACATGTTCACATATGTTGCTCCATTATCCTCTCCTGTCACTGTGGTTTGTCAGCCACTGTGAGCTTTTCACTTGAAAATGGATCCAACTGAGCAGCAAAGTGCCACTCCGACTGGCGGCCCCTACAGTTGTTCAAAAAATTAGCTCGTTTTGCTCGTTCCTGCAAATTTTCAGTATCTATGATTTTCCCTCCAGGCCTCCAAATCTCTCAGGTGAAGACAATGCATGATGAAATGAGGGGATTATTTCTGACTGTAATAAAAGCAAAAAAAAAACCAAAAAACACTTGCCTCCATGCAAACAACAAGCACTTATTTCCAGTAATGCCTCACATCAGATTATGCTCTTAGCAGAAGAGGTTTGCTTCATGCACATATTTCAGTGAAACAACTTAATAGAGAGGAATGGCTTGGAAAAGAAATGGTAATGCTGATGTAATCAATATGAGATACATTTGTATGAATTGAATACATTAAGGTCATCATTGAATTACACGTTCCATTTCGAGGTTATTTCATTCCCTTCTGTATCTTTTCAGCTATGCAAGACGCAAAGCAAAAAGCACTCTGTCATGCTTGTTTCGAAAATTATTCACAAATGGATTTGATAAATGAACCACAAATGACATTCGCTGTCTTAGTTTATGCTTTCTCTAAGTGAGCAGCCCTACGCCCTAAAGCTGCTCTATTTGGAGAGAAAGGCTTTAATCAGGAGGAGTGTGTCCGTTTTTGCTGACCTTGCCATCTGTTGCAGCTACACGCATGTCGAGCTGACCATATGGGAGCTGAGCTACCGAAGCGTCTCACTGTTATTTGTCTTCCAGAACAACGTTGCAGAGCCTCCCAGTGAGCCTCCCACCACACGGTCACGCCTTCCTGCTCAGTCATGAGCATAACATGATCTTCAGAGCGCTTCGCTTGCTCAGTCCGACACTCCCAGACCTCTAATGGAGAGAAAAAAAAGTCTCCTTTGACTCAGTTAAAGGCGGATGAGGAATGTGTGGGCGTCGCTGCTGCTGCAGCACATGATTGCACTTCATAGGTTCCTGAGTTAGTGGTGAGATGGGCAGTGGGAGGAACCGTTCCCATGTGAACTGCTGCTTTCTTCATTAATACACAAGAGTGGATAACGATCGAGGCAAGATTAAGATTTCAGAGTTCAAATCATGATCAGATGTGTCATTTTTCTTTCCCTTATTTCTCTTTCTCACACATTTGCACTGATAGTACAAGTGCATGTATAATGTAGGACAGCAGTTCTCCGCCATTTCGGATTGTAACATGTTTGAATTCATGTCAAACCACAACCTCCAGGCTGAAAAATAAAGCCAATTTTGAAGTGCCAGAAATGGCACTTCCTCAAATGGAGGCTGCCTCCAAAAGCAAGTCAGTCCCAGGAGTCATGTTTAAATGTCCAACTTTACAGCAGAAATGAACATGTTTGCAGCCTGGTACAAAAACTGGTTTGGTCTCTATAGCTATTTTTCTGCTCATGACAAGTGTACGGGTGACACGTTTTTAGATAAATCAACAGCTTAGGTTATATTAAGGCATAATATTATGTGTAAAATATTTATGTTGTGGCTATGAGTGACCTTTTTGCCCACTGTTAGATTCAAGGGAATAAGGACAAGCCAAAATGACAACATCCGAAACTGCCACACTGAGCTTCAAAACTGCTATTCATTGATGTCACAAAGGGTGTGTCTATTTGTTTTTGTCAACAAATTTCTCAAAAGGTTAGTCCATGTCTTGATACTTTCTCACTTGCCTCTTTTTCTACAGCATTTCCCTGCAAACGCATTGGACACGACTAAAAGATTAAATTTTTTGAATCATAAATAAACTCTGCATGTGGGGAACTGCTTTCAAATCAAACATTTGGCACATTTATGACACTTTATGGTAGTCATCTATGGCAGACACCTAGATCAGTTGTTACTTAATTTAAACAGCAAGTTGTCACGATGTTCACATCCTGTGACCTTGTATGAATCGCTCCACACAGTGTTCACAAGGGCTAACTTGGCTTGTTTCGGCTAATGTCGCAACAGCTCACAATATGACCTTGGTGGTCTTTTCACGGCATCTGCATGAGGAGAATGCTGAGCAGGAAAGATCAGTGCATTCACAGAGCCAACTAAATCTGATGCTCTTTTCAGAGGCTCACAAAATGTAATAAAAACTCAAAGTCTACAAGGAAACTGGATGAGATTTCTGATATCACAACATCCCTCATACCCACATTCATTGTAATGCAGGTAATGTCACAGAGTGTAAATATTTCCCTCACTAATGCATTTTTAATAGCTTTTGGAGAACAATAGAGCTCTGTGACACAGCGAAATGAAGTATATAAAGCCTTTACTGGATCAATATCTTATCGTTATGGTCCTTTAATGGCATCTGTTGACAAGAAAAATGCAGAATGTCACTACAATTATCCCTAAAATAAAGATACATCTCCTTGTGACGCCTTGATTACAGATTACATACAGGTACTAGCAACTGTACCAGAGAGTAATTTTCCCAAATAAGAAACCAGGAACCAGAAAAAGCGAGTACTGGACTTGTGACCTGAAAAAAAAGTAGTCCCTTTTCTTCATTAATGCACTTGTGTGTCTCAGAAGGTACACCAGATCACATAGCTTTTAAGAGATTAAAATGTTGCTTCCATTTTGAAAATTGGAACTCCTCCTACTGCTTTTTGCATTAAATCACTAAATGAACTGACCTTTGTAAAGTTTAAGATAAGCAATACTTCTGTTTTTGCAGTCTGCACACCAAAGTGCTAATTCCACATTTTATAGTGACACAAGACACCAATTTGTGTATGGTAAAATCATAATATGACCGACTGTTTTATAGCATGTAGATTTGGAACACGGAAAGTAAGAAATCACACTCACTGGACCTTTGACCTTTTGGATGTCAAATCACATTATTTCATCAATCCATTTGACATCAAACAGTAAAACTGTCTTTCTGATATTACATAGGTCCCTCAAAATAGCTCTGAATCATTCTGCCCAGGTCAAAAGCTATTGGTCATGTTCCTCAGGTTGGTTCTGAGCAGTTTTTGTAATGTTTTGCTTTGCTTTTGTAATTGTGTTGGTTCAGAAGGCCTCTGTTGTTTGGGAATGTGGTCTCAAATAAGGTTTAGATACATGTGAAAACACACTAATGTCAGGACTTGAGGTTTCCCAGCAGGATATTGCATTAATAAGAGATGATCTATGCTATGCACTTCACCTGCCAGTGGTTTTAAGGTTGTGGCTGATCGATATATCTGACATAAATGTGAAAATGTTTGAGAATTAGAGCTTCAGTTTATTGAGTTATGGCCAAAAAAATGTGTTGTGTGAGGTTCCAGCAGCGTCTGACCAGCAGATTCTTATCAGTTCAAGTGCCGCCTGAGTGGACGTTTGTGCCAGACATAATGAAATTGCCTGAAGGACTTTGTGATTTATTATTGCTCACAAGAATGGCACGGACGTGAGGTCACTGTAACCTTTGACCTTTTCCCACTGAAATCTAATCAGAGTCCAAGTGGATGTTTGTGCCAAATATGAAGAAATTCCCTGCGGGCGTTTATGAGGCATCGGGTTCTTGAGAATGGCACGCACAGACTGATGGCAAACCTGAAAACACAATGCCTCCGGTCATGGCTATCACCTGGGCTGAAGCATGTAAAATAATAGATGTGCAATGGATGAAAGTGGGAAAAATATGTTTAATTTGCACTGGTCTCTAATGATTGTTGTAAGAAACAGAGGGGAAAAGAGAACATTATGGTCTGCGATCCTGTTCCCTTACTCACAGTTCCTCCTGTATCTCCCTCCCACTGACATTCATTGTGCTTTTTGTGTTCTTGACACATGAATACAAAATACCTCTGGATCCTGTGAGTTTTAAAAATGAGCCAGATGCTGTTACTTCATGTGTTGAAGACCCAGAACAAGGTAATACTTACCTTTCAAATCCTTCCATTGCTGCTTTTCACATTTTTTTTATTCTATAATTAAAGCAAACAAAGGTGCACTTCGTTTGCTTGAATTGCCAAATGGAATCTGTACAGCTTTTTTGCTCGACCAAAAATTAGTCAAAAAAACAGAGCAGGAGTGTAACAGACCAACTGTGAACACCAGCAGTGCCTTCTTTCTTGTATAATGGATATGATTTAGATAATATATTCATGAGAAAAAGTTTTCAGGGGAGCAGATTTTTCAGAACTTGCTATACAGTCAACTTTACTGTAGGCCAGCAGTGACAGATTGCAGGAGCATCTGGTTCAGTGTCGTCCTGATGCTTAAGAAAACGGCGGCTGCACGACAACAGAAGCGTGACAGCAACATGTGAATCTTCCCGTCAATGTCCACACGGGTTCTGATCCGTGATGCTTCTGCTTTTTCTGGATTTGATGTGTTTGACAGTTTCTAAATGCAGAACATAGAAAGGATCGCTGAATTGTTATTTTTTTACTCTTTATATCGGACTAACTGGTTGTAAAAGTTGCCATCTGGATGCAGTGAAAGTATATGAAGATATTCACTCCAGCACTGTGCTTGAGCAGTTTTACTCTGTATACCTGCAGTCGCATATTAGTATCACATGTGAATATTTCTGTTTTGTGCTACATTATACTTCTACTACTCTGTTGTACATTTCAGGATCAAATATTCTGCTTTTTACAGTATTTTCTATAGTTAAACTCTGCTCCATCCTGACTAGATGCAGTAGGTCAGCGTGTCTTACACATTAATTTCCTCTGAACCTGAAAATCCGCCAGTGGCTTTGAAATATATGTAATTTTTTAAAAAATACTGGCAATGCTACACCATTTATCAGACCCAAAAATGCAAAAACTGTAAGAATCATCAAATTTTCAATCTCCTGATGGTCCTGGAACTACTCTTATATGATGTGCTGTTCAACTGGGAAGTTTAGCCAAATTGAAACAAAAAATTGCAATATTGCATCTACATATCTTATTTAAAAATTCACAAAAAATTTCTCTTTCTCTGTAAAAAACTAAATATTCTGTACTCTTTGCTGAGACTGGCAAGCCATTGGTGATTTGAATGTGATCAATAAACATATGCAAAAAAAATTGGAAAGTTTTCATCAGAACTGCAGGCTGTGCAGTTCGCAAATGAAGTATGCAAACAAATGACATTTTTAAGTAGTAAAATATCTATAAAAGAATGTTTGTACGTATTGATTCCAGGTTTCTGTTAGTTTTTTTTTCAAAATAAATCTTTTTATTAAATTACTTTTTCTTTTCTGTATAGGATTTGCATCATAACTTTATCATACTGCACAAAACATATTTTTGAGTTCTCCTTTAGCAACGGTTGTTCTGTTTCCATAGAGGTGCAGGACTTTATATTGCAGTGAAAAATTCCAAGAAACTGTAATCATGAAAAAATATTGTAATATATTTTATCAATACAGTAGTATAGGAGGACATACTGTGCAGATTTAGTATTTTTGCATTTATATTTTTGCAAATTTTTCTAATAGTCTTGAGTCTTGAATGGAGCTTACATTGTAGTATTATTTTAATGAGTAATCACAGAACCTTTTCTCACTTGTAAATTCAACAAAGCATCCCAATTTTTTTTTTTTTTTTATGAAGACAGCCAAGAGATGTCTCCATAATTAGTGAAAGTTATGTGTTGCTGGCTTGAAAATGTAACTTGCACTAAAATTGTTAAGAATTATAGTAATAATTGTCTTTGTAAATGCTACACAGGAGCTCTTTGACTTCAGCTTCAGACAATCAGTCTGCATAAAGCATCATTTAACTGTACCCTTTGATTTCCTCTTAGCAAGTTTCCATTTTAACCACTCAGACTGTCTCGCTAACATTTGAGCTTTTAAATAAATAATCTTGCTTTTTAATGTTGTTTTCTGTGTTTTCACACCCATGTCGAGAATTACAGAACGTAGAAGTGTAAATATTCTGTTAAAGGATATTGCAGACACATAACGTTTCTTTCCAAAGGAACAAGCAGCAGCTTTTTTGAAAATCACATGCTGCACATATTATCATATTTATTTTTTATTTCTCCAGACATTGTATTATTGTCCTTCCTCTTTGAGAATGGCCACTACAATGCTCTCCTCTCACACTTGTAAATGTAACTGCAGATTACGTTCTTTCAATTGGTTGAGCTCTCCCTTGGGGGAAACTGGCACACACTATCAAATTTCTTCCTTTTTTTTATTATTAAAAAAAGAAAAAGATGATTAAATGCAGGCTCTCAGCTCTTCTGCCTGCTAGATCAAAGCAGCTGGACCGCTGCTTGTGGAAGTAGTTCAGCATTCTGTGCAGTGCTCTCTTAGAAAACGAGGCCACCTTACTTTGATGACTAAACCATTTCTCTCCCGCTATTAATCTCACAGTATTGACTTGAAATGAAGGAAAGGTATGGCTACATAAACACTGTCAGCAGCTGGGTGTGTGAACGTACAGACAGAAAACACTTCTTCCTTTGCTCCATTAACTCTGTACAGTTGTCACTTCTTCTCTGCTGCTTCTGAGCACCTTGTTTCCAGCCCTCGGGGAGAGTCTGATGACAAAGTGTGCTTCTGGAGGGCACTTAACAAGCATCTGTATTTCTTCACCTTACGTCAGTCTCCACTTTAAACCCCTGACAAACCTGCTGCACCACAAGCCTTTTTCGAGAGGGAATTTGTCAGGTCAGAGCTTGAAGTCATTCCAGGTGGCACTTGTGGACATCGCACCAGCTTTATTTTCACTCCACTTTTAATTAAGTCGTTACCTTGGCCCCAAAAATGGAAAATCCTCTTTGTCCTCTCCTCTTTCGCTGCTTCTCTCTTACCACTGAGGCAGTAATCTTTATACACAAATCCTTCCAGAACCAGGGATTAATATGCTCCATGCTAAAAGAAAAGCAATGATGAGCTTTGACGCCGCTATATGAAAACTTCCACCCTGCTTTTTCCATTATAGGACTGTAATTACTGCTTATAATTGGAACTGAACATTAAACACCTGTTTCTTTAATATGCAAAGTGACACGGACATGAAGGAATATTGGCTGAGTCCAATTTCACAAAGCATATTATATCGTCTGGAGGACATGAATCACACCCAAATGAGACACAGTTTATGCTGAGATGTGTATACGATTCCTCTCAGCCTCGTGAAGGACACCGAATAAATCCTTGGGCATTATATCACATTTACAGAGCAGATTTATTCTAATATAATCCACAGGTGATGCGAGGGAGGTCTACAGGTATCACAGATGGAAGATTAATGGGTGAGAATGAAGAACTCTAAACACTACTACATTCCTCTTGTGATTTTCAAGCATTCTCACCACATAATCCACCCGCTCCTTAATTATTTAGGAAAGATGCTAATTAATAAGTAAAGGTGACACCTCTCAGTGTAATTCAGTACAGTTCAGCAGCAGCGCAGACTACAACCTAATAAAAATTTAAAGTGGTTTTAGCACCTTTTTGAGAAAGATTCCCACTGCTGTTAACCCTGTGAGCCCCAAGCTATTTTCAGAGTAACTTCACTACCTTTATTTTCAAGCTCTTATCTTAGCCATTATAAAGACGATCCACACTGTTTTCCCCCTGGACTATCCAGATCTTCCAACACTTGATATGATAACAATTGCAGATTTTTTGTGATGTTTTTGCAGGTATTTCACTATAACATACTTACAATAGAGCTACCCTTTCATAATTTTGTCGAGGCGATTGTCTGGAATCTGGTTATAATAGAACCATGATGATGGGAAACTGTGTGACTTAGAAACTGGGCTCAGCATGTAAGCGCTTACTACCTAACGTAAATAGCAGCCATTGTTTTATTTACTGAAATGTGAACATACTGTAGTGTTCTTGCAGGAAAATGAAAACCAGGCAAATGTTTGATGAGGGAAAAACATGAAAGCCAGTTGATTGCTGTTTGTTGTAAGATCTGCTGCAGTTTTGAGTGCAAAATCTATTTCTAACCAATCATTTTTTTTTATACCTTGTTAACTTGTCCTAGAAGACATGAGATGTAATTTATCTGCACATTCTAAAGGAAGCCGCAGTAAAAAGTTTCATGAAAGCCTTTTCAAGTCAGGAAGGAATTATTTTATGGTTAAAACTTCTACAACATTTAACTTTGATACTCAGAGATGAGGTTTTAGAGGTTTAATCAACATTCTAAGAGAACCTTTAAATCACCTAGGAGCAGAATATTTTATTGCCTACCTCATGTGATTCTGATCATATTGGAATGGTGATCAAGACTTCTTTTGGTTAGTTAATATGTAATACACACTGCATGTTGCATCAGTGTTGTCACTCCGGTTAAGTTGACTTACACTCTGACTTATATCCAGAGGGGTTTTGAAGTGTCTGTCTAACTTTGATTAAATTGTTTCAAATGACAGAGATCCTTTGTGGGGAACCAGTTGTTTACACTGACTATAATATTCAGAATTTGACCTCATAAAGACAATTTCTCAATATGAAATTTCCATGCAGCCAGTGTTCTTATTACAGATACTGTCACAGCCTCTCTTGGTGTAACAGAAGCTAATAAAGATCCAAACAGAGAAAACAAAAAACAGTTGGAGTAAACTTGATTGAAATCAAAGACATGAGGAGAATCCCAATTTTAGTTGCAGTCAGGTGGTGTCTCCAGTGGAGGTATTGCATTGTTTCCATAAACATGCCGTTCGTCGTTTGTGCATTTTAGCAGCACTCCACATGGATCCTGTAATTAGCACATTAAGACATACACAGCATTTTACGGAGCCTGCAGAGGAGGGGAATGCAAATGTCTTGTGTACGCTGTTGTTTCATATGTCAAGCTGTAGGTTTTTGGCAAACTCACACATATGGGGTTTGAAAACTCCAAAACGGACAGATTCTACCAAATGAAAGGGATAGGAAATGTTATGTTAAAAAAAATAAAAAATGTTTAAATTGTTATTTTTGCAAATACATAGTTTGGTTAAATTTGGTTTTCTTAATAAATTCTAACAAGTAACAATAACCTGAAGCAAAATAAGCAATCTGAAAACTAGCAACAGTAGGCCTTGTTTTATGAAATATGAAATGCACTCAACATGTTTGTTCCGCCTGAGGGGAAAACATTGTGTGTTTGGGTGAATGTAAACAGAGTCATGTTTGCTTCTTTGGTCTGGAAAAACTCAACTTTTCTTCCAAAAGTCTGCACAAATAACAAATAAATCCATGTACTGTACCATAATACTGATTTAACCCAAATCAGTCCAGAATAAAGCCTGTTAAATAACAGTGACAATGGCTGCATCAATAACAACAATAACAACAGCAGTAACAGTAATAACAATAACAATGCCAACAACAGTAGCAACTATGAAAATAACAACAGCAATGATATTACATACAATAACAATGACAACAGTAGAAAACAACAACAATAATAACTGTAATAACAACATCAACAATCATTAAACCAATAATAACAACAATAACTATAACAATAGCAACAACAATAATAGCAATGGTAACAACAGCAATCACATCAACACTGACAGCAATAACAATAACAATGATAACAAAGGAAACAATAATAACAACAACAGTGGCAGCGACTATATCAATAAGAACAATAATAAAAATAATAATGCCAGTAACAGTCATAATAACAATGACAGCAACAATAACTATGACATTGGCAATGGCAAAAACAACAATAGCAAAGGAAACAACGGCAGTAATAATGATGATAATAGCACCAATAATAGCACTAATTTCAATATCAACAATAATAATAAGAACAACAATAACAATAATAATAATAACTGCACAAAGCACAATTAATCAACCCAGATGACACCCTTATATTCAAAGATATGTTTGAAATAATGTTGATAATCACATAGTTTGTCCACCAGAGACAATAAAATGTCCAAGATTAGAGATTCTTATCAAGTGTTTTCTGTTTACACTAAAAAAACAGCAAGAGCCAATAAACTGCCTTCTGATTTTTTGAAGATGCCCTTAGAAGTGTTTGATTTCGACTATATCTCTGAGCTAGTCTGAGTTTTTGTTGGACTTGTGCTCACACAAGGATGAGCAGGCACACATGCATGAAGGAGACTCAGTAATGCACAAATGAAGGTAGATAAAAAAAATGCAAGGTAGTAAACACAAACACTGTAAGATTTGGAGTTCTTATTCGCTTTGCATTTTGGTGGGTAACGCTGTAAATATACACCCATCAGCCACTACATTAGAAGTGACAGGTGAAGTGAATAACGTTAATTATCTCATTACAGCGGCACCTGTCAGTGGGTGGGATACACGAGGGGGCAAGCGAGCAGTCGATTCTTGAAGTGGATGCGTTGGAAGCAGGAAAAATGGGTGTGAGGATCTGGGAGACCAAACTGTGTATCATTTTCCAAAACAGCAGGTCTTGTGTGGCGTCCCTGGTATGTTGTGGTTAGAAAAAATGACGCAAGCAAGGATAACTGGTGGCAGGGTCCTCAAGGTTTATTGATGAGGATGGAAGGCTGGCTGGTATAGTGCAGTCCTATAGAAGTGTTACTGTAGCACAAACTGCAGAAAATATTGCTGGCTATAATAGAAAATCGTCACGGCACACAGAGCATCACAGTTGTCCATTCAAAGTGTCCATGCTGACATTTCTACACCACAGGCTCCTTCAATGGGCATGTTAGCATCAAAGCTGGACCTGTAGAAGAAGGCTTAGTCTGGTCTCATGAATCATATTTTCTTTCACATCATGTAGACAGTCAGGTGTGTCATTTACTTGTGGAGGATTTGGCATCAGGACGCATTATTGAAAGAATTTTAATCTTTGCAACCAGTGTGAAGCTCTGTGTAATGTTTTGAGGAACCTTGGTCCCTGCATTCATTTGGATGTTGTAACTAAACATTGCTGCAGGCCCCATACATGCCTTAATAGCAGCTGTATTCCCTGATGGCCTCTTTTAGCAGCAAAATGCTCTGTGCTAAACAGTGTTCAGCATAGTTTGAGTAAAAAAGAGTTAAAGGTGCTGATGTGGCCTCCAAATTCCCCAAATATCAGTCTGATTGAGCATCTGTGAGAAAAGTAAGTCTGATCCTGAAACCACAGGACACATTGAAAAGTCTGTGGAGTGCAGGACTCGTTGAATCAGAGCTGTTTCGGCATCACAGGAGAGACGTGCACGATATTAGACAGCTGGTTTAGATGTTGTGACTGATTGGTGTGTCTTTTGTTTGTTTACAGAAGAAAAACCTCCACATGGCATCTGTCAATAGGCATCAATGGTCGACAAAAACCTATATCTATAGCAGCGTGAAATTTGCTGATCAGCCCAGCAGCCTGTGTTGTTTCATCGAGCAGGTGTCAGTGCCATCAGAGCGGATACATCCGTTTGAAATGAGGAAATGCTTTTACTTCACCATTTGAAACAGATGCCAACAAGCTAATTGTAAATTCAACTGCTGTCTTTTCCGCTGTCCTCTGACTGTCCAACCTCTGTGACAGATCACTGCACTCCGACTGTCCCTGTTCCCGACTGATAATAGATTCATGTGTAAAAACACGGCTGATGCTCCCGATCCTGTTGTGTGAGTCAAGTTTGTTTTAAAGTTTACTCAATTGTTCTTCGAAAACGGTCTAGGGCTGCGTGCGTATAGGTACGCCGCATTAAATACCAGACCTTCCTCCGAGCCTATTCTATGGTAATGAAGGATGCTAATGAGAAGTGGAGGCTAACAACGGCAGAGTTAATGAGGACCAGTGTTTGCCTCCGCGGCTTTCATGCCCACTCATTAGGACTCCTTTTTAGCCACCGGCCGGCCTGCATTAGCAGGTTCCCCCCCTGCCAAAAGTGCACCGAAGACATCTAGGCCGTGTGCTGTAGCGGGAGATAAAAGGTGACATCAGATAGGGAGAAATGGAAAATGTGATCTAAGATGGATGTGTTTCCTCCAAGTGGAGCGAAGGTATGAGTCAGACGGTGATGACACCATTAAAGAAAAGAGCTTTCAGGAGATCAGAGTGAAGATTACTGCCTCCAACCTCACAGAAGGGAGACTTCTGCAGACATGTGAAAGGAAAACATAGCATGACTTTTTAAATAATCACTAGAAAAGGTCACGGGAGTCAGATCATGAAATTGGTGTGTCTTTCAATATGTGGCCTTTTGAGATCATTAAAAATACCAGGATGGAGAGGCGGGAAAGGAAGATGTGGCTAAGTGGTTATTGGATTACTGAGAGCTTTTCTCCCAGCACTACATTCAAATCTAGTCAATGGGACTCACCATTTCTGTTTTTCAGACTTGGCAACCAAAAGCTTCGTAACACACATTATTTGTGTTACTTTTGGCATGCGGTTGCATTATTGGGTGCCAGCTGATTTAGAAGTGGATAGTCAGCCTGAAAGTTTTTGAGGACAGAGATCAGCTCAGGAAATTTACAGCTAAATTAGAGCAAATCAGGCTTTGTGGGTACGTTGGAAACACATCCTTTCAGTTTGCACTTAAAAGAGCATATATTTATCACTTTTGAAATGTTTTCTTTCTCGCTGTGCTCATTTGTAGTCACACACCAGCGTTCTCTCCCCGACCCCTCTGCAGCTGCAAAATAATGGTTTTAATTTAAAAAAGGACATGTAGGATTATAGTTAAGAATATAGGACTCCCTGAAGAAAGAAGCACAAGTTACTTTGGTGTTGTGCATAAATACACTTTATTTTTAATCTCAGAGCATATTAGGAGACTTTGCTGCTTGAAGATAAACAAAAGCAGGAGAGGAAATGAAGCTGCGAATTGTGGGGAATGTGGGAAAATGAGGCATCAAGAGCAATTTATCTGCTTGTTCTCTGATGTGTGCAGTGGCATTGTGTTGAGAACAATATAGTTATTAGCTGTAATCGTGTCTGAACAGCATGACATTTATTGAAGCAGAAGTGGTAGATCATCAGTGCTGTGTGGTAAAAGATAGGTAAGAGGGGATTGTGATGCTTTTCTGTGAATTAAGTTGTCAGTGTGGGTGGAAACGGGCAAAAACAAATGTGGAATAAATGAAGCAATGTACAGATCGGTGTCAAATTAAAGGTGTCGGTCTCCATATGTTGCCTGGAGAGCTTCATTTCTCCTTGATATTGATTCTCTAAGTCCGTGGAACTTTAATGGAGGGATGGAACATCATTTTTTTCTTAAAGTTACGTCTTCATCTGGAGTTTTGATGTTGGTGGTAGAGAGTTCTGTCTTTTAGCTACACTGCATCTGTGCTGCCAGCATCTGTCTGCTATTTATGTTTTTATGCTAGATGTGTGCCGCCCTTTTCTACATAAATGGGTCATAAACTCTCCATATTTTCTGTAATTAAACTGCTAATACACAGTAAATCCATCATCTACGGTTGTTTGGTGTTACTGTTTTCAAAATCCCATGAACTATAGGAAACAACAAAAACAGCCTTTGGCATCAACCTACAATATCTCAGTTTTGTGGAAGTTTGGATTGTGCAACAAAGCAGCCCTGCTTAATTAGCCTGTTAATCAGCCGTTTTAATGGCGGTGCTCACCTCCTCTCTTGCAAATGTTTCACCAACACGCTTTCCTCATTACTATTTTAAGGGAACACCATCATAGCACCACAGATCTGCCGAGACAGTCGATTCAGATAGCTGTGTTGCTGCACAAAGTTTACTCATTTGTTATTTGGGAACCTAAAAAGTTTAAACATTTTCGCTGAGTTTTGAGAATGTCATGTGTTTTGAGACCTGAAAAATCTTCAATTTAGTGTCTAAAGGAATTTTGAGGGTTTAATATCTCCAGAAATATATCTCCCACTGGCATGAAATTTGGTGAGGACATAAACTGAATTGTTTCCAGCAGATCAAAGTGATTGAATGTCTTCAGCAGAGGCCAAATCTTTAAATATCTTCCTTTAAAAATGGATCAAAGTGTCAAATTCTCAGACAGGAGGGGTATTGGGTGTATATATATATATATATATATATATATATATATGTATATATATATATATATGTATATATATATATATATATATATATATATATATATATATATATATATATGGATGAATCTATATTTCCCACTAAAAACTGGTTGATATTTCACCAACTTTTGAGGCCTTTGACATCAGTAGAATGTGACAAGTATGGCAAGTCAAAGTTCCAGTTTTTAGATATTTTGACATGTGGAAATGGTGATGTGGACTCATTTGTAAAACCACAAAAACTGGGTTGCAGAGAGTCCATATCTTGTCATTATATCTAAAGCGGTTTACGCCATCCATCACACAAGCGTTTCATCATATCATAGGATAAAGGTGACCACTTAGAACAGCTTTGTGTAGTTTTGCACTTATCCTTTATTCTGAAGGTCAACAAAAAGCCCTGTACAGCATAACACAACCACCAGCTCTTCTCACCATAGGGGTCAATGGTCCCATTCATTCCTTTATTTGTTATCCGTCTGTATTTACATCAGCTCATTTGCAGTTTGTGGAAAAAAATACCAACAACTGGCCCCTAATCTGATCCTAATCACTAATCTATGCACATTATCTGCCTGTGGATTTGGATTTTAACAATATTTTTAGTAGCAGTCTCATGTTTAATGCATGTTTTGGCATTTTCAGTCTCTGAATCACTAGAAAATGTGATTGTCTTTGCTTCTTTCCAGTAAAAGACTCTTTAAAATGCTGCAGCGCATTATACTGTATGTAAATGATGGTTCCAGTAAATGGCATAAAGTTAGGAGATTTCAGAGTGCCTTTCCTTTTTTACCCCCTTCACTTACGACATATTTTTCTATTGCAAACGCTTTTCTTGATATACGCACTGTGTCCTTCTGTTGTGTTGGCCCATAATTTAGCAGAGTGGACCGAAAACACTGCAGCCAATCTGAGGGTCACTGCAGTGCAAACTGGAGGAAAAGAGGAGACCATAAGACAGAATTTATGAAGCAGTAAAGGCAATAAAGTGGCATTTTGTTTGTGCGCTTGGCTTTGATCACCATCGCTGTAGATTTGGGGGGATGTTTTTGTTCTCTGTGTGTTGATGAGTTTGTCGAGGAGCCCTTAGGGGACAAACAAACACACCCACACTTGAGCTCTGCGAGGCAAGGCAAAGCTGGCGAAGAGCGAGACTAACTTAAAGCCTGAGTTCAGTTCACATGCACTGACACCACGTGGTTTTTTTGTTTTTGACATAATTAACGTTTGTTTTTCTGCAATCCAGAATGAGCAGGGGAGACGCACTGAAGCTAAAGTTGCATACAAGTGAAATATTCTTCTTTTCATGTGTGCTCAAATTAACTTTGAGGTTGTTTTCTTGTTACATGCGGTTTGTTGGAAGCAGATGAAAGTGTCAGCATGAAGCTTCCGGTTCTTTGGTCATTCTGTTTTATGTTTTGCCATTTCTGAGAGCGTTGCTCAGGAATCTCAGCCACCTGACAAGACCGGACCCCCCACCTCGATGCATCTGGTTCAGACACACAATCTCTCTGCAGCACTAACTCTAAACCCCTGACAATAGCCTCCTCTCCTCTGCTCATTTCTTATCTGAAGAGTCCATTTAGTACGTTTTTAATATAGAACCAGCATCAAGGTCATTTATTGATGAGCCTTCTTACTGATAAGTCAGCATCAACTGTGGCCAAGCCTGGCAGTGTCTCCACAGTAAACAATGCATGTGGATTAAATGATTACTGCAATCAATTCCACAGCCATTATGTTTCTGCAGTACTTTTTAGCCCAAATGCTACTTTCCTGGACAGATCCAGACAATAACATCACTCCCTGGAAGTAAAGGAAGAGCAAACAAATCAATAGATGCTATAAATAAGAAAGAAAGTCATCTTTAAAGTTAGGTAAAGTAGCTTTTTTTTCATTTTATGCACTGATGACTTTAAAAGAAAAGCATAATTTGTTTGTATGAATTAAACATTATCAAAGCTTTTATTATATCTGGGTTTGTGGTTAGAGAATGTGTGTCCATCTGTCAGAAATGTTTTACGAAAAGATGTGTGCCTCTCTTGGCACATGGTTCAACAGTTACGGAGCATTTTTATCCACAGAAGCAATGACATATGGACAGCTAAGAATGGGAATACCTTGCTAAATAATAATGGAGGCTTCATGGTTGTTTTGTTGGCATAATTCAGTTTGGAAAGCAGATTTACTTACTGGGACTTATAAATAATAAATGGAGTTGTTTAACAACATATAATCCTACCTATATTCTGGAGTTTAACATGCAGCTGCAGCCCAACACAAACAGCACCATTACAGTCTCAATCAATGCATTTCCTAGTTCTAAACAAGTCATTGGTGTAGTATGAGAAATGTCAATAACATCAATTTGCAGCAACATCTCTGTGCGTAGTTTCTATACAATTAAGCTACTTTCTAACTTTTAGTTTGAAAGAAGTTTTTTCCCCCTGAAATGTTAGAATGCAAAGTAATAGGAACATGTTTTAGTTTGAATGAGCTCCAAAGTCACTTTAAAGAAAGAGGCATAGAGTGCTTATAAAAAGTATTAATCCCCCATGAAAGCCTTTGTTGCTTTTTTACCTTGAATTCTGGCAAACATAATTTGGCTTTTTGACAAGAATTTACAAAAAAAAAATTGTCTTTTGTGTCAAACTAAAAACAAATTTCTACTATGTAATGTCAATTAAATAAAAATACATGGCTGATTAAGAAATCCACACAGGTTCAGAGCTGTAATTGCGGCCAAAGGTGCATCTATTTATTAAACGGGTGAATATTTATGGAGTCACTTATTTTTCCTTTTATATTTGTAAGAAATTGTCATACATTGTACAAATCTGTTTTGACTTTGACATGAACAAGTCTTTTTTAAACGCTTTTATTAAAAATATTGTCCAGAAAGCCAAATTAAATTGACCAGGAAAATAAATTTCCAAATGGAATAATGCTTTTAAAAGGTACTATAAATCCACAATAGTACTTTCACCCAGTGGAGAGAGTTTCATAAGTTTAGGAACCAAAACTACATACTTAGGTTGAGAATAATAGCACGGTTTGGTTTAATATAACGTTTTCACAACATGTTTGAAGTTTGCCATCCATTTTCTGAATGACAAGTAAATACCCAGCTAGTATATGATTGGTTGGCTAAAAAGGACCAACGGGACAGCAGTGAAATAAAGAGCACACACTTGTTGATGAGGAACGTATTCCTGATACAATATCAGGAAAAAGCAAATACAGTCTGGTAGAAAATGCTTCTCAACACATAATTTAGAACACAATTTCGTTGTATAGAAACATATGTTTTGGAGGCAAGCTGCCTATTTTCAAGGATTTGGAAACTTTTTGTGGTACTGTTTCAGCATAATAACTAATAAATTCCAAGAAACTTTCAAGAATAAAAATAATTATTAAATGAAAAAAAATTGTGTTTTTTTTGCTAATGCAAGGTCAGATCTGTGTCCGTAGTGGTGAAAAGCAGACTTATTGCAAATGAAATTAACAAATTTCATTTGCTAACAGAGTATAAAATAGTCTTCTTTTGTTTCTGGATGTGGAGAAAGCAGTTTAGCTGTGGAAAAATGTAATTTTTTGGGACACACAGGACTGTAATTTGATGCTGTGTTGTATATTTCTATCTCTGTGTTTACTCAGAGATAGTCTTCTGTGGCTGGTATATGCTGAACAAACAATATGGAGTCTTATAGTGTGGTATCCTACATGTTAGGTTCATATGATGCTTAATGAAACAGTTTATGAGTTTATTAGCACTGACAGAGCTATAGTGAAAGTCCTTTTCACTGCTGCTGCCAACTAACTCCATCGGTCATTGTCTTTATTTTTTCTCTACACGTTGTGTACTGTAAGATGGCTCTGCTTCTGCCTCCTTACTTTATTTATGAAACAGCAATGATAGTAGTAATTACATCATTTAACTTAATGTTTTGAACATCATTTTCTACAATGTTTGTTTCACCTATTTGATGTTATGAAAAATGTTCCACCAGAAATGCAGTAATTAGCAGCAGCATGGAGCATCAAAACATCAGCCAGCATAAGGTTTAAATGCTTAAGTATAATGAACTGCTGGACAATAAAGGTAATATCAGTAAAAATTTTAATTGCTCATAGAGACTGGAACGCTGATTAGTGCTGAGGCTGGTGGCTGCTGGCCAGTCGATTCAGCAGCTCCTCTGGCCATCGATCGCCTGTTCTGGGCTTTGACTGAATGTCCACGCTGTCTATTTATCTGATCCTCAATCTGCAAACCTGCAAATTCTGCAGACATTAATAAAAACAAGCACATGAGCTGTAGTTTAAACTTTTCATCAGTGTTCTCCCCCAAAAGACAACATCATCACCCGGGCTTCTGATCAGAAATCAGTCCGCCGACCTGCAGAGCATTTGCCATTTGCACCCCGTTATTAACCAAACAGCAGCTGCAGCGGCTTCTGTGAACCCCACGCATGTCGTTGAGATGCTGATGAGATGTCGCTGCTGTTTGAGGGCATGTGTTTCTGTACCGTTTCCACTTCGGAGCATGTCGCGGTGCTGTTTAAGATTATCCCAAAGGGCTGTAAAGCTAAAAGTGTGCTGAAAGACCCGCGGTGCTCTGCGCTCAGTGCTATCAGTGCAGTCATTTTAATGAAACCCTGAGGTCCGGCAGCGCTCTTTAGAGGCCATTATTCCATCATCATTCACTTCTAGCAGTATCACAACACTCATAATTCTTGTTCATTGGAGAGAGCAGAGAGCAAGTATTTAAAATCCCTCAAGCTTGTAGCTTAAAAATATAGATCCGAACAGTGGCAATGAGAATTCACAGTTTCCTTCAGTTCCTTTGGACTGTGCTAAGGCTTGCTCAGTCGTATTGTTTCTAGTGAGTTTCTTTGTATGTCTTTTAGCCCTCAAAGTATTAAGTGTGAATCCCATTTCAACTTGTGGGAATTTCTGACAGCTTGTGTAACACGTTTTGCCGCCACAGAGGAGATAAAGTCCTGATGAGTGACAATTAGTCGAAAAGTGTCTCCCTACATCGACTGCTGCAAAACACCAGGGTCTGAATCGTCTGTCACATAACCAAGAGTTGCCAGTGTCACAGATAATGAGGAGCTTGAGGACACGGTGTGAGAAATGCTTAGTGTCATTATGGACATATTCAGCAGTAGTGTGTGTGTGTGTGTGTGTGTGTGTGTGTGTGTGTGTGTGTGTGTGTGTGTGTGTGTGTGTGTGTGTGTGTGTGTGTGTGTGTGTGTGTGTGTGTGTGTGTGTGTGTGTGTGTGTGTGTGTGTGTGTGTGTGTGTGTGTGTGTGTGTGTGTGTGTGTGTGTGTGTGTGTGTGTGTGTGTGTGTGTGTGTGTGTGTGTG
This sequence comes from Amphiprion ocellaris, assembly GCF_022539595.1. Lineage (NCBI taxonomy): Eukaryota > Metazoa > Chordata > Actinopteri > Pomacentridae > Amphiprion > Amphiprion ocellaris. The sequence goes on along the minus strand of NC_072784.1, from coordinate 13,704,222 downwards.
TGTGTTGATACAAAATATCCCTGCCGTGTTCACACATGTGGCTACATGTCATCTGTATAGTGCAGCAGGCTTTGAGCTTCAACTCACTGCGTTATTAGAGTCTGACAAATAAAAGAAAGAAAAATGTGTTTTTCAGAAATATTATGATTATAGTTCTCAGCAGCACCACATTTCTGTGAGAAACACTGTAATTATATTACATATGTGCTCCTTCAGTGTGTAATATAGCTGCTCTTTCGTGCATGTAAGTAAAAAAGATCTGTAAACTTACAAAGCCCAAAATCTAGGAGTCTAGGTATTCTCTACCACATTGACTCTTACCTCCTACAAATGCCTCGTTTGAAGTCCTTTTTTTTCCGTTACATATTTATGTCACATGTAACACATTTGCATAAGGCCTACCAAGCAGCTAGTTTGGGCCTCTAACCAACAAGGAGCAGCTTCTTGGCAGTCTGGCATGATTTCCTCACTAGAATCACTTCTACTAGTGATATATATCCATATAATTATAGGTCTGGAGTTACACTCATATCTAACCAATCTGTTTTTTAGTAGGGATCCTTAAAATACAGAAGTTCAAATGGAACATTTCAGACAATCGATGGGAAGAGGTACTGCAGCTATGTACAATATGAGAAAAAAAAAACTATCTTTAAAAAACATCACCAACTGGCACCATTTATTTAAGCTAAAAACTGAAAGAATCATCTGTTTTCCAAGTTTCCGTGAACATATCATATGTGATGTTTGGTTCCATAGAGAAAAATGACCAAAATTAAACTTGAAATTACAATATTTCATAATTACTTCACATTTTGTTGTGTTTTATTTAGAATTTCACCAAAAATAATCAGATCCTGCAAAAAGCCAAAAATTCTGCACTCCTCAGGGCAACTGAGAAGCCATGACTGACTCAGCTGTGACCAACAGTCATGTAACAAAAATTCACAGAGTTTTCAATTAAAATCTGAGTTGTGTTTACATGTGTTTTAGCAGATAGGAGATGACAAGAGAGACTATGAGGAAAATAAACATATAACATCAGTGAAATAAATACAGCCTGACTCACAAACCATATACAGAGAAGCAAACTGTCAGCAAGTTGCTGGAAGATGCATCCAGTTTGGTGAAATATCTTTATAGAGTTGATGTGCAGAGTAGTGGGGAAAATGCCACAGTTTGTAGAGGTTGGGAAAATGCAAGTAGTAAAATATCATTAGTATGTGGAGCGTCGGTGTTTTTTTTTTTTTAACCTGGGGGCACTTGGAAAAATTTAGTAGACATTGATTCCAGTATTTTTCAACTTTTCTGAAATAAATATTTAAAGAAACTGGACTTTTATGGGGTTTTTTTCTTTTTATGATTTCTGGCATTATAACTTTATTGTAGCTCAATAAAGACATTTTGGAGTTATCTCTGCTTTTCGCCATCATTCTGCTGCTTCCAGGGCTTTATACTGCAGTGAAAAATGAGTGAAAATGTGACCGGAGCAGAAAAACACCCAGAACTACTCGTGGTTCCGAAGGTTAAGCTCCAGCCTTTTAGATGACTTCTCCACTTTTCGTTGACTTTGTTCAGCTTTGCCATCAGTTCAGCGTGTCTGTTTCATGTGATGCTTCTGGTTCCATGTGATACTTGATGTCGCGCTCATAAGCTGCTTGTTTAAAGAAACATCTGCATCCAGACTGCCTGTGAAACAAAAATAGAAACGTCTGAGCTGGCTGTCAGAGATTAGCTAACTTTGTAGAAAATCATCAAGGCCATGTCACGGTGACATTCTGAAGATCACAGACAGTTTAGATAAAAGGTCACAGGAAAATGGAGGACAAACAACAACCTTTTTTTCTTTTCTTTCACAGCAACACATTTACTGTTTCTATTTTGGACTTAAAAAGGCCACATTGGTGTAGATCTAATGCAGGTAACCTTCAACAAATCTCATTTCTGCTTTGCCCTGCATCAATATGTCTGACCTTTACAATTTTCGACTCCATCTGCTGTATGTGTAAGAGTAAAGGCCATGCGTGAGGGACAGCAAAATAAAATGGCTGGAGGGGCAAATGCAAGTGTACCAAGTCACTGAGAAACAACATGTTCTATATTTCTCGCATGCCTGTCAGTTCGCCCACTCCTTGTCTGGAGTTTGAAGGATGTGATACTTGAGTGTTTGCCTGAGACCTCTGGGCTGTTTTTTTTTTTTTTGTGAACTGCTTGTTCTTTTTATATACTCTGAGGAGATAATGACCAGTGTTTATACGCCGCCACTCATCGAAAAACACACATCAGAAGGAGTTGTTGGTAAGAGCCATGTGTTTGGAGTGCATTATTGTGTCTATATCTCCAGCTGATATTCGCTTGTGTCCCTATTTGTGTTTGTCAGCATGATGTTGTTTCCAAGGGTACTTTGACTGTGTAAGGGCTATTTGACCAAGGAAGAGAGTGATGGAGTGCTGTGTTAGATGAGCTGTCCTCCACAGTTACCTGACCTAAACTCAATCCAGATGGTTTGGGATATGATGGACCGCAGACTGAAGGCAAAAGGGCCAACAGGTGCTCAGCATCTCTGGGATCTCCTTCAAGACTGTTGGAAAACCATTTCAGGTGACTACCTCATGAAGTTCATCGACAGAAGGCCAAGAGTTTGCAAAGCAGTAATCAAAGCAAAGGGTGGCTATTTTGAAGAGTCTAAAATATAAAAACATGTTTTAACTTATTTCACACTTTCTTGTTTACTATGTAATACTATATGTGTTCATTCATAGTTTTGATGCCTTCAGTGAGAATCTACGATGTAAATGGTCATGAAAATCAAGAAAAATCGTCAAATGAGAAGGTGTGTCCAAACTTTTTACTGGTAGTGTATTTTGTAATTGGTCATAAATTGGTCAAATCAGTCCTCAAGTTTCCATCATTTCTGAATGTTTATCAGTGTTAAAGTTTCACGGAGCTCTGGCCTGTGGGTTTGTTATCAAAGCTAATAGTAAAGTTAGCTGCATCACATGCCAACGCTAAGGATTTCCTGTTATTGTGGTGACATCAACAATAATCCACTGGGTTATCAGGTGATCAATTGATTCACCTGGAAACACCAAGGGGGCAGAAATATACAATTTTTTAGTTCAACGACTATTGGTTACCCAGTTTTATGCACACCCTTGATAAAATTCTTACTGGCTTGTAAATCTAGAAGGGTTTCTAGTTGAATGGGAGCTAGAGGAATGGCTGTCGTAAGCATCTTCATATTTTTAAGTTTTCAAGATGCACAAAACACAGTTCAAATGGATTTTCATCTCATGGGCAAAGCACCTGTTGTGACGGTGACACGATGACCCTCTGTAGGTCCCAGTTTACACCTGGCCACAACGCCACAGCCTGCTTTTTTCTGTGGCCCAAACAGCAGGACTGTTGCCAATGCCATACTCTGAATGGAGTGTGCTGAGAGAACTTGCCAGCTCATAGGTTTGCAAGGTGCCTTCACTGTCAGCAAAACAAAGAATCAGGCAGGGTGCAATATAGAGTGCACAGTCACATGTTTCTTTCAAGTTTTCTTTCCTTTTTCCCCTACTGGGTGAGAATAAAAAACAGTCAACTGAGCGGTGCTAGACCTGAAAGAACTCTTGATGTTCTTTAGGTGTAAAAGGACACCTTCTAGCTTAGCATTGCACCTCTCACTTTTCTTTCTGCTAAGCCTAGTGCTTGGGTAAGAGTTGCCTCCAGGTAATATGCTGGAGGCAGAGACTCACTGAAAGGTAAAGTGGTGGAAAATTCCATGTACAGCTTTTGAAGTCATGTAAACCAATTGACTATTGAGATCAGATTGTACAACTTTTATCCAAGTACTGTTAATCCATCTTGGTGAAGTTAGATTTTTAAATTCCCAGCCATGATAATGGAAAAGTTCTCCACTTTAGTGCAAAATTAAACAACTCTTGAATGAACTTCACTAATATTTGAAGTATCTGAGGTCTTTTATTTGGGGTGCACAGAGGATTGAGGTTGTGAGTGAGGTAGACTTTTCTTATTTTAGTGAAATGTTTCAACAGTAATTGGATATGTTTTTAAATGTTGCACCAAATCCTGATGCCCAGAAAATGAGTCCTATTAGCTTCGTTGGTTTCTTAATTGTCTTAACTGTGAGTGAATCAGTTTGGTGATGAATCCTACTGACTTTGGTGAGCCAGTGTATTTTGTTTTAGTACCGCTATGAGGCTGGCATTCGTGGTTTTCTGATAAATTTCTCTAAAACGGATGGATTGCCTTTGAAATGTGGTTCAGACATTTATGCTCCTCTCAGGATGAATTTGAATCACTTTGGTGGTCTGTTCATATTCCTGTCTGTCAATACTTTGCCTTTTCATCAGCCTCAGCTTCACTTTGTGTTTTGCACTGATCTGCCAAGAGTAATATACAAACACACTGATTTTTTTTATGGTGAACATGGTTAACATTATACTCACAAAACATGAGTGTTCTCATTGTGAGCTTGACGGTAGAAATTAGGTCACAGCTCTGCACACTTCCCCAATCCCCCAGTATGGCTGTAGACTCTTCCTCTTGATCTTTTAAAAGTACGAGCTGGTGCAGGGATGTCTGTCTTTGTGCTTTTGAAAAGACATCTGTTTCCTTTCAAAGGCAAGTAAGTACACTAACCCCATCAGTTCTGTAAATGGAGCAGCTAAAAGCAAACATAACTGGAGTAAGTGCTCGATTCACTCTGTTGGACCACAGCAGCTACGCTTGTCATGATGCCACTCTGCCTCATTGGGGATCGATTTAAAATGGCTGGTCCAGAACACTGACTGTATATAAAGATGGACGAGCACTACATGACGTCACCTATAGATTTACTGAGTAGTAGTTTTAAATCTCTGTTTGTTGGGCCATGCTAACATCTCTGGGTCATGGACCATCGAACTGTCATATAAAGGCACACGCCTGTGACGAAAAGTGACTATTCCCCTAATTATGCATAACTTTAAGCCTTAATATCATTTTATCATGTGAGTTATATATAAATCCCCCCCTTGTATAGTGGTCATGATCGGGGAAATTAGCTACAGAGACCAAAACCATTCTTTCTACCAGGCTTTAGATATGTTTCTTTCTGCTGTAACTTCAGGCATTGACTCACTTGTGGGGTCTGCTTCAAGTGGCTATTTGAGGAACTGCAGTTATTGTCACTTCTTTGTTGCCTTTATTTTGCAGCCTCAGATGTTGCCTCTTGGTGTAGAATAGTGTGCAGTCCAAGTCATTCAAATTTTTTTTGTCTTTGTCACACTTGTCTAAACACCTGATTCACCATATCTGCCGTCAATGTGTCTTGTACGGTCACACTTGTCTACCTTTTAGGAGCGGCAGCTGCACTATCGAGCAGAGATGGTGGCGGTTTGACTTCAAATGCACCTACTGTTCAAACAGCAGAGTTGGTAACACACTTGGGATAAGGAGAGTGGCAACACTTCCTTTGAGTCGCTGTCACACAAATTGGTTTCAACAAGACAGTGTAGTTGTTGGGAAGAAAGTTCTGCCCCGGGGAATTGGCAAGTCTGGGTTTGATGTAAAAGGTCTGGAGGTAGAACGAGGTTCTTTGAGGTTGTCAAGCTGTTGATAGGAGATCACTTTTACAAGTCATCTGGGGTGACTTTTTCAGAGATTTTACAGCTTTCTCTGCATCACATATTGTTATTTTATGACATTTTATTGGCCTGAATTTATTATTCCATTTGTTGTCTGAGAATCTCTACACCCTGATTATTCTACATGTTAAAATATGGTAAATTTCCTGAGTAAGCATTGCTTAGAATAGAAATAACAAACCTGCTTTAGACACAGTTAGTTGTTAATTCTGAAATGGTACCCTGGCATGCCCACAAATCTGACCGTAGATGTGTCATACGATGGTGTAAATGAAAGAAGGTGCGAGTTATGGGCGTCCAAATAAAATGCAAATTGTAAATCTGTTCCAGTCAGTTCAAGCCAGAAGAATAAGTCGTGGAGCTCATCTTTAATTCATGGCAGTGCTTACAGTGCAGTGCCAGGGCAATCTTCTCCCTGCACCCTGCTAAAGCAGATCCCAGAAGGGTCAACATTTCCTCAGGGAAACAGCTGGACACGGGCCTCCCGTTGAATGCGTTCCACAGTTCTCATCCCATTCTATTACTTCTCTGCTTCTTCTTCCTCCTTCTGGAGAGGCATCCACTCTTTGTGGATGTGAAGAGGTTTAATGTTGTATTCTCTCACTGCAGCTATATGGAATTTATAACACAGAAAGACTATATTAAGAATTCATATTTAATGAAAATTGGACAATCTGGCATCTTATTGTACCAACGATAAAGCCTGATGGTTGATTGGTGTAATAATAGAACAATTACATTATGGGTCATTATCTCCCCTCTTTGTGCAGAACTAAATTGTTAAATATAAAAGATGGAAACTGGCCTGGTCCAGGACTATTATCCTTTTTTTTTTCTTCTCAGCCTTGTTTTGTCTGAGTATCTGAACTGGGTCTAATTGGCACTTCTGTTTGAGACTGTTCCTTATACAACAAAAAAGGTTGTTTTTTTTTTTTGTTATAGGGGAACTTGGAAATCATTGTCTTGTGTTGTATAAGGCATCGCTGCAATTATAATTGTGAGAGCAGATGATACGAGTTGGTTGGGTGTCTTATTTTGTTCTGTTTTGGTATACATGAACAAAAAACTTCCTTTAGGACTAAGAAAACAAGTTAAAGATCTCTGTTACCCTTAGAAAATAGTTCAATTTATCTAACTGTGCACAAAACTGAACTCATACTGAACTCAACAACTCGACTGGTGACAAATTCTCGACCACTGAGTTAATCCACAGCCTTGGTAGGTGCAGCTTTAAAGGATAATGATCAGATAGCGAGATCAGTACATTAAAGGCCTTATGATGCAGCTGAATTCATTTGATTTAGTGCAACAGCTGACTAGAAAAGGACAAGATGCTGGCAAACCAATTACAGTCATAGTCAAGCACTTGTCATCAAAGAGATCATTTCAGAAGCTCTGGTTGATGTTTCTGACAATATGACCCACATGCAGCATCACCAACCTCACTAGCTTCCTGTGTTGCAGATGCTTGACTTGTTACTGACTTACAATTTCTGGATCCCATTTTCTATCTACATATTACCATTTCTAATATACCTGGTTGTTTCATGATGCCCGTCCTGTTGTTGAGATGCTCTGTTGGAACAACAAATATTCATTTTATATGTTAATGAGAATTGATAGTACAAATAGTATCAAAGTCTTTGATTTTCATTTCTCATCTTTAAAAAAAGAACATGAAATAAAGACTTTTTAGACAGATTTTAGTCAAACACAAAAAATACTTTTGCTACATTTTTATTTTAAAGACCATAGCTTGTGTGATTTGGGAAAGAAATTCAGTTTTACATATTTAGAAGGAACACGCAGACTTGCCTGCCTCTCGTTATCATCAGGTCTTAGTAATGGAGTTTATTTCTGTGTTTCTAAATTAGTTCGCAGTGTAAGATCAAAGAGTGCCGGCTTGATGAGGGTATTTCGGTCGATGGTGCTGGCAGTGTGCAGGAATGATTTCCAACTCCAGCCACACTGCTGCTGCCTCTGCTGTGCACTTTGATTCACAAGGTTTTGCTCTGTGGCAACGTTCTGCTGGTTAATAAGCTGTGGCATGAAAAGAGTATGAAAGCTGTTTCTTGGCAAAAATTTGACCCCTAGTACAGAAAAAAATCTCAACATTTAGAGGAAGAACATGAATAGTTTTAATGCTCTTTATGTGTAGCTAAAAAAGCACTAGTCACGTCGGACTGATAATAAATTCAGGGGTTTATATTAACTTCAGAAAAGCGTTTGTGATTTTCATCTTGCGTGAATCATCCACAGGAGATTACAGAAGAGAAGGTGAATTCTGGTGCAGTAAACAAGTTTCATGATAATCCTCTTTCTTATCAAAGTGCAATTTGTTTTCGTGAGTCATTTGTTTCTCTTCCATCTGTGACATTGTTCTTCTTTTCTTTTTGAATGGATTTGGAACACTTTGAATTCCTCTTGAGAACCAAGTTGTCCTTTTAAAACCAAAGAGTGATCAAAAGCTAAATCTAAAACATACTGTGCAAGATCCAGCTGATAAAGCTGAACACTATCCAGCAGGCAGGTGAGATGTTAAGGTGCTAATTCAGTGATGACATCTGTTCATTAGCCCTGTGAAAATTGAGCTTTGTAATCTAATATAATCTAATACACTATTAAACATTGATTCAAAATGACGGATGAGTCCAAGAACTAAGCAACTCTGGGATTTTCTTGTCCTCAAACTCTCTGTCCTCAAATATTTCTCTCAGTCAAGCACTGTTGCTTACACAAGGTTTTTGCCACTTGCCACAGATTTTTAGACACATTCTTTTCTTTTCTCCCGCTTGAGTTGAAGTGGGAATAGAGTACAATGCCAGTTTTTCGAAGCTGTTCAAATGTACTTCTCTGTCTGTTTGTGTTTTGTTTCTCACTATAAACTGTATACAACAGAGATGAGCACAACCCTTTGAAATATTGCCTACATATTAAATGACTCAACATTACAGTAGTAGTTACTCAATTATTTCGAAGTATTTCCTGTTGTTAGGTATAGGTATTAAAAATCTAATACTTTGGAAAGACTACATTGAAAATACAAGCCTCAAAGTGGAAATTCAATGCAAATGGAAAATAATTGTCAGAGCAATTGGAAAAATTTTATTATGGGGAAAATTGGTGCCCAAGTAAAATCAGTGGAAACACAGTTGCAGGACAAATCAGAAGGTTTAGAATGAGTGGCAGTAGTTGTCCTCCTATAACTACATCACAGACAGTGTGCTATTTTCACTGTCTCACTCTGAAAAAACAGATGGGCAAATGCTTCAGACTTGGCACAGGGGTTATCAAGGGAATTTAGAGTTTCTATAACATCTCAGACAGTGTGAAAAATTGTGTATAATGTTAACTTTTTGTGGATGGTACCCAAGAAAATACACTTTTGTTTGCTGTTAGGTACAAAACTGCAAAATTTAAGGGCATGAAAAGAAGCCTGATGACTGTTGGGAGCACATTCCTTGGTCAGATGAAACTAAGATTGATTTGTTTAGCTCAACAGGCATCCTGCATGCTTGGATGTGAATGTGACCAGGATTCCCACAGTGAACGCATAGCCCTGACAGTGAAGCACTGAGGCGGGAGTGTGATGATATGGGGCTTCATAAAAGCTGAGTGTAGGGGAGATTATATTTATAGATGACACCATGAATGCCTGTGGATAAACCAAAATACTGGCTGACAAGATGACTCCCAGTATGCAGAAGCTTGGCAGGAGAGGAATATTTCAGCATGATAATGAATCAACACCTTTGGGGTATTTTAAAGAGAAAGACAGAGCAGCACAGCCCCTCTAGCAAAGAGAAGCTGAAAAAACTGGCAGAACATCTCTCCAGAACTTTGGTATCCTCCATGCTGTCATCAAAAATGAAGGTGGACACAAAAAATATATACATATATTGAAAAAAAATACAGTTTTTAAATCACAGGAGTGAAATATGTTGGACTTTTGTTGTATTCAGTTCCTACTGCAGGGCCTGTATTTTTAATTGAGTGAATCTAAGCTGCTAGTTTTTAATTTTACATAAGAGCAAATGCCCCACTGTTCAACTAAGAAGTCATGTAATTATTGGCATTTAAGTGACATCGTCTTGACATTTAAATGATAGTTCACAGGGGTTTACGCAGCTCTGTGATGTTCTGCACACCTGTGGCTCTAAAAGTAGACTGCAGATAGAAATATGGCCGTGATTAACTTCACATAAATCTATCAGACTTTGGCTAACATCATCTCTGTGAGTCACACAACTTCTGCATCAATAAAATTCTATAAATATAACGAAATAATCAATATTTTACTAGCCCTTCCGCATATTCATGAACATACTAATTTCCCATTTGATCAACAGTAACCATATCTGTTGGGTGACATTTTCTTTCAGATTTCAAAATGTCAGACAGTTCTGCTACATCTTCTTGACACCTCTCCCTTTTGAACCTTTGCTTTAAATCTAGATAACGTTTCCCTCAGAGAGGTAACATCTCGAAATGTGTTATTCCAGAGACCTAAAATCAACCTGATTAATTGGAAATAGGTCAGGAGAATAATAGCAGATGAATTTCCATGGTTACAGTTTAACAGCGGCTTCATCGCTGCCCTCAGTGTTTCCTCTCTCGCTTCACCTCAGCACCCTCGTCTGGCCTGGCTCAGCGTCAGCTCAGCGTGCTGCTGCTTCTTCCATTATACCCTCTGACTGAAGTGCTTTTAATTTGTTTTTATTATGCAGCACAAAGCATTCGGACCGTTAATTCACTTGTCATATGTTGCAGATGCACGGGGGAAAAGGGAGCGTTGCAAATCCTGCTTGAGTCTTTGCTGAATGTGGATCCAGTGTTTGACTAAATCTGGATGCAGCTTTGCTTCTTCCTCATGATAACTTAATGATGCTGTTTTACATACTATTATAAAGGCCATTTGTATTTGCTGCCTCACTTTCCACTGTGTTGCTCCTCTGCTTGCTGCACATGTTGGATGAGTGGAGTCTTGAAGGTTATACACAGCACATCTGACTAATGGTCTGGCTCTCTGTACATGCTCATGCTAATCACTTCTCTGATTGATTGTGCTGCTCCGAAGCACTAATAGCATCATTAGCTGGGACTGTTATTGCAATCTTGGCTCTGAGCTTTCTGTTCCCTCTCTGCAGGTCCTTTTATTCTTCCTTTTTGGTTTTTTTGGAACGTAGATTGGGACAGGTTAAGTTTTAATTGGCTTTGATTCTCAGTGAGAGTAAAACACAAATCATCGCACAGCAAAAGTCGTTTTATTAGCGTTGCCGTCGCCACACCCATTTCCGTGGGTCAAGCTGGAGCTGCTGTTACCATGACAACCTTGGGACAAGTCTTGTATTAAAAGAAATGACAGCACAAGGAAGCATAATTGCAGCAGGACCTGTGTGTATCATTAGAGAGGCAGCGACTCATTAGCACCTAAGTGTTAACTGCATGTAATCACCAAACAGGTGCATTTTCTGGAAAAGCTTCAATAAAGTGTTAGCAGCTACTTGTCCCAAGTGTCAAAGAGGCACAAAATGGCCTTGCCGACAATCTTTAGATGCAGCGGGAGTCGAATTTTCGTGGTTTAATCAGCAGTAGACTGAAGTCTCAGATGAGCAGTCGGCTGTCTGAGCTCACAGGATCGACATGCTGAACCTCACCAACTGTTCAGCTTGTACAACAAGAATTTAGCTGGTAAGTACTGAGTCACAGTCTAACACGCAGGAAGCTGTGAGCATGGTGGGAGTTCACAGATTGTTAGGCACACAAAGAGGGTAAAAGCAAGAAAAAAAGTTTTTGAAGTCTCCTTTTTTCAGATAGTTGTGACTGCCCATGATATTGTGTAATTATTTCACTGGGAACAAATGGAAATTATGTTTTGAGTGGAAGGAGGAGAAGTTCAACTGGAAAGTATATTACATGCATGTTGACATATTTGTAAATCTTTTTGTTCATCACAGATATATCAGTCATGGCTCCTCAGTTGCACAGAGGAGTGAAAAATTTTAATTTTTTTACAGAATTTGTTAAACAAAATTTTTTTATTTTTGGCAAAACGTTAAATGAGACATGCAGAATCAAATATCAATTTTAAGCTTAGGTTTGGTTAATTTTCTCAGTGGCTCATTTATCACACATAATTCACTTAATGGTTGTCAGAGAGTTTAAAATCTGATGATTCATTCTGTTTTGTTTTTTTTCAGATTCTGACACTGATAAATAGTGAAAACAGTTAAATTTGAGCATTTTTTTTGTAGATATTAAGCCTTTCAAACCTGCCAGCATGTGCTGATGTTCAGAGGGTTACTACAGGTGATAAATAAACAAGACTGCAACAGAGAAAGCATTACCAGCTTGTATAACACACTTGAACCTCTTGAACCCATTATTGTTGAAGTACAATAATGGACACAGCATCAGCGTACAGCGTGAACATTAATCCACATAAATCATTATTTTCACCTGCCATTAACCTTCTGTTTACTTTCTTGATGAATCATTCAATTGTTCGGTGTATAAAATGTCAGCTTGTTATGTTACCCTACAGGGAGACTACACTGTTTGTCAGAGCAGGCCATGCAGCGCTTTAAAAAATGATCTAGAATCAACATTGTAACCTGTTTGTGATATTTATTTTAGCAACTGTTGATAGATGAGTGTGTTTTTATGCAAAAAAATGACAATATTGCTTACGTAGTTAGTAATCTTGTCATTTGGTTGGTTTCAATTGTTCCTTTTCCCTTTGAGTTCAAAATACTCCCATCAGCTAAACAGTAAATCATAACTAAGGGTGGTTTTTGGTGAATAACTTAAACCTCCAATGACATTTTAATCATCTTTTCGAGCAAACGTAAAGCTGCAGGTATGTTGATTTTGCACAGATACAGTGATGAAGGCGGTTTGGTTGCATATCATCCTGCTGACATTACACTTTAATAAGCGTTCCCATATTCTTCTGAATAATTCAAACAATGTACATTTTAATGTTATGCCTGGCTGCTTCTGCCTCACTGCTTATGCACTGACTTCAAACTTCCATGTTAAAATACAGTTGGACGGTGTTGTATTTGGTATTAATAATGCTGAGGTGTTGCTTTCAAGTGCTGCGTTTCCTTTATAATGCATATAGGGATTGTGTGGTTCTTAAAGGTCGGCACGGTGACTGATTCGTGACCGGCGTTTGCAAAGTGAGCGGATAGCCGAGGGGAGCAGTAAAGGGCAGGAGTGTGTGTGCAGAGTGCAGCTGGGATGCTGCCAAACTGTCAGATAGTGTTTAGGTAGTGTCAGCGAGGGAAGGATTATTAGTCTAACTGGAGCTGATGTTATAATCATAGAGATGGGAGTCCAGCTGGATGAACAACACACCAGCGTTTGGGATATCATGACCAAGACACACTTATCTAAGTCATTCACAAATACCAACCAGACCTTTGTTGCCACTGCATGTTCACACACAGTTTTTAGGCAGCTTAACGTTTCCCTAAATTCCAGCCAGGTGTGGAGGTTGAGCCAAAGCAGCTGCTCCGTATTGTCTTTAAATGAAAAAGGTGGTGGCAGTTTTATAAAAAGTGCAGCAGCATGAACATCTACCTAACCAACCATTAAATGGGAGAATCAAAAGCAGCAGCAACAAGCTTGAAACTCTTTTTTTCTAAGCTGATCCTACAGCATATGTCTTTGTACAGTTTTCCTGCCCTCCTCCTTTTGGCTGTTTCTATCGCTGTTGAGTTCACTTAGCATTTGTATACATAACATCTGTGAACAGGAGTCTGTTGACGGGTTTTGGTCAGTCGCCCACCTCTTAGCTTAGCTTGAGGCGAGCAGCTCCAGGCTTCATTAGCCACTATTAACTGCGTAATAAACCGTAATGTTCGACTGAGTTCCCAGTGTCAAGTTGCATTGTGGGCATTTTAGGTTTTGACAAGAACCAAGAATGCATAGAATAAAAAGTATATTCCTTATGCCACTGAATTGATATTGCTCATTTGTTAAACTGAATTTTACTGTGTAGGAGTAAAAAAAAAAAAAAAAAAAACAGCAGGGAGGTTTTAATAATTTTTTTTTTTTTGTGGTGTTGTTGATTCATTGTAGTTTGGAAATGCGGAAAGGACACAATATTTATTTCTGATAATAGAAAATGCCAACCATTCCTACTCATCAGCCATTTTTAGAAACACCTGTTTAATCCGATGCAATCCAGTACAATAGAGTTGCCTTAAATTCTACTTTTACAAAGCTTCTGCAGTTTCAGTTGATCTTCCTGTGATCAAGAATCTACTTTATGTCTTCTAAAACCTCTCTATAAATTCAGCTCTGTGTGTTAAAATAATGCCTTACAATGACTTGGACATAACCAGAGACATAAGTAAGAATTTCGCCACTTAATGAATCCTGAAAAGAAATCATGGTGAGAATTTTGTAGCTCCAAAGTCGGTGGTTGTATGACACATGTCCTGTCCATCCCTCCAATAAATGTCAATTGTACCTTTGTCCTTGTAACAGTCAAACCAGGAAACAGGCAGCCAATCATGTTGCTTGTTGTTAAACTGATGCAAATGCAGTAACATGTAAGTGAACACATTAAACATAAAAGTATAAACTGTGGGGTAAAACACTTTTTAAACCTTATTTCACGGTAAAGTAACTGCCGATTCTATACTGTATATGCAGTTTTTTATGTTCTAGTGACCATTGAAAATACAGTTATGGCTCCCATTGATTTAGATACGAGCCTGGTGTTGTTAACCTGAAACAGTTGCCTGAAGGTTTTTCCAAGACGGCTGCACTACTCTGCAATATACAATGGCAAGTAGTAATACTGCAGTAGTTCAGCCAAACATGTTTAAGCCAGAAACTGATTTTAAAGAAGAATAATTGAATGGAAAGCCTCACAAAATTGACTTCTTAGGTTTCTCACGTATGAAACGCTGGAAATCTGAATGTGTGTTTTTGACACTTTCATTGCTACGCTGCAGTTTTGAAAAACTCAGCCATGGGGTTGACTAAATACTTTGGTCATGATGTGTCTTCCAGCAAATAAAAAGACACCATGTGAAGTGTTATCAAGATTGAAAAACCAGGAAATATCTTCAAAAATGTTCCTAATATGCATGAAATTACAAGTTAAATTGGACTGCATGAGATTTTATAGGTGTAGCTAATAAAGTGATGCATTGGGAGTTAATTCAAACAAATAATGCAGCAGCAGCAGATAAGACTGTTACAATTGTGCAGTTGCAACCCAACACCCAAATGCCATTTCTTAGCATCAATTGGCCATTTTGTTTCTCTTGAACTATGCATTTTTTGTGTGTTTTTGTGGCCACAGAGATCAATTAAAACCTGATCGATATCGCATTTAGCGGAGGCTGTTGCAGGGATGTTGCAGGATTGGCAGCAGCAGCTTCATGCGGCCTCCAGGCTTCCTGAAGCATGCAGGGCTGCAGCCGGTTCATCGATTTAGCTGAAAATGAGGTGCATCCCCTGTTCATTAGGCGGCGATGAGCTGCTAATCCCCAATTATCAAACTCTAATTGCATTGAGGGTAAAAGATAATAATCAAATTAAAGCCAATAATTTTAGACATGTAAGGTGACAAATCCAACTTAAAATGTTGTCGATGTTGCATTAGTTTTTATTAGCATCCTCAGGATCTGTTTTTGCATCACGCCGAACACTCTGCATATGTTTCCATTCTTAGTTACATCCTTCTCTCAACCTCAAATCCCCACAGAGATCATTAAAGCTTCATGTAATTTAGTGTTGTTTAATCTCGTCCTGACCTGTAGCCTGCGAGCAGCGACGTGTTTAGAGAGTTGTTGAGGTCAGCTGCAGTACAGACTCAGGAAATCTCCACTCACCTGCTGTTATTAAAATAAGTCAAGAAATGAAAGCGCTCTTCCCGACTAGGTACAGCAGTCCCCCTGTGGATTCTTCTTAACTCAGTGAAGAATTCTTCCCTTTTTCTGCCTGAAGGCTAAATTACAACTCATCTGAGCATCTCCATCACAGGTAAATGTTCAGTTTTACTTGCAGGGGCTTTTTTTTCTTCTAATTTCCTTTGAGTCGTGTCACCTCCTGCCCTGACAGAACAGACAGCTGTGCTCTCTGCAGGTAGAGTGAACTCCGCCATGCTTTGTTCTCTGCATGAGTCACATTATTAAAAACTTTACAATCTGAATGAGAACGCAGGTGATATTTGATCTGCAACCGAACCAGTTTGTGTGAATCTGTCGTGTTTCTGCAGAACTGTGCAGACTGCTGGTTCCAAATGAAGAACAAGATAGTTTCTGTTTGAACTTGTCTAAAGTTTAATATCGACCGTCACCATAGGCAAAACATTAATTCATCGTAATCTTTGCAGAATAGAACTATAGTTCAGTAAGATGGAATCAACATTTAAAAGGCATTTTATCTTTAAATAACCACCAAAATGAACTTGAACAGAAGTAGAAATTGTAAAAACAGAATGAATTGAAGGCTTTTCACCTTTTTGGCAGTCCATGAACTACTCATCTGTGACTAGTTGCCATTAATCAAATCTAATTCCTGATATTTCATTAAAATATTTTTTTATGTAGCTAAAAAAAGCTACATATTTTAAATCGAGATTTTGTTAAAACAAACAAACAAAGAATC
Source organism: Amphiprion ocellaris (assembly GCF_022539595.1). Lineage (NCBI taxonomy): Eukaryota > Metazoa > Chordata > Actinopteri > Pomacentridae > Amphiprion > Amphiprion ocellaris. The sequence goes on along the minus strand of NC_072784.1, from coordinate 13,687,951 downwards.
AGCTCCTTGACACAATTGTGAACGTATTACTTACTGAGCTGCGAAAAGTCGCGTGACAAGAATTCAGGGGCTTTTCAGATGAACTGCAGGCTGTGTTTCTACAGGGATAGGTGAACATAAAGAAACTAAATAAAAATGTAAAGGGTAAAATATCTACAATATGTAGAGTCCATTTTTCCAGTATACTTAATACCAATGGGCACTTGGAAAAAATATTTTATATGTTGATTAAAGTTTTTTGTTTTGCATTACAGCTTCCTTATGCTGCAAAGAAGACAGTTTTCTCTCTTTCTTCATGGTTAGTGTCTGTTCATAGAGGTGCAGGACTTTATATTGCAGTTATCCCACAATGCGTGGAAACGTGACAAGAGTGACAAAACTGCTTGGAGTTCAGACGGTTAAGACCCTGTCAGACAGACTACACATACAGTGTATAAATATATACATGCTCTCCTTCCAAAGTAGCTTAATTTCATACTTATAGCTGCACTAATTAGCATTCATGTAAATAATTAATCAAATGACTGATATGTAGGGTGTTCTCCTGGTAACAAACCCGCATGCAACTGTCAGTCAGCTCGAAAGTGTCTTTTTTAGCTCTGCAGAGCTTTTTAGTCTCTTTCTGTTATTGTCTGTTTGTATCGATCCTCTGTTTCAGCTGCCTCATCTTGTTTCTAGCCGCAGAATGCAGTTGTTGTTTTTGGGGTTTTTTTTTAGCAAAAAGATCTGTGATAAACCCACAATACACTACCTGCCCAGCTCAAGTGACAGACACTAACTTAGTGAAGTAAAGAGCCTGATATTTCCCTTTAGAGCTGCAGCAAGAGGGAATGTCAGGCTCAGCAAACATACAAAGCAGCAGAACAACTGCATAGGATTGTATTTTATCACATTTGTGAAGGTTTTTCCTTTGCAAGGGAAAGAATAAATAGAAAATAAATTAATGCTGCTCTAAAGGTACCATGTGGAATTAATGATTAATACTTGAGGTAGTGAGCAAAGTTTTTTTTTTTTTTGTTGAGTACTTTCTGTGATCAACAGTTGGCAGCATTATTGTAGTAAGAATTGACCGGCAGTGACAAAAAAGAAGACAAAAGCTGTTTGTTTTGCACGGTGCATGCAAAGACAGCTTTTTATTTACATGGAAACAAGGCACCTGTGACTCCTCCAATAGGTAATTGTTTAAATTTAATATAGATAGAGTGTTATTTGCACAGGTCTTGTGTATATGTAGAGCAGCTGTAACCATAACGACACTTTGTCCTCCAGGAGGGAGATGCAGCAGGACAGTTCTGCCTGCATCAGCGACATCAAAGAGATTTTTCATGTTCGTGCGAAGCCAGCAGTTGGTTTAAGGTTAAATCATGAGCAGGGAAATCAAACAAAGCTGATGAGCACTGCAGCATTTATGTATGAGTGTATATGGACACTTTGACAGGTGGGTGATTGTCCAGTGTGCTCCTCTGTCACACCATCTCCAGATGTTTCTACGACTACAGCGGCTCTGTGACGCGACGGTTAACTGAGCAGCTTCGTGACACCATCTATCTCTTGACTTAATCAGCGGCAGCCGAGGGATTTATCCTTTTTATTCATTTATAAACTGACCCAGGTCTCGGGAGAAGATGGAAGGTGAAGCGTTTTCTCTTCCCTCACCAACATGACGTGCTACTGCAGTCGGCTTAGAAAACTCATAAAGCAGAGAACCGCCGTGGACTAGCTTTGCCTGCCATCACTGTCACTTTAAATCAAACTGGGGGTTTTTGATTAATGGCAGCCTGCCACGGGACACACTATTTTTGCTCTCCTCCCTCATCTTTCATCTACTTGCCACCGACGAGGCGGCCTCACCTGAGCGTTCCTCAACAAGGCCGACGTGACGCCCGCATCCTTATGAATCACCCCCAACTGTTGCCTTCCTTGTAGACTTTTCTGTTGCACTATTAGGCGTTTTTAATCTCCAAAACATTCTTGGAGCTCATTAACATGAATCTATGAATGTTTAATTGTTGGATTATATTCACAGGCTGCTCTCTCACAGCCCATTTACCGCTATGCGTCTTCTGATCTTGGTGGAAATGTAGAGGTTGGAAACGCCAGCCGTGGCTTTGCAGCTATAGAATGCCGTGTAATTGTATGTGACGCTCGGCTTGGCTGTATCCCTAATTAATCTGTGATTTCCCTTATGTTTTAGAATTGCAAATTGGATATGTTGAGCCTTTGAGCTGCTCTTTACACTCGCTGCATAGCTGGACTGAGAAACCGTCCTCATGACTCCGAGCTTATTCAGCCTGTAGATCCAGTGGATTCAGGCTCTGGAAGGATGCCTCTGACTGTAGCTGCAGGCTGTAAATGTGTGTGTGTGTGTGTGTGTGTGTGTGTGTGTGTGTGTGTGTGTGTGTGTGTGTGTGTGTGTCCAACAATGTACCATATAGTAGGCGTATGGAAGAATGAGTGTACGCTTTCGACATTTCAATACTGCGCTCCTATTTTTTGTGTATTTGGACCACTTATGTATTTTACATGCATGTTTTTTTTAACATTTTCACAGTCCTGGTTCTGCTGCTGGGTGCCTCATTGTGTGTGTTCGTGTGTGTGTGTTTCGGGTTTCTATGCTAATTTCTTCTGACAGAGTGAAAGGTTTCTTGGAACTCGTGTGTGGGCTTCACGATTCTCGAGGTAAAAATGTCTTTTCATTACACATTCAAAAGATGAGATCACATGGAGTTTTTCAGGCAGCGTTGCGGAAACATTCAGCCGCACAATGAAGCCCGACGTGTGTTCGCGTCAAAATAATGACAAGCCCAAACATGCAGCTTATTCTGCAACAAATGCCACATTTGTCTCATCCCGTGTGGCATCAAAAAGTGTTTTATAATAATTTGGTTCGCCCCTGTGACTCATCACACCCAAATGCAGAAATTATCCGATGCTGGGATAATGATTCATACATTGCAGAGGTATATTGTGGGTTTTATTTCCACCTCTTTCTGCAGAAACACTGAGCAGCTTAGGGGAGTTTAATTAAGAAATTCTTTCAAATGAAATGAAAAAATATCCCTCTTCATCGCATGGGGAGAAAATGGTCTCCTCTGTAACTGGCAGAAGAATACTTATGAATGCTAATGAGTCAAACCTTGGATTTTTATAAAACCGTGCATTAGAGCACTGGGTGAACAAGAACACTCAGCGGAGTGTTGGCTCACAAGCTTTCTGTTAACTTCTACTGATGGACTCTATTTAACTCGACCGTGTGGGACAGAAGATTTCTGTGATAATTGCAGAGTGAATATAAACTAACTCTGCCACCGTTAAAAGCAGTGAAATATAGAACAAAAGCCGAGAAACACGGTAAAAGGATGCCATTCTGTGTGTGCAGGGTTGTTTTACAAAGAGCCACCGAGGATGTTTGAAATGCTGCTTTAATCCAAATTTTATGGAAAATAAATATGAGTTGTTGTAGTTGGATGTTGGTGTCAGTTCTTTGTTTAGTTTATGAGTGCTGTGGGCAATTGTTCAACATATTTCTTTAGAAAATAGTAAATACTCGCCTCTAACTGTGACACACACTTTATTAGGAGCACCTGTGGAATTTAATATAAAATCTAAGGCAGCAGCTCTTCTGTAAATTTGACTTTGGCAAAGCTTTTTTCATTTTCAGTCTTTGTTGAGGCTGTCCAAAAAGGTGATGCTTTATGTTTTTTATTGAGGTCACAGTGGGTCGTGTTGCTGCAGTGGACTGTAATACATTTAACAAATAGTGTTTCGTTTGTTTTGTCCACTAAAATAACACATCATCCCTGACTAAAGTGGTTTCCTAAATTGAACTGAGATTTTTTCCAGTAAAATTCAAATTTTTGACCTCGTTAACATGTCTGTGTCATGGTTTTTAAGGGGATTAAGCAATAAACAGCACAAAGTAGCAGTGTGGAGTTACATTCAGGCCATTTTAAGTTAGGATAGTGTTGTATTTAATGAATGCAACGTCTAAATATGTAACCTTGATGCACATAGATGAGCTTTTAAGGGTGCAAGGAAAGACTGGAAGGAGACTTTCACCTCAACAATTACACTTGTAACTGTGGTTACTATATACAGGAAAAATGACTGTACAGCACAGACACCACTGTCTCCATAAAATGATATTTCTATACAACTATGCTCCATTCTGAGCTACATTTCGACAGAAATTGTATTTTCAGATGTATTACAAATACATCTCTAATCAACATATCTTTGCTATTTATTTCATTACTTTAATGCTGTCTATTTTCAATCAACCGATCAAATATTCGACGTGGTGGGACTCATCGCCCTGGTAACCAAGGAAATGGAGCAAAAGGTTAAAGTATGTATTTAAAGGGTTGCATTTTAAACGCAAATTGTGCTATTTTCTTCAACCAAAACAGGTAAGTTAGGTTCTTAACTTTAACCAAGCCACTAACATGTACTTACTGTTGTAAAAAAACGCACTCTTAGAAGTAAACAAGCCTTAAGGAACCTTTTGTGGTTCCTTATCATCGCCACTGTGGAGGAACCTTTTGAGTTCTAAATAGTTCCTAGAAGAACTCCTGCAGCAGATATTACTGGAAGAACTGCTTAGAAAGGTTCGTAGAGATTTATTTTCCAGTTCCATTCTTTTCTCTCAGAGTTCCTTGAGGGTTTCTTAATTCTAAGAGTGATAACCAAAGGGTGATATTTACCTAAATCTAACCATGTCGTTTTGTTGTCTATACCAAACCAGTAATTGAAAATTAAACTTTCATCTAAGAATAATGCTCCTATGTGAGATGAACATCACAGTTTCCTGAGTGAAAGTTCTGTTGCTGAATTATGCCTCCATATTGTCCATCTACTTGTGCAGACTTTCGAACTGGTAGCTTTTACAACTACATTTCCAGCAAGAAAATACATTCTTTTCAAAGTATAAATGCTGTCTAGTCAAATAGAAACATGTTTGTTTTTGTTTTGTTTTTTGCTAGCATTGCATTTTCCCGTTGTTTTAGCCTTGCTTTAGCTGCTTCTTGTATTTCAGTAATGTATTGTACTCAGATTTCACTACTTTTCTACTTAAGGCACTGCATTTTATAATGTTATGCCATTTTGTGTTTTCTGAGCAAAATCTGGCTCGGAAATGAAATAATGTTTTTTCTTAATTTTGGGGAGACGGGGTTGGCTGAGAATACTTATAATTGGCATGTATGAATTTCTGAGGCAGAAATGATAACAATTGTTGGATGTCATTTGCACACATAGTAAAACGAAAGAAACGCTCCTTACCAGTACAAAATATGGCAACTAAAATGATGTAGTGGATGTCTAAAAATAGCAGCAGGTTAAAATTTAACAGGTAAGAAGGGTTAGTGGCATGTAGGAATTTCTTTTAATGGGGTTTAACTGATCAGCAAAAGGAAAAGACTCACATTTGGAGAAAAAAAAACAACTACTATAAAAACCAGTGTTATCTCTAAATGAAGTGCCCCAAAACTTTTTAAAAAATCATCTTTAATTCATGATCCCAGCTGGACTCCTTATTCACAAACAGTTTGCAGAGAAATCTCCAACGTCCACTACAGTGACAGAGAGAAGCCAAAAGAGAAGTTTGGACTCCTGCTCGGAGGCTTCTATGTGCCGCTGTTGTTGCGCTGCAGGAACACAGCAGCTTCTCTGTGGCTCAGCAGCGGCAGCAGGCGAACGGAGGGGGGCGAAGAACGGCGAGCGAGTTACCGCCGAGAGAGACGGGAGCTCTCCAAGGTGACGGACTCACCGGCGGCGTGGAAAGAGCTGTGGCGCAGGGAGACGAGAGGAGCTGAAAAGGGGGGGAAAAAACACAGGAGCTAAAAAAAAGAGAGAGAGAAAACACCACGACAGAGAGAAGAGGGAGGGTGAGGGGGGGAAACAGCGATCACAGAGGGGAGAGAAGTCATTCAGAGAGAAAGTGGATGGAGCTGACAAGGACACGGAGGGAGGAGAGCGCAAAGAGACGCCGTTCCTGACGGGAGGAGAGGAAAGTGGAAAAGAAGAGGAGGAGGAGGAGACGGACAAGAGGTCGAGCTTACGAGGGCTTGACTGACACCAGAGAGGCGAGGAGAGGAGGAGGAAGAGGAGGAGGAGCGTGAGGGCAAGTTGATGGATTTGATTTGGCGAGAGTATTTTTAGCAGAGAGAGGAGACATGAGAGGAATGCCGAAATTAGAGACGCCGTCTCAGAGAGGGGAGAAACTCGGCAGAAAGAGGGAATAACGAGGAGATGAAGGAGGGGAGAGATGTTGAGATCAGAGTGTGACAGAGCAGATTATCTCTGGTCTGGTTCCCGGTGTACGTGCATGAGTGGCTCCTGGTCCATGTGAACGCGCGTTGTAGTATGTTTCTAACTGTGGCTGCGCCGAGGAAGCGAGTCCGCTGCCAGATGGAGGTTCCCCGTGGACACCAGCAGCACCTGATAACACCGCTAAAAGGCGAGTGAGACCTGCAGCAGATCAGTGACGAGGGAAGGAAAAAAAAGTGAGAAGTGGAAACAGACAAGGAGATGGGAGACTTTTTCAATCAGAGCTCGCAGTGACTTGATTGCCACCTCTTGCCTACGAACGTCTCTGCAAGCTGCCGAAACTCAGGAGAAGAGAAACCACAACACTGGAACGAGGCGAGCTCTCGTCCGACAGACTGCAGCACCGAGCGGTTCCCTCCTCTGCTCTGCTGTCTCATTATTTTAATTACCTTCCCTTCTTTCATTTGTTGTTTTTTCTTTTCTTGTCCTCTCTGCTGAGCCCTTGGTGTTTTGTATTCTATCCTCCCTCTCTCCTCCCCTCCTCTGCCTCTCTTGCCTTCCCCCTCTGTCTCGTCCTCCCTTGTTCACTGTCACACTAACTGCCGTGGATGCTGGAGTCACTCATGTAGAAGACACCTTGCTTGGAGCACATTTGTCTAGCTGATTTTAAATTTTTTCCCTCTTCTTCCCTTCCCCTGCTGAGATAAATGATTAGAGCACCTGCAGATTGAGAGGACCAGTGGGAGATGACCAACAAGTAGCCAGCGCTGCTGAGTTCATCTGAGCTCCAGCAGGAGACTTCAAACCGTACAGCTCTCCCTGACGCTACTTTTCTTTTATAGAGTTGCTGCCACTAAGACTGCATGGGTCCATAGAGTTGGTAAGGCCAAACACCTATCCATGTGTGGATTACAGTAGTGGATTTATCCTGGAGCTACATGTGGGCCCCAGCCTCTGAGGCCTGGCTGGGAAATGATGCCTTTCCCGCAGCTGTAGGGGTGCTGTGGGCAACTATGGCCCTGGAGGGCCGCTATCTCCGGAGGGGATCCCCGGCCATGATCAGAAAGGGCCATCAGCGACGTCGCACAAAGCCAACTCTGGCTCAGGTCACTTCCACTCTGCTGTCAAGGACACGCCTTCATGGCCTGCGGCACGTTTGCGTCCCCGGCGGCTCGGTCGGCCGCAGGGCCTTCTGGCTGCTGGCCCTCTGCACCTCCCTGGGGTTGCTTTTATCCTGGTCCTCCAACCGCCTCCTGCACTGGCTTTCCTTCCCCACGTACACAAGGGTTCACGCTGAGTGGGCCAAAGAACTCGCCTTTCCTGCAGTCACTATCTGCAACAACAACCCCATCCGCCTCTACAAACTCACCAAGAGCGACCTGTATTTCGCCGGCCACTGGCTGGGCCTGCTGCTGGCTAACCGGACAGTGAGGCCCATGGTTTTGGACTTGCTTCAGGAGGACCGCCGGGCCTGGTTCAGGAAGCTCTCCGACTTCAGGCTCTTCCTGCCACCGAGAAACTTTGAGGGAACCAACCTGGAGTTTATGGACAGACTGAGCCACCAACTGGATGACATGCTGCTCTCATGCAAATACAGAGGGGAGCCCTGTGGAGCTCACAACTTCTCCTCCGTAAGTCCTCTGCTGCATTTTGTGTCAGCACTAAACAGTCCAGTGTGTCCTCCTATACTTCCATCCTTTTACATTGTCTTCGCTGTCAGTTACCGCCGCCATCAACTGCAGTGTATTAAAGTTACAACAACATTTGCATCATGCTGAAGCAGCATATTACTTCATTACATTATCTCGGAGGAGGGCATTCTCCTGTTCTATAGTTAGCCTTAAGTTACAAGGCTGTTAAAGTATTGTTAAAACAGTACAAGCTGTTGTAGCTTCCTCTTATAGCTGACTGTTAAATGTAAGCAAATTTGCACGGGGTAATTATTAAATCACCAGCAGAGCTCTTGGGTGAAGGCATAAAGCATTTGCAGCTTCGAAAAATGTAGTCACGGTCATATACATGGCTGACAGCTACAACCTCTAGATATCAGAAAGATTCTCCCACAGCACCGAGCAGCCCCTCAGAGGAGATTACTGCCTCAGTGTCTGATCTCCTTCATATCTGTCTTCTTTCTTTTTGCTGTGTGCATGTTTGTGAGTTTGGGGATTTGTGTGTACACTCTTCCTTTAGCATGTTTGAACTGTGGCAGATGTCTCCTGTAATGTGGACGCTCAAACTCGTCTTTGAAACTCAGAGTCTGACAGAAGAAGATGCGCTGTACTGATACCTGTGTGCAAAGGCTGCAGGTGATGGTTGCCGTTTGTTGTGTGCATGTTGCTGCCGTGGAGTTTGTTGACCTCCCTTTGCACACTTTAAAGTTGTAGCTGTTGAAATGTTCACCAAAATAACCAAATAAATGGTGTTTCTGGTAGTATTTACAGGCGTTTTTCACCAGTAGCCATTTGCTGTTGCCTTGATTCTTAGTGGCACTCTCGGTTTTTCCTGCAGTTGATTCAAATTACTAACCAAAACTATAGTTTCAGATAAAGCAATGCATGCATATATTGAATCTAAAGTAGAATACAGTCAGCTATCTATGCAGCACTTAAACGGAAACTGTTTAAGTCTGTTTACTGGCTTTTGGAGAGTACTGCAGAATATGTTGGAAAAGCTGTTTATTGGCAGAAATTCCTCTTTTTTTAGAAGAAGCTGTGCCAGATCTGATAAATTGCCTGAAGTGATTTCCCTCCGTTTTAGGACTGAAATTGGAAACTTCAAACAAAAGAAGGGGTATGAAGTTGCAAAGAAGTGAGCTTATCAACCATCTGCAGCCCATTGCTTTTGTACTGAATCTTCGGCTAAACTGTTGATGGGGAAGTGGCATTGTGGGTAATGCAGGCTGCAAGTTTTGACAAGAAAATGGAGTGCAGATGGGTGAAGAAAATGACAATTTTTGTGTTCACATACACTTATTACATTGCAATGTAATATTTTGAGTGTCCCAATTCATACTACGACAAATGCAATATGGCAAAAATACAAGAATGTCCTCGTTCGCCTGGTCTCGTTTCATAAAATGCAAGCCAGCATGCTTTTCTGGCCCACAATCCTTTGCACAGCAGAAGATGTGTCACACACGCCATGGTATAGAGTAACACGCTTGAACCACAAAAAGCACACAAACAGGCGATTTCATGCTGCAGAAAGCAAGGGATACATGAGCAAAACAGTCCATGCACAACACTACTGTGCACAACAAAGAAGTATGTCCAAATAATGTGTGCACTGCATGCAACATTATGTACTTTGTAACTCTACTGTATATGTAATTTGAAATGCAGCGAATGTCTCTGGTTCGGCTTCAGTTTTGATCCTTTCTTTCAAACTGGAATGCAATGCTAAGTTGAGTCATTTAATACAGAGTACTACATTTGGTCATGAGTTCAGACTCTTTGTATTTTAGTAAAATTCACTGTTTTGCAATTAAAGTAGGTCACCTTTTAGATTTGTGCACATCTGAGGAGAAATTATTTTTTCAGGCAGGATTGAGATGGGGACATGAAGTGTGATTAAAAAGTGTTTTTTCTACTAATTCTAGCAATGCAGAATAATTTTTATAATCCACAATAATGTAAAATAACAGTATGACAGTTGTGTGTAGGTATAGACTGTACGTTAAACATGCATGTGGCGACCGTGGCGTTACCTGTTGGTTTGTGGAGTTTGGAATTTGGCAGTCACCTTGTTGGTCTTTGGAAATCACATATAACAAGCAACAAGGGATCTGACTGAAAAAACCCAAGAGCAATGTGCAGCATATGTTAGCGAACTGTCAATCACCAAGATAGCCCTAAAACATACCCGATTTTATTGTGTATTTTACACTAATTGGGATCATGATTTACAAAGTGAACATCATGCTGTGTTCAAAAAGTGCTGAAACTAGCAGTTGGGACCATAAACTCATAACGACAATGTTTTCTGAGTTAACAAATCAAGTTAGAAGTAGATAGATTTTCTCATAGACTTCTGTACAATCTGACAGTTTTTGCAACCAACAGAGTCGTCCCCTGCTGGCTGTTAGAAAAAAATGCAGGTTTAAGAAGCATTAACTTCATTTTTTTTGGACCTAGAAACTACGTCCATCTTTTTTATTTGTACAATTTATCTGTACACGATCAGCTGAGTATGTCACAGATTTTCTAAGGTGATCTTAGAAATGTGAAAAAGTGAACCCGATAAGTTTTATGATAGTTTTAGAAATCACGCTGAGGGTGTGTTTAATCTGACACTGGGTTCATGCACAGTGGTTCCAAGGTGTTTTGGTCATGACTGTGCAAACTCTGTTATGAATTGGCCTAAAAATGGCATTTTAAGGACACATGCGGACAAAGACGCCATGGTCTGATGTGGCTGAGCTGATTTCCAACATAAATTTTTTTTTTTTCTGGTACGCTTTTGTTTTCATCTTGATAATGCTTTCAGCTCCCACATTTTTTCATTTCATGTGTTTGATGTGAGCTTGTATTACTCCATAATGGCTGTCCAGGCAGCTCCAAATATAACTTGAAATAAGCATGTAATGCATGTCTGCAAACTTCCCCTAGTTCTGACAGTTTTCTTGTATCCTCGCAATCTTCTAACCAGCTTACATCCCTGACATTACCTTGTCTTTAGTCATCTTTCTGTTAGTGTGACACTGTGGACAGTCTGTTATTGAATAGCTGCACAAGCAACCTGTAATCACAGTCACCACCAAGCATTATAACACCGATACTTCCTCATTCCTACCCCGTATTACCACAGGATCCGGCTGCATTGAATTGTGTCTCTGCTTCAGCTCACTCAGGTGTTGAGCATCTTCTCCGGCGAGCAGATTTGTTTCGGTGTCGTATTTTACAGCATATTGAATACACATTTTCATCTTGTTTAGATACTTTGTGGCTTTGTTCTCTCTGTCAGCCTGTCTGTTGCTGCAGTTTTGTTGTATTTGTGTTAAAGCCAGCATTGCACGAAATTAGCAACAGCAATAATAAGTCTCTCTCTTTTTTTTTAATGAAATACAGGCTTTTAAATGTATTCACAAGTGAATTTTATGCTCTGGAGATGGAAGGTGTTTTGGCAAAGATTTACCCAGTGCATAAACACTGCACAGCAGAGAAAACTACAAGGCATAGACTGGACTCACGTAGGTGGACGCAAACATGCTGGGTGAAATGATAGTGGATTGTCTCAGCGTGTTCCCTACTGTGGACATTGTGGGTTAGAGTCCAGTGTTCTGTCTACACTGTATTCAGTAATGTCAGACTTGCTGGGACTTCATATTAGGGTGTGTAGACCATGATTTGGGGCTGCAGCCAATGATATTTCCATTGTTAATCTGTTGTTGATTGTTCCAATTAATCAAATCGTTTGGTCTTTAGAATGTCAGAAAATGGTGAAAAATGGCGATTTGTGTTTTCAAAAAGATAACCAATAAAGATAGCTGTCGTAGAGAAGGAAAGAAACCAGAATATAAACACATTTAGGGCTTTTGTTTGTTTTAAAAAATACATTATTTGATTATAAAAACAGCTGTCAATTAATGCAATAGCTGACAACTAATTGATTATTTATTGCAGCTCACAAAAAAAGACCCACAATAGTTGAAGGTCATTACTTTTTCTCAATGTCCTTTGTATTTTTCTCTGTTCTCTCCATGGTGTTGAATTGCACTAAGCACATAATCATTTTCCATTTGGAGAAAGTGAGCAGAGAGGAACTGCATTTTTTCTGGTGCTGTCTAGTCAAATAAAAGTTTTTTAAAGAGTTTAACCTCCTGAATGTCAATCAAATTATGCAGTAGACTCTCCAGTGCTGGAAAGAAATTGATGATTGCTGTTTGGAGGCAGCATGATTACAATGCGGGCTGCACAGTGGCGTAGTGGTTAGCACTTTCGCCTTGCAGCAAGAAGGTCCCTGGTTCGCGTCCCGGCTTTCCCGGGATCTTTCTGCATGGAGTTTGCATGTTCTCCCTGTGCATGCGTGGGTTCTCTCCGGGTACTCCGGCTTCCTCCCACAGTCCAAAAATATGCTGAGGTTAATTGATTACTCTAAATTGCCCGTAGGTGTGAATGTGAGAGTGATTGTTTGTCTATATATGTAGCCCTGCGACAGACTGGCGACCTGTCTAGGGTGTCCCCTGCCTTCGCCCGAGTCAGCTGGGATAGGCTCCAGCCCCCCCCCGCGACCCTAGTGAGGATTAAGCGGTGTATAGATAATGGATGGATGGATGGATGATTACAATGCTGACAACGCTCCAGCAAGCATAAAATAACAACTAAACAACTAAAATGTTGTATATAAATTCACCTTTTTAAAAGTAATGGCCGGTTGTTTATTGGTTTGTGCACGCAATTTGATCAAACGGGATGATTTTCATCATTTTTATCACCTCTGGTAGGCAGCCCTGACTTCCTGCCCTCCTCTTTGATTAGAATCATGCCTCTAGGGAAAAAAAAAGAAAAAAAAAGAATCATGCCTCTAAGCCAGTATCTGTTAAAAAACGCTATTTTTTGTATGTGGAGAGACATATTCCTATTTGTTTAAATATAGATGTCAGCTTCAGTGCAGCTTTGGAAATGTTGTGTTGATTTGTTGGTGTCACTGCTTTGTTCCCTCAATATTGGCAGGTCACTTCCTGTCAAGGCAAAGCATTCAGTCGGGTGGAAGCGATGATTCATTACCAACGTGAGGCTTGCGACTAAGTTGAGCATATGAGCTGTTTTCATGTGGAGTCTGGTGCTGCAGCGGTTCGCTCAGGCTGAATGATTTACTCACATTTAATATGTCTGAACGCGGTGTAAGAATGGATCAAGCTGTGGATGGGAAATCATCCTCTGAGAGCAACTACTAGGCAGACTTAACCCTCTGAATCCCAAGGTTCACTGGCAGACATGTTGAAAGGCATGTTATCTCTAAAGCCTGGTGAAGTGACACCAAGGTCTGTACAAACAGAAAGAATCAGCCTTGGACTGATCATGATTGATGCGCAGTTCTGTCGAGAAAATGAACCGTGATGTTACATCAAAATCACTTTGTTCTACATGTCTTATTTTTTTTTTTTAAAAATACCAAAACTAAGCTCTTTGCAGTGACCAAAATCTGTAAAATAAATAAATAAATAATTAAACTAAAACTTAAAAAAAAGAAGTTATTTTTGCTTTGAACTGTATTTACACACAGAGCATATAGGAGACAAATATAAACCCAAGAGAATCAACATTTTTCTTCCAGTATTGGTTACACTTATGGGCACATGTTGTACATGTTGATTCCAGGTTTTTTTTTTTTTTGTTTTTGATTTTAAACAAATTCAACTTTTGTTCATTGTTTTTTTGTGATTTATGTCATTATAATTGTACCATACTATACAAAAGACATTTAACATCATCTAGCCATGTTTATTGTGTTTCCGTAGAGGTGCAGAGCTTTATATTGCAGTAAAAAATGAGCCCACAGTGAGTACAAGTGTGACAGAAACAAGAAAAACCCCAGAAACTACCTTGGAGGGTTAAAAATTGTCATCTACAAACTTTTTTTCAGTGCTCAGAAAGAGCATACTTTAGTTTCCTTTTTTTTTCCTATGTCCTGATGTTATTCAAGCCTGGTTGAGCTGTTAACAAAAGTGACACCCACAGTGAGAAAAAGTGTGAAAAAAACCATTTAGAAACTGCTTGGGGTTCAGAGGGTTAAACAACCAATCAATACAATCTCTCTAAAATATCAGTAAATCCAAAGAGGTGACACCATGAAGGACACAGTTGCTGCAGCAGCTCCACTACAAAAACCAGAAAACTGCAAATAAATCCAGATGTATTTGATCCCAAATTGACTGAGACCGCATTTATGAGAATATAGGTCGTACATTCTGGATGTTTTGGCCGTTTCACGGGCAGTATGTTGGATGCTGTCAGCTTTACTCTGCACATCAGAGACCCGTTGTTTGCCCCCAGTCCTGCTTTCTTTCTCATCTTGTTTTACCTTAAAGGGGGGCCTCATGCCGTTAACGGGGCCTCGGTGGTTTGCTAATCTCATTAGCCTGCTGCTGCAAGTCAGCAAAGACTCCCCGAGGCCAATTCATTATCACTGCATTTAGAGCACTGTCACTCTCAGGACCGAAAAGGATGCAACAACAACATTAAAGGGAACACACAGGAACATAGACCTGCGAGCAAATATATACGTGAGAGCTGCTGTCTTGTGTGTTTGTGCACATTTCAGTGATTGTTTTGGAGAGTAAGTGAGAAATTCAGTCTTTATAGGATTTGAATATCACAGGCTTAAGAGCACAGAGGATGCTTTGAACTGCCAAGAAGCGAGAGGTTTGGAGGGGGAAAAGGTAGAGGTTGGAAGTGAGAGGTGGTGTGGACAAAAAAAAAAAAAACCCGGTGGGGAATATAGTTGGGTCCCACAATCTGATCAGCCTCTTTGCAGCAGCAGCATCTCATCTGCTGAATCTACTGCATCTCTGCGAACTAGTAGAAGGCTGCCTGATCAATAAATCTATTAGCTTCGTGCTGTAGTTTATGGCGGTCTATTCTGCACCCACATCTCCGATACTGATGTACTCTGAGGCAGCCAGCAGCTAATCCTAACAGCAGCGTATGACAGGGTTGGAGGAAGGTGCCGGAGCGTCCTCACCTTCCTCAGTAAGAGTAAGTGACACCTTATCAAACCTCCCTCATCTCCAAAGAGGAGTAGACATCTGAACCTGCAATGACAAATTAAACAGTGTTTGGCGTTGGAGAGTAGCACCTGATCACATTCTGAGGTAGCGAATGAAAAAAAAAGAAGAAGAAGAAAAAAAAAGGTGAGCCTCTTTCCCTGGCCACTGTAATGCATCAACTGTATCTCCAGAGAAATCTCATAACTGCTGAGCCACAGAGCTGTACTGCACTCTCTGAAGGTGTTTGGCTTCAGGAGGTTTGTTCATACGTGGGTTTGAATTGTGATTTATGTGATGCTGTGGGTAAAATGTAGCGTTATTAATGCGGGTGTATTAGTTTTTCTATCAGCACTGGTTCGAGCAGCTACGTCTGTGTGAGGCGGTGTGCTCCAAGTGATGACCCGAGAAAAAATGATCACTTGGCTGCGATTTATCTCAGCTGTGTGAACTAGTGCAGCCCCAGTACTTCCTTCCTCTGTGATGAACCACTCATCCAAACTACTCCACACTCCACACTGAGTGCGTCGGGTTGCCAAAACGGGAACATTAGAACCCAAATTAGCTGAGGTAGCGATGACCGGCACTGGTGAAACCCTCTCTCTACATGACTCTGGATCTAACAGACTCTAGGCTTTTATATCAAGTAATATAACAATAAATTATTCTACTAACCCTCTGAACCCCAAGTAGTTTCTGGGAGTTATTTTTTTTTTCTTTTTTGGTTCACTCTGGGCTAATTTTTCACTGCAATATAAAGTCCTGCACCTCTAAGGAAACAGCACAACCATGACTCAGAAATGTCTTTTATGCAATGTGACACAGTTATATTGTCATGGATCATAAAACAAACAAAAAAATAAAGTTGACTTTTGTTATTTATTTATTTTACAACAACTGAAAAAAAAACTGAAATCAACACGTACAACCTATTTTTCCAAATGGTCACGTGTCACTAATACTAGACAAAATGGTGGCTCTACCTACCATATTTTAGTCCTTTTATTTTTAATTTGCTTCCATACTTCCATCTCATGTCTGCCCCGTACGAACCTTGCCCGCAGTTCCAAGTTCACCCAAAGTTTTTGTCACGTGACTGTTAAATCATTAACGGCTTCACGGTTGCGCCCAGGAGTGTGGAATATTAGATTTTTTTACAGAACATGATGCAAATGGTCTATTTTTAGCTCATTTTTAAATGCGACATGTAGAATAAAGGATTTTTGTTTGAATATCAAGATTGTAAGCTTAGATTTGATGGTTGTTCTTGATGGAACAGCACGTCCATGACATGGGTAGCTCAAGGATTTTCATAAAGTTGAAAATCTGATGATTCTTTCTGTTTTAGCAGTTTCTGGCTTTGATAAATGGTGTCATTTTACCATCCGTTTAAAGATAACATGCCTGTCTACCTCCCTGATTGGTTTTGGGGTTCAGACGGTTAATGTAGTACTTGTTGTATTCATTTCTCAACATTTTATTCAATCTTATAATCACCATCATCATCTAATTTCTACGTCACTGCTGTTATTATGTCAGTCCTAATGATGTGGATTTTTATTTCAATTGGACATGTACATTATTAAATCTGTCAAATAAATGTTTTCCCCATAGTGCAGAATCACTATTTTTACTGAAGGACTTAAAACGGAAAATATTCATGACATGGATTCATCACTGCAGTAATATCTAGTTAAGACAAACACTGTAAAATGTATTTTAGCATCACTGTGGGACAGCCCTGCATGATGTTTGGTTTTTCTGAAATGCATATTGCGATTTGAAAACAGCGTACAGCTTGAGTACAGCTCAGCAACTGTAGGTGCAGTCTGGTCCACTTGTTCAGGGCAGCAGCTTCTTCATGTTCACCACTTTGTTGTTTTTCAGACTTGACATCTTTCATCGAGGCCTCAAGTGGGTTCTTTCATCCTCACCGTGATGTTCTCACTTGTATGATCATCTTGGAAAAGTGCTGTTTTCAAACAGCGACTTTTCACTCGGTAATCCTCGTTAATAAAGCGGACGGTCCGACTCATGTAGGGCCACTTTGTGCGACTGGAACACAAGACTGTTGGAACTGTAGAATGTTCTGCTTTTGACAGCTCGGTTTCAGCTTGTGCCTTTTGTTGTTCATTCATCTCAGCAACAGAAAGAAAAAAAAAAGCAGGCGCGTGATTGTTTCACGTCGTGCTTCTCAAGCGACTGGATTGCATTTGTGAAATCCTCTCCGGTAACTGTGTTAATTGGTATCATGTGTTTTGCGAGGTGAAAAGTTATCGCATCAGTGATTCTCTCTTGTGTTTGGAATCTTTTCTCATGTGGTGCAACACTGGCAAAGACATCCAGAATGTTTTTTTTTTTTCTTTGGATGACGTTCAGATGTGGTTTTGCATTTGTCACATATAGCAGTCAAATTCTAACGTAATGGAGATTCAAACAAAGCAGTCACGTTGCATTGTGTGCCAGAGTCCCTGATTTCAATAATCATTTCCGTAGCTGAATTATTTCCAAGTCACTGAAGTTGCGTTAGTTTTTGCAAACAAATCTACATTTTTAGTGTCGCTTTCCTGTTTCTTGTGCATTTTGCTGTGCACATGTGAACCCTGTATGTTCACAAACTTTTCATCTTTAAACAAAGTAATAAAAAAGCTTAGCGTACCTAAAAATAAAAAACCCTAAATCTGTGAAATATTTCTTTTGCATTAAGCAATACAAACGGTTGTAATGGAATCTGTGATGTATCTGTGATGTGACTAAATGCTTGTATTGCAGTGTTGATGCTGAAGCAATTTACTGTGCAACTCTAAAGTGGCGGAAGGAAAATAACTGAAATGATTTACAGTGTAATGTTAGATTGAGCCATTTTCTCCCCCATACGTGGCAATAGACAATAGCAAAAGCCCAAACAGCATGAGATGGCAAATGGTGTAATGATGAAACCACTAGAACAAGATGTGCAACATATTGGGAGGCTTTCCAGTGCTACAATGTTGGGGAAGTTGGTGTGAAGTTTTCTACGACCATTTCAGGCTTTCGGTTTTTATTCTCGTGTCGAATCCAACAGTTTCGACCATGGAATTACCTCCAAATGCAGCATAACAACAATAAATTGTAGTGATTGCATGCAAATCAAGTTCTCCAGACACCTTTATGATGGATTTTACATTGTTGATGCGACTGGAACATGCACAAAGATTTGGGCCGCCTTAAACTGCCCACAAGTTTCTGCAGCTGATAACTCTAAGTTTGACCGTGGACAAAAAGTGAACAGGATGATGCTGTCTGTTGCTGCAGTCTTAGCAAAGCCTTCTGGCACCACATTGCTGGGTCTCTGTATAAAATACTCCCTCACTTTAAAAGACTGTGATGGAAGTTTTTGAGGTTGCAGCTCGTTTTTCAAGGCAATCCATGCTGCCATGTTTGAGACACACAGTTGTATTTGTCACCCCCAGTCTACAATAATCACCGACTGCCATGTAACATTATTTTTCTTGAGAATCACACTTTCAAATGACTTCAAATTTCACACTGCACTTTACTGGCTCCCCACTAATACATCTGTTAAGTAGTAACCACATTGGATGTACCATTGTTGGAATACTAACAACATATAAATATAACCAATATAAACCTCCTGCATTTTGGGATTTTAAAGTTCGATTATTTCAGCATCTTTTTTAGATCACTGATTTGATTTACAGCATAAAACTTTACTGTTTTGTTTCACTTTTAACAACCTCAAATGTTTAAAAATCCTGAAAACAGCTTTAGAGATAGTTCACTTCACAGTACTTGTTAAAATGAATGGTATTGTTGGTCCGTTGCCAGATGTGTAACTACATGAGTTGATTTGGCTAACAAGTTTTTCAGTTTAAAAGGTGATAATGTGTCCCAGTCGTGTTCAGAGCTTGTTTCTGCTGCATGCTTGCAAGTTTAATGTTATTAATCTGTTCTCTATGTATTTCTTTAATAGAATTCAACTGGGCTTGAAAAAGTAAACTTTGGCCGCTTGCAAGAAAAGAAAATAAGAAAGTCGTTGCTCCAGTCGTGAATTTACAGTAACCAAATGTCCTGCAATCCTTCAAGCAGTTGTTTTACTTCAGCTTAATTTGCTATTTTCATTTTCCTCCCTGAATTCCTCTGTTGGTACTGTGGGTTAGAAAGTCGCACTAATGGACTTGGATGTTTGTTTTAACTGCTCTCCTCTGTCAGATTTCTCTGAGTCTTTTGTGACCTTTTGAGAAAAAGGCCTGGTATCTTTGAAAATTCATCTCTCCAAAAGGTTAATTGATTAAACATGCCCTTGTCTCCGGCTATAGGGCATGTTTATGGAATATATTTGAGAGCTGAAAAGGCGAGGTTTGCTCAGTCAGTCGATGGGTTTATTTTCAGCTTCTATTTTCATTCTGTAGCTCCAATTGTTTGTAGTTTTAGGGTCAGCGCTGCGGGAAAAGCAAGCTCTGCACCACCTGTTGACTCTCCCTTGTTTTACTTTGCACACTGAGCCTATGAACACAATTAAGAGACTGACAGAGGCTTATTTGCGGAGGGCCCCGTGAAGCCGCCTTCAAAGCCCGGTCAATCACTGCCGAGCCTGGAGGGGCTGTCGACTGAGTTTTAAGCACATCCTGGTAATAATGTGCTTCTCTTCTCCTGTTGCTTGTCACTGACCTTTCAGTAGGATTCAGTAAAGCAACACCGTAAGCTCTTGATTTGGCTCGAAATAAACAACATTGGGAGTCAGGTGGAAGCTGCAACTCCAACCAAAGCAATCTCATTATCACAGGTGGCTCCGTGCAAACCAGCTCCTCACAACACCCCAGTCCAATTTCCCTCTTCAGAGCAGATGGCTGGAGTGGTTTTCTGAGCTCCAACTTCCAGTTTCCATATGAAAAACCATAACGGTGCTGTGTCCTATTATGACCGGTCATTGATATGCAACAGCCACCGGATACACCGAGCATCTATTGCTGTTTGACAGCAAGCTGTAGGCCACGATGAACAGTCACCTTAATCTCCCGGTGTAACGCAGGCCCTGAATGCAGATGGAAAGATTATACATGGTTAGCATTCATCAGGACGCGCCGATGCATAAGCCACAGGACTTGTAAAAGGTTAGTGTTTGAAATAGAAAGCTAATGGATGTTGTTCTCTTCTATGAATACCATTAGCAGAAGCTGTATCCAATCTGGAGCACAGATGATAAAGGGACAACTTACAGCAGACTCTTTGTATTATTGTGAAGAAAAACCATTTGTCTGTTGTCGAGTATTTATGCGAGACATAAGTGATGACAGGCAGCGATCACCGGGTTTTTCTTGCTTGTTTGTCTCACCTTTGACTGTTTTATCGTCACAAACACAGTAGGTATGCGCTAAAGGTATAAATACTACTACGCCCACAGTTCAAATCTATGTGGTGTCAGGGCGCACCTTTGGGCAACAAACACCCACCTGCAAGTATGTAAATGCAGATGGACACTATGAGGCTTTAGGAGAGTACAATCCAAGAAAAATACGACATTAAAGATTACCCTAGAGTTGCATCAACAACTCTCTGGCATAGAGTCCACAAAAACTAAACATTGTAAGCTTTACAAAGGTGGGATATTATTATTGCAGGGCTGTTGTCCCACATTGCATTACGTTGCACCACTTATCTAATCTCAATACAGATAATGTATTTCTCAGCGTGAGCTACTTTCCTCCACCACCTACACTGTAAAATGTAATTCAAATACTTGATTACCTCTGTTTAACTAGATGATTTTGTCACTTACAAGACAGGTAACCTCGTAATTATCAGCCCATATAATTATCACATAGGAGAAATCGTCAGATGTTAACGTGTGTGATGACAAAGTTAGCCTTGTGAGATTAAAGTAGTGTGCCTTGACAATATAACACCATATTACAGCTTGCAAGTTAATGTGAACGCTCCCTATGTCAGAAACTGTAATTACAATAGCTTTGATATGATATGACATCAAATTAAGCGACTGAATTAATTTGACACTCTGATTTTTGCATTAGAAAAAGGACTAAACAAATTACCAGCTCGATGAACACATTTTTAATGCGGCAAGTCACTCAGTTTTATGTTGAAGCAAAGAAATGTTTGTGTAGTGGCTGTTATAGTCCTGTTTATATGAGCCACAGTACCAGTGTATCCTTTATATGATCTAGAGTGGACAGTATTATACACATTTTGTTCTGTGTATGCTAATCATGCTAATTTATGACTCTGGGTTTTTGTTAACTCTCTGAGCCCCATTTTATGCTCCTGTCACATTTTTTATGCACCGTTGACTTATTTTTTACTGCAATATAAAATCCTACATCTCTATGGAAACGGCACAACCATGAAAAGAAAACTCAGAAATGTCTTTTGAGAAGTATGAAGAATTATAATGTGATAAATCATTTTTAAAAATTAAAGTTGAATTGCTTTCTTTAATTCAAAACAATTTAAAGAACCCGGAATGGGCATGGACAACATTTTTTCAAGTGTCCGTAGGTATTACAGTAGAGAAAAAATGACCTTACATACCATATATATTTTACTACTTTTATTTTTACTTTTTTCTATACTTTCCATATATTCCCTGAATTTTTGTCGCATAACTGTTGGTCGCAGCTGAGTCACTAGTGGTTTCTTGGTTGCACTGTGGAGCACAGAATTTTTTTGTTTTACAGAACCTTTCTGAAAGTTAAAAATGTGACAGTTATTTCTATTTTTGCAATTTTTGGCTCTTACATATGGTGTCATTTTGTTTTTTGTTTTTTTTGTTTTGTTTTAAGAAAGCACACCTTTTAAAAGTGGCCAGTAGGTTGAATTATTTTTTTGTGCCACAGAGTGCAGAACTACATTTTTTACATTTACAGGTTGCTGCAAATTGTTTTTTTTTTGTTTTTTGTTTTTTTTTAGAGGTTTTGATGAAACATCACGACTTTAGGCTCAGATTTGGTCAGGTTTTCTATGGAATGCCTTGCCACAGATGAATAGATGAGAGCACTCAGAAAGGTATTTTGTGAACGTTGACAGAATACCAGCAATCAGAAAATAAAGGAACGTCTGAAAGTTACATTTTTTAGCTTTTGGTCAAATAGAGCAGAGCATTTTCCCAAGTGCCCTTAAGTTGGTGGCAATACTGGGGAAAAAACGGCCTCTAAAATCTTGAGATATTTATCCATTTACTTTTTCACAGCCTCTACAAACTTGGCATTTTTCACACAACTCTGCACATGAATGCTAGAAAGACATTTCAACATGCTGAATGTATCTTCTGAAAACTTGGTCCTCTGTATAGCCTTTTTGGAGCCATAGTGCATTTATTTTATTAGTAAAATATGCTTCTTTTCCTCAACACTGCCTGCAATTCACCTGAAAATAATCAGAATTTTTGTAACGTGACTGTTCATCATAGCTGAGTCAGTCAAAGGTCAGTGTTTTTTGTAGAATCTAGTGTCAATGTTTTATTTCCTTTTTCTTTTTAAATTAGACATCTAGAAAATGGTGATATTGTTAATTTTTTATCTCAACTTTGAGCTTAAATTTGGTTGTTTTTCCTGATGAAACTGTACATCACACATAAGTTCGAGAACTGCCATGAATTTGAAAACCTGTTTCTGGCTCCAATAAATGGTGTCATTTTGCCGATTTTCTTTTCCTAAAGAAATAAGCCTTTCACACCCACTGGCAGGTTTTGAGGCTAAGCGGGTTAAACTAATTAGTTGGATGACCATTAATAGCTTGTGTGTGATAGTCGCTGCATGATTCATATAAACAACCTTGTAGGAACATGGACGGAGGACAGAGCTGGCAGCATCCTCTGGGCTTGTTTGGTGGATCAGTCACCAGCAGGTGCAGCACTGACGCTAATATGAGCTTCCCAGCATGTGATAGCAGCTCTGTAAGGCTCTCCTCATACTGTAGGTGTCTCTTATCATTTGACAGGGCAGCAATTGGCCCATATAGCCATAAACAGTCGCACACAAACAGACGAGATGCTGTTAGTGTGAAGAAAATGCTGCATCTAAGCTTCTGCAGCTCATAATATCGCCCTCACAGGAGCAGACTAAACTTCACACTTTTTCACTTAATAGCTCTGAGTCCTCTGTCTCGTACAAAAGCTTAGTTACAAAAGTACAGGGCGGCACATATACAGGAATCCATTTGGCACTGGGAAAAGTTATATTCCATTTTCTAGCACATTGGAAGAACGCCAAGAACACATTTCCAATTCATTACATCCCACACACTCTGTGTTTTCACACTCGGAATATGAAATCATCAGGGTTCTGCCGTCCTCTGCGGATATTAGCGTTCACGTGACATCTGACCATCTCAGCGTGCATGATTTTGACTGTTTCTAGTGCTGCTTCCTAATATAGATCAGTTATATGAGGTGGGATTGTGTGCAGTTTGGATTCAGCTGTTCAGGTCAGACTGCAGCACAGGAGGCAAAAGTTCTCAAACTCTGGGCAAAACAAACAAACAAAAAAAGCATGTATTCAGCTTCTGTTTCCATCTCACCTAGCTGCATCCTCCTTACCACGCTAGAGCTCCCTAATGCGCATTACTGGCATCTGATTTGATCAAAGACTCATGGATCACAATGGTGCCAGTGTCAGAGAATGAAGCAGCCATTTCATCCTATCCTCTCTTTTTTTTTTTTTTTTTTTTAGTTTTTATCCGATTTCTTGAATGCAACACTTGCTACACTATTTCATCCTGGAAATGCAGCTGCCGGTTGAATTTTTATGGTCTCTGGTGCTATCTGTCACATCACATCGCAGTTCCTTTACGCACCGCCAGTTTCCTATTCTGATTCCAAATAAGAGAAGGAAAGCTAGATTTCGACTATAACCCAGTCTCCCTTTTCAATTTTCTTCTGCCCGCGTGCCTTTCAGCAAGCACTTAATCCCCAGACGAGTTGCGGGATGAGGTGTGTCTGAAACTTCCCGAGGATCAGATACCTCCGAGCAAACCTGTTTAAATCAGGGTCGGGAGCAAAGGTCCGCAGCAGAGGCAAATGTGAACAGACTTAAAACGGCAAGCGCATGTTTGTTCTCACTCGAGTCTCACAAGACTTTGCTTTTTGAAGGTGGAATCAACAGAAGGATACAAGTCTATTCTCCCGACAGTCCGTTTTAAGGTTGTGCATCTTTGATGAAAACCTGGTTCTGCTGAAAAAACTTTAGCCAGCATCCATCTTCATATATATGTCCACATATCTGATTCCTTTTCTTGCTTTCCCGTGACCTTTCCTGACCTGTTGGCCAGTCAGTTGGCTTGAACTGGATGTTATTGATGTCTGACTTAATCCATATTTTATACCTTTTCCTTGTGTCAAAGGTTCACTATTTGATTCTGAGCTCATCCTTTGGATCTTGTAGCCGGAGCTGCTCGAGAAATTAGACGTAACATAGCATGTGTTGTGAAGTGTAGAAGCCTTAAAGTGTGCATTTTGGATTCATTTAGGCGAGTCTAATCTAAGAAGAACAAAGCGATCGCCCCTCTCTGCTTTATCGCCTTGAGATTTGGATAAGCCTTTAATATTGCATCCCGGGAGTCCGTTGTCTTGTTCTGGAGGAAGCTGAGAGCAGAGGAGGAGGTTTCCTAAGTCAAAAGGAGGAAAGAATAAAAAGGTAAACAAGCAGGAAGAAGGAGTGGGCATCAAGAGACGGAGAACACACATTTACCATGAACAGTATCAAAGAGAGAAACCTGTCTGAGATCTTGGGGTTCCATCAATAATTTAACACGCTGAACATCTCGCCATTGTTTGTGCCTCTGCTTCAGTGCGTTTATGAATAATGGAAACACGAGGAGCAATTCACGCCAATTCATCCCGTCTCCTTGACAGCACACTTTAATTTAGCTTTACCTTCTCGCCCATTTTCTGTTTTGTGTATATATAAATATATAAAGACATGAATCATTTCCATTGTTTATATCTGCTGTGGGTGGCAGATTAAATATTCAGGAGATTTCTCCCAAAAATTGGAAAACAGGCTTTAATTACTGAGAAAACCGCCTTGTGCTGCTTGTCCAACTTTGTAAGAGGCTACGTATATATTTATATTATTGTGTTTGTGTGTGGCATTATGTTGGCTTAGTCAGTCTGAGGATATTAATACTGCTGTTGGCAAGAACTGAGATGAAACATTGTGTGGAATTAAGCAACAGACTAAATAAAAAAATGAGAATTAACGTAGTTGAGCAAAGGCAAGAAGGAACAAAAATGTGGAAGTGTTATTTTTTTTTTATCTCTGCATGTACATTCAGATTGGAGTTGTTTATTTCCTTAGGCTTTGGCTGTTTGTTGCCAACAAATCCAAGCTTGTTTTTATGATACTGGCCTTTGTAAAGGATTTTTGCAGGTCATGAACAAATATTTTAGTCATAGTATTTGTGGAGGGAATTTGAGCACTGTTTTTTTAAGAAACAAAATATATTTACAATCAGCTATACTGTCAGCAAACAAAAACAACATATATGAAGTTAGACATCCAAAAATCAAGCAAGAAAGGGAAGCATCATATAATAAAGTTGTGAATTTTCAAAGCAAAGGTTAGAATTTGCAGTACCAAAAAAAAAGTAATGGGAAAATATATATTTATGTATAAAGATCTTCAACTTGAAATGATTGTAAGTTAAAATTAGGAACAAACACAGTCTGTTTTAACTAATTACCGGGGCTAGGCACATTAATGTGTTTTTAACACGTTAATGTGCATTAATTAACGACGATAATTATTCTATCGCCCATTAACACAGTTCTTTTTTTTAAATTATTGTAGTGACCGTCTGTGATGAATGAGTGAGACTTTATTTCGTTCTCTGGTCTTTTATTGAAGCCTCATACAGGCTACTGTGGGCCGTAGCCAACGCCAAAATAGCTACAAAAAACCTATAACTTAGCTCCAGAACTAGCCGTCATTCCCAGCTCTCTCTCGCTCCACACACACACCGACATGGAGCGACACACACACACTACTGCTGACTCTGAGACAATCAGAGGGGAGCTAACTAAACATGGCACGTTCACTGACATTAGGTAAATCTCGAAGTGAATAATAAACATTGAACCCTCAACATCAACAACAAAATCAGTCTATTACATTATTATTATTCTGAAAGTCTGTTGCTCACGGGCTTTGAATACACAGACAGACAAACCATGGATCACAGGAGGGCTGCATGTTGATCAGTGCTTGGGATGGGCGTCATCACGTCTCACCCAAACTAACAGTGGAGGGAGGCTTCAGCAGACTGGTTGGATACAGTGTGTGGGAGAAATAGAGATAAACTAAAACAAGACAGGCTAACAAATGTCGTAGCGAAGAAGACTATAGACTGCATTCAGATTAGCTTTGTGGAAGATGTCGGTCTGAGGAAAGTTTTTAGGATCGCAACGAATGACGGCACGTGTGAGCCTCAATCTGCATCACTGGAAGTGTTTTTTTGTGTGTGTGTCACGATGTGAACCAGGACTATAGTTCCCGACGCAGCGGTCATAGGTTTGAATCCATCCCATGACCATTTACTGTTCTCCCTACATTTCCTGTCACTCTCCACAGTCCTATGTATTAAAGCCTAAAAGGCCAAAAAAAAAAAAGACTGAGAAGTCTTTTGCACAGTCAGTCCCAGCTGTGTACTTTTTTGTGTTTGACCACTTCACCTCACTCTAACATGGACAGCTGCTACTGAACATAGACTGTTTCTGCTGCTCCCTGACAAAACAAAGATGTTTCTACTGGTACCTGCTCAGAAAAAAATAAGAATATTGATTTATAAATTGTTTGGAATTGTTTGTTTACAATTGTAATTCAGCCTGTTCTGCCTCCTTCATGCTACCTTTAGCGTTCATACAGGTCTCCCAAGGCATGCTAGTCTGCTTAGGTCCCTTCTTCACCTGCAATATGCATTAAAGCTACTTTTACTACTAAAAAACACCCAAACATAAAGAAATTGACAGAAATAAATGTTGATAGATATATTTAGTTTTTAATCAGTCCACAGTTAGATAGTCTGTTCTATAAGAAGAGCAAAGATCACCTTGACGCAGCGCCGAATGGAAAATGTTTTGTGGCCTCCTGAAAGCAGAGTTAAGAACATGCATCACTACGTCCGCCGCAACAAGGGCATTGTGCTGAGAGGCGACTTTGTCACGAGAACCAGAAAGTGACAATACCAAACTGCAAATACCATCCCAGAGGTGAAGTACAGTGGAGGCAGCGTCGTGATTTGTGGCTGCTGTCCCTGGTCCGGGCAGTTTGCCATCACAGAGGGGAGGGAAATGGATTCCCAAGTTTATCAAGTTATCTTACAGGATAATATCACAGTGGCCGTCTGCCAGGTGACGCTCAGCGGGAGCTTTGTGACGCTGCAGGATGATGACCCCAAACACTGAAGCAAATACGTAACACAATGATCTCAGACAAAGGACATTCACCAGATATGATAAATAATCAATACATCAGAATAACAGGTTATATATGCTGTGCTAATTTAACTGATAAATATATAACCTGAAATTAGGGATCAACTTAACTCCATCGTTGCAGATTATTGGATCCAATATTCTGCATTTTTAGGGTTATTACTATTGCTAATTTTTAACTGATTCCCTATCAATTAATCTAAAAATATGCTACTTTTCCTCTTCTGCAGCCTCCTTCCTTTTTCTTTAGTTACTCTGTACTGTTGAGCAAATTCCAGCTTCATTTCAAAGTTTTGTGTTGTTATTCTAAAATTGGACAGCTTTTTGACCCTAATATATTTATTTCAACTGCAAGCGTCATTTCAAATTAGTTTCAAATCTATAAATACCATATCCGATGAACCCTACTTATAATAAACACTGAAAACAATTATTTGTGACGTTTCTTTCAGTTTCTTAAACATAATTTCAGTAAGCTGGTACAATGACAAACAAAACCAAACTAAACAACAAAAAGCTGCAGGTTTTTTAATGTCAGCCTGCTGACTGCACAGACTCTAAATATGAAGGGAGACATACATTTCTTTACTCTGTGGGTAGCACTCAGGCTGAAGATGTAAATCTTTAAAAGCAGCTTCCAAATACACAGTTTCACTTGAAAAAAAGACTCAGCATTTTCCTGAAACAGCTCAGCAGTGTAGCTTTTAGCAAACTTAGACCAACCGGATCTTATAGTACATTTGTTTGGGACTATGTTCAGCAGCAGTAATACAGCTTTGGTGATTTTTCTGCAGCAAGGATGAGTTATATGTGGCCCTGACTCAGAATGAACTGCAGTAGTAATGAAGGAGCACAGAGCAAGAGTGTGGCCTATGCTGGTGAAAACGTATCTTATTTTACCTTGTTAACATCCCCGCATGGTGCTTTTTTACATCCTAGAAGATGCATTGTGAGCAAAGTCAGCAGTCAAGGCCACACTTAGCCATTATTTTCAAAAACACATATTCAGACTTCCAGAGTTTCATGTGTAACAAAACTAAGAAACCAAAGATGCAGAAGAAATCAGACTGATTGTTTTATGTAACTTTGATGTGCAGAGATGAGTTCGTAGGGGTTTAGTCAATGTTTAGAGAAAGGTTTTTGGACATTCCAACTCTATGGCAATAGGTGATATTATTATTAAGTTATATGAGGTTTTGCTGCATGCAACAGGAATAATCATTTCTGGTATTAGTCTTCTCATGGGATTTGTGGACAATAAAAACAATAAGGAGCATTGCTGCTGTTACCTTACAGTGGAGCTTTATAGATTAATAATTAGCAATTCTTGGCAACAGGGAAGTGAGTTCAACTCTGCAATGGACTTTCTGTAAATACTGGTTCCAGCTGTGGCACTGAAAGCAATATTGGTCGATTCCTTCCTGGCTGAAAGTGTGAATACGAGGCCCAGGCTAAAACGTGGAGTCATTTTTATAGCAGCTTGCTTTTTAATGCACATATACCTTTTCAGTGTACATTAACATCCATCTGTGGGAAGAGTTTGGTGCAGTTTGTCGTTAAGTGTTTAATGAAGAAGCCTTTCTGTGAAAACTAATTGCTGCTCCCTTAGCACAGCAATTAGCAAAGGTTTTTTTCTTTTTTTTTCTAAAATATGACTGTTTCCAACCACAGAGTTTCTGAGGAGGCCCACAATGCTGCAAAATCTGCTCCCACACCGTCCTCCTCAGCAAATGAGACCCAGGGCTCTCTTTCGCCATAGACGCCGCTTTCTTTACAGCGTCCCGGCAAAGCTTTTGATACAAATGTGTGAAATGGGAGACACAAGGTTCTAGCGAGGAGCATTCTCCAAGATGGATGGAGATGTAAAGAGGGGGAACGGAGGAGCACAGTGTCACATTGGCCCTCAGAAGCTCATCAGCATTATAGTCCACATCCCCATGGCACTGTGGGCACAGGTGGCACTGGCTCATTACTCAAACCCCTATGGCCCATCTTTCATGGGTAAAGGGAAATATGGAGTCCCATTAGCACATCCCCTGCTGTGGCATGCAGTGTTTGTGTGGGTCAGTGCTTGTGTGGGTGGCTGTAACAAAAGAAGCAGCCGGGAAAAATTGAGAAAATATCACGCATTTCAAAGCAAAGAACTGACTACACGGTTTATTAAGATTTTCCTCTCACGATGTAGAAATCTGCGTTTCCCCTCATTATAAACTGCGGAAGCAAGCCAGGCTAAATAAATTAGATTCCAGACTGTGTGACCCACCAATCCGCCCGCGTCTCTGAGCGAGATTTATGCAGACTGTGTAAATATAGAAAGGTACAGCGAGGTGGAAAAACAAACAAGCACACAGGTAAAAGTAGATACTGTATATATAGAAATAGTGCAGGGAAGGTTTGCTAGACTGGCAGAGATTGTGTCACACCGGATGAGATCAAGGTGTTTTTGTAGCTGTCACTGTCATACTTTTGCAGACACATGTACACGATACAGTCAGGGACACCTGAATACATCCATGCAGGTTTAGCATAATATAACAGAAAATACATAAATGAAATGAATTTAGCTACTTTACTTAAATACGTATGTGTAATAATTAACATGTTAACACAACAATGAAATACAAATAAAAACAAAGGAAGTCTCATCTTGATACGCATTAAATAAAGAGATGCACAGAGGTTGTCCAGCACTCCAAAAACTAACGTATTGAAGCTATTCCCCTCACCGATTTCAGTGCATAATTGCAAGACAAAAAACATACAATTTGCTTATTTAGATACATCTTCTGTGCTGCAAACATTATTTTGGTGGGTTGAGTTGGCAGAATAATGGAAAATATGTATTCAACTTCATATTGTGTGTAATTAAAATGCAAAATTTTGCAGTAGTTGATTGAAAAATAAACTCACGTTGAGGTAACTAAATGAAAGTGGCTTGATTACTTCATTGTTAAGAGTGTAGAGTTTTTCTCTAAACATGATATAGAAAATGAGGACAATAATATACCAATCTTTTCCCCCTGTCTTTTATGTTCTGCTATTTAAAAAAAAAAAAACCTGACAGAAATAATGTTCCAACAGCCCATGCTGACAGCTTGACTAAGCTATTACAGTATGTTGCATTAGAAGACTCCTGTCAGGGTGCTATTGCTGCTACAAATGCATGTGCATATGTGTTGATTTAGTTCTTTGTACAGGCGAGACGGTGGAAGTATTAAGAGAGGAGCTGAAGCTGCATATGTACGGCCCAGATTTTTGCACTACACCGCTGTTGTATGCCATTTGGCTATAATTAGAAGCATTCAGGCATCCATTCCTGTCGACTTTGAAAAGCATTAAACTGTCATTAGCAGCCGAGCCAAAGCGTGCCACGGCTTTTGAGTGAAAAGTTAATAATTTGGTAACGCAAAACACAGAGGTGGTCTGCAGAAAAATCTGAAATTCACCTTTCTGATAGATTTTTCCTTCTTTTATCCACTGACACAAAATTAAGGTCTTGTTCAAGGACACTGTAAACAATATAAATTGCATATATGGACATCTATAAATATGGATGAACCCCCTATTGACCATAGAAAACATAATTTAGTTCATTGTGCTACTAAAAGACATCCAGCACCCTTTAGGGTTCAATGTTTTCTTGCATGTTGCTCAATGCATGATGTGAGATCGTAAATCAATCAACACAGCAGACGACAAATATCAATATGACAAGTCTGACCTTTCATTCTCATTGTCTCTGTTGCTTGACATACACTGTAATCATGATCAGACCTTGAAGCGATTAAAAAAATGCAGATGAATTTCAACTCGATAATTCTATTTCATCGCGTGGGGAAAAAAGGAAGTAGTGGAGCATCGTTCTAGTGTGCTTTAGCTATATCTAACACCTCAGCAAAAAATGCATTGGATTAGATTCTCATTCTCCACCTTGAGGCCCATTTTCTGGCAGTGTTGTCATACATGTTGCTGCATTTTGATGCAAGTCGACACATCAGGGTCCACAACTGTCACAGATCTGTTGTGTGTCAAAGCTCCAGATAGGTCTAGTTTTATCAAATGTTCTCATTTTGTATGCACAGTGGTTGCATTCTGATCGTAGATTGTAGGATATGTGCTTTAAAGTTGCCTTCTTTCTTGTTGCCAGCAGAGGGCGACACCAAGAAATCTGATTGTATGAGAAAATGACCAAACTTTTCCCTCAATTTTCTACCTCTGTAAACATTTTCCTAGTATATTTCTGGTCTTAATAGTTAGTTTGAACACGTTTGTGTACAGCATGATTTGCATTTTCTGTGTGTGTGTTTTATTGCGTGGCTACTTTGTGATTGACAAGTTGCTACTTCATCGCCATGGGCAGTGTCCTTGAGTCAGATTCACAGCTCGCTTACCATGTTTGGTTTCAAAAGATAAAGATGGCGGCATCCAAATACAAAACTAGAGGCTTCCGAATGGTAATCCACAAACAAGTAGGTACCATCACGTCCTTCTTAAACAGTCAACCTTCAGTAATGTCATAGATAAACATCATCAGCAAAGTCACAAAGTAGAAACCGTTTGGTTAAAGGGAGTATTAAACGTACAATTGCACACACAGAGTCACTATGGCTCTTTTAGCTGGTTCTGAAGCTTCATTTCACATAATGAAGCTGCCAAATTCCCCACTGTGGGCGATTTTCAAAGGCCAGTTTAAGCCCTGCAGTGATTAGTAATCAGTAGCATGCCTTGGTTTCTGTAACATGAGGATGGTGTGCACCACTGTTCTCTTCCTACACTCTGGATTTCAATCTTGTGTCCTCATCACCTCTTCAAGGCCCCCAAGGCATTTTGATTTGCGGTGAGGACAGCGGTCCTGACAGCACTGTTGGGCCGAGGCCGAGCTGTCCTTCTGAAGGACAGGTGCTTCTTCCTCCCAGAGGGACTTTCTTGGACAGTAGACAGGCGGAGGACAAGCTGAGGCTGTCTTTACAGATGATGACAGCTTTACAAATGCTTTAACCAAATTCACTAAGATGCAGAACAAGGAGAGGCTCAATAGCTGGAATCAGGCAGCCTGAGATGAGCCAAAGTCCTGTAGGGAGAATTCCGGACTGACCAAAGCCTCTACTGGCTTAACCCAGCCGTGTCAAAAGTTCCTCTGTGATCACCGATGACCAGAGGAGAAACTCACATTTTCAAAGTCAAGCATGCAAAACGGAAATCTGCCTCTGTCATGTTACCATCACCGGGAGGCAACATGAAAACCACTCTGGATTCATGTTTTGCCCACTTCCCTCTGCTGTCCTCCGTGATGCTGCCTTGGACAGATTCAGTGTCGTGGAGAGGTCTGAACCTGCCGACGGTGGTTTCGGCTGTTCGTGGTGAGTGCTGTCCTCCTGAGAGTGGCCATTTTCTCAAAATATTGTACTGCACCATCACCCTTCTGCCAAGTAGTGTTCAGCCCCTGTTGTATCTGTGAGATGGTCCAAGGCTTGACATGCGTGGGAGGCAGTAGGAGGGGGATTAATCATAAAGACATGTTTTTTTAATATATGTATGTATGTTTGTATGCATGGGTGGTGCTGTATATTCCACAATGAGCTCTCTTCATATTTTTCATCCTCCAGCTTTGAAATAAATTTCCCTGGTTGAGAAATTAAAAGGGTTGTCTGCTTAAATCTCCAACCAGAGCTGCTAAAACACAGAATGATTACACATTGGCTTGATTTCACAGCTCCTTTAACAGACGACAGCTGAAAGCAGCTTTGACATCACATCATTTGCTGCGGTTGTGATTGTATTTTACACCGATTACACTTGTGCAGCGAGAGCTGATCCTGTCGGTCTATATAACAAAAGATAATTTAACGAAAGGCTACACATATGATTTTTTAAGAACAGTCTCTGAGTTAAAACCTTGTCTTTCATCTCACTTGTTTAACACCAAAAAGTGAAGAAAAGCTTTTGTCTTTTTGTGCTAATGGACAGAAGAGGTTTTATCCTAATATGTGACTTTTCTATTTTGGAATCACCTGTGTCTTTTTTGACATTGAATTTAAGAAACTGACTTTATTTTTCCATTTTCAAATCTTGCTACTTCATGAAGGACTGAATCTATGGCAGACTTTATCTAAATGATAATTTAAACTTGAAAATGAAAATGTTATTTCTCAGTAGCATTATAATTCTCCACAAATGTATGTGTTATTTGAGTGAAAATGAAAGTGCAGTAATCCAATTTGTCTTTCCATTTTCACATACCAGAATGGGTGTTCTATTAAATTCATATTAAAATGAGAAAGAAAAGGGCATTTGGAATGTAATTTTCGAAGAGTTGACCTGTTCTACAGTGGTTATTATTCAAATGCAATAAGCCCTCGGTCTTGTGTATTCACATTTATGTACCGCTGCGCTTTTTGGTGACAAAATTAAACCGAAAATGCAATTTTCGAACAATTTGAAAAAAGAGAATGACCACAGCTTTTACCATTTCATTTTCAAAGACCTGCTCTGCTGTATTTCACTTCCATCTCAGCTGAGATGGCTTTTGAGTTTGGCAGCAAGCTTCTATTGCAGAGCACTTTATTCAAAATTCTAGGTGTGGGAGAATTCTAATTATAAATGAAAAGTTTGTGTCAAAATAATTTTTTGAAATGGGGCTTGTGCATCTTCTCAGGTAACAACACTGATCTATTTCTGTTGTTTATATTCATCTGCTGATGACTAATTAGATTTTGGTACAATTTGTTCTTCACTGTACCTCTGCTGACTCATACTAAACACCACTTACTTCCAGTCGGTTATGAAGCCGATGAAAAATACCTCAAATTAGGGAAACAATTAAAGGTGATGTCAGAAAGCTGTGGCAACTATTAGTCGCTTCCCCTCCCATCTTTAATGACACCATCAAAGCCGGTGCTCTGATTCAAGGTGTCATCTGCCATATTTCCATGAAAGTCACTGCTTTCAGGAAAAATAAATCCTTCACCGCAGTGTTTTTCGGTTGCCAGGCAGGCAGCAGCATGTGGTTTACTGCCCTGTTGAGGCTGACTCCTCACACATTTGCCCTCTTTAGTTTGTCTTCTGTGTTTTGATTTTCTTTCTCATATGCCACCTCTCGCTCTGTCAGCCGGAGTTAGAATCACAAGGCGGTCAGCGTGTTTTTCTGAGCTCTGAATGTATGACAGGTGGTATTTTGTCAGTCCTGTCTAAACATCACAGAATCCCCCCAGCCTTCCTCTTAGTGCCTGCAGAGGTCCGGACCACTCTGTCTTTTGGACCTCCCAGCAGGCCTGTGGAGATATAATGCCGAGCCACCATCCTCAATTCAGGCCTCAGAGGGCTGCATCAGAGTGATCAAAGACACTCGACTGTCAAATCTCTCTCCTTCTGCGATCCAACTCGTGTGGATGTGGGAAGAAACAGAAAGAGAGTGTGGGCGGATGGACGGATGCATTCATGTGTTCTCGCATTTGTGTATCTATCTGTTAAGCTGCCCACTACCTCTGAGACTGTCATCCATATTGGATGATTCCACCCCTGATGCCGAAAATTGACACGGGAAAAAGGATGGAAGCCTTTATGTGACAAAAAAAATGCAAGATGTGGATTGGGGATTGCGTATTAGCATGTTGCTCCTCTGGCTTTACACGCAGGTATGACTTTTTATTAAACGCAATCACAATCTTCAGCCGTTTGCAACAGAGTGTGAAGCAGTCGGGATAAGAGTCAGCACCTCTGAGACTGAGGCCACGGCTGCTCTCTTTGGGAGAGTTTTCAACACTTCATACTAGAAACCTTCGAAAATAAATGACCACACTACTGTCAGGTACAGAAAAAAAGCAGCATTCATAAGTGCAGATGTCTGCAATTGTCAATCAAGCCAACAGCATTCTCAGCTATATGTAGAGGGGAACATATTTTCTCTAGGATTACATTTGTTTATAACATTTCGCACAACACGAGTGCATTTCTAATCAGTGCATCTTTTCCATTTATTACATTACTTTACTGTTGCTTCTTCTTCATTAGGGACTGAAAAATTTATTTACATGTTAACTGTCAAAAAACTAACAAAAAAAACCCAGACCAAACCTGTCAATAATGTTCACATTAAAAGTCTGGATTTTTTATAAATGGAAATGTGTTTGTTTTTTTTTTAAAGTGTAACTGTAGAATTACACAAAATTTTACTCTATTAAAATAAGCAAATAATATTATTTTACAGACATTTGGTGTTATTTAAAAGAAAAAATCATGTATGTTAAGTGTTGAACAAGAGCGAATAATTTTTTAAAGAATAAAGAATTTAAAGAATTTACCTGGTGTCTTGAATTACAGATGATATGTACTAACATCAATCCAAAAAAAAATTACATACTGACTGTAGAAGAATAAACAGGATAAAGCAATCAATAATGTCCACATCAAACATCTGTGTTTTTTCCCCCGGTAGCCCAGAAAATGAAGCTTCAAACATGGAGTCAAATGGTTGTGTTTTAGCCCAGTCTCTGAATTCTCCCTTCTTAGTGTCAAACGTTAAACCTTAGCTTCTAACAACCAAAGTGTGATGTTTTTCTAAGCTTAAATGAGAAGTTTGAGATCGATGACTTGACAGTCCAGTCTCTAGTTGATGCATCCATCCTCTTCATGCCTCTGAATACTCATAGTACTGCTCTTTAAAACCGGTCACCCTTCCCAACGCATCACAGGTGACAAATTGTGTCTGTTATGAAACAAAATCACTTTTTCTTCAAAACAGGGTTAAAAATGGTTCCAATACAACTAAACTGTTTTCTCAGACACATAATTTCCACTAATGATGCTGTAGGAAAGATTTTAGTTTAAATTAGATTCAAAGTCCATGAAATGAGGTAGGAGGGGAAGATGGAGGCATAAGTCGGCAACAGAACTTTCAACCAAGACACAGAGGTTTGAATCAAGCGTAGGAACATTATCCTTAGACTTAAGGTTTGTTTTTACTCCTTTGGTTTAGGTTTTCACTCTTTCACTCTTTGGTTTGCTTTGGCTGATACTTTCACAATGATATAAACTTCTTAGAGCCTCTGTTAAGTGTTGGTAGCAAAATTAGTTAGGTTTACGAAGATATTATGGTTTGAGTTCAAATGCAATCCTTTCACAACACATTTGAAGCTTCTCCAATTGGTTGACTGAAAAGAAATGACAGTGAAGCAATGAAATAAATGATATGCTCATTTGAAATGCATTTGTGATCCATCACAAAAAAAAAAATGGCAGAAAACACGTTTCCCTCAAAACATGTTCAGGAATGCACTTTAAATGTAGAGCAACCTAATTTTATGGAGACTGGGTTGTAATTGTAGAGTACCATGCTAACCGTAACATGTTTACATGCTACACATTCGCCTTCATATACAGAGACTGAGGTAGAGCTGAATCTGCTGCAGATTTTACACTTATTTACAGTCCCATATTGCTCTGACATGCTTGATCAGGAAATACAGAGCGGAGCTACTCTGCACTTTGCAGTCTGGTGGTGTGGTGCGAAACATGGGTGGTGGGTCTCACATAGAAATGATTAGTCCTTCATTGTCAAACAAAAGACTCATCAAGACACTTTCTGTTAGTTAATCCTGCAAACCTGCAGAACAGAGTTTAATCCGCTATGACAGACTGAAGCTGTCAGACAAATGGGCTCCAGTGGAAGTAAAGGAGAGGCTTTAGACTGCTGAAAGTCAAACCAACTCAATACAGGAAAGCTTGACAAGCCGAGTCCTGGAGCATCGGCTGTACGGAGGAGGAAGAATTCTCCTCTTTTTTTTTTAGTCTAAGGTAACTGCAGGATTTTTGGACTCTACCTGCAGGCAAAACTTGACCGTGTTTGCAGATCCGAAGAGAAAAATGTATTTTTCTTCTCCATATTTCATCCATCTGACAAGTTTGGGGTGTGTTTTTTTCTTATGGGGTTGCTCTTTCAATGTAACTGTAGTTTCAATGCCACACTATTCACTGTGCTTTACTGCAGACAAAGTAGTCTGCAGAATTGGTTTTTTATCTCAATCTGCACCGAGCATCATCCACTGCCCTCCTCTTGAACTGTATAATCATCCCTCACTGTGGGTTTTTTTTTTTGGTTTGTTTTGTTTTTTGGTAGAAATTCTAAAAATCCACGAAACTGCTACATTTTCAGCATTGGACTCAAGGGCACTGTGTCCTAGGATTTTTCAATCTTTTAGATGTCATTAGTCAAAGAGAATGATGAACTGAATTGCAAAATATTTTCTTTCTTATTCATTTAGTCATTAATAAATTTGGCAGCTCTCGGTAGTTGACAGCGTACTCTCCCCTTTAGTACTTCCACTGGCTGAGCGGTGCATAAATGCCTCAGGACCTAGCCCATTTATTAGGGATTCTTTGTGAAGTGGCTGGAAGAGGGCTGTGGTAAATAATTCACCTTGGATGAATCAGACTGTACGGGAACTGGAATAGGGAAACTTTTGCACATGTGACAGAATATAGTACTCCAGAGAAACTGGATGCCATGTAATTTGTTAGTGCTGCACAATAGTTATGAGGTCTTTAAATAGTATTGAGATCATTATGTGACTCACCACTTTCCAGTTTATTCAGATGGGATTAACTTCTGAGGAGGAATTTGATTTTAATAGTGAATGCACTGCCCAATGCTTTTAATCTTGTCTGAAGCACATAAATGTGCAACTGTTTGCTTTCTAGCCAGATGATACTTAGAATTCCAATTACCAACAAGTTTCAGACTCTCTGAACTCAGTAATTGGACTGTTGTAATGTCACAGCTGAGGCTACATGTAGTTAAGTACATGCAATAAAACTACTAATATGCACATTAATGTAACATTTTTATTTAAAAGAGAAGAACCAGAGCCTGTAGCTTCCCAAAAAACAAGTTTCATTTTCAAAAAGAACAAGGCAAATATTTTATTACCCACCTCTACCTTTAATATTAAAGGTGCCATATGGTGAAAATGTATTTTTATTGTATTCTGGGGTTGTTGTAAATTTAAAGGTGCAAAATATAGCTGTGAGAACATGAATACACTTACTTCTGCTATTCCTCTTGCATAGATGGCATCCAAATTTTATAACCCAGTGAGAATTTTATCCACTTTCCACATAAATATGTTTATCACAGATGCAGAGAGAGTCTTCTTCCTGAAGGGGGTGTATACAGCAGCACTTCAGCTGCATTTCAAGCTATAGACCCTGCAACAGCTGGTTTAGAACAGGACTGAAACCAAGAGTTACATAATCATATTAAAATAAATCCTCTGTGTGGTATTTTGAGTTGGAAAGAATGTAATAGAGTAGAATACAATTTCACAGCGTACAAATAAATTAAGGAACAATTCTTCCCGTGCATTCATAAATCAGACAACATTTTTAAACAATTTTTGAGTACGGTAGTAGATTTGCGAATATAAACTGCACATTTGACGGGCAGGTGAGACTATCATTAATTTGCCTAATGGAGCACAAATTCAAAAAATTAAGAATATGCTTTTGTATGCATTTATTTAAGACATTTTCTTCATAATATGCTCAGTTCGCACAGTAGCATTTCCCAAGATGTCTTGTCAATTTGCGATAGTTGTGGTGGTTGACACAGAATACCAAAAAGAAAAACAATCTGGGGATGCAGGTTTTTTCTCATGAGCAAGTGACAGTTGTGGTGGTGTTATATTGTGTTTTCTGGGGATGTTGTCAGCAGTTGCAGCTAATTATGTTGTTGCTTCTGTCATTATTATTATTATTATCTTTCAAAAACAAAATATACCCATTGCTTTATTTAGCAAGGGAGATTAGTTTTAATATTTGTAGTCATCATTAGCATGTATCAATATTTGCTTATATCTAATGTCTTGCATTCTCCAGGCTGATGTTTTGTTTGTGTGCAGTATATGACATTTATGTGCCACATTGTCACTGGCCTCACCTCTCAGATAAGATGGCCTTTTGCTTTTGTGCAAATGCAAATTAATCAGTGTTGTTTATAAATTCAATCATTTTTAAAATGACACCATGATTTTCTGTCATTAATGTGCTGCCACAGTGTGAACGTGTGCACTCCCACATGTCTGCATGTCTATGTGCCGCTCTATCATTATCAGTGACACAGCAGCAGGTTGATGCAGCTGTGGGGGCATGAATACATTCATCCCCCTTTGATATCTGTAATTAAACATTTAATCTAATGTCACCAGCAGCTCCTTCCAGCCACAGACATGCAGACATGTGCTGCTTAACCATGAGAGGGGAAGATCATATGTCGGTGACTTTGCTGCAGGCTTTGCTCAGGCACAACTGTAATGCATTTAAAGGTGGAGTACGTGACTCTAATCCAATACACTTCTTGTGCAATTCACTGGATATCACTTCACCGTCCTACAATTCTGTGTGTGCACTGAAACTAATTTGATGTTCACACAGGCCTGGTTCTGTAAATGGGAAACAAAGTGGCTCAGACTGAGCCACACAAAGCTGTTCCAGCATGTCTTTTGCACGTTTGTGTGTGCCCCCTTTTCACATGTGATCAGCCCATTCATTAGCCCCATCATTATTCATCATTTCAGTACATATGGGCCAGTAGGGACTTTCTCCACCTTCTAGTCAGCTCAGTAGTATTTTCACCCCACTGTGCAGAGCTCCAGTGATTCTGCACTTGCAAAAATTAACAAAAATGTTTGCATTTGAATGTTGGAGGGCTGGTGGAAGCATAAATTGGGTGTTTTTTACCTAACAGACTTGAATTCATGTCTGATCTCAGACCAAAATTATAATTTTCCTTTTTAGATGTCATTTTAACTTGGTTACATTTAGAAAAGGATCATGGTTTAAGTTTAATATGTCCTGTTAACATTAATCATATGTTAGTTTCATTTTCCAACAGAGATTTTACATGCATGGCCACAAGAGGTCGTCAACATTATCAAGGTAGCTTTCTGTTTATCAAAGATCAGAATGGATAGTGACATGCCTACTGAGGTTGCAAGAAGGTGGATGATGCCCCTACTGGCCCATGAGGTAATCTGTGATGATAATGTTCACATTATACATGCTTCCCTTAGGCAATATTATTAGGAAGCACTGTATTAATTTCCATTGTTACGCTGATGACACTCAGTTGTATTTATCTATGAAGCCAGATGAAACTAATCAGCTAGCCAGACTGCAAGATTATCTTAAGAACATAAAGACCTGGATGACCTATAATTTCTTACTACTAAATACAGACAAGACTGAAGTCATTGTATTTGGCCCCAAACATCTTAGAAAATTGCTTTCAAAGCATATAGTTACTCTGGATGGCATTACATTGGCCTCCAGTACTACTGTGAGGAACCTCGGTGTTATCTTTGACCAGGACATGTCCTTTAACTCACACATAAAACAAATCTGTAGGACTTCCTTTTTCCACCTGAGAAATGTTGTGAAAATCAGGAACATCCTGTCTCAGAGTGATGCAGAGAAACTAGTCCATGCATTTGTTACTTCTAGGCTTGACTACTGTAATTCCTTATTATCAGGTTGTCCCAAAAGCTCTCTGAAACATCTACAGCTGATCCAAAATGTTGCAGCCAGAGTACTGACGGGAGTTAGCAAGAGAGATCATATTTCTCCTATATTGGTTTCTCTTCATTGGCTTCCTGTTAAATCTAGAATAGAATTCAAAATCCTTCTTCTGACATATAAAGCTCTTAACAACCAATCCCCATCATATCTTAAAGACCTGATAGTACCATATTATCCTAGCAGAACTCTTCGCTCTCAGACTGCAGGCTTACTTGTTGTTCCTAGAATCTCTAAAAGTAGAATGGGAGGCAGAGCCTTCAGTTATCAGGCGCCTCTCCTGTGGAACCAGCTCCCAGTTTGGGTTCGGGAGGCGGACACCCTCTCTAATTTTAAGACCAGGCTTAAAAACCTTCCTTTTTGACAAAGCTTATAGTTAGGACTGACTGGGGGACCCTGATGGGGTGAGCTGGTGTTTTCATTTGCAAAACTGACTTCCCCTCTTGACGTCCCTTTAGTCTGCCCCTAGTTATGCTGCTATAGGCCTAGGCTGCTGGGGAACCTCTCTTGATGCACTGAGCCCTTCTCTAACTACCTATGTATTTAATATATATACCATTATTGCATTACATTCACTCTGTTTCTTTCTGTGTCCTTTCTCCGAGTGTCCCTGGTCCCAGAGCTGGATGCTTCAGATGTGTGGTTGTTCTCCCACCTCAAGCTGCCCATTTCCACCAGTCTACTCTGCATTGCCCTTACTATACTTGATTTGCTCATCTACATATTTTTGAATTTACCACCAGCTATATATATAGTATATTAAATGTCAGAGCCGTACACCACAGCAGTAAACTATAATCAGTTTCCATGTTAGTTGTACTTTGCATGTATCATCTGTCTTATCATGCATGTATTATACTGTGTGTTTTATGGTCCGTGTCGCCCCCCCCCCCCCCCCCCCACCTCTCTATCTCTACCCCTCTATCTGTATCCCTCTATCTCTACCTCTACCCCTCTATCTCTACCTCTCTACTTCTTCTGTCCCTCTCAAACCGCCCGGCCAGCAGGCAGATGGGTCCCCCCACATTAGAGCCGGGTTCTGCTCGAGGTTTTTTCCCTGTTAAAAGGGTGTTTTCCTTGCCACTGTCACCTTTTGGCTTGCTCTGGGGGTCAGGCATATGGGTTCTGTAAAGCGTCTCGAGACAATTTGACTGTAATTGGCGCTATATAAATAAAATTGAATTGAATTGAATTGAATTAATGGGCATTTTATTGGCTGATAGTGTCTGAATCAAGTGCTTGAGCACATTCCAGTTTGTTTTTTTCCCCCTTAAGTCTCATTCTGACATTTAATTGTTGTTTTTCAGTCTGTGTTGATTTGCATGTGCAGTTGGTGTTTGGTCACCAAAATACTTGGTTACATGTTGTAGCGGTTCAACTAAAAGATTATGCTGTTGCCCCTACAAAGGTTCAATGTTGAAACAATGTTGAAACAATATCAAACCTACTATCACAATCCTTCTATACAACAAATAAAGAGCAGAATACACGTTTACAATAATCAACGCAAATTATTTATTTTATAATCCAGTCCTGGTTTTCGTTAGTCCCTTTCGTTTACAGTCCGACCCGTCCAACACAAATAGTCCAGGTTTTCCAACCAATCCCACAAAAACAAGAATCCAAACAAGGAAGTGAGTTTCGACTGTTCATTCAGTTCCAAAGAAACAAATAATCCAAAGAAAAGCGCTGCCGTCCGGTTTGGGAACGGAGGATGAAACGTAAACGAGGGAAAAGAAAGTAAACCAAGCTCACAGGTCCTTGTTGTTTCACGTGTGCGGCGGAGATGCTTGTGCTGCAGCTGGGCGTCCTTCGAGGAAAGTCCGGCTTGCGCCGCCGGCAATCGGTAGCCGGTAACTGTGGACAACTTGTCGAGTTTCAGTGGGGAGGCCAACACCATGAACTATCTGTCGCTGACTTTTCCGCCCTACTGCTTTGGAGACCGGCAGATATCAAGAAGTCGTAGATCCTGTTCTTCCAGCGCGCGGAAATTCAAACA
Source organism: Amphiprion ocellaris (assembly GCF_022539595.1). NCBI lineage: Eukaryota > Metazoa > Chordata > Actinopteri > Pomacentridae > Amphiprion > Amphiprion ocellaris. The sequence goes on along the minus strand of NC_072784.1, from coordinate 13,644,967 downwards.
TTTTACTGGCTGGAATGCAGATGAGCTGCTGGGGCTTGGAGGTCAGGTGAATATACACTTTCTCAATACATTCAATATAATATACTTTCGCTATCGCCACAATGTATCTGCCAAAGCTACCTGGTTAAGTTTTGGCACTAAAACCACTTGCCTGGGTTCAAAATAAACCCTCTATGTGTTTAACACATCTTACAAGGCTCCATTTTCCATGTTTCCAAGGTGCTGACTCCACCAGAGATCTTATATGCACTTATTCATACAACCTCAAAAGTTTACCAATGTCATCAGGATTGTTTTTTGTTTATCAGTGATCAGAATGGATGATTAACACCCTTCTAGATGGGGTAAGATGTCCCTGCTGGCCCATATGTATTGTCCTGATGTGCAATGATAATGGCCATTTAATGGACTGATAACGTCCAAATCGGGTGCTCAAGCACAGGATGAGGGGAAACTGGAGGGACATTGAGGGTAAATGATGCAGTGGAAGCATAAGGGATGATAAATCTGCTGCATGCTAATGATCTGAATATGCTAACTAGTGAAATATCAACAGTTTTTCTCCAAAATCAAGCTGCACCTTTAATGATACCGATTTTTAAAAACAATTTCAAAGTGATTTAAGTTCTTGAGACAGAAGTAATCAAGTAATCTCCACATCTGTACCTGCTTCATTCATTCTCAGAGCTGACGTGGGTAAGAACGGTAATCATTTTTGTTATGCTTTTATATCCATTAATGTAGACAAGCTGGGAGATCCGTCTCCATAAGTCTCGGTGACGACCTGCTTTCTTGTCTCTGCCGCCTCATTAATAAGACACATGGACTTGGTGGCATGTGTTGAGACGTTCATCACGGCAAACAGCTTCCACCTCCATGTTGATTACTGCTGTAACTTATATCCACTTTCCCAGATGTGGGGCCCTAACTCATCTGCTCAACAGGCCCTCGCCGCCTCTTCGCCACTAGGAAGCTGCGTGCCTCAGATAACTCGTTTTATTCAGCCGAAGAAATAGCAACCATTATCTCTCCCCTTTATGATCCATTCTCAGTGTGTCGTTGGGGGAGGCGACAGCAGCCCACTTCCTATTCAACCACCTGCCATCCCCAAAAACCACACTTCTAATTAGCCAGACGTTGAGATTCGCCCGAATGCAGCAGAGACACAGAGACAATCAATCTAGTTAAAAAGACTTATAAATAAGATGCATAAATCTCCCTAGAGATTAAACACATCCTTTCCCATGGAGCACAGCATTTGTTGACTAGCTCTTCAAGCAGGATTTTATAATCATAGTCTATTTGAAGCATTATAATATCATGCAGTCTCTGTCATGACTGGCCGTTCGCTGACAAACACGAATAAAGAACCCTGAAGGATCCTAGCATAAATATTCATTCCTGTTTTGAACATTCAGCAGGACACGCTCAGTATATCGTGGATGCACATTTTCATTCTTATCTACAGGTAGCTGATTCAATAGACGGCAAGTGCCTGGCAAAAGTCATTGTCATGCATGCAGCAAAGTGTCTGATGTGATCCCATCATTAAGACTTATTGGGCATCGTAATTTGCAGTGCGGATCATATGCGGCTTTGCAAGCTAATAAACAACAGTGTGATCGGTGGGCCCGAGCTCTTGGAGCATGACACTCTTTCATTCCACACGTGCTGTTTTGCAGATTTTCTTGTAAACACACCCAACAGACCAATAACTGTCATAATGATCGGCTTCTGCCCTTGTTTCCCGATAACGGTCGCGACTTTCATCCAATAATCTGACTTTCTGGGGCCGTCCTAACAAATTACACTCATTAAAAGGAAACAAGCTACGTTAATTCAATGAGGAAAAATTCATTAACTTTTATTTAACATATTGAGATGTAATCATTTACAAGTTTAGTTCACAGTCATTTTCAGATGAAGGGAAACACAGGCTTGTAAACACAATAATAAAGGTAAATTACATATATAGTTGCTATAGCGGTGCTAATAAGAATCCATGTGTTCTTTCTTTGGGAGTTGTATCACACATCATAAACAATTAGGGTGCTAATTACAAACCAATTGCCATCAGCTGATATGATGATAGACTTGAAGAGCAATTTGCAAGTTGAGTATTTCATTACATTTGTACTTAGAATCTCTTGCTAAAGCCTGAAAAGACAGAAATTTAAATGAAAAGTCATCTTTTTCCCACAATGCAGCGTGTCATGTAACACAAAATTAAATATCTATATAAACACTAAATTGTGTTTCATGATTTTTGTGTTCATGCAAGTTGCACAAGCTCCACCCTGTGAATACATCCAATGTACATATTTCAAATCATTGAAGCTGTTTTTTTATGCCTTGGGCTGCTTCATGCAGGTAAAGAGTCTTCACTGCTGCATCTGTTATGGAAAACATGATCGTGTGCATCAATTATCTGCATTTTCTTTCCGTAATGCATCATGTGACGTCACATAATACCTTAGTGCAGTGTGCAGAGTCTGAGCCGCTGTGACTTAAAAAGTTCTTATTTTTCACAAAATACTTTGCATTTCACAATTTTGTGTCCATGCCAGTTGCACAAACTCAAACCTGTCAATACATCCAATCCACATAGTTCCAAACTTAGAAGCTGCTTTCATGCCTTTTCCAGTTTCGTGCAGGTGGAGACACTTCTCTGCTGCATAAACATGGTTGTGTGCTGAAGTCATTTTAGTGAAGAGTTTTGGATGGGGTGTCTAAGTCGGGACGTGTTAGACTGGTAACAGAATGGCAACAACTTCAGTTCCTCCATCAGCAGCAGCTTCTTGTGCTGGCATTGGTGACTTATTAAAGATTCAGCTCCATGAAAATAACAAATGCACATTCTGAATTTGCAAACTTCTAAAATAGCCAGCTTTCTTTCACTTCTCCTTTACCTGCCACCAGTAAAGATAGTTTCACTAATCATTGCCCATTAGTTCCTGTTAAGTGGCAAGTATCAATCATCCAGTATTAAACAGCCAGTTGTTGTTGTTGTGTTATATGCTGACATTTGATAGCAAACTTTACAGTACTGAGAGTTAGCTAATGTTAATTAAATGTCAGTCAGTCACTGAGCTCCCCGGCTCTCCACCAGTTCTCCTCACTAATTAATTTCTCACCGTTGGTTGTTTTTCTTCAAATCCTTGTCTGTTCCTGATCTCTGTGACACCAAGGAGGTCCATAATTACAAAGCTGCGTTCCGTCATATGCGTATAAATCCACATTTTCAACCTGCACAGTAACAACACTACTGTTAGGACCAAGCCTGCTACAAACACGTCTCTAAAATGTTAATTGAGTGCATATACAGACATATTTTCTAAAAGTCTAGTTTCTGCTTCATTTTCCTGCACATTGATAGACAAGGGACACTGGCTTGCAAGTTGCTATTTAATCAAAGGTCATTGAGTATTCTGTGTTAAAGGATGTCTTTGCTGATTGTTTCTCCGATATTTGCCTTTATCTGACGGTTGAAAGGGCAGAGAAACAGGAAAAAAGGGATGTTGCATTTATGTTTTGTCCTTGAACCGTCAGGTCAGAGGATTGTCTGTGTTTTTATTTATTTTCTTAACAGAGACAGTTGTTTAGTAACAGTCTTTTCCTTGAACTTTGCATAAGAACTTGCATTGCTCTTATGCAGTGCAGGTCTCTGTGTGTACCCGATGTTGCATTGACCTGTCTGTAACTGTAATGCTGCTGTCGGACAAACATTGTTGGATTTACCTTTTTAAATTAAGGCTAAATAAATAAATAACACAAGCATATTGACTTCTTCCTGCCGTGCACATCCTCAAGGACAAAGTGCAGTGTGTGATGTATTCCTCTGACTGTGAGAAGTTAAGTGGCTTTAGAAGTTTTCCGCTTTATCTCGGCAGCGGAGAGCTTCTTTTCATATATCTAAAGCTCATTTTGAAAACTTCAGAGCTTTTTTTTTATCACATTTATGCTTCTGTTATTTTTACTCGGCTGCTTCAAATCGGGAATGATATTTCTGTTCTGGCTGTCAGTCTTGTTTATTATTTCAGGATTATCTTGAAAGCCTCCAAGACCCTCAAACACTACAATAATTTTGAATCATATGTATTGTGCAGCCATTCAACTCAAATAGCTTTTTTTTTTATTATTTATGATGATCTGTTTGGCGACTGATAAGACTGCCGCGGTATCTGCATGTACTGTGTAAAGTGCTGCTGTAAAATGACTGTTTTTCCACAGTTCTCCTTTCTACTGTGACCAGTCGCCTTCGTCCTGACCTGCAGAGCAACGACCTTTGTCTCCATCACGGCTGGGCTTGTAGTGCTCTGTTTCTGCTGAACTGGAAAGCAGATCCATCGAGGCATGCCATCCCATTTTCCAACCCTCTGAATCCTCCAAAAAGCATGTTGCATTTGTCCTTTCTTGCTCCCTTTCCTTGCACTTTTTAAAAATTCATCCAAGCATGCCTTTTTGAAATGGATTCATAACTCGGTCACACCAGCTCAGATTTAGCTCACGGTTATTGTCCACGTCATCATAGATTACTAATTAACTAATCTCTAAATCTGAGATGATGAAATAACGAGTGCGATTGCAGGAATGCAGAAAAAGGTCACAAAACAAAAGGAGTACTGTGAAGAGAAATCACAACTGTGTGAAAATATGAAAATTGAGCTGCACAGTGAAGTAGAGAAGACGGGAAATGAGTTGAGGGGAGATATGTGCATGCAGTTCATGTCAGCCATGTATCGGCACTCACAGTGGCACAGCTCTGGCACCCACAGCTGCTGAGTTTTGGTTTAAAGTAAAATTGCCTGAGTCTGTTACAGTTCACAGCTCATAGCAAAGTCCATTGCAGACACCTTCCCAAAGTGATTTCCCCTGTGGGCGGGATATCTTTGCCATTTCTCCTCTCGAGCCTCAAATTGGTACCAATCACTAAGATGCAACACGTCTTGGATGTGCGGTAACATATCTATTTATCTCACTGGATTTGGAGCTCAAGAACTGAAGCCAATTAGCTTATAAAGAGTCCGATCAGTTGTTTTCAGCTGAAGATAAGCCTCGGCTGTCACTGACATCCTCCGTGGAGACCAAGCTCCTGTGTGGCAGCCAAACAAGCCTTGGTACTGGATGTGCTGCTGGCTGGACAGACGGTCCTCGTCTCCAGAGGCTTCCGATCAGGACTACTGGTTTCCTCACAGGCCAGGACTTGCAACCCTTATGATTCACATATTGCTGCTCATCTTGTCCCCTGCACTTTAAAAACAACACCTTCTGCTGTCGTTTTTTGGCACCAGCACACACATGAACCGAGAGGATGTGACTCAGCAACACCAACAGTTGAGATGGACATCACGAGGTAAAAAAAAAGAACACAGATGATGCAACAACTGACTTACGTCAGCCTCCAGAATGTTTCAAAGTGAAGTCTTGGTCGGTTAACGGTACCTCCTATCAGCTCCTGTGATGTTAGTTTGGGTGTAAAACCATGTCGGTTGCCATGAGAGGACCTTCGTACTCCGGCTGTGCAGCTCAGCACTGTATCCACACACACACACAGTCCATGAAAATTTAATTATGGGATGGAAATAAGACCCCCCCAGTAAATAAGAAGCAGTTGCTGATGAGTTTATTACTCATGCTGCCATATTGCTGATTTATCAGCCTTTTACATAACAGCCCAGAAAAACTGCACAGGCGGGTTTTATATGACTTTGATTCTGCACCTGGCGTTTTAAGTGGGGAGAGAGTCTGTTTGTTTATGTGACATTAAAGCAGGTGCATTTTCTTCTGTATTGGCTTGAGTTAACCTGCTGAGTTTTACATTCATAGGTTCAACTCATTAACTTCCTGCACTCTCTACAGACTCCTGCTCTTATCGTTAAAAATGACTGTGAACCCTTCTGTTGGCATTTAGCTGCAAATGTTCTGTTCTATATCTTTATGCACCTGTATCTTAAAGGTTCTTTGCATGAGATGTTGAAAAGAAAAATAGCATAACAGCAAGCAACTATTTTCTAAGTAATGATATAGGGGGGTAATGGCCTACTCTGTGTAATCTGAGCTCCCTGTGTTGCATACTTTTTTGTAGCTGCTCATGCATGTCGGTGCGTGAGTCCCTTTCTTTGAAATTGTTGATCCTCCCTACATCTATCAACAGACAGACAGTAAACTCCCACATTACATTGTAAAAACAAAATGGCAACGTGCAAAGAAAAGCATTCTGTGTATGTTAATGGCTTCAATTATGTGCATATATTTTAATTCAACGCATTGTGTCTGTACTGCTGTTTGGCTGCTGAGTAATTTGACTGGTTTTGTATCTGTTTGGTTGTCTCTCAAAAATTATTTTCTAATCACCTCAGCTCCGAGCTGGACACTGACCACAGGCCAGTGATCACCATGCTAGCATTTGCAAATGAGACTAGCTACTGTTGCTTCAACGTTCCAAGTTAAGCACAAACTTAACAGCATACTAGTCTTTCAATTGTTATAAAGGGGCAAAGAGCTTATACAGCTGTGTAAAGATTTTATGTGGAGCCACAGACTCTTAAAAACTGATGTACCTGCTGGCTTGTAGAGTAATACTTTCAAGACACTTTTTTGCTTTTCTGAAACCACTTACGTGGCCTAAAATACACCATGCTTAATCATAATTTTACTCAAAATGGGAATACTTTGCAAAATGAACAGCATTCTTTTGTCAAAAAGAAAAAAACTTGAAACTGCAAATGACACCATAAAGTCATTAGGAAAATGTTTATGGAAGTATCGAATCAACTGAGAAGTAGTGATTTTCTCATAGGCTTGGTACATCTTCTTTTTCTTCTTTTTGCAACCAGAAGAGTCGTCCCCTGCTGGCTGTTACAAAGAATGCAGGTTTCATGTACTTCCACATTGGCTTCACTTCTCAGACCTGGAGGTTACATCCGTCTTTGAAATGCAGTCTATGTGTGAACCCGTTGAAAAAGGAGGATGAAGCGTATTGTGTTCATGTTTGTACGTCATACGCTTCTCTAGTCACTAGTACACTATGGAAGTTAACAGCCCCGTTACCTAGCAACACTGCCTCTCAGATGTCAGTCAGCCACTGCCACATTAGAGCCCTCCCAGAGTCACCGTTTCCACAGATGTTCATAAACATCCTTTTTTCTCTTTTGAAAAATTAAACCTCCTGCACAAGAGCTGTAGCATCATTATAGCTCATATTTTTGTTGCTATGATACGGTATAATACATGAAAAACTGCGCACCATATTTAAAAAATGATTTAGGACCACACGTGCAGGGAAAACAATTGGTGTTTCTGTTGCATAATACCGTAGAAGAGATGACAGACAGATGACTCACAAGCTGGTGGTGTGTAGCTGCATAATATTACCATCCAACGATTGCTCTCTCAGAGATAGCTTTACTGTGATTAGCTCAGTATTTATTCAAGACTTGAGTGGTACCTCTTTGTCTGGTTTCGAATCAGGTCAAGCAGTTTCTTGGCTCTGCTCTATTCCTTTATATCTGAAGAAACAAAGACTTCCTCCTCAAAAAAAGAAGCTCCTTTTACATTAACAGACCAGGCAGGGCAAAGCTCCTCTTGTCTGAAATCACAGCTTTTTTTTTTCCTTTCACTTCCCTCACCATGAGTTGTTGCAAGCTTTGTCATCAGCGCATTTATCTGCGTAGAGAGACACGAGTGAGCCGAGTCACACTGGGTTTTGTTCCGTGTTTTTCACCAACATCTCGACCAAACAACCCCTCTTACACATTTTGCTGCAAATGATTTAAAATCTGCAGCACAAAAATTCAGCCTCTGTTGATTTTGTCATGACAGATCTGACTTTATTTCTGATGATATTGTTTTGCGGCGTTTGTCAGCCTGATGCCAATCATACCTCCCTGGTAGGGCAACGCACTCTGATTCCCAGATCTGCTGGTAGTAGAAATGTGTGTGGATATATTGGGAACCTGGCGTGCCTTTTAGTGGTGTGGAGTTTGTGAATCCAGAGGGTGTGACGCTCTTGTCAGAACGCATTATATAAAGTGTGACGTCCACTGCAGAAATGAGGCCAAAGATTTTGGATGTGCAGAGCTGGCCTTTACGAGACAACAAAACCTACTGTCACCGATTCATAAACTGTAGTATCTATCTGTGCATCCGGCTGTTTATTTTTAGCTTTTTGTTTGCATGTGCGCTGTAGTAATGCCAAAACAGAAGAGTCAACCGTCACAGTGCACCCTAGTGACACCTCCTCTTAAACAAATAATCAAAAAATGACATATTCACTCATCTAGTGAGTTGTTACATAGGTTGATGTAGTTTTCTTCAGTACATGGCCAAAAGTATTTGGATAAGTAAATATCTTTGTGTACAATGGGTACCGTTGTGTATCTTATAGAATCAGAATCAAAATATCTTTATAGTCATTGTATGAGAACAACGAAATTGAAAGTGCAGTCCTTAAACTGCATAATAAATAAAATAACAGACATGTAAGACCATCAATATAGAAACATTCATAAAACCATTCAATAAAACCCATGAAACACTAGAATTAGGGAGGGGTCTTTGATTATATTTTGTGCCTTCCTGAGGCAACAAGAGCTTTACAGTTCATCAAGGGAAGGCAGAGGACAACTGGTGATTTTCTGGGCCATATTGACGACCCTCTGGAGAACCTTCCCGTCTGCTGTTGTGCAGCTGGCAAACCACACACATGCAGTAAGTCAGAATGCTCTCTATGGAGCGGCAATAGAAGGTCACCAGCAGTCTTTGTGGCAGGTTGTTGCTCCTGAGGACCCTCATATACCTTTTATATCTTAAAATGGGATCATAATTTAATAAATAAACAATATTCTGTTTTCAAAAAATCTTGCAACTCGCAAATTACAATAAAGTAATTAGGAAAATGTTTACTGAGGTAACAAATCAACTGAGAAGTCAGCTCTGTTTCTTGTTGGCTTCTAAACAGTCTAACTTCTTTTTGTCTCCAGAGGAGTTGCCCCCTGCTGGCTGTTGGAAAGACAGCAGATTTAAGACAATTTGACATTACTTTTCAGACTTGGGACTGCATCCGTCTTTGATACAAAGTCTATATGTTGACCTAGTAAAATGTGTTAGACTGTAGTACATTCAGCTATGTAGCTGTCTAGAGTATATGTCTAAGTATTTAGGCATGTAAATGTTTTAGTGTACAGTGGGTGCCTTATATATCTTGAAATGGGACCATAATTTACTAAATAAACATCATTCTGTCTTCAAAAATGTCTTACAACTACCAAATGAGGCTATAAACTCATTAAAACATGTTTAGTGAGGTAACAAATCAGCTAGAAGCAGGTTCATCTCGTTGGCTTCTAAACAGCTAGCTTCTTTTGTTACCAGAGGAGTCGCCCCCCTGCTGGTGGTTTGAAAGAATGCAGGTTTAAGACATTTCAACATTACTTGTCAGACTGCATCCCTCTTTAGTCTATGTGTGGATCTAGGAAAATGTGTTAAATAGACTGATGTAGCTGTCTAGACTAGAGTATGTGGCTAAAAGCATTTGGATGCCTAGTGCTTTTGTGTACACTGAGTGTCAGGCAGTTATGCTGAATCTTAAGATCCAATCGATTGGACTCTTAAATCTGCATTCCACAGTGATAGTTTAGACAATAGTGTGCTTCCAGCTTTGTGCCAGCAGTGTGAGGAAGGCACTAAGCCAGGTCCATAAAGAATTGCTTCTCCCGGTTCGGTGCGGCAGAACTTTGCTGACCGTCTGACACCTTTGGGATGAGCTGGAATGCTGACACGAGCCGAACTTCTTCACCCGATGTCAGGGTTGGGCCTTATTAAAACTCAGGTGGCCGTTGCAGTTCTACCCTAACCTGGTGGCAAACCTTCCCTGTAGAGTTTAGGCTGTTTATTTGGTCCATTTCAGGTCAATTAACTTTATTTACTGGGCAACAATTCACTGCATAAGTCATGTTAAGGAAGTAAACATAGCTTTATATCATAGAGAGAATCTGAACAAATCCAAATGATTCCCTTTAAGCAGCACTTTAGTGACAGTGGGAAGAAAAAACTCCCTTTTTGACAGGGTGGAGATCAGCCTCGACAGGTTGGGTTGAGGTTTAAAGAGGAGAGAGGACAGAATAACGGATAGAAAACAAACAAACAATCCATAAGAGAGCAGTAAACTCTGGGGAGGCTGGTGAGGCCAGTAACCTGCAGAGAAAACAAAACACAGACTACAGCAGAGAGAAGACACTAAGTTAATGACATGCACTGGTGGCATATAAATATATGGAGAGTTAAAATGAGGAGAAGTACATCATTGGAAGTCCCCAGCAGTCTGTTTCTGTAGCAGCATAACTAAAGGATGGTTCAGGGTCACCTGAGCAGCTCTAACTGAGCTTTATCAAAAACTCTAAACAGTGGAGCAACAACCTTCAACTGAATCAGCTTTATTGTCACTGCACAGAGTACTAAGGCACCAAGTTGCAAAAGCAGCAGTAAAGTGCATCGTATACATATATAGTACCAGAATCAAGAGAATAAACAATATGGATGGAGTGTGTGATTGCATAAAATGAATATATAGATGTGGATTGTTAATGCAAATGTACAGGTCGAAATAAATAGTGATATGAAAATGAAAATGGGTGTAATGTTGGTTTTCCACATACATTTAGCTATGTGGCATTTATGAATAAATATGTCTACCTGCATTAAAGTGGAAATTCTATTGTAGCAAAGCAACATTTTAAGAGAAATAGTTGTCTCAAATGAAAATTTAGAACTTAAAGTGCAGATGGGTGATCAAGGGAAAAACCAACATTAAGTAGTAAGGTTTTGGGATATAGTTTAGTACCAGAACAGCTTCAGTGAACCTTGACACTGGTTTTCTAAATTTATGAACTCTATTTTTCCGAAACATATTCCCTCATGTGTTTTAATGGTGTTTGATCAAAATCTTCGCTACTATCAGGATACAGTTTTTTCAATCAAATGATAAAAGTAATCAGCTAGCACTAGTTTTTATTGATTTGCAGTATCTCTTCCTTTAAAGTGGACCCAAATGATCAGATCCACCAGATCCCATCACTGTAGGATCAAGAATTAAGGGTTTTCCTTTAATTTGTCACCCATCTGGATGTACTTAATTTTTTCGAAGCATCCCACTGATCAGAAGTGCCACTAAACTGAATATTTTTGCAGTTTTGGTCTGTTGGTTGGGCAGCAAACCTTTGACTTTAGGACATTTTACAGGTTTAACAGTCAACCATTTAATTGAGGATGTTGGATGTTAATCAACACAAAAGAGCAGTGGAGTTATTTAAGCCCGAACACTGTCTGTAAACTTCCTTCCTGCAGGTGTTTCACGTCACCGTCCAGCGTTCACCAGACCGACGGATTGAGTTGTGTATGTGCTCATGGAAAACCAACAATATTGCGGTCTGCTGAAGCTGTCGTTTCACTTTTAGGAAGTCTTAAAATAGTCAGCAGTCTCAGGGCTCATCATTATCATTTCTCCCCTCACTGACTCTCTGAGCTGCTTCCCTCTCGCCTTCTGTCCCCTTCCCGCCGTCCGCTTCACTCGCTCCGACTTCATCTTCCTCTCGCCGTTTTCCTGATGTTTTATTTATTCACACCCCCGGGGTACAATGTTTTCTGTTTAGCCTTTTTATTATTCAAGCAGATCGAAGCAGATGTTTGTTTGAAATGATCAGTCAATCAATCCGTCAAGCGGGTTGGAGAAGACGCCCCGATCCGGTCTGTGTTCCGAGTGTGTGTCTTCTGAGTAGGAAACCAGGTGAGGATGAGCATGTCAGTGACAGCGATGGCAGATATGAAATAAATCACAGTCCGAATCAAACTTATCATGAGCGCTGCGGCTACGAGTCTGTGAGAAGCAGTGTTTTGTTTTTTCCCTCCTTTTTCTGCAGCTGTCATGGTTGCAGAGTGGAGTCTATATTACAAAGTAAAGAAAAGAGGGGGGAATGAGTGAGAAAGAGATCTTTTGACTAAAAGGCTTGAGAGGCAACTGAGTTGGAACTGCCTTGACTCTACTTGTCATCCGATTGAAAGCTTTTGATGTGGAGAAAACAGAACGGTAGAAAAAATAACTCCTGGCTAGACGCTGAGCCATGGGCTTACTTTGAAGACTCTTGAGTGCATCTCAGCTTCTTTTTTTTTTCCCTGTGCATGTGTGTGTGAAGCAAATACCCGTGTTGTGTGTGTGCAGGTGATGCTCTCGCACTCGAGTTGTGTGAGTAGTTTGGGATTGACAGGGGAAGGCGGGGGGATAATGAACGCTCCAGTGTTCCCCTCAGTTACAGTGAAGGATGTGGTTTGAGGTCACATTGAGCACCGCAGCAGCAGAAAACATCAAAGGCCTCCGTGACTTCGTACAGTGACGTGTTCTGTGTTTACAGTACGCAGCCATGTGCATCCACGTTGCAACATGGCAACCGCTAATCTCCAGAGACATCTACGCAGCCAGTATGCCCGTTTGCCTGCAGAATTTGACTGACTGCTTCGGATACGTGGAGCATGTTAGGTTGGAGACACGGTGTCAGAAAAAATCCTCTTCTTCCATATTAATAGACCTGCCTGTCTGTGTAATTTGAACCATCCTCTTCCTCTGAGGACCTCCCTATCACTTTCTTTCAATGTCAGCAGCAGCTCCTTCGTCTCTCCTTCATCTGGTGCTGCTGTGTTTTTTGAGGGAAAACACACTGGAAGCACAGTGATATCAGCGCGTCACCTGTATAAGCCGATAAAAGCTTTGAAAAGAGATATCGAGTCGGGCCATAATGAACACTGACAGGCCGATAACACCCAAAAGTTTACAGTTTTATTCAAAAATGTCCCCTAAAACTAAATATGGCAGGTTTTACGTGTAAGTTGAAGCAGTTTTCTTGTTTTGTCATTACATTAGAGAAACTTTTTTTTATATTAACTCCGCTACAGGAGACACTTAAGCTTCTTTCAGACATACACACTGAAAATGTGACTGCATCTGAATGTGTTAGCTTTACATCTGAATGAACAGTCGTGTCCGCCTTTTTAACTGTTTTATATCACGTTCAGCACAACAGAAGTCGAAACTGCATGCTGTCATATAAATGGGTAGACATGCACAAGATCACAGTACGATTCTGAGGTTTTTGGAAGGCTTTTTCCCCATATTTCAGCACCAATATTCACCCACAAACATCGCAAAACATACAAATTGTGGCCAGAATCACAATTCCTTCCTGTTGCCCTATGATTTCACATTTTTAAAAACTAAAATGTCCATACAAATTAACCTTTACTGCTGACTAGCAGCTCAGACTAATAAGGTTTACCAGTAATTATTGTAATCCACTTTCCAACCAACTGGAGCTGAAGTTTAGTTTGTTGCCTTCAGTTGTTTAGATGTCTTTCCTCTGAGTTTTTTAAATAAATGCAGTATCAGACAGCGGCAGGATCCTTATCATTGCTGCACATAGACAGAATTTTCAGTGTTTAGGAAATCATGAATAATTTAGAATAGAAGTCATTTGGACAGTTTGATAAATTTGCTGTTAGTTCAGGTTTTGTGTTTTATTTATTAGTTCATTATAGTGGATTATGCATCGCTTTAGTGTTAGATTGAAACCATGAGGAACATAAAAGTGACGTATGTCTGAATGCAGAGAGCCATCACTATAACAGATTAATGAAGCAGCAAGTTTACATTTTGCATGTTTGAAAAGGGCTTTAATGTTCTCTGCAATTAAGTAGGCAAAATATGTGCATGTATCAGCGTTGGCAATCGGCCAATGTGAAAATCCAAATGAGATCCAGTATTGCGCCCTCTATACTGATGATTGCAAAAGTAATGTTGGGTGATAAGGTGTAGTTTGCATTCCGCTCCATCCCAAAGTTGCATTTCTTTATTGAGCCAGCTGTGTGCGTGTGTTGAACCTTTACCAAACTGTTGTCTAAAACATGCACGTCTGCTGTAAAATTGAAACTTTTCCCATTTTGGGTCAGGGAATATAGCCTTGAAAACAGCCCAGGACACTTTTCCTCTGCACTAAACCCAAATTTCTCCATCAGACAGATAAGCTTGATTCAGCTTCTGAAAACCTCCTCCCAGTGCTTCGGACTCCGGTGGCAGTGGATGGAGATGTTAGGCTTTTCTGGCTGCTGCATAGTCATGAAAAACCCCATGTCATGAATCTCTCAAGGAGCAATTTTTTGTGCTGATGTTTGCTTCTTGAGGCAGTTTGAAACTTGCTAGTAATTGTTGCAACCAAGGACAAATTATTTTTACACGCTATGCGCTTCGGGACTCAGCAATCCCTGACTGTGAGCTTATGTGGCATACCGCTTCATGGCTGAGCTGTTGTTGCTGCTAGGTATTTGCACATCACAATAACAGCCCCGGTACTGTTGGCGGGGGCAAATCTAGAAGGGCAGGAAACTCACAAATAGATTTATTGGAAAGATGGCATCTTGTGACAGAACCACTGAGCTCTGCAGTTTGATCCACTCCGATGCAAGCTGTCTTTATGGGTTTGTCATTGAAGACTGTTCCAGCTTTTATGGACGTTAAAAATCATGTCCACCTGTTGCAAGATTTCCCTGACATTCAGACGTATTCAGTTTATATCCCGGCATTTGAATAACATGAGAGACAAAACATACAAGATCCATAGCAAGTCCTTGTGTGTTTCCTTGTTGGTTCTGTTTGCAGTCTGTCTCCGCTTGGTGTTCACTTGACATTCCTGGTGTGTTCCAGCATGTATTAGAGTCTCTGTTCTCTGTTTACTTTATTACCCGCCTCCTCAGTTGGCAGCAGAGCCCTCGCTTGACAGCGGAGGTCAGGGGCTGCTGCTCCTGGACAGGCCAGAGGAGGATAAGCTGGCTGGAGTCATCCTGAAGACAAGAGAGAGCGTCTCCAATCCCCTGCCTCTCATCACTTTTTATCTGGCAGAGGAGCAGCAAAGGAGAAACGCAGATATTTAATAGAAAAAAATAGTCGTAAGGATCTGCCCTCTGTCCGACTTCGCCCATCTGCTCGAGGCTATTAGCGCTGCAATCTCATCTCCTTAAAAGTTCCTCGCGAAGGGAGTTGTTTGCAGAAATCGTGGACTCCACGGCGGCACCGATAAGCCCAAATTCCCCCAGATTGACAAATCAGCACTCTGAAAGTGGGCAGAGTTATCTTGACTTTTTATGCATTGGCTCAGATTGTCATTGCTGTTTTTCCAGCTCTCTTGTTTCAATAAGAGTGCGTGCAAAGGCTGTTCCCCAGCAGGCCTGTTAAGCCATTATCGGTCCTGTCTGGGCTTTTATGTTTTCCTGCCGAACACGGCCAGCATGCCTCTGGGACTAAACTGCTGACTGCCACGAGCTCACAACCTCCACCTAAAAGCTTATCGCCGTCACTCTTCAGGCAGGGATTATGCAAATTGCAGACTCAGGTGAAGCATCAAACAGTCCTGGGGCTTTAAGGGACAACTGTGCTTCACACGGGGCATCTGACTTCACTTTGTGTGCAATGTGCCGGGTAACCGCAATTTCCACGATCGTCACAATGCCAAAAATTCAAGCATCACTGTGTCAGCTTTGCGCTTCTTCTCGATCTTTTTATGCCGATGCTTTTTCCTCTCACCTTTTAGCCTTTTTGTAAGTGTATGACGATGAATATTTATCAGATCCGTAGCTACTATTGCAGCTACAACAGAGAACATGGAGGTCATGCCCTGAGTATTTGTAGAAATTTGACTGCCAAAGAGTTTAAATTTGCATCCAAATCATATACTGAGCCCATATTCTGCACATATTACAGGTTTATAATTTTATGTTTGGGGTCTACTAGAATATATTTACATGCTTTAGTGTTCTAACAGCTTATTATTTCTCTCATACATTGGTGCAGCATCTGTTCTCACACTCTGTTTAGCTCTGGTCCATTGTTAAAAAAGCTCAGTCGGCCCAATGGAAGCAGTGTCGGTGATTTACTGTAACCCCAGATCTTTGATTATTAGGAAACAATGGCAAACTGTGAGATTTGTGTATTGTTTGAATTTGTGCCAAACTGGCTGCAAGGCAGGTGTTATATAAGTGTGTTACATGATGACATAGACAAGTAACAGAAGAAATACTGTCACTGCAAACGAGGTGTTTCAGGCAGGCTAGGAGACAATAATGCCTTTTTGCGTCAACTTTGGGCTTTGTATGTCTGCAGACCTATTATAACACACTGTAAAAAACAATCCTGTAACAAAAGAAACGGGTCAAATGTTTCTGGGTGCCAGAAAAACTGTTTAAAATGGTGCAATCTTGTCATGTTCAAAAACTATTTAAAAAAACAATTAAATGAAACATCTGTAAAATAATGATATTATAGGGAACTACTTAAAAATAGTGTAATTTTATTGTCAAACAATAGTAAAACCACAAACTACCATTTATAAAAACAGATTTATTTATTTTTTATGTGGACGTTATTTAAAGTTTGGCCTGCTTTTTTTCCCAACAGGTATATAGAACATTGTAAACAAAAAAAAAAAAAAAAACCAAATAAATAAAATCTGGCAGCAACAGCATCATAGAAATGATTTTTAAAAAATGGTAGAATATTGTAAAATTCAAACAGCGAAAATATTTGTATCTGTAAATTAACTAAATTTAATGCATTTTAATACAGCAATACAGAGTAATTTCATGGCCAAACATCAGAAAAGAGCAAATGACCATTTATAAATATACAGTTTTTAAATAAGGGATGTGGATGGCATTTACAGTTTTGGCTTGCAGCTATATAACACACTATAATAAACAATATCATTAAAAAAAATCTAAAATGTGTTTAAAAAACGTCATGGAAGCCTTTAATGCTTAAAAACTGTGAAAATAACAGCAAATATCTATAAAATAATGACATTTTTACTGGTTTTACACAATTTTACAACCATGTAATTTATGTTAACATCAGGAAAGACAGTTTTGGCTTGTATTTTATAATGGTTAATATAAAGTAGTATTTTTTTTGTGATTTTTCTAGTTATTTGTCATTAAACAAAACAGAGAATATCTGTAATTTAACAGTTGATTGGAAATTTTTTTCTTTTATTTCATTATTTTTTATTACAGTTAACTGAAGGAAAGGGAAAACCCCAAAATGCATAGTACGGGCTTTTTCAGACCGACTATGAAGTTCATTAGGGTTAGTATCTTAGAATTAGTTTGAAGTTTGGTTATCTCCACTTGAGTTATATTTCCAGCAGAATTTGCTGAAAATCAGGACGCTTTAGTTCTTGTGTTCAGTAGTCAGCAGAAGGGAGGACGTCTCATGAATCATCATAATCTCAGTATTTCTAAAAAAGCAAGCCATGGCCGATGCTGCCTGCTCTGCTGTTGCATTATATTTCATTGTGAAAAATCTTCCCTGAAAATAGCTTTAAACAGCTACTCTGCTTCGCAGTGTGTTGCCTGTGGTTCCTCTGGTTTCTGGAAGCTGTTGTTCTCTCTGTACTGTTTGTATATAGAGGACATGAGATAAAACAACAGAAATTATTCTAATTATATGCAAGAATCAGAAATAAACATAAAGAACAAGCAAACACCTATTTAGAAAAGTAAAGAAAATAATCTGACCGCTGACAAAATCAGACTATTATATCATCGCCTTTCTATACATTTAGTTTACACTGCTGCTTAACATTCTCGGCCTCAGATGGCACCAGAAATAAACGATCACTCTGAAAGATCTGTGCTGCTTTAAATTGCATGAGATAATTGAACTAAGGACTGACACATTTCTCACAGCTGCCACTGAACTCGTCTCAGAGCTCGCCGGCTTCACTGGCTTCATTAAAATGTTACAAGCTAACGCTCAGCGGTGGCTCGTTTCTTGTCACCGTCCTACAAATGCCAAGCCAAAGCTACGCCGCAACAACATACTATATTCTCCATTCCAACGGTTGATTAGAAACATATCGACATAATTACATGTTCCATAAAAATATGTCAAACCATCTGTTTTCAGTTGGGGATCCAATCAAGCACTGAGGGAAACATTGGATAAAGAGACAAATTTAGAGCTTTATTGGTCTCCTGCTTGTGTCTCCACTTCACTGTGAATTGAAATAAACATTGAAAACTTTCTGTTTTCTCTCTAGTTTTATGGTAAAAGTACATTTTTAATAAACTAAATTAAGCATGTAGCCAATTAAGATTGTTTTGATGCATGGTGATTGTCCTTGGTTTTCTTCAGATTAGATAGTTGAATATACATAGTATCAGGGCTGCATAATGTATTGTTTCAGCATCACTATTGCTGTGTGCACAATAGTCGCATCACCGATAAAGGAAACACATCAGACTACAACTTTTATTGGTGCTTTATGCAAGAAAACTCACACAGTTGTCATTTTCTGTCTGATAAAACAAGCGCCAAGGTTTTTTCTAACTTTACTTAACAAAAACAGAATTCGCTGATTTGCAGGTTACCAAAAGACAATATGTCTGTTATAGGGCTGCACAATTCATGAATTATTAATCACTGCATAATTTTGGATTCACACAGTTAAATGAACACGACTGACTGAGATGTTGTATAACATGCTGCAGCCACAGAAAACTGCCCACGCTGATTACATTTCCTGGTTGGTGTTGGGGTTAATCCGACGTTAGACTGCCTTATTTCACTCTGTTCAAAGTAAGTTTTGGTTTCACACCTTTGTGAGCTGCAGTAACTGATGGAGACTCGAAGCTTCTCTGTGCACAGCTAACTAGCTAGCTTCTACTGTAGCCTGCATGTGAGGCATTTAGGGAACACTGGTAAAATGCAATGTCCATCGATAACCGATGTTAAGCAGTGCGATAATTTCAGTTCTATTTAGAATCCAGGAGATGCATTCATGAATTCCGGTGAAGATTATTTTAAGTGTCATTTTGGTATAAAAACGTGTACCTGAGCAGGAATGTAGTACAACATGACATGAAAGCAGCACTCTGTTAATTTAAATGTGAAAATGCAGTGAAAATACAGTGTCTCTAAAAATCAATGAATAATTGTGATAAATATTCTTAAACTCAGTTTTGATCAAAATAATAATTTTTGTCATTTTGGTCATAGTCCTTAACTATGCAAGTATTCCTCTTCTGGTGCTTTGTCAGAATCAGAATCGTGAACATATACAAGGAATCTAACTCCAATGTTGATTTAGCTTTCAAAGTTCTGACAAAGAAATAAAACATACATGCATTTAAACATGGGCAACAGTTTACAGGAAGAAAATAAATGTTAAACTACTACGTAAAATCACAAATATGTGTAAAAAAGCATCTTCAATCAGTTTTCATGCAAAATTACAGTGGACCAAAGTTTAGACCAAATACAGGTAAGAACAATAGTTGTACAGAGTTGTTGGAAGTGTCTTGCACCATGGACCTTATGTATGACGAGTGCAAACCCAGATCTGAGTTCCGTCCAAAGTAAAAGTCTATTTCGGCTGCCTTTGCCAGTGTTGCACCATATGACAAAGGCTGTACAGACTTCACACCCAAAGAAAGTCTCCACAGTAAAAACTCATTTTTCAGCTTTTGTTAAATTATTCTTTTACTTTTTGTATAGACAGAATTCCCTACAAAATCTCCCCTATCATTCTGCAATGATGAATTCTGTACAAATAGAGTCATGGGACTCATCTGGTGAAAATCCTGCAGTTTTTCATATTGTAATATACTAGTATGCTGCAGAAAAAACAAAATATCACAATGTAATTTTTTTTTTCCAATATCGTGCAGCCCAATATAATATATAGAGGTCAGCAAGATATGAGTCTAGTTTGTATATTTTGAGATGTGAGGTTGTTCAATTTGGCCTCTCGATTTGCATTTCCTCTATATTCTGAGGGAGAGTTACTTGTTTCAACTTTTCTGGACCTGAGCACATTGAACTGGGGTGAGGAGTGGTGCTGAATTTTGCAGAAGTATAGATTAGACCCTGTATGGCCTCCTGTTCCAGCCCCAACCAGATCCTATCCCCTGCTGCTGTCTGCGAGTCAGCCTTGTCTCTTATCCCTGCCTGAACTGTGGAAACTCCAATTTAACAAAGTTCACCTCGCTTTTTTCCACGAAGCTCCCCCACCTCTGTCTCATATTCCCATACTTTTTGTACCATTTTTAGAAAATGTTCCCCTTTAATCTCCATTTAGAAGAAGAGACAATCCCTCCTAATCAAGGATTTACAAATTTCACACGGCCTCATCCATGGCAAGAGATTCTCCTCGGCTCCTCCTCTTCACACCTCCACAGTTTCACCACTGAGATCCTTTTCACGCTCGTGGCTACTTATGTTCAAATCAGCCGTTTTCTGTCAAACTGTTCATCTTTGCACACAGGGACAGGAATATTAAGTTGAGGAAGAGAATTTGGTGAGATGAGCTCCATAATGATGGCATTGATTTGAGTTGGCGTTGCTATAGTAATAAAGGAAATGGAGAAATGTGAAATCAAGCCTCCACGGATGTTGTCCAGGAGAGAACTGAGACATTACAAGATATTGATTTTTTTAAAATATAATGAAGTAAAATGAAGTAGGAAGTAAACTGCCATAATAGCTACTGTGTTATAAAAAGAAAACACATCTACAAGATTACTTTGTTGTGTCATCACTGCCGTGGGGGCATTTGAAGTTTACTTTATGTTTTCCGTGACATAATGAGAAGGTCAAGTTGAAAGCTGCAGCTGCAGTGAAATTGAACCAGGACATTTCCCAAATGGCTCTTCAACAACAACAAGCAGAAAGAAAATGTGAAGAGATCAAGAGGAAAGTTCTACCGCCTCGCTCCAGGCTGTAACATGAATTTTACAAGACAAACGCGGCCGCTCTAAATATGCACAACCGCTGCCTTTAGATGTTGGTTCAAAACTCAGGTCTCCTCACACATAATGTGGTTAAGGAGCTTTGACCGGAGCTTCTCGGGCAGCAATTACACCGAAGCCGTGTACCTCCCCCGAAAGGATCCACCGGTCAGAGGTTAATGTAAAAGTGAGAAGGTTAAGATGAGGTGGAACCCATAATGTTGCAACAGCTGCTCTCAGTTCTTCCTCTTCGTTAATTTTACGTTTTTCTGGTTTCGCTGCTTTATGTTTTTAGGGTTCAAAATGGAGGAATATCCTCCTAATAGATCAAATTACACTTTTCAATCAGACTTATATTTCCTAAAATCAGTTATTTGTGTTGGTTTAATGGTATTGTTAGAAAATGTTGGCGTATTATTCATCAGCGTAATCAGGTCAAGTAGAACCCTGTTGTGATGTTCTCATGGACCTCATGTCAATATGTCTGATGCCCCATTTGGTCTAATCAGAGTCTTAATCGCTCTGATTTCGTGGTTCATCGTGAGAATCAAAGTAGAAATATGGATTTTTGGGGTGAATCAGGCTGTGGGATTGCAGGTGAAGCTTACTCTGATTGATTATTTGATCAGCCATAACATTACAACCACTGCCAAAGTGAAGTGACATTGATCGTCTTGTTGCAGTGCAACGTTCTGGTGGGAAACCTTAGATCCTGGCATTCATGTGAAGGTTACTGCTGTCTACCTAAACACTGCTGTAAACCAACAAGTAGTCACCTCCAAAGTTAATTTATGGGCACAAAAGAGAAACCTATGCAGCATTAGACACATCATTTTAATTCTGTGTATGTCAGTTGGAATGCATATGCAACAAACTTGTTTTCATCTTCATCACAGACAGCAAACTGACCTCTTTTTTTGGTTCTTGAAGATGTTTCGCCTCACATCCAAGAAGCTTGCTCAGTTTTTACTGACTTGTTAACCCATCAGCAAACAGAGGCTCACCTGATTCTAAGTGTTGATGGTGACAAAAATGACTGAGTAGGGATATCAAGACCGCACTAGAAGTACCTCACAAGTGTTGTGGTAGAGTTTTTGGGTGAGAAAAAAATCTTCTAATCTTCCTGCTGCCTTGTGTTTGTATGGTGCAGTAAAAGTATGGAAAGTGAGGAGTGGAATAAGGGAAAGAAAGCGATAGAAAAGTAGGTCAAGGGAAGGTTTTAAGAAAACGATCAAATTGTTTCGGTGTGTCTGCTGGCATCAGCTTGAGCGATGGAGTGTCTCTGAGTTCGTCTTTGTGCGTCAGTAATAGCTGCATTTGACAAATGATTCGGGACGAGAGCTGAACTATTGACAGCTTCGTAATAACAAAAAAAGGGCTCAACTGGAGAACAAAAGGCAAAAGAAAAATACATGACAAAATAGAAACAAATGTTTAGTTGAGTCGCTGCAGGGCACTCTGTCAAAATTCACTATGCAGCAGGTCATATTGGGACAGTACAGGTTCCTTTTTCTCTCCTGTTTTGTTTTGTAGCAGCATTTTGGTCTCTTAGAACCTTGTTTTACCCAGTAAGAGCAGAATTTTTGTTTGCTACGTTGTAGGTTGGATTCCTGTATTTGTGCACATCAGGCTTTTATTACACTACTGCATCTGAAATCAATGGTGAGTTTAGAAAACGGAGTGAAGGCATTTTCCCACAGACCTCACGCATGCAAGTCCAGTGTGAATTTATTCAGAAGGGATTTTTCTGTAGAAAATAAGTGAAACCTGCGAGCAGACCTCCTCCTGCGCCCGTGAATGAGGCAGGAGCTCAGCCTCCATTTCTTTTTATTCTTTCTCTTTTTCCTGCAGCCTGCCAGCTAGAATATGTATCTCCCGTTTGCTTCTGACGTGTGTAGCACAGATTTCTCTCCAATCTTTTAACCTCCACTGCAGTAAAAAAGAAGATTGGGACTTTATTTTATGGCCTAAAGTCATACCTTAAGATAAAAGCATGTGTTCAGTATCAACAGTAAGGTCAGTAACATAGAAAAACTTTTTTTCTATCTATACTTGCCACTTATTCAACTTTATATGCTGCAACATTTCATTTCAGCCACATCACATTGACAGATAATACATAAATAGTGGTCAGTCAAAGTTTTACCAGACAAAAATGTGTCAAGACTGTGATTTATGAGACTTTTGTTCTTTCAAGTATTTATTTTTTTTCTGTGAAAGTTTGGTATATAAAAAAAGCTTTAATAATAAAGTTTTTCTGCTGTCTAAGGTTAAGATTCCAGAACATTTTATTAAATCTGAATCCAGCATTGAATCTACAAATACTTTAAAATCCCGCATGGGCTCTTTTGGATTCAGCTTTCATCTTTTTTTTGTAGCAAGTTATAACTCAAAGATTCAGCTGAGACCTGCCTGTATTTTTTTTCCTGGGCTGAGAAGTCAGAAACAGTTTTGAGTGGCAGCTTATTAACTGTTCACAACCCACGTCTGCAACCCGAAAATGACCCGCAGAAGATATGAAATGTGGATTGACTACGTGACTGATGCACTGAAGTCGACGAATTAGAGGAAAAAGCAACATAAAGTGTTTTAGTGAGGATGAATGAGTCACAGTGTGCCACCAGAACAGCTTTAATGCTCCTTGCCATCAATGACCAAATTCTCTGGAACTTTACTGGAGGCATGAGCGCCATTTTCCCAAAAGATATTCCTTCACTTGGTGTTTTGATGATGGTAGGAAAAAGTGCTGTTGACTGTGAAGACCACTACTATATGATTCATATAATTTTTATCAAACCATTAAGTAGAAGTTGATCTACTCTACTGTTCTCTTAAAATTCACCACACACACCTATTTGTAGAAAATATGGTGAAGAGTGACTGTTTTGACCATAATACTGTTTTTTGTTTATTTTTTCCACATGTCTATAAGTCTCACATAATCAGAACTTTCTCCACAGTGCTGGAAATTGGTCTGACTGCACCTCATTATCATTTTGCTATAGAGAGGACAAAAACACTCTGGCTTTTATGTGTTTCTTGGAACCAACCACAATCGTTTTAGGTGGTGCTAAGCTTAGGATGCAGAGATTTTGCCCCTGCAAGATAGTGCCAGGGAGGAATTGTTTTGATTGATAATTGTACTGTCATTAAAATGGCTAATTTACTGATATAAGAAAAAAAAAAACCAAGCAGGGTCGCCTTCATGCTTGTTCCAAAACTTGCTATTTTCAGCGTCCAGGTTGCTGCTTATACTTTGTTGTTTCTGTTTCCCATTGAGAATGAATAGGAAAAAGCTGCATTAAAATCAAGGCAGAAATAGCAAATTTATACCCAAAGTGTGTATTCAACGAGTCAGACCCTGTAGAGCCCTTGGTTCTGCACCAATGAGCACTGAAATTTGCATTCATCTCTGTAATGAAAGCTTTATGCACTGCAGCCCTGCTATATTATTCCTCTCTCTAAATGTCGACAGATTGTTTTTGTTGTGTAATGGCATCCTGCATTGACTTTTATCTGAGGAAGGGTTCAGTTTTTTGCTATATATTAAACTAATACATGAGCATCACGGTCATCAAATGTGTTTTACAGTCTGTTTACTGAGGTCTTTCCCATAGATGTAAAAGTAGATGTTGCTTTACTCACTTTCCTGTAGAAACCAGCTGAGCAGTCATTGTGACTGAAGCTCCTGCCATCTGTGCCCCAACAATGAACCCTCTTTTAAAGTAACTTAGATTTTTCCTCTTACAACTTTAATACAAAATCAGAATCAATTCACCATTTTTATACATGCCAGAGAGCTTGATTAGATGTTTACTGCTAAATCATATTTATTGTTTTTTCCAGTCATTTATTCAGGTTTTAACATCCAATTGTGTAGCTTTCATGCTTTTTCGTGTCTTATTTTTCAGCAGTTACTAAATCCAAATGCTGGAGGTTCTGACCCAGAAAATACCAATTTGTTATCTCTAAATTACTATTATGAAATGGTTAAAAGAACCCAGAGAACTGCAGTAAATTCAAAACAGCATAGTGCTTAGTATTCTGCAGCAACACAAAAGACAAAAAGTATCCCTAAAGCTGAGTTTGTCCAAAAGAGCAACAGTTACTGTAACGCTGGAGAGCTAGATTTTCTTCTTTTGCTGCTGCCAGCATTTTCCTACTGTTTTGGGCACTGGGCCCAGTTGTTTTCTAATGAAAAAGAAGCTCTAGTTTGTTTTTGTTTTTTTTCACAAACAGGATGCTGGCAGGGTCCCACAAATAATTTAA
Source organism: Amphiprion ocellaris (assembly GCF_022539595.1). NCBI lineage: Eukaryota > Metazoa > Chordata > Actinopteri > Pomacentridae > Amphiprion > Amphiprion ocellaris. The sequence goes on along the minus strand of NC_072784.1, from coordinate 13,619,878 downwards.
GCTAGTCAAAGGACGGCAATAGTCATAATAAAGTGTGAATTTATTCATGGCCCCTCTTTTGTGCCATCTTATTTTCAGAGCACTGTAATAAAAATCAATGTTATTTCTTCCTTTAACTCTGACCTGAGTTCACGCTCAAGTAAGAAGAGTAATTAGCTCTGTCAGACCTTTTCTTCATTTGTGCATCTAATAAAATCGCAGCACTATTCACTGATGCCACTGTTTATCTAATGCTCCCATTGTGGAGGAATGAGTTGCTTTTAACATTCCGTTTGGCTTTGCAAGCAGGTTTTGGGTTGTAGATTTCTGTTCACAAAGCTGAATTACATTAGTTTATGTCCTGTATTTTCAGTGTAGCATCTGTGTTGCAAAGCCCTGTATTTGTGGGCCAGGAATCTGTAATGTGTTTCAGGGAAGTCCAGCAGTTATTCTGATGGAGGCGAGTCGGGAGAGGAAGGAGAGAAAAATACCCCAGCAGCCACAGTCTCAGAGGTTCAAAGAGGATTCTGTTGGTTTGAAGCTGTGGGGAATGAATGACTCTTAATATAAGAGCAGTTTCAGTTTGGATTTCTTTATAAGCGTGAAGGGAGAAAAAAAATCTGGCTTCTTGAAATTCATCAATCAATATTTAAAAACACAGATGGTTCAGTGCTCAAAAACAGAGCTAGTTTGTGTGAAAAGGTCTTAAAAAGACTCAATTCATTAGCAGCCTAAAATGCACTTCGCTTTTCTGCCAGCTGTCTTTTTTAAATTATTTTACAAACTGGATGTTATTTTTCTGAGAAACCACATTCGGTATTTTCAAGCAGAGCATTCTTTTTTTTCTCCTCAAACTGCGGTGAAATTAGCCAGAGTCTGTGTCACATCTTTTTATTTTTATTTTTTTGCATTTCAGCAACAAATAACCCTGTTTACTAATCATGCAGCCTCGAAAACCATTAGCCCAGAGTCAGTCAGTGTTTGTGAGGGCAATCTGCATGTACTCCTCAAATATGTTGGTGTAGTGCCACTTAAATGTTCCCAGTTTAGTGCAAACTGTTCCTTGTGTAACAGGTTTAAAAAAAGAGACAGAGCCAGTAAATACCCACTGATGCTGCGGTGCATCAGGATTTGTACCAGTTTGCCTGATGGCCAGTACTCAACTGATAATGAAAATTTGCACTTTGCATAATTCATTTGCTGCACGACTCTCATTCACCCATATATCTATTCTCTCGCCCTCTCTCTTTCTCTCTCTCTGTGAAATATTACATAAGACTCTTCCTGAGACTGAGGGTGCATTTTTTTGCACATAGTACCGGAATAAAGAGTATGCTAGAAAAGACTTTGCATGTCAATGCAGTAAGCCCAAAATACCAGGATATTCAACTAAATCAGTGTTTTGCAGTATGGAAATCAATAAGTACAATCCTCTGCACAGCAAAAGATAGGTCAGGTACGTCGAGCAAGTAGCAATCTTTTGCAAGCCAGTTAAAACTAAAGGCACAATATTATGACGAAGTACATGCCCCAGTTGTATGCAACAGTACGTTGTACAGGCACCTGCAGGATGTACTAAAGGGAAAAAACTATAGTATGAGAATTGGAATGCACTTTGACAAACAATCTGTCTGTCCTTTAATCTGAACAAAACCCAGGATTCATGTATATTAAGCAAGAAATTTGCAATTCTTATTTTACTGTTCTTTCTCTGAAAAGTATGTGCATTTCTTATTGACCACATCCAGCACTGAGTTAGACAGTCCAGCAGGAAGACTGGAAAAAATTAAGCCCAAAAATAACACTGAAGTTCAGCTGATATTGACAGAATCTGTGACTTTTAAGAAACATTTCATATACAGTATATATGGTTAATAATAGTAAAAACTGAACTTTAACTGCTGTTATTCTGAGACATTTTTAAGAAGAGATAAACATCAATATTACACACAATGTCAGATAGTGTTCAATTCCCAATGTAGTATATTTGTAGAGAGAACTCCAAGTGCACTTAAACAAAACAAACTTTCTTAAGTTTAAATAGCTTTTTTTCTTTGTTTACACGTTTACATGGTGTTTTTTATACGCTGGAAGACAAATCATGAGTGAAATAAGCAGTCAAGGCCATGGCTGAGCATATCAACCTAAAAACTTCAGCGTACAGATGACAGTCTTCTTAAGAATTGATTTCTGGTTTTGATGTGTGTATGGCTGAATTAAAAGTATTACAGTAGATTGGGTTTACAGTAGAATCTTAGGGGAGCTGGTGTGCTGAGCTGCAGCGAGTGTCGAGGGGTGCATGAAGAGAGAGGCAGGGACTTTATAGGTCTGTATATTCTAGGCAAAGCAACGTGGTAGAGCTGCAACAAAAACATTTTAATTGACAATAAACTTCTAAATGTGTGACTTTGACAGAGAGGAGCTTTTAGTGGTTTAATCAATGAACCAAGAGAGAGTTTAAGACCAAGAAAGGTTGATATCCACCAATGACGGTAACTAAACCCCTCAAAATCTACTGCAGGCATATCTCGGTAATACATGTGCAACTTGAATACTATATTTTATTTAATATTACCTTTGTGAATCCTATAATATTCATCTTTTTTTGAGACTGTGTCATGGTGTATGTTTTCAATGAGGTGTCAAAATGCCTTTTGTAAAAAAAATCACTCTAAAAACAATAGTACTTGGGCTGAATGAAAAAGTTATTGCAACAATTTCTATGAGTATTTTTGAGTTTTGACAATATCTAATGAAATTATGTTCAACCAACAAATTACAGAGTTAAGTGAATTAGCTTCTTCTCTACAATCAATGGTGTTTTTAATTACCAGTCCTATCCATTTGAAATTGTCCATGCATGTTAAGACAGGGAAGAAGACTTAACATCCTGAACTTAAGGTGAAGAAACTTTAACTTATCAAGCCAATTTTATTAAGTTGCCTCAAATTTACTTACGTTTTAAATCAACTAATGCAGAAATTTGAGTTTAAACCACACACAATGTTAAGTTGAAGCAGTTACCAACATTATTATGTCAACCTAACCTGTCAAAATAATGTCTGCAACTTAAATCTGAATCAGTAAATTAGGCTTTATATGTTCTATCTTGAAACCATCATTTATTTAGTTGGAGATAGGTCTGTTCAGTTAGGCGTGTGATTAGAGTTGTTCATATAACGATCTACAAGCAAACCACCTGTATCTGAAGTAGATTTCTCCAAAGCATCCTGCTTTCATTACTGGTTACAAGAAACCCGTAAAATCTGTTAACTACGACGTGACCTTTGTTTCCTTCTTCCTTGTTGTGTCCTTGTGCTTGTAATTGGAGCCCACCAGGAACAAAACGTTCCCCTTCAACACTTTCATTAAAGCTGGACTACAAAAACAATCCGGCCCTGAAATGTCATCGGGGATTATGGCTTAGTCTGACTGAGACATCATTAGTTTTTCATCCTGTGTTCTGGGCAGCTGAGCCTTCCTCTCCAGCTGACATACACACTCTGCAGTAAGTGAGTGTGGATGGTGTGTTGCGCAGCTCTCTGGGCTCTCAGATCCGTCCTGTCATCGCTTTCCATTCGTCTGTCGATGTCAACCAAAGGTGAACCTTATGTCACGGCCATTTCTGCTTCACCTGGAGCCCTCCCGTTTCTTGACGGAGGATCTGAAGTTTGTGGGTGTCAGAAGCTAATCCAGCAGGACTAATAGCAGCCAACGTTCATGCCCAGCCTCCCCCGCCCCGTCTTCCTCTCACCGTCCCCTGATGTCGTCGCCGCTGCCGCCGTCGCCTGGACTTCCTGCTGGGCGACGTCCCCTCCAGCTGGAGCAGCGTCTCAGCAGCTTGGCTCCAGCTCAGACAATTGATGGGAAGATAGCCGTGCATGGCGTTGCTGCGGAAGCTAGATGGAACAGAGTGGGCTGTTTATAATGCAGTCTCACCGGGGATGGAAGCATTTAATTATGAGCCAGTTTACAAGCAGGAGCTCAGTACTTTCAGCATCCATCCACGTGTTGATTTCTGAAACAGTACGACAGGACACAGTGGTTTGCTACAAATCACATTACAGTAATTCAGGGAACTGATGTAAGGATTACTGCAATTATACGGCGTTCCCCCAGTGGTGAGCTGATTAGACTCTGGGCTGTAATACAGACTGCTGTGACGTGAATACACCCTGATTAATAATCCAACTAATGGATTAAACACCTTTCTGCTCTGACCTGTAAGGGCTCATGCAAGTTAATCACCTGTGGGGATCCACTGTTAATGAGTCACACTGATTCAAATCACATTTGACAATGGAAATCCAACAAATGGATTCAATTAGCTTCATAGGGAGGAATAATATTTGCATTATTCACGTGATGCACTAACCCTCTAGACCCCAAAACCACCCGGCGGGTTTGTGAAGTACGTTACTTTATGGGAAGAAATGCTAAAAATACACAATTTATCACAACTCCAAACTGTAAAAGCAGACAGAATAATAATGTTGTTTTTTTTTTTTTTAACTTTCAGGCAGTGTCCAAAGTACTTATCTGAGATATGCAGGAAAACTTGCCCAAAAGTTGCCAAAGTCTAAAAAAAAAACAGTGCAGTTTAGTTCAAAGTATGCTTTCATCCACCAGTTTTAGGTTTGAAAATCTTAAAAAAAACCTCCAATATTAAACCATTTACAAGATTTACACAGTACTTGAATTACTCACCTGTGAAAAATCATACCATTAAAAACCTCACCAAATCTAAGCTGTCTAAGCTAAGCTAACCTAGTCAAATCATTATATTTCAACAAAATCACTTTATTCTGTATTTGTCATTTAGAAATTCGTCAACAACAAACCGTTTTCACCAACCACTTTCTGTGAAAAACAAAAAATTCTGTACCTTTTAATAAATCTGTGAAGCCATTAGTGACTCAGCTGCAACCAAAAGTGATGTGACAAAAATTGAAGAAATTCTTGGATGAACTGCAGGTTGTGTTTGTACAGAGTAGATAGGAAGCAAGCACACAAATGCATTCAAAATAGCAAAATATTATATATAGTCATAATATATTTATTTGTAGATATGAATATATCTTTTTCTAACATCAGTAATACCCAGAGATACTTGGGAAAGAGTTGCACATGTTGATTATAGTTTTTTATGCAAATTAAATTATCACAGAAATTGAGCTTGTGTTTTTTTCTTTTTTCTTTTTTGTGACATATGGCATGGCTAACTTTGCCATTTTGTACATAAGTCATTTTTGAGTTCTCTCTACTGTTAGTCATGGCTGTTTCCACGGAGGTGCAGGACTTTATACTGCAGCAAAAAATGAGCCCACAGTGAGTAAAAAAAAAATGTGACAGGAGCAACAAAAAAAAAAAAAGTCCAAAAACACCTAGGGGTCCAGAAGGTTAATGACTTGACTTTTTCTCTGTTTCTTAATCCCTCTGCATGCTTCTTTTTTGTTCCACTTCTCCCCCTCAGCAGCTCTTATGATTTTTTATTCTCCTAACTTACTGCTCACATCCTTCAGACTCTCTCCCTGATCGCCTCCCTCCACCTCTGTGCCACAGGATTAGAGCCTCCTCTGCAGAGAACTTCTTCTCCATATGATTTAGAAATTATTCATCAGTGAAGCAACATGCCACAGGTAACATGGCAACTCTGAGCAGAGCCTTTCCTTTTTTTTTTTTACTTCCTCTACCAAAGGCGCACCTGAGGTAAAACAGACGTCAAAGGCTGAAGGCACGAGAGACTTAAAATCTGGGCGACCCGATCAATTGTTTGGGTTTTTACAGGGTCCCACGACGTTTTCAGATGTGTAAAAGTTTGTGGTGGCCCAGTGGTCCTTGGTGCTTCTCAGAGAGTCTGACAGCATCAGCAGGGACTGGGGATGTTCGCCATGAAGAATTGATCTGTGTTGGACAGAAGATGAAAGAGGCGAGGCAGAAAGGAGCACAAGAGACGGCAGACTTCTAATTAAATTGGACAGATAAAGGGAAGATGAAAGGCTGGGAGAGAATAAGTGCTAAAAAGGTTTGACTGTTTGAATGCAGCTATACTTTCATATTGAAGATGTGATGGAGGTAAGAGACGAACGCTTGAGAGGCTTATTTGGTGGATGTCTCGCTATATGTATCTGGATACAACACAACATCAAAAACAAAGTGTGATTGCAAAGCTCATTCCTTTTCCAGTAAAAATTGACAAGGCGCTTTCAAGTTTTATATTTTTCTCAGTTGAAATGGAAAAATAAAGTGCTTGTAATTGTTTGTCTGTAGTAAATCCTCTAAACTAAATGACAAAATTTAACAACGGGTTGTCATGGCCTTGAAAAACTGATTTAAGTATTTTCTGACTCCGTATTTGTTTGAATGTCCCCCAAAACTGGTAAAAAAAAAATGACCATGGCCAAACTCATTATTTGAAGCTATGATTTGGTAATATTCTTGTCCAAAAACACTTTCCATGGCCAATTAACAGATAAAAAATAAAATTAAACCATGGCATTGATAATATAACGTAGTTAAAGGAGAGAAAAATTAAATGTCAAACCACTTTATAAAAGGCCACAATGAAATTAACTGTGTTCAAAATAATATTAGATGTAAAAGAATTATTAGTTTTAGGACTTTGATGATGAACCAATTATTGATGCGATTTTACTTCAACTGAACCAAAAAGTTTGTTTGTCCCACGAACAAAAATAAAATGTAATTTAGTTTATAATGGTGACACTCTTTTCTCTGCTAATATGTGATACAATGCAATGATGAGACAATTTTAGCATGAAGTTGCTAGATGTCATGCTTTATTGAGATATTGTTAATTTGTGCTGAAACATGTACCCTATATTTGGCTCCACAAGCTCCTAATGACAGTAAAAACCTGTATTCTCTACGCGCCATGTTAGAAAATGTCTTGTAAATGAACTGTAGCACCTGGTTAGATAAGAAGGATGCAAAAGGATGGTAAGTAAAAATAAATAAGAAATATACATGAATGAATGTTGATATTGTACAGATTCTTCTTCTACACATAGAAAGTCTAGATATTGTGTAGATTCCTCTGAATGCTGAAAATAACATTACTGTATCTGCACAGAACCTTCCATGGATAGAAAATACCAATACTGCAAAGATTCTTGAATATGTAGAAAAATAATAATAGAAAAAGTAATAGAAAAGCGGGAAAAAGAACTCATGCTGTAGTCACTCCAACTATGGGCAGTTCAGGCTTGGCAAGCAGAGAACATTGTGGGCGCTTAGCTGGCAAAGTGCCACCATGACAAAGACTTCCGTAATGCATAATGTCCTCCGGTCAGAAGTCATGTGTTTAAGACCAACCTTTCCTTGACTGGTCCTGCATCTTTGAGATCATATTCAGACATTTGTAATAATTTAAATGTGTATTCTGTGTCGTGGTGCTAGACTGTTTGATATTTGGTATCAGTTGTCTGCTATGTTAGTGAAAACTGCAAAACTTTGCTGCCTTAAATGCGGAATGACTTTGTGTATTTATGCACTGAACTTTGTCAGGGATGTCCCTGATTCAGTGACAGTTTAGATCCTTTTAGTTGTGATAAGATTGAGGATTTATGGTGTTACGTTTGTCCAAAACCATGGGTTTCTCCCCAAGCTTTCCTAGTCGGGGGTAAGTTGCCGCCCCAAGTGCAGGGTTGTGAGCATCTTGAAGTTTCCTGTTCATGAGTGATGGTAAAATATAGCATGGGATCAGCAGGCAAGTTTTCAATTTAGCACTCGATTTATGTTCCAGTCTTCACCGTTGGTCATGAGCATCGAGTGGTGGCCTCAGACGTCCGGAGGGATCTTCTGCTCTTTCATGTAGAAAGGAGCCAGCTGAGGTTTTTTGGGTACATCCAGCTGGTCGGAGACATCAGGTCAGAACCGGGTCAGGATACGTCTCATCTGGGCTGGGAAGCATTCGGGATCTGCCATTAAGAGCTGGAAAGTGTTACTGGAGGCAATAACAGGCGGTAATTTATCAATTAAAGCTCACTGAAAGTCACATGTGAAGTTCTATTTTATATTTTCTACGTTTCTTTTTGCTGGGGTGACTCCGTTGTTGCAGCAAAACATTATTACTTTCATTTTTTAATGCCTCATTTCGGCTGTTGATCTCATTGCAATGAAAGTCTCAGAACAATGCAACAAACGTTTTGTTCAGTGTCTTGTTCTGATTATAAGAAACACAAAGTAGCTGTCAGAGAGAAATCTTTGTCCTCTTCCTCCTCTACATCTGTTTTTCTTGATTTTAGTCCCTCAGAGATGAAGATTGGTGGGAGGTTTGAAAGAACAGTGATGGCTATACATCTCCAGTTTGTTGAGAGGCAAAGAAAAGGAGAAAAGATTTGGAAATCCATCAGCCTGCAGACTTGAAATCACTGTGTAGACAATTGACTCGCCATCACCTGTAGTGTTTAAGCCACGTGAGACTGCCGAGGTTAAAGCGGGTCTGTGTTGTACATGAGCAGGTCAGCCGATAACTTCGTGCTGCAAAGAAAATCAATCACTTACTTAATGAGGTCTGGATTGAAAACCCCAAATAAAGTTTCACGCTGAAAAACTCCTGCTGTCGTTTTTCTGTCATCTGTCTCCCATACTATTGATTTGATTCATTTTGATTGCCTCAACCTAGTTTCTATATTTAGTCCTCACTTGACTCCATTTCAGGCTTTCTTATTTGAAATTCACTCAGGTATTAATGTGACTTTTCCATCACTTCTCCATCACGCTGTTCCCTTCCCACCATGTCGCTGTCGCTGGCTTGTCACCCGCATTTTATTTTCTTTTTCATTTGAATAATCCAAACTTGTATCAATACGCCGATCTCTTGTACTGAGAGTGTTGGAGCAAATACTGAGATGAGATGGAGGGTCACGCTGCAGGCGGATGTAGGAGGGAAAAGATGAGGCCAGAGTGAATGTAGAGAACAGGAACAGATTTTTTTTTTAAAAAGCGAAGGATGAAGAGGCACATTCCTTCACTAAGCACAGAGTTGAGTGAAGAAACGTCTTTAAGGTCGACTCAGGGAGCAAGGTTAAAGTTAGCATTTTTCTTTCCACATTTGCAGTCCACACAGGAAGAATACAATCATTTCTATGCCGTACTAACCTTGCATTTTTGCTGGCGAGCCAATAGTAAGTGCCTTTCTTCCATTTCCATACAATTATTTCTGCAAAGAAATTGCTTTGAAAAACATTTGCCAATTTGACCGATCTCCATTATTAGATCGCAAGGTAAAATTAAAAGGAAAAAAGCAAAAACAGTTACATTTCATAAATAGACCAAAGATCTTCTTCAGACTGAAATTCCAAACCTGAGAAGACCAGAGATCTTTATTGTGGACTTTTATTGTGAAACAGACACATCTCACATTACTATATAAGAACGGAAGTTCTCTGAAAGTCACTAAATATATAACAACTGACCATAAATAGAAGATTAACAGATGATTAGCATAGAAATAAATAATAACCTAAAAGTTTTTCATTGAGATTACTTTCACGCATATCAGGATGTGAGACTCAAAATTGTGAAATACAATATAATTAGCAAAACATCGACCAACTCACTAAATCACAGCCGCTCAGACAATTCCATAATGTGACGTGGGGAAAAAAAGTTTTTTTCATCAAAATTTCTTCCTCAATGTCTCGTAAAACTTAGAAAATCATGTATTAAATTTTCAAACAATCATTTACAAGAAAATGTAATGAAAAATGGAGTGAAAATCGCAAACTGCGAGCTGCTCTTTAAGTTTTGCTTGTAGCAATTTATTGCAAAAAGGCAGAAAAACGAAACAGCTGGACATTTTAGTGAAGTTTTTGGAGACGCTACTGCAAACTAAGGCATCAAAAACCGTAAATATCTTTTAGTTTGCAAGATCCTGTCGAGACTGTTGCTTTAAAGATCCTCGCCACTGTTCAAATAGCTTCAAAATAGATCACCACTCTAACAGTTTAGGACAACACACAGAAACGATGTCGGCCTCAGATCAGAAAACGTTTCTATGCATATTTCCAGAGGGCACGGGCAAATAAGTTGTTTGAAATCTTGTAAAAACAAGCCTCTCCGCACATCTTCCAGCCGAATCAAAAGCTTCTCATCTCGAGGACAGCAGACTCTGCAGAGGACAAAGAGGACTACAGCGCACTGATTAGTTCCCAGCCTTTAATTATGCAAACGGACTAATGTTTTGACACGTTTTTGGCTGTTTGTGCAATTAAAGGCTGAGGATGAATCGGTGTCTTCAGCTCCCTTTTGTCTTCTAGAACTTGTTTGAAATGTTGCAAGCTGAACCAAATAAAACAGAAAAACAAAGAATACTGATGAAAACTGTGACCATTTGTAATGAAGTTTCGCTCACAAGTGTGGTGTTGGTTTCACATTGTAATGCATGATTGTGTTCTCACTCTTTAGTATCTCCAGAAAACTTTAATTCTGTTTTAATTGCTGCGTTTTCTCAACTTGTGCTCTCTCAGCCTCCATAGCAACCCCCTTTATGTATAAACTCTCGGATAAAGTATGCAAATGTATTCAGTTTACATACAGCTATGCATGCATGCTTGCTGAGTAAACTGTGATACTAAGCTGCTCGTAGCTTTCGGAGCTTTCTGTCGTCTGTTGTTTCAGATTCCGAGTTGTTTTGCTTTCTCAAATGTCAAATCTGACTGAGCTCCAAAACCCCAACAAACCTTCTTACTTAAATCCTTCAGAATAGCGAAGACGAGATGCAGGAGGTAGTTGAGGGGACAGTGGAGGGGTGGATTGACAGTCGCCCCGGGCAGCAAGAGGTATCAAACTTCCAGTTTTGCTGCAACAAGAAGGACTTGGCTGCCTGACACAGTGTCCTCTGTGCTGCGGTTCAAACTGTCAGCCGAAGCCTCTGGGTTCAACACAAAAACACAACAACGAACTCTTCAGATCACTCAAAAGACCTGATTTGGTGTTTTCATCACATTCTGGATATGGAAGCATCAGTGCAACCGGATCAAAATTTGCATAAGAACATGTCAATCTTTACTGACTCGCTTTACTTCTCCAATGGGAATTTTTATAAACAAGTATAACATAAAGTGTCCTGTCAGGTATTTGAAGAATACCGTTGGATCAAACTGTCAAGCAACATATTCTCAACCTGTTTTCAGGTCTCTTTGTTTAATCTTCTGAACCCCAAAAAGCCACCGGTGGGCTTGAAAGGCATGTTAGCTTTTTTTTTTTAAATGTGAAAACTACAGCATTTATCAGAGCAAGAAACTTCATAAACAGAAGGAAAAACCGGCTTCTTAACTTTCTGACAGCCATTGAAAGAATCATGTGTGACAGAATTAACCGAATGTAGGCTTCTCAAAATTTCTTATTTGAAAATTTATTAAAAACAAACCATTTGCATTATTAAGATTCTGTAAAAAACTAAAAATTCTGTGCTTCTTGTTTAAACACAAAATATATTAGTGACTTTGTTGTGATCAACAGACACTTGACATAAATTCAGACATTTTTCTGCTGAGCTGCGGGCAGTGTTTACACAGAGCACATAGGAGACATACATAAGGAAATTAAACCTTTAAGTTGTAAAAAACCTATTGATTTATTGCATGTAGAGCTGCTATTTTTTCCATTATTGGTAACCCCTGTGTGCAAAATGTTGAACATGTCTTCAATTTTTGTAAAATACATAAAAAATGCAACTTCTTTTTTTGATGATTTATGGCTTCATAAGTGTGTCACATCCTGTACAAAAGACATTTCTGAGTTCCCTCTGCTTCCAGCCTTGATTTTGCTGTTTCCATAGAGGTGCAGGATTTTATACTGCAATAAAAAAACGAGTCCACAGTGAGTAAAAATGTGACAGGAGCAAAGAAAACATGCCCAGAATCTGCTTAGGGTTCATTGGGTTGAGGAGAAAATATGCATTGCAGACAAGCTCTAAGGCTAATTTTTGATCCCAAGTCCCAAATTATATTAGCTGAATGATTCAGCTCTTCCTTTATGCCCGGCACATTTCTGCCCCTTGTGAATCCTGTTAACGTTAGAAGGATGTTAAACTCCAGCCTGCTTCAGACTGTTGCCAGTCGCCTGCAGCCAACAGTCTGCTATTACCCGCAATTTGAAGAACAATTTGTGACTGCTTGGCTATGCAACAAGGCAGCTGAACCTTAGGTACAGAACAGTTCCAGACACTCGAGAAACAGCACCACACATCCAGAGATGTCGGAGGAGAGAAAGGGATATATTTTATTTATGTTTTATTTCTGTGTAGTTGTACAAAGAAGGGAAGCGGTGGCGAGAGGACGATTGTGTAAAAACAGCCCAGAGAATTTGAACCCAGCATTAGTTTACACTGAAAAATATACACGCTGCCTTTTTTGAAGCGACGATGATCAAACTAAACCACACGACTCTGCTAAAAACAGTAATGGATTGATGTAACACTTCACATTTTTAAGAGTCTTTTAGGGATTTCACACGAGGAATTGCCACATTTAATGAGGCCACCGTAGTGCAAATAAAAAAATAAATAAATAAAACATATACAACTCCCACCGCCACTGTAAACCGTCAGGATTCAGTCTTAACAGAAAGGCAATAAGCTCGGGGATGAAATGAACAGATGTGAGGCTAGAGGACAAAGCGAGACCGCAAAATTCATTAGCTGCAGCTCTCAACATCCATCTGCTTATGGAAAATGAAGCCTGTGTGCACGACACACAGAGAGCCTCAGGTTGACTCATTGGAGGTGCAGAAATATCACCATGTTGTCATTTTCTATCGCTTGCAGATCACCTGTTTTCCACTAATTGCTGCAACTACTTAACACTTAAAGCTAACAAGTTCAAATTGATGCTAAGAATGTAGCAAGCGGTAGGGAAAAAAAATGCTAATTAATTAGAAAGAAGGCGATTTTCACATTAGTGGAAACTTTCTGTATGTGGAGTGGATGATGTGATTAGATTTGGGTGTTTCTCGCTGCATACATTTCCATGCTGATGAGCTAAAATAGTCTTTCTCTTCTGACATCTCATCACTCTGCTGCTTTTCTGTCAGAGCTGCCTGCAGTCTCTCGAAATCAAACGACGGCTTCATTATCGGTTGCTCAAAGAAATGCTGCAAGAAAGAGGCAATATGATTTAATGTGGAATTTCATGTTAAATTTTCAGTGTGTTTTGTAAGTAAGGAGCACTTCCCCTTTTATCTTTTCACACATATGTAATTTTTTTTTTACTCTTTGCATTACTGTGAGAAAGCTTGAGTGTTGTGTGCGAGCCTGTGTGCAGTTAATAGCTTATGCAGCAGGGGTCTCTGAATGGGAGGTTGTTTTAATGATTTAATGGGCCATTCAAAGCGTTGCTTCCAGTGGGAGCCGCGGTGGCTATCTGAAAGATATGAGGCTGCCATTTTATAGCTGGCGGGGATTCAGCGGGACTTCTGTCCTCGCTCCACGCTCCACCTGTGTTTACCCTGCGTTTGCCCACCTAACACTTTATTTCATGTTGCACATTTCCAGGCTGGAAGAAGCTCAGCCAGAGTTTGCACCAGCTTTGTTACACATTTTGACAACTCCCCGAAGGATTTTTTTTTTCCCTCCTTTAAAGACCTCACACCTCGACACTTCTGCTCCTCAAGGGGAGGGAAGGGAAGGAGACAAAAAAAAGTGGCTGTTAGATTTCCATCTCGCTTCCTCCTCCTGAGTTCATCTTGTCCTCCATCTCAATCCTCAGCTCACCTTGTGGAATAGCAGATGGTTTTGATACAAGACGATCATTTTCGCTCATAAATGTGGAGATTTGAGAAGACGTGGGAGTGATTCTCGGCTGATGCTGCAGTCACTCCGGGGTAGCTGTGCAGGCCTGCTAAGTATGAGGAATGCTTTTGATAATATTCAAGCCTCGTACAATTTTTTGAAAGTAATATGGAAACTAAACTCTGAGTGAAAAGTTGAAGAAGTAATACTGGGCAGCAGTTGAAGCTTCATCTGGCAGCAAACTCCAGACTCCACATAAATAGTATATCCTATGTAAAACTTACTTTTAATTCTATATTTTTTGCCTGTTTTGATACCACAGATGATCGAGAACAGATTGATGGTAAACCCAACATATTGTTTGGAGGATATAATTAGTGAATCCAGTAGCTTCTTCAGTTCTTTTCATTGAGTCCCACCCATAGACTGTATAGAAAAGATGGATGTAGCAACCATGATGTTTGCCTTCTACTTGTTTGAAGCCTCGAATTTGGAATTTGGCTGTTTCTGTCGTGTTCTTTTGAAACTGGACATCAAGCAAACAGTGGACCTGACTGAGAACTTGAGGATACTCGGTAGCCCTGCCCCAAATAATACCCTGCTTTGTCTTCTATTTTACTTTAAATGGGACCATTGGGTATAAAATTAACACCATTTTGGATTAGATGAGACTAATTAAGACCATAAGCTCATTAGGAAAATGTTTATTGAGGTAACAGATCAAGTGAGAGGTGGGGTCATTTTCTCAATGACTTCTAAACAATTTAGCTTCTTTTTGCAAAAAAAAAAAAAAAGGAGTCGCCCCCTGTTGGCTGTTAGAGGGAATGTGGGTCTAATGCACTTCCATGTTGACTTCACTCTTCTAACATTCATCTTTTATATACACAATTATACTGCCACGTACAGCTCCACTAATCAAAGAGTGGTTTGTAGCATGGGAAAAAAATGTTTTCATGCTGTCTTAAGGTGCTTTTTTGATGTTTTCCGAGAAAGAGACAATGAGCTTTATGTTGGAAACATCTTTTTTGAATAATTTATGACGTTGTGAACACTGAACACATGATTGATCTGATGTTTCAGATTTTTTTTATGAAAAACACCAGCTGACATGAAAGAATAGCTGCAGCTTTATCATTTGAAAACAATTCCTGAAATCTTCTATTTTTCTACTGTAGATTGACAAAACTTTTTTGTTGTCTTTTTCTTCTTTTTAAGCAGTTAATTTCTTCTACTCTGTTTATTACAGTCATGTGTAACATAGCTTAGAGCGCCACCTTTTGATGACAATATGGAGCCTAGTTTATTAATTTCATTGCAGTTAATAGAAACGTGCCTACTCTGCATTACATACACATTTTTAATACTTTACGACATTTCATGTTTGCTTAAAATTCCCTTTGCCATCATATGGAAACACAGACATAGCAACTTATAAAGCTTACAGAGCTGCAAATTGATAAAACTAAAAATATAGAAATCTCCTGGACAATTTAAGTTTTCAATATTCCAGTTCGGTTCCTGTAAATAACTTTAACCATCAACCAATTCTTCATGATTGTAATTTGGTAAGTTGCCAGATGTGTTTGAAATTGACCCAGAATATTAAAGGCTGCTTGTCAGAGGCCAACTTTACGACCACTGACTAGAGTTGAGAAACAGCTTTAGTGAACATCAATGTTTGCTTTTCGTGGACATACTCTCGTACGTTTGAGCTTTTAATCAAAGAACCAGATATATATATATATATACTCGTTCTTCTTTTGAACTGAAATTCAGCCAGAAGGGTTTCATGCAGCAGCTGTCAGTCACTCAGCCTCAACTCAATATGCAGATAATAAACGGACTTTTCTTCTTTATGTTGTAAAGAAGAAAAGTTATGAAGTAACTCATCCTACTTTTGGGCTCTGATCATATAGTAACCAGATCCAGATGAGGGATGTCCCCGGTGGAAATCATGTCCCGGATGACCTTTTGGCTCAGTGGAAAGCCATGTGTTCGATCTTGACCTTTCATGATATCAGCTGGAGTAGATCCACCCGGTGGCAGAGGAGTTTTCGAAGACTGTTAATAGACACCACAGTCGGGGGAGAAGCTGCTCTTTGTGTACGGCACATTAATTCATTGATAGAGGTAGTGGACATTAATCTCTAGCTGCTTCACGTTTGCCCCCATCGCTGCACAATGAGCCCAATCAGGGAGGACGCTGCCCGATTTCCCCCCACTTATTGTCACAGCTCGCTAAAGTGTGGCTGAGTCATCGTGGCTGGCCTGTATCATCAATCCTCGCCCAGAGGGGTTTTTATCCCTGTCAGAGTTAAATGTCAATGACACCGCTGCCCAAGGTGCTCCACTCACGCCAGGAGACCACGATGCCTATTGACATTCACCTCGTAGGGGAGCACAATCAGACCATATCAGCCTCAGATGATTCATCTATGCGCATTGAGATACCTGGACGTGACGGAGACGAGACGATACCATCTCACCACAGAATCCTCATTTCACTCTGCAGGACAAGAGATTTCCTTCCAAATCCTAGTTCATTTTATTGTAAAGCTCGCTCTGTTTGTGTCCCCAGTTTCCACAAAGATCTTATCCCCTCTGCTGTTTCTCTTGTTACCTCCTTTCCATTTTGCTTTCTGTTTCTTTGTCCGCCTGAAGCTGTGCTCAGGCCTCGGTGGGCGTGACAGGACGCTGAGCTCACAGAGGAGGTGTTGTTGATCCACTGGTGACAGCCAGTTTTGCCACGATCAGAGAACCATGACAGTCTTCAAATTAAACGTTATTATCGAGACCTACCGCTGTGTTCACCGCCTGGGGTGGAAATGTGAAGGGAAGGGCTGGGGTGAAAATGGAGACAGAGGAGTGACAAGAGAGAAGTGGACATGAAGACCGAGGGGGGAAAACAGGGAGGGAAGCAGCAATTTGAAGTGTTCAGGATTTAGTTTTATCTTAGATGGGCCACAACATTAAAATCCACTGGCAGGAAGTTACTGACATTGATCATTTTTTAAAAAATATAATGTTCTGGTGGCAAATCTTGAGTCCTGATATTCATATAGAATTTACTTTGAATACTTTTACTTGATCTAAAAGGAGGTAGTCTCCACGTCTAAAAAGTGAAACATACATACAAATGCTTTAATTCTGCATTCTGTCTAACAGCCAGCAGGGGGCGACTCCGCAGGTTGCAAAAACAAGAAGACTGTATAGAAGCCTGTGAGAAAATCACCATACTTCTCAGCGGATTTGTTACTTTAATAAATATTTTCCCAGTGAGTTAACAGTATAAATAACTAGTTTCAAGAATTTTGAAATACAGCGTTGTAAATTGTGCTTCCATCTATGTGAAAGAATTAGAAAGTATGATATATTTTATCATGGTCAGATTCACTCCTCACTAGTTACGTCTAATTTCACAACTGGATGCAAATTTTTTTTTTTTTAAAGTTTTTTTTTTGGCCTTTTTGTCAGCTTTATTAGATAGGCGCAGTGAGAGAGAGACAGGAAACAGGGCAGAAGAGTCGGGGGAAGACATGCAGCAAAGGGCCGCGAGCGGGAATCGAACACGGGCCATCTGCGTCAGGGACCAGCCCCTGTACATGGGTCACCCGCTCAACACGTTGAGCTATACAGGCGCCCAACTGGATGCAAATTTTAAACAATTTTCTCAGTCGATAATCACCTATATTGTCGATCAACAATCAAGTATTCATTAAAGCGTTCAAAGCACAATGAATGCTTTTCCGTATGCTGGATGAAGTCATTTTTAATCTAATTAGCCACTTGGCATTAGGAATACTGTCCAGCAAGCTTTGGCTTGTTCTCCACACAATAACACTTGCCGGAAGCCATTAATTGCTACAGAAGCCTCTGTCATGGCGGCCCATTCTTGGCTAAACCCTCACAATCCTCTCAGTCACTCAAACAACGAAAATAAGTTCTCCCATCCACAGCAATGATCACAAAACTACAAATTTACGTAATCTGGATTTGAACATTCACATTCCCATGCTTCTTTGTCCTATATTATTATTATTATTATTATTATTATTATTATTATTATTATTATTATTATTATTATTATTATTATTATTATTATTATTATTATTATTATATGTAATCAAAAGTTGGACATATTGGCTAATGCAAGGGTTTTTCTTTATTTTTACAATGTAGAATGGTACTAAAGTGCAAAACTACACTGTTAAACAAAAAACTGTTTTAAGAAACCACAAAAAACTGTGACATTCTGGAAGCAAGGGTGCTTGAAAGCGTATGCTGAAATAAAATGAAAATGAAAACTCTGCAAAAAAAAGAAATTAACAGCAAAAATCTCAAAAATAATTATATTTTTTAGCTTATCTAAATGTAGCAAAACAGTGTAAACTTATGCAAAAGAACAAATTAGTATTTTTAACACAAATGGTACAGATTGATGTGGGCATTTTACTGAAGTTTTTGCCATTTTAGATGATTAGCATGTAAATTAATACTTTTTTATGTGATTGTACGTATTATTACCTGTAATTTAACAAACAGGGAAAATCTGTGGAATTAAAGTAAGCTGTGAAAAATACATGAAACTATATAGTGTGCAAAGAAAGAAAGAAAAAGGCACAATAAAGAGGGCAATTTGGTTTTACATATTTAGATTATTCTCATTTGCCACGTTATGTTGGCATTTCCTCAACCACTTAAACTGTTTTCTATTTTATTGGGTGTACGGTGATTCAGAGCTCAGAAAAGTCAACTGACAACAACAGACTCTGACTTATAATAGAAATTGGCGTATAGATGGCAGCCCAGTGTGACGTGCACTGAAAGTGTGAGTTTGCAGTTATTACACCAAAAATAAAAGTGATTTAGGAAACACCTGCTGGAGGTGATTGAAAGAAAAGTTGGATTGAAAGCTGGATATTAAACCGTGGCAGCCTATTTGGCATCAAGCACTCAGAAGCACTCACAAAACATTAAGCGCAAGGAATCCTTTGAGCAATTTTCAGAGTATAGAGAGAAAATATGCATGGCAGACCTCTCAGCATAAACATTAGAGGAGTTTCAAGGATTTCCTAAGTGCTACGGAGTGTTAAAAGAAGTCTGCCTCGCAGGTGTTTGCACAACTTTCAAACATGTTGGTATTTCACTCACAGGAGGCTTTTAAATCCTCTAGAAATAATTACAACCGGAGAGGTCAGTAATTTCCCTGTGTATAAATTACCTTCTTATGTGTGGAATGCTTTTATTAAAGATTTCTAAATACATACTTAAGAAGGATAGATGGTTCTTTCGCTCCTCTGCTGGAAAAATCATTGTGGTTGTTATTCCATTCACACTCTAAGGAGAATCGGTCGCTGTTGCTGAGCTGCAAGGTGGAAAGTTCATAAATTAGTGCTCCCCAGCGGTCCTGGAACGCAATGTGCAGTAGTTAAAAGTAACGGTGTACAAGGTAATTTATCTCCCTTGAAGATTTAAAGCTGGGGACATGTTGTAAGTGTAGTTGGTGTCTCATTTTTTCGCGCAAAGCCCTCTTCAAATCCAGTTAATTTGCTGTGAAGTGACACATTGAATGGTGAAGGACGTTTTGTGATAACCTTGGCGTCGAGGCGGTGTCATCGTCGGTGTGTGTGTGTCGCCGTGGCTGCATGTGTGTTTGATCAGACACTAATTAAAAGTCAATTAGCCCGCAGCCCAGTTGGTGACTGGCCTCTGTAAACACAGGAAGGACTGGGGATATGAGAAGCTCCCCAAGCTCATTATTTACCGTGACACCGTCTTCATCCCTCTATTTACCGAGAGATTTTTACTGTCTGTCCACCTGCATCTGTCTGTGTCTACATTCTGTATGTTAAGGAGCGTCGTCACAGCTGAAACACACCAAATCTATCCCCTATCTCCTGACCGTCATGGTTAATCTTGACTCGCTGTCCTCTACATGATTCCTACAAAGTGCCTGCAGAATCCCTCCATGTTGCAAAGCTGCCTTTCACCTCATCTTAACATTGATTGACTCAATGACTCCCTTCTCTTGTATTGTTGTTGAAATAACGGGACAAATACAGAACTCTCCATCAAAACCATCACTGCCATTTACCGCTAATGCTCCGTAATACTGCAATTTAGTTCCCAGTGTAAGTAGTTATCGACTGCCACTCTGAGAGTTGCCAAGAAAGTGTTGCTAAATCCTTCTGCCAGATCAGAAGCTTCACAATTGAACCATTTATCCTCCCCTTTGAGAGCCAGGGAACAAATGTTAGAGACATGCATTAACACCCAGAGCAACTAAAGATAAGTCCTACACTGGAAGCCAAATTTCAAAGCTTTTGGAAGTGATACAACGTAGCGTTGCGGTTAGCTAACCTATAGAGGTCCAAATTCACGTCCCTGCTTCTGGGTTGAGTTGCTCTCAAACTATTTGCTGCAGAAGGGTTTTGTGATGTCAGATGAAACTGAACAACTTAAACTTTCCAACAATGCTAGGCGTTTGCTTGTGCGATAAAGTGCTGGCAAGAAAAGTTCAAATGAACTTACACCAAATTTAATCATAGTTACAACTGGCTGTGCCTCCATCTTTGGCCCCATTACTCAGGTTTAAATTACCCAAGAACTCATTGCACTAATAAGCATCCTCAACTGGTGTGCTGAAGGCAAAGTGGCTCTTGGGGGCCTTTTGTTTGAGGATGGAGGTCAAACATTTGTCTGGTTTACCACTTCTGCAACTAGGGTACCTTATATCAGCACGGCAAGTGGATAAAACATTGATATTTATCTCCCTGTTGGCACGAAGCACATATTTTACCAATTTCTCAGTCTTACAGTATCCATCATGGTTCTGATATTTCTAGACTACACACACTCTCCCCTACCAAATTATGAAAGGATATCTCTACTTTTGGCATTTTGTAGTGAGATACATGTAAAAACTAAATAATTTCAAAATACAGAATATTGTTTTTCCTTGATATTAAGGCTAATTACCACCAATATGCTTGTTCCATAAAATGCTAATTGTCTGAAAGCAAACTAAAGTGTGGTATTTTTGAAATGTCATACAGCTGAACTAAATAGTCACATAGATATATTTTTTCAGTATTTTAGATATTTTCGGTAAAGTTTAGTTAAGATGGAGTTAGTTTTCACATCACTAAAAAAATCCATATAAAAACAGTAGAAATCTGGAATTAAGAGTGCCAGTATAAAACAGAAAATTAAAAAAAAAAAAAAAATTTAAAAATATGGAATATTGTAACCTCCAAAATCTGTAGAAACAGTGAAAATAACAGCAAATAGCCATAAAATTATGATATTTTAGTTGATTTAAATACAGTAAAATTCATAATTTTCCAGCCCCAACTTGAAAAGAAGGAATTACCTTTTGTAAAAATAGATAACGTAAAATTCTGTTGACAAAAAGTTAAAAAATTAACGTGATTTCTTGTGTGATTTTACTAGATACTTAAAAACATAAAGGTTAAATATGAAATAAGTTAAAAAAATGTATTTACCAATTTTGAATCCTTAAATTAAAACAAAAAATGCCTTCAAATAACCACAAACATCTGTAAAATGTCCTATTTTTTTGCTAGTTTCAATTTAGTTTAAAGAAAAATGTAATTTTGTGGTCAAACATTCTAAAATAACAAGCTGTAATTTATGAAAATTCAGATTTTGATGTGGGCATGACACAGTTTTGTGGTGTTTTTTAAAAAAATATTTTTTTATTTTACAGTTAACAGTTACTAACAATTAATACTTTTTGTGCTATTTTACTAGTTATTTTCTGTAATTTCTCAAAACTGAAAAATAATATTACTGTTAAAAATGTCCATTTTTACAGCACAGGCTTAACTTTACGCTAAAATGTAAAACCACCAAATGTCGAGATTGAACTTTTCAATCTTTTGTGCATCAGTTGTGACGCTGAAAAACTTTTCCTCCAAAATACAGACAATAAGAGGCTCAAAGCAAACACAGACGCTCAAACTGCCAGTCTAGTTTGAAGTTTCTCCAATATGCAATCAGAATACATTAAAGACAAATTCTCCTCAGGGGAGTTTTAAATATTTGGAAATTTTTCAGTATCCCAAAGTAAAGTCTGTAGTGTAAGCTATGCAAAGTGTGCTTGTTTACCAAACTGTCTGCTCTGTCAGGCAGCAAAGGATCCAGTACTGGTCGGTTTTTTGAAAGCAGAGTGCAGAGAAACTTAATTTTTCAGTCAGGAGAAAAGCATAATTAATCCATCTTGCATGTTCACATCTTCATAGCAGCACTCAGTATTTAATGGTTTGACCTTTAGCTCGTGTGCAGGTATAAAATGACTGATGATGGTGTCTGTGTGGTTATTAACGTGCAGTAATTGGATTTAGCTGCATCATGTGATGTGAAAATTGTGAAAAAATGCCCTTTTACAGTATAAGGCTGACTTGCGTGTTTGTCACGGATGAATAACACACGGAGAAATATGTAAATCAGGTATTGAAAGACAGTGTTATGAGATTTAACAGCGTGGAAATGCGGACCGCCTCCATATGTGCGGTAGAAAATGATGCCGATCGGTCATTGTGATTCATAGCAGAGATGTATGTTGATGGCTTCTGCATAAAAGTCTGCTTTGTGCCATAAATGTATTGGACTTGTTGGAGAAGAGTTGGCACCTCCTTGTGTGATCTATGTCCCGATAAGACCAAAGATGGAAGTCTGCTTAAGAGTTTTCTGCTCAGGTTGTTAGCCCGGCTCCCCTCGGAGATATCTGGACGAAATGAAGGACGGTGGTTTCCCAGCAAAGGTAATGAGAAGTGGATCGGCCCTCCTTATCACCTCAGGATTTCATTTCACTTTCTCTCAGTAGAAACATATGAGCATTAAGGGAACAGTATGCAGAAAACCTAGCAGAGGAGAGTCTCTGGACAGGTTGTGAAAAGACTTCCTGGCTCGACTCCATGGGACCGTCGGGGCTTAAAACGCCTCATCAGACACTCTGTCCGGTCAATTACAGCTGAGACCTGAAGATGGCCACACAGCTGGAGGCAAAACCCGACTTTTTTCTATATTGATGAAGCTAAGGGTCTAAAGGTGATGCAGGAAATGTACAAGATGTATCCAAGGAAGTGTACATTTTATACATTATTAAAAGCTTGCTGTAATATTAATTATTGTTCATTTTCCAGCAGCAGCAGCTGTTATTTGCAGACTATATTCATTATTTAGCTGAAATGGCTACATATGATAGAAGAGAGCTCTGCCGGTTTGCATTCCTGTAACGCTGTCGGTTCATAATGGATGTGTAATGAATGCAGCAGAGCCGGAGATATTGTGTTATTTTATTCCGCACAATCTCCTTTGTTGTCAAAGCGGTTGCCCTCAATGCAGTCATTTAGCTCGGAGATTCAGGTATTACAGCCTCGACACCACATGTTTTTATTTTCTGTAACTGCTTCAGCTCAGTTTAGGTGGTTCTAGAATACTCTCCTGTAAATAGACGTTGATCTGAGCTCACTTTGAAAAGTGACTGAACATCCTGGTTTGTTTTTGCATTATTGCTGGGCACCTAGTTGTTCAACAGGCTTTATGTTGTTGGTCAAGATGCACTTTTTAAAATTTTTTTTTAGCTAATTCTGAGGCTTTGACCATCTCATGTTCATCTGGTCTATGATTCAACACTGCAGAGTGTTCATATGGTGTTTTTATATACTAGAAGACACTGTATGAGGAAAATAAGCAGTCAGCCCCCCCATTTCAGTATTTAAACCTTAAAAACTACTAACAACTTGCTCAAAAACACACTTTCAGACTTCAGGAATTTCAAATTAAAGGAACCAATCCTGGCAGCTTGTAGGGGAAGGCTTTCTGTATCATTTTTCTTCTCTAGAAGTGGTTTCTGGTTTGAACACTCACAGTTAAATGACTCCAATATGTACAATTTGCTGGTGTGTAGAGGCGTTTTACAACGTTAGAGCAGAGTTGTAGGTGAGCTGGTGTGCTTGAGCTGCAGACTATGCTGAAATGTTGCGTTGACTGTTTATTTTGCTTATGATCTGTCTTTCAGCATGTAAAAAAACACATCATATAGACATAGTAACAAAGTGAAACACTGGATTTTTCCTGGAGGGCATTCTAAAATTAAATATGTATCCCTAACCATAGTATTTTTGTGTCTTCATCCATGGTTTTTCTTACACCAAACTTCATGAATGGTCCACATACAGTAAAGGAAATGAATATGTTTTACCATATTTGACAGAAATCAGTGTATTTTCCTGTTATTTCTGACTATTATATTGACAAAATTGTCTATCATTCTTAGATAAATGAAGACTTAATTGACAAAAGTTTCATTTAGAGCTTGCTTGAAACCTTATTGGTGGGCACCAAAACTTTGTCTGTGCAGGAAACACCCAGCTTTACCCTCAAACAAACCCAATCAATACTACTGTTAGATCATTAAGCAGTAATGTGTAAGCTCAGAATGACGAAGACATTCAAGAGACTGTGGCAAAACATCACTATTTGTCTTGTTAGCGTATTCAAACTACATGTAAGTTTAACATATATCTTTACCGCTCGTCTGTTCCTTCGTTTTTGATCTGCAACAAACTGAAACCGACAGTTTGAGCCTGTTCTCGTTATTCTGCTGTATTGTCCTTCCATCTGAATTCACAAGTTTTTGTTCTAAACAGACTCTCTTTTGAAAAAACAGACCAGAAGCTCGCCAGACAAGTGACTGATGGATTTTTCATCATTTAACAGGCGATGGTCTCGTGTTTTCTACATGCCTCCTCGCGCTGCTTCATCACTTTCGTTACTGTTGTGTCAACACGCTCGACGCCCACACTTGTTTCCTCTCTCATTCAATCAGGTAATTGGGGTTAGCTACGAGCCAGCATCTAGGAGATCAAATGATTAATGAAATAGACCGCAGAGTGCGACTGTGTGCCACCGCAACGCCGGTTCTGTTCCCTAAATGAGGGACATTTTAATGAGCGATGATAAGAAATACACAGACAGAGAAGAAATGAATTGGAGACAAAAAAAGAAAATCCAGCATACAAATACAGAGAGAGAAAGAAGAATGAGTTGACATTATCTCTAAAACCTGCGGTAGATGTTCTCTTGTGAGACAGTTTGTGGGAATAATTTGTCCGGTGATGGTATCAGTTATCATAAGTGTTTGTGTTACGAATGAGAGCCTGCTCGGTCTGAGCCAAAATCTTGTTTTATGCGGCGTTTCATTTTTCACACGTTTTTTTATTCGATGTCTCAAACAAATGACACTCCAAGACTATACTTTTTGTATCCACACACACAGATATAAAAGAAATACTAAATATTCATGCATCCAAGCTGCTTGTAGCCCTTAAATTTTACTCTTAATGCAGGCAGGCAAACAACATGTGCTGGTGTCAGTGCTGGGAGGCTCATTAATCATTCTTGTTTCTTATAAAGATCATTATTCATCACGCTGGGGCGCTGTTCTGCCCACATGCATAAGGCAACAATATACATGTCAATATCAGCCAGGTTATTTATTTATTTATTCTTGTGATTCTTTGCCTGGAGGAATAGATCCTTTTTTTTTGAAATTCTGCCAACGACCATTTTTTTTGAGCTTTGCCAGAAGTGTAATGAATGTGAGCGCAAGGAAACCTCACCAGCGCACCTGCTGATGATGATAAAGGCTCAGCGGAGGGCAGACGTGTTGAGTCTTACCCCATACCGATGACAAATGCACCGTCAGCCGATCCACAATCCATATCGAAAATCTCCGAGCTGTATAGAACGAGAACCCAGGAGCGTCCATTTACTCAGGATACAACATTTAAAAATGCTCCTGCTGCAGATAGCAACAGGACAAATGACTCACCTGCAGTTTCAAAAGATAGGTAATAAGATTATGGCGACTTGATGCTTTATTTATTTTTTTTGCTGTACTTTGATCCTGTGTTGATATCACACTGTGGTTTGGCGTCTCTCCAGACACTCACTTGAGATGAGTTTATATTGGTCCCTTTCACAAGATTTGTTCTTCAACCTTTACTACTGTGTGGAGCAGTTATTAGTATGATCGTGTGAACGCTCTGAACCCAGAGCAGTTTCTGGACATTTTTTCTCACTATAGGCTCATTTTTCACTGCAATATAAAGTCCAACACTCCTGCTGAAACTGCACAATCATGGCTAGAAGAAAAGAGAACCCAGAAAAATGACACCGTTAGATTGCCAACTAAAGGGGGAACAAAAGTTGAATTTCTTAGATTATTTTACAAGAATTGAAAAATCCTGGAATCATCAAGTGCAAATGATTCTGCAGGTGCAGGTGCAAAAAATAGTTACTCTAGACACAAAAGATATTTTACTATTTATATTTTGAGTTTGTTGCCCTGCTCGTGCCCAATCTGCACTGCACATAGTTTATTTTTAGTGAATTTTTAAATATGGTATGTAGAATAAAGTAATTTTGATAAAATATATTGATTTAAACATGGATGTGGTTCATTTTTCCAACAAAGCGGCCTGTTCGTGGACTGTCAAAAAGTGTAAAATCCACAGTTTTCTTCTGTTTTTGCATTTTTTAAATGCTGATTTAAAAAATGAATGAATAAATAAATAAACTATAGCATGGCTTTCCCACCTGCAGGCACGTTTTGTGGTTCAGGGGTTACAATACAGAGAACAGACATATGTCAGTTGCACAGAATTTAGATTTTTATTTTATTATTTCTTTCTTTATTTATTTTTTTTTTTTTACAGAATCTGGTTTTTGAAAAACGTAAATTTTAGCAATTTTTTGATATTACATGGAGAAAAAAGTGATTTTGTTTAAAATATCACAATTTTAAGCATTATTTGGTTAATTTCCCAAAGGAAACTGTATGCTTATGGACTGTCAGAAAGTTGAATCCATTGATTTCTTCAGATTTTGATGCTTTTTGATGACAAATAATTAGTTGATTTTTAAAAAGGTATCATACCTTTCACACCTGGCAGTTTAGATTCTAGACTCATATCACTCACACTTAGTTTTTTACAGAATCTGGTTATTGAAGAAAACAAATTTTTAGCCAAGGTTTCAAATTGGACATGTAGAATAAAGTGATTCTGTTTTTGAACAGTACATTTTCAAGCACAAATTTGGTTAGTTTTTGCAACAAAATGGCAGATTCATGGACTGTCTGCTGCTTTCTTCTGTTTTTGCAATTTTATGATGACAAATGGTGCAATTTTGTTGATTAACAAAAAAGATCAGATGCCTTTTAAATTGACTGGTTTCATGTCGACCAAACCATAGCATGTAGCCTGGACCATGTTTTGATACAAGCAAAAACAACCCCTAAATCCCAAATTGCAGCCTTTGTGATTTGCTAATTGCATTGTGATTAATTGTTCAGCCTTGAGAATGCAACAATTACAGCTAACAAAGGCAGAATTTCAGATTGGGTCATCGATGCTTAAATGCCTCTTCAAAGTAGAATAAAACCAGGAAATGCCAAAATCCTATAAACATGGAGCTCTCTGCTTGGACTGATTGGGTTTGACGACCTGAAAATGTTATCTCAGGCAGCAAAGCATCACAAAACCCCAATCTCATGCTTAAGTTTTTCGAATTTTGTCTGCAGACGGCTTCAATTAGTGCATTAGAGCTGAATTATATTGTGTGATGCAAAGCCCAGCTACCAGACTGAGAACAGGCTGGCGTGGACACTAATGTGGATGGAAGGGATGAATCTGCTGAACAGATGGATGTGTACACGAGCAGATGGACTTGCTCTCCACCTCTGAGCATTCACATGTCTGTCGGGGAGAAGCCTTCTGACTTTGTACTGCTGCAGCCATTGACTCAAGTTTGGTCATCAGGAAAAGAGAGCAGGATCAATACCTTTGTGAGTGTGTGGAGAGAGATGGGAAGGTAACTGGGGAGATTTCATTCAAATTCGGTGTTTGTCCTTGATGTAAGTGAGGTAATGTTGCGTGGTGACTGCTTCATTTAGTGAAAGTGATGTAGTGAAGGTGACAGACTGTTGTGAATCTCTGTTTTCGTCATCTTTTCTGGAGATGAAGCTTGACTGTCTGGCTCCTGCATTCTTTGGAAAAGGCCAGCAGCTCGCGACTAAAGACCTGACATTTGTTAGTTTCTTCTGTGCTGAGGGTTGAAGCCAAGGGAGTACTTGCCCTGTTGCTGACATTCTCCAGGACTGATAAGATTTCTTTTTATTTTTTTCATAAAGTCGAGCATGTGAGAGGTTGTCCTTTCCCGTCCGATGCTTGATAATGTCAGGGGAGCGCTTTGGATATACTGATGTAAGTACACGACACATCAGTGTTGCCAGTTGCTCAGACGACGACACCTCGCTCCATTGAGAGGATATGAACAATGCCGGATGTTTTACTGCTGTTTGAACTCGTTTTGCAGCCATTATTGTTGCAGCAGAGCCACATAAATCCCACTGCAGAGGACTGAACCAATATTTTTCATATTTGCATGAACAGATTGGGCCAGATGTAGCTGTTTGAATTTACTTTGGTTAATTATCTCTCCGGATATCTCCCTCAAAACTTGTTTTCCGAAGCGGGTGGAGTCCAACCTGGTGCCAGACTTTCAAATCACCACCCAATAAATGAAGTGCTTCACAATATATGATGCAGACAGTTATGTAAGAACCACATTGCAACCATGTTCAGATGCAGTCTGTAATTTATTATCAGGGAAAACTGTAAAAACTGTACAAAAAACTGCAATAAAAACGCATTTGTTAGTTATAAACTCCCATAATCTATCAATCTGCCCAGGATAACAAGAGATATTGTAGATATCTTTGGTAAATAGGATGGAGAAAAATCTAAGTAAGCTACATGTCACCATGCACAAGCTAAATATTTTACACTTGTGGTGCTTGAGCTCCAAATAATAACTTTCTAAAACAAGTAGACATGAAAATACAACGGATAAATAACCGCAATGCATTAGGTTTGAAGGAGAACAAGTGCTCCAATTGTAAAATATACAAGAACTAAAAAAAAAATACCCACAATAACACCAGTTGGGGGAGGTCATATGTTAAAAAAATGTTCTGTGTAGTGTTTTAAAAGAAAACAATTACAGTCTGAAGCCCTCTGGGAAGGATTTCCACATTTTCAGAGGACGAACGGCAAAGATCTGATAATCTGTGGTCACAAGACTAGAGTCAGGACCAGTCAGACGGTTGATGTCAATAAAGGATGTACCAAATTGCCTGACAAATATGAATATATAGGCTATAAACTTATAGTATTACATTTAATACAAATTTACTAGAAGGCTTTAGATATTACGTGCCACAATATTATATGTGATAAGAAAAAGATTCTACAGTATTGTATAAAATACAAATTAACCTGACTAAATATAAACGTACAGACTCTACAATATTATATGGAATATAAATTAGCTAGACTAATTCAAATATAAAGATGCAGACCCTACAATTTTATATGGAATATAAATAAACCTGATTAATTCAAATATAAAGGTGAAGACCCTACAATATTATAAGGAATATAAATTAGCCTGCCTTTGTCAGATATAATGTTAACACTTTGCAATTTAATTAATACAGATTTCCCTAACATAAATAATAAATTTAAGACCCTGCTATATATATATATATATATATATATATATATATATATATATATATATATATATATATATATATATATATATATATATATATAAGCAGAATGTTAAGAGTAAAAGCCTGCATTATTGTATATCATACTGAAATATCAGACAAATTTAAAAACTAAGGTTTAGACCCTACAATAATATATAGAATTCAAATTGACCTGATTTGATTATAAAAAAATTATATATTTCCCAAATTCACTAGTTTACATATTTATATTTAGACTCTACAGTATTACATATAATACAGATTTACCTGATTAACTAAGATAGTACCTCTAAGACCCTGCAATAGTATTTATTACTATATTTACAAATCTACCCTACCAATTTAAATATCAAGAATAAGGTGGAAAATTCCTTAAATCCAAACAGTCGCTATCAGCAAAGCTCTCAGCAACAAGTGAAGGATGTTAAAGTGTTTTGTTTTTTTTCTGGTTGTAACTTAGAAAACAATCAATATTAATCTACTCGTTAGATGCCTCTGAAAACATTTGCATAGACTCTGCCAAACAACACACAAACTGCTCTTTCAACAAAGCTGCTCTGGAAGACTGATGATCTGTTGATGGGATGTTTTTTAGGGAATTCGAGGTTATTCTCAGCGACTGCATTCTCCATACATAAAACACGCAACGCAGAACAACCGCTGGCAGCAACTTAATCAGATTTCACATCGCTGTGTCCCTCCACCCACTCGCGCTGTCCTTGACAAACTAAGGGAAATGTCTTTTTATGTATCTGTTCCCAGCGATTCCCAGCGTTAGTGTTCATCTTTTTCCTGTCACTTTATCCAATTTCATGCAGCTGAATGAGACAATATAGACATTATCCACCCCCCCCCCCCCCCCCCCCCCAGCTTCCACTGTGAGAACTCCTGCGTGATGGATCGTAATAGAGGGAGACATCGTGCAGTTTTTGACATATTGGAAATGCAAGATCAGCTATATTCATTTCTGCAGATGGCTCCCCAATTACACTTTAGCTGTCCGTGTCACTCATCGTCTCAGTGCTGCTGTAATATCTGTATAGCAGCGGGGACACATTGCGGTATATTTATTTCGTTTCGCCACTGTGCTCCTAATGCATGACTCTGCTCTACCTTAGACGATGTGGGCTGCTTAACACACCTCACTTTTATGAGCGCAGGGATCACTAAAAGCAGCTACAGTACAACTCTCTGTTACAGGGAAGGCTGGATGGGACTCATGATTGTCTGGAACTTACCAAACAGATTCTGACAGAAGTTTTTAGTGTGAAACACTCACTGTAAGGCTGTAAACAGCATTTCATTAGGTGTCTTTAAAAAACAAAACACATAACGATTAAAACCAGATTAAAATCGGACACAAAATGACAAAAACCTGACACAAAATGACAAAAAGCAGTGACAAAACGACAAAAACCAAACACGAAATGATTAAAATCACACACAAATTACAACAAACGGACACAAAATCTCAAAAAGCACAAAAAATGACAAAGAAAAAACCCAATACAAAATGACAACAAACGAACAAAAAAAGACACAAAACTGCAACAAACAGACACAAAATGATGAAAAGTACACAAAATGGCAAAAACCAGACACACAATGAAAACTCTGCACTGATACTTAAGATCTTTGTTTGCCCTTAAAACATCTTGTCTGTGTCATGAATCCACATAACATTGGAATTATTTCTTGAGATTCGGGACTCTGCAGACATAACTGCATCTCATGATTTGTGCAGATTTGTAGCCCCACACTCACTCAGTGATGTTCTCTGTGATTATAGAGCGGCAACAATTAATCGATTAGCTGTCAGCTAGTAAATTAAAGGCAAAATGAGACATGCACAAACCTATACATGTTCATATTATTCAGCTTTCACAGAATTTCAATAACATTTTTGAAAGTTAATACTCTGAATATGTGTTTTTGATGCTTTTTTTTCTGCTTTCTTTCCTTCTCTATGACAATATATTAAATAACTGTGGCTCAAACATTTGTCATCTTGGATTTTGGGAAGCAGTGATTGGCTGATTATGCCTGATTGGCTGATTGGATAATTGCACCAATCAGCAGGTGAATGTGTTTTCCTAATAAAGTGTTCCTCCATGTAGTTCCAGAGTTTTTAGTTTTCACTGATGACGGAGGCGATGATCAGCTTCAGAGTCTCCATCAGAGGTGTCAGACGGCTGAATAGCTTCTTCTCACTGCAGCTCTCCGGCTGAGGATTATCGAGGTCTGACTGTTTCTGTAAATCTCTGACACCATGAATATGACATTCACACCATCTTCTATGACTGGCCAGGCATGTGGAGGTGAGAAGTAAGCAATGTCTCTCAGTAGCTGTATTTTTTATCTTTTATTTCCATGTGTAGAAGCAAACACAACACTATGATGTTTTTGTGGAAAGATGCTCTGAAAATGTGTTGCATTAGATTCATATTTAAAACCTGCTTTTCCTCTCTGGTCTCTATGGCGACTGTCTCATTGCCCTTCTTTCAAATGATTAGACAACACAGCCTATGGATTTTACATCATTGTTTAGTCTGTTGTTGCGTTCATAGTGGCTCTTTTCAGTTTCCATCCCAGCCACGTAGTCTTTGGTCAACATGCAACATGCAGTGGAGCAGTTAATATAATGTTGCCAATCAAATACAGTTTTGAATTTAAAAATCCGCACAGTTGGGAAGATTCTATCCGCGGTTGTTGCCATTTGTCATAGACGTTTTTCTGGCTTTTGGTACATGAGGATGACATGCCCATTTGTAATCCCACTAACTGGAGGAAAGAGCCGTCACCAGACCTGTCTGAATTACTGAAAATATCATAAATGGACCTGGTGCCCTTTAATCAGGCAAAAGAAAATATGTATAAACATGATACTGAATCAGCCTGGGGTCATCAAGCTGTTGCTTTCCATCGATATGTTAAAAATGGTCATACTGATAAGTTGCTGGCTTTAAATAAGATGTCAAGGTGGTTTGACGTGATGTGTTGGATGCTTTAATACTGTGCTGACACTATCGGAATCCATAGTAAATAGACACTTTTAAAGCTCCCACATGGTGAAAATCCATTTTTAATGTGTTTTGTGACTGTTTGGATGTGTAAAGTAAAAGGTGTTATGATAGAAAGACTTTTACTTCTGCCATTCGTCAAGTCTCCCCACAACTCATCCCAGGGGCGGGTCAGAGAAGCAGACTCACGGAACTGACGGAGACCAGTGGAGGATTCAAAAAGGCTTATTAACAAGACAAGAAACTGAAACCAATCCAGCATGGGGGACTCGGAACTGAGGAGAAAACTAAACCAAACTGAATACAAGAAACAAGCAACACTACAAAACCTGGAAAAAAAAAAACTCTAAACTAAGTTCAAAGGGAAATCCTACTAAAACCAGAGCAGAATGAACTAAACTAAGCTAATAAAAACGAGCAGGCGGGCTCGGGGAATCCAGGGTCAGCAGACGAGCCGAAACAGGCTGGTAGGAGGGCGGAGCTGGGCTGGCGGCAGATAAAGACAAGATCAGACCACCAAGAGCTTTGCCGATGCAGGACAGACCAGAGGCAGGCAAGGCAGGATTGGGACAGCAAGAGCATTGACGAAACACCGCAGGCAGGAGGCAGCGACTTGGAGGAAGCAGGCTGCAGATGGATCAGGTACCGGCAGAACCACAGGGTAAAACAGAGTCAGTGAGAGTCTATGGTCTGGCAGAGAGGAGATGAATGAGCCGGGCGTTTACAGAACGAGGTCATAACGAGCAGGTGAGCTAATCACCACAGCTGTCTCCTATTTCTGCAATCAGCAGGTTGCAGGCAAGGCAGGACTGACAGGAGAGAGAGAGAGAGAGAGAGAGGATAAACAAGAGAGGGAGGGAGAAGCTGATCAGGAGGAAGAGGGATAGATAGACAGACAGACAGACAGACAGACAGACAGACAGACAGAGGGAGAAAGAGGGAGCCAGGCAGGGGCTGGAGTGGGGAACATGACACAACTAGATACAAGACAATAAGGATTTCACCTAAAGTATGTTTGCATTAAATTATATAATCCTGCCTCCTCACTGCTTCCAGATGAACCATTCAGAATGAGCAGCATCCTCTCAGTTCACCAGGTTTATTTACTTCCTAGAGCTGCTTCTGCTAACTCTAAAATGTCTCAGTGACAAGAAAAACCCACCAAATGCACTGCTGTTGGTTGAAAGAGCGAACAAAAGAGTCTAAATGCACTCCCAGCAGCTGAGAAACTGAAGCTCACTGGATTACTTTAGGTTTTGATGGCAGTGTCCCCATAATAATCCAAAATTCTCACTGTTTGTACATTTTGCGGCTAATGTGGCTAACGTTACCATTAGCTTTTGATGATATGGCCAGAGGTGAGAGCGCTGTGCAAACTGTAATGCTAATGGACAGTCAGAGGTAGTGAAAACTAGGATTGGGTGGGTTACTGTGTTGTGTATTGTCTGTTGTGCTTTGTACAACTTAAACTCAGCTGTTTACATCCATTAGCTTCTCTCCTGCTCTCTGTGTTCACATAAACTGCATTTTTATGCAGCCAAATTACCAATATGGTTGTCCTCATTTACATATTTTTCTCTTTCTGTTGTCAGACAATGTAACACATGAAATGGTGACTTAAATGCATCCAGTTAACACTACATGTTAAGCAGCAGCCACTTCAGAGTCATTTCCCAAGCTGCAGCTTTGCACCCCTAAAATACTGATTTTATGACCATAACGTTGCCTAATAAACTCACTAAACAAACAAGTTAACCACAACAGCCGTGCTGTGAATTTGGCGACATTTGCATGTAAAATGATAATCAAGAAAGAAAGTTAGAAGCTATAGAAACATATGGTTTCCACACTGTCAATCACAGACACAGAGACAGTCTTTTTCCTGAAGGGGGCGGGAACAGCAGTAGCTCAGTTGCATTTAAAGCTACAGACGCTGACCATCTATTTAGATTAGGACTAAAGCTTGCAAATATACAGTCATGGTGAAATAAACCATCTTTGTAGTATTTTGTGCTAAAATATTAAATATTTTCTGAAGACAGATGAGAATTTAGTTAATGTGCTCAAAACCGTAAAATGTGGGACCTTTAACGTTGCAGAAGGAGTGAAAATATAAGTTTCATTCTACAGTGGGTCTTGCTCTTTGATATGTTATTTCTAGAGAACTGAGTACAAGGTGTGTGCATATCTTAAGGGTTGAGATATAAGACATTCAGTAGGCTTCACAGTCAGGTCATGTGCATTCGATACAGGTATGGACTTACTGTTCCCATGGAGTTAAAATGTGTGGATCTGCTGTATATTAGATGAGGTCATGTTCAGGGGCATGTATGCAGTTTGAAATCTAACTCTATTGTTGCAGCAAAAATCAGATTTTTGTTTGTGTCACCAAAAAAAGTCAAATATGTGATAGAATATGGTTCAATAAATGAGCATAGATGAATGTAAGCTGAAATTAATTTAATACTCGTTTGTCAGTCTTTCCAAAACAGCTTTTAAATCACAGTCCTTGAGTGTGCGAGAATATTGGACATTATTTATGAGATCAAAAACAACCTCATGCGATTCAGTGAATTCTAATCCTGTTAGATCTGACAAAAAGTTTAAAAAAAAAAAAAAATCAAGCCTCATTGTAAGCTTCCCTCGGCTTTGTATTCATGGTAATTCACACGCTGATTAAGTAGCTGTGGGGAAACGCCCAGTTGCTTGGCTACTAACTTGCAAATAGATGGGTTTGGCATGCAGTTGATTATTATTTTTTGCTAATGTTGTAATTATGGTTTCACATAGTAGCAGGTGTTAAACATAATCTTTAGCACTCATGGGATTCCTCCCACTCCTGGCACTGTTTTTATTTTATATGGCCCCAACTAAAAATCACCAGAGAAGACTGGATTTGGTGTTGCTTTTTCCTACTTTGCTTGTAATCTTTTCCTGACCGGCTGTACGCACCTTCTCTTGTCTTTCTGCCACACATAATCTTTTAAATGGTAGCTCCAAAATCATTAGCAATCTCTGTGATATTTCATTTCAGTCTGTGTTATTTCATGGACCAGTGACTCTGCTGCGCAGTAGATATGAAATGCCGTCCCAGCATGGCTGCAAGCTGCTGTCAGGTCCATATATTACACTGTCTTATTATCTCAGGGTCATTCTTCGTCATTTTCACGGGAAACTAAGCCAAAATCACTAATTTGTGCAGCGGTGTCACGTACACGAGGAGGAGGCTAATGGATGCTGCATGACTTAGTTTCTCAGCAAACTCACTTTTCTGTCCTCTCTTGGCCTCTGCTGTTATTGTACTTTTTAATTTTAACCAAAAAAAAAACAAGACCTTGTCATAAAGTTAAGATATTTTATTCATAGACAGGCCACTTTGTCTTCTTATAGAAAAACTGAAAAATCACTTGTGGTAAATCTGTGACACCATGAATGTGATAAAATAGATGGAGTTACATTATTTTTTTAAAAATAAATTTTGACAAGAAATGCCATTAACAAATTAAACAGTTCTTCATTTTCTAAAGTAGTCATTACTATCTCCATACTGCAAAGACTATCTCAGGCAAATTTTTAAATTCTCTTAGTTAGGGGTCGAACAAAGTGTTTTTTTTTTTTCCAGGTCAATTTCAATACTGATTATTCCAAATCAAGGAGACCAATACTAACTGACATTTAGAAGCGATATACATCTGTAGAAAACTTAAAGATCTTGGTACTAAAATTCAGACTAACACACACTCCAACACAATCCTTTGCTAAAATGCCTGTGTTTATTTGTGATTTTCATATATTTGATTTTAGCATTTATTCTTCAGTGATGGTACACTCTTATTTGTAAAATCTAACCAATCAGACTACAGATTGATGACTACAGACAGAGAGAGGCGACTGCGTTCCTAAGAAGGATTTTGGCAGTTTTGTTGTTAATGTCAAGATTTTGTACATTTTTGTGTGCTAATATCACAGTTTTGGACACTTGTATACATTAATTCCCTGGTTGCTGGCACTGACATACTTTGAAATTAATTTATTTTTTATTGGGAATCAGTCCAAATAATAATAACGATAAGGATAATCTGAAAAATGCTGAATATCAGATCCAGTATTTAGCCTGCTTCTCCTCCTAACCAAACCAGGTGGCGCCTTCCTCTCTATTTATTTCCTTTTTTACGAAAAATCAATCATGCATGTTGACCCATGAAGCAGAAAACCCATTACAAGTATTTGGATCATTTAATTTAGCTCAAAGTAAGAACACCAAACTGTAAAAATACTTCACTAAAAGTTAAAGAGTTGTTTTTAAAGCCTTGCCTCAGTAAAGAATGTCACTGTGCAGCAAAATGGTCCCTGTCAGCGTTTTACTAACTCATATATTGTGTTTTTGGAATAATATTACAGCTGCATATGTTGCATTCTACAGCAGTAGATGTTTAAAAATGAGCTCCTTTTACTTCTGTTTATACTTTTGCGAAGAATAATCCACAGCAATACATCATATTCTGTACGATCAGCAAATGTTTATAGTGTCATTGTGCTGTGAGAAACACATCTTTCTCCAAAAAAAAAAAAAAATCTGCTTTTTGTGAGCTCAGGAAAACTGTTGT
This sequence comes from Amphiprion ocellaris, assembly GCF_022539595.1. Lineage (NCBI taxonomy): Eukaryota > Metazoa > Chordata > Actinopteri > Pomacentridae > Amphiprion > Amphiprion ocellaris. The sequence goes on along the minus strand of NC_072784.1, from coordinate 13,582,870 downwards.
GTTTGTAGCTTTGTGACATTTTCCAACTGATCAAAAGAAGTTATTAAAATTTGTTTATAAAGAAGTAGGAAAGTGTTCTCAATTCATGAGAATAACTTAATCTTTAAAGTTGATCTCATACATGTAAAATCACCAGGCTTAGAGATATGTGGTTTTTCACTGCCTTTTCGCTGAATATGATAATAATAAGCTGTCAGACAAATTTTGTGAAGTAAAAAGCACATTACTTGTCTCTGAGATGTAGTGGAGCACTAATAGAAAGCTGCACAAAACGGAAAAAATACCTTGAATTTGTACCAAAGAACAGTATTTGAGTAAAAGTACTTTCTACTTTGTAAAATATGCATGCTGGTTGTGGAAACTTCAAGAATTCTCCCTTCACTGGTCTGAATATTGATCACTGTTGGGTCCACTTCAGAAATGTTTTACCAAAAAAGATCAGTAAGACATATTTCTCGTTGCGTTGTTTCACATGACTTCCTCCACTCATCAAATTCATGAGCTAGTTTAGCTTCCTCTCTGCGAGGCGTCTTCGGGCCCACCACCTCCACAGAGGAACCACCACGGGGTCTTTTTTCCAAATGTGGATGTGGATTTCTTTCTACAAGGATCGTTTGATGCAGCAAACCCTCACAATCAAACTCAGCAGGGATGCAACTGTCTAACCAAGTGTTTGGATATGTGGTCAGTGCTGCCTAGTGAGTCTGAGCGGATCAGTCTGAGCACCAAGGCGAGCCAAGAATGCCCTTCAGCGTTCACCTGGGATCAAGTTTATCTCTACCACAACACTTCTGAAAGCAAAAAAGGCTGATGTTGGACAGGATTTCTTTCAGTCACATTTTGTACTCTTGCTTTAAAATCTACACATGGAAGATAAGATGTTGTAAAAGCAGGGAAAAGATTTTGGGAGTGGCAACTAATCTGTCATTAATGCGTAGTTTTGGTGAGGCAACACTTGGTAGGAAGAAGACTGTGTTTAAAATAAGTCTACAGCTTTTCTAGTGGCTCTTAGAGGCTGATGTTAAATACAGAGGTACCTCTTAGATACACTTGTTCAAATCGGAAACCAATTCTAAAGAAGAATAATGATGCGGAACGTCCAATCCTGCGATTTCACGGGACTGGTACTGTGGGCTTGTTATGTGTTAAAACCCTGGACATCTTATTGTATTTATATCTGTACTTTTGAGTTTCGCAGGTATTGAACAAATTATGAATTTGACCCAGTAGCGATGATCCGCCCAGATGTTTCACATTTTATCCTGAGGTGGACATGAATATGTGCAACACATTTTATGATAATTCATCCAATTCTTCTGCAGACATTTTGCTCAAAGATATAGGTGTTTTGTTTTTTTTTTCCACTGTGGGAGCTCCGGAAGGGAAATATTCACAGGAGCCAGCCCCATATGCAACCTTTTTAGCCTTTGTTTCCATGGCAGTGTTGGATGTGACAGATCCAGGTGTGGCAAAACAACAAATAGTAGCTTCTGGAAGTAAATCCAGTTCTCTTAAGGAAATAGAGCAATTGAGGGCTGTTATGTTAGCATATATGGTGGAAGCTTAAGTTGTTGATAGTGATGTTTAAGAGGATCAAACTGCAACTCAGTGAGGACATCAATAGGGCAGAAAAAAGATAGAAAAATGAGGCTTGTTGTTCTTTGAAAGTTTAAGATAACGATTCTGTGCACATCTATTTCATGAGGCAGGTAAGAGTTGGACAAGTTTTTCCAAAAGTCTCAAACAGAATCCTGCATGCTGTCTAACTTGCAAAATTACCTATATTAACTAATTAGTGACATTTTGGTGTTAGACATCCATCTGCTTGATGATGCAGCTCATAAACTAATCTTTGGGCTTTTGGAAGTTAGGCTGTGTGCAGGAGCCTCTTCAAGTTTAACCAATCAGTGTTGAGACTTGCACAGCAGTTTTTCAGGGACGTTCAAACGTACTTATCCAGGAATAGGTGCTTTTTCTCCCCCATAAACGGCCCTGAAAGATGTTCAACAGGAATGTTTCTTGCAGTCAAAACATGCACGGTTCTGGCATTAGCCTCATGTCAGGCAGCTAGTGGTGCTGCTAGTGAAGTAAGAGGATCACCAAAGTTAGAAAAATCCACCACTTCAGGACCACAAGTGTCTTTTTTTCATTGCAGTCTATCCACTTATTAAATAATAGTTTCATTCTAGACCAAAGTGGTGGGCTGGTAGATGACATTGGCATTCATAGTAAAATAAATGTATTAATTGCAGACCTGTGACTCGACATAAACTCCAGCTTCCCATGAGTTGAGTCAGAGTCGCTCCACACTCATCCTCCACTTAACCTCCTCTCCTTTCCCGCATTGACAATGAATGTTAACTATGTGCCGCAGATCCATCCATTTTGAGCACAGTCCCCGGGGTTACATGGCTGGTTTATTCATAAAATAATGTGTCTCTGTTTTTGAAGCACATGTGACTGGAGCCAATGTTGTTGTTGCCACATTGACCTGAGTTAATGGGTATTTTGTTTTGAACCTATTAGTCGCCATTGGGGAACTCAACTGCAAGCCTCATTGGATATTAAGAGATAAATGAGGCTTTGCTGCTGGTATTGATCACATCAGGGTTTCAGGAAGCTGCCAGGTCTTATATATCAATAATGTTTGCCTGAAGATAGAGCAGATGTGAGGGAAAGTCTTACAAAACAGAAGTTGTCTTTGACTCTGAGCCCTTTTAAAAGGGTTCCTCTTGAAATTCCCTGAAATCTCAGTAGGTCTAGCCTCTTTAAGACGGCCTTTTCGTGCCGCCGATGTCAATGACTATAATCTCAGCAATCCATTAAGCACATCTTAGCAGCCATAAGGGGCTGACAACATCCCAAGACATTCTCCGAACAACAAAACAACCGCTATAGCATATATTGCAGCTTGAATAAGTGTCTGGCTGTAGTGCATCGGTTTAATGTGAGTCCACACATGAAACAGCGAGGCCCGCTAAGAGCCCTAACTGTGATTTAACAGTTTGACAGACGGAGGAACAAAAGAGTGCCGCAGTCTGTTCAGTCGAGCCGGTGGGACCTTAAATCTTCAGTTTGATGGAAAAAACTGATATTCCTCAAATAAAACATGAGACGCAATATTACCTCCCAGAGACGTTCTTTTAGTGCATGCAGCTTCAAAACTTCATCTTTGAGTGCATACATTGAAGCCTAACCAGTCAAGCTTTACACTGAACAGAGAGACCACATACTGGTTCCATACTGCACTAAATTCTGTATTATAGATTCAAAAGCCAATAACAGGACCTGTTTGCCCCAAATGAACTTAGTCTACTCTTCTAAGAAAGTAAATGTTGTACATTGCGACATGTATAATCTGGGTATGCTCTCCAGGATAAAGCAGCATCTATGTAGATGCCTAAATATTTATAGGAGGAAAAAAGAGAATTAAAGTGTACTCAGAGACCGAAAATGATTTCTTGCACCTTCGTTGGACATGGAATGCATTATATTGCTAGCTTCATCAATCTGTTAAAGTGGCATAATGTGAAAAAGGACATCCGCTGTGTAAGAATTTCCCTGTATCTAATACACTGAGACTCTGTGTGACAGCTCACCTGTCTGAGGTGAAGAAAAGTCCACGGAGTGGCTCTGCTGTTAGTTCCTGATCCATCCCGTCTCCATGTCAGGGATAATTTATGATTAGAAAGAAATAATTTAGCCTGTTGCATAAATATGCACAACTTTCTTGTTCTGGAATTGCGTATATGAATCCAGCTGCTGTCTAATGCTGAAGATATTTAATAGATTTAGAGACAAGATGCCTATAAACAGCTGGAAGCAACAAACTGAACTCTAGCTCCTGTTTGCGTTTTTTTTTGTTTGTTTGTTTTTTTTTTTTAACAAACAAGTCTCATTGATCTGAGCTGTTCTGTCTTCATTACAGTAAAGTTTCATTTTCATTTCAGCCTGTAGTGGATGTGAAATTGTAGAGCCTCAGCCACGAAAGAGATGCTTTTGGATTGCAAACTGTATATTTCCTGCTCTGTGTGATGTTTTCAGGACAATATTGGTGTTGACATGAGGGAAAAGCCTTCCCCAAATCACTTCACACAACTTGTGCCTGTCTGTCCCTAAATGTGACAGCATGCAGCTCAGACATGTATTGAAAGTGATAGGGAAATTTCTCTAGGTCCAGCCTAGTTAGAATGTTGTCGCAGCTTTTATGGACAACTGAGCAGGAAGCTTAGTCAGACTTGAAGCTGATACATTCAAATGCCATCAGATTAGAAAGAAATGCACATCTGAAACCCCTCTAATTTATCCTTGCAATACTTAGGTGTGAAATGTGAACAGCACAGGTGAACACACTTGAGTCTGTCCTAACTTTAACTCCCTGTGCTCAGATTGTAAGAATCAGTGTCACTGAATCAGACCAGGGTTGCACTGTGGCTTGATCGTTAGCACTTTCGCTTCACAGCTAGAAGATCTCTGGTTTGCATCCTGACCTTCCTACGATCTTTCTGCTTGGAGTTTGCATGTTCTCCCTGTGCATGTGTGGGTTTTTCCAGGTGCTCCGGCTTCCTCCCACTGTCCAAAAACATGCTGAGGTTAATTGGTGATTCTAAATTGGTGATTCAGTCCGTAGGTGTGAATGTGAGTGTGATTGTTTTTCTGTATATGTAGATCTGTGATAGACTGGTGACCTGTCCAGGGTGTCAACTGCCTTCGCCCTAAGTCAGCTGGGATAGACTCCGGCCCCACCGCCACCCTAATGAGGATTAAGCGGTGTATAGATAATGGATGGATGGATGAATCAGATGAGAATGAACCTCCATTTGACTCATGTTTTCCTGATACTATTGATACACCACTGAAATGAAGACGAGAGCCAGTCAGGTTTCCTGCTGGTGATGAGGAGCTGCCACAGGTCTTTCACCCCTTGGCCCATTACTCAGCCTTACATCAGCCCAAACAGAGCCAGCCGGACTGTGACAGGTGTGATGGAGCCCCACCGGCCATCACCGACTTATTAAAACTAATGACCAGCTGTGTGCGTGATGCCATTGATGAGAGTGGGGTGACAGCTCCGAGTCCATAAGCTATATCTGGACACCTCCTGACTTGACTGACGTGTCGGACGAGATGGAGAGCGAAGGAGAACATGTCATTTTAATATTTAAAAATATCTGCTGCAAGAAGAAAGTGCTGTTGAAGGGAAGGAGAGCAATACAATTATTATTCAGTGAGTACACGATGTTCAGCACACATTTTTAGTTTTTTTCTTACTTGATGTGTTTCTTCTGAGGCGCAATCTGAACCTGAGGATCCTGAAGATTACAAACTATAAAAAGGAGAAGAATGTAGTAGCGCAGGGGCACAGGGTTCTAATATAAATACATTTTATTTCACCTTTTCTGTTTTCAGTGGAGACACACTGCCTTACTTACTGAGCAAAGTTTTTTTTCTAAACCAAATAGGACGTGTTCAACAAAGAGGTGACTTTTGGCTTGAAGGAACAGTTGAGAATTGTGCTTATTGGCTCCTTACCCAGTTTGAGCTCAGAGGATTGATATCAGTAGAAGAAAAAAAAAAATGCAACTGAAGTTAATTAAAATGTTTTGTCTCATTTTTTGGACCCTCACATAAACAGGATTAGTGAGAATTATAGCTCTCGGTGATCAGCTCGAACTTCTCCCCAAATGAAACTTTTTTGTTTGTGCGTTTCTATTAATTTATGTGTTGGTTAGACAAGATACTTCATGTTCAGGAGCTATATTTAAAAACATAACTTACCTTCCAATTAAGGTCCCTGCAATCTGAGAAGTTTGCCATCCGTGTTGCAAGTTTAATGTGAGGATGTTACTGTTTCACCCTCATTAATGGCTCAGGCTTCTCTTGAGTGGGCGGAAAAGGTCTGACTGACTCATAGCTGTGGAACTCAACTGTGTACCAAAGTACCTGCAACTTTTACTCTCAGGAATGTTTTTAAGGTACTAAAAGGTTTCTTCGGGCCATTGGTCATTTGCATTTCCACTGTGGCCTAAAGACCTGCCGAGATATTTCTGCAGAAACTTGAGACATTTTAGAGTGTCCCAAGCTTTTGTGCATTTCCCCACCGCCAGAAAAATCCCTATTGAACCTCTTTCATATTTACTTTGGGGGAGATAAAAAGAGTAAATACTTGATAAACTGCAGTGTAGGTCTCAACAGTAATTGGTTTAACTTGTGGACGACAAACGCTGATTTATTAAACCCACAGCAGACAACATGCGCCATTTTTCTGCCCTCGAGTAGAAGCATTCTCCCCTCTAACATTTACAATTTACAACATAAAATTAGCCATAGAGATTAACATAGCAAACAGTCCATTGATCTATTTCCTTTGTGCTCATAGAAGTAGAGTTTAGGCCACTATTTCTTGTTATTTTGATGCATGCTGAGTTCATTTTGCCTTTGAAGTTGCTGGATCCTCCATTGCAATGGAGAAAGAAAGGTTGAAAGGGCCAGTTATGGCGGCATTCCTGTAAATATTCTCACCAGCCCCAAGTTTATGAAGTGGAAAGTTGCTTCATGTTGATGTGTCGAACAACAATGGAGAAAACAAACTGTACATACACAAAGGTTGTTGCTGAAATAAACTGCTGAAACACAGGACAAATCAGAAATGTTTAGAGCTGCAAGCTCCAAAGTTCCTGTACTTTTGAAGGATACTTTTCCCCAGCACGGACTATTAGGAATTCCAAGAAACCTAATTAAGACTCCATTCCCTACCTCCAAAAGGATCCTGGTCCCTGAGGAAACTTCCTTCAGTGGAAAAGGCCATATAAAATTGCTGGTAGAAGTAGCCATGTGGCTGAGAACCTCTTCTGGCTTCTTCTCTTGCAGAAGGCAGCTCAGGTTTTACTCTCTGGTTAGAAGGATGGATGGTGTGGTTTCAGTTTGTTGTCCAAACAACAGATTAAACAACATACAATTTTGTAATGCTTTCTTTCCTACCACTTCTCCACCGGAGAGGATATTTGCCTAGCAAATAGCCTGGTATGCATGGATCCAGTATGCCAGATAAGCATTGGCAACAATATGGTGTTATTATGTGCCATTATGTGACCAATCCACAATAAATACTTTTGTAAACATTCTATAAAATGCAATGTTTTCATTGTCAGTTGCATACATTAAGTCACAGTGGGCCATTTGTATGCGCCACACTAATACTTGGGCTTGTACCTGATGTAAAATAACCCCAGTGAGTTCTACACTGATATATACAGATTTTAAATTTGGGAAAAACAGACCACTGCTACTAAGTATCAGAGGGTGAGCTGACAATTCGTATTAAGACAGAAAAAGCTGGATTAGTGCGGTAACATCCCCAGTGATACCGAGAAAAACCTGACCCTCCAGTTATTTGCTCCAAAACTAAAAGATACAACATATAGTGAGCAGCAGGTGCTGCTAGACATATTTTTTTCAGTCAGACAGCGAGGGTAGCTGTTTTTCTCCAGCCTACACTCAATATATTAAGCTACACTAACCCCGTCCTGACTGCTGCTCCGCACAGACATTAGATTTACATCAATCATAGCATGTCACTTTCAGAGGGGAAAGCAAATAACCACATTTCCTTAAATATTGAACTCTTACTTTAAGGCACCATTGGAGCTGATAGGATGGCCTTTTGCATATTGGAGAGTCAGGAGCCCGGAGTTTGTATATGATGATGGATTATACTGCAACACTTATGTCAGATTCTGTCTGTCCTGATCTCCACTGCCTCTGCTGCAGTATCCTCTGTCTGTAACATCATGTTGAGTTTAAAAGGAAACTTAAGATGAGCTGATCCTTGAAAGCTGTCTAAGTTGATGGATATTCAGTTTAGATTGATAAAGATTATCCATCTATTCATCCATCCATACTCTTCTGCTTATCCTGAGCTTCATTTTTTTGCCTTTATGATATTGTGGCATGTCTAAAATGCAGATGGAAATTAGCTTAAAGCTAACTCTGGTGCAATACATCAAATGGAAACATTTATGTTTAATATTGTACATGGTCCCTTTTTAAATAAACTGATAATAATAATAATAATCTATAAGTGAATAAGTAACGGGGGTCGGGTGCATTGCAAGCCAGGCGTGTTGACCCCTGGCATCACAGACTGATGGAGAATCACTGAAATGCACTGAAATGGATGAGTTTGATAATGTGGCCTCTCTGATGATGATGAATAAAAGAGGAAATTAAAGCCGAAAGGCTTTGCCAAAGGGAGCAGCTGCCCATCCGAAAGCAGCAACATAATCGATCATGTCCTCTGTTTCCGTGACCCCTGCACTCCCTCGCTGTTTTCTGCACTGAGCTGAAAAAGTCCTAAACACACAACTGGCTCTGAAGACAATAACCTCGGTTAGAGTTCAGCCACAGGGATTTAATTCACTTTGTCACTTAAGAGGGGTATTTGTCTGTTTCGCTCCTCTCATTTTTTATCTCTCCTGCTCCCTTTGTAGTTTGTATCCTCATCGCTCAGCCTCCACTCTCTCCACAGGCATAAATAACCGGCTGGCAGCAGCGCCTGCAATCCTTTGTATCCTATCGCGGCCCTGCCTCACTTATGTGCCGCCCTGTAAAAAACGCATTATAGACTGGCTTGGTAAAATTACATTAGGGGTTGCAATGATAAATATGTTCCATAAAACTCTGAACATGTCACATAAATGACAGAATTTGTTTAATGCAACAAGAAATATGCTCCGGGATGTGTTTAAGCTTCACGACGAGCTAGCTTAGCATGCAGGTAGCGGGGTGCCGTGCATAAAACCGTAATGATGAGTGAGGCTGCTGGAACCCCTCCTTTCTCATGCTCAGTGCCAACCCTGTCGCTAACGCAGCATCTCCTCTACATTATTTATCCCCACAGCAGTACAACCACTTTTACTGCTGCCACACAGCGGAGAAAGTGCACATCTTGCAACTCAAAGACCTTTTTCATAAACTTATCTTTCAGTAAGTCCTCAGGATAAAGGGTCCCTCTCTCTTCTAACCCTCCAGCCTCCCTTTCTGCTGGGTTTTTTTTTTATCATAAAACGGCTGCTAAATTCCCCCATAATGGATATTGATTTGTCAAACAATAACACCAGATCACAACAGCCGCCCAAACTAACAAAAAAAAGTGCTGTAACCTTGAAAAGTTAGAGGCGAGAACTGATAAAACCGGTTTCCTGGCTGTTATGCTTAACATTTCAATTTACTCTTCAGTGGTTTTCACATCATATCCTGCCTGCCAGCGAAAAGCAAATGGGATGAGCAGGAGAAGAAGTGTCTTATTACCTGCTTATTCTGTAATGGGAAAATACAAGAGGGCTGACGGGTGGGATGTCATCCAGTGACAAGCGAACACAAGCTCTCAGCTCTTTTTTTTGAAATTTGCAGAAAGGAATGTCAGTGTTTCATAACCCCAACCTCACAGCCGACAGAAAATAATAGCAAAGTCAGCACACAGCATCTGAATGAACAAGTTTCTTCATCCGGCCTCAAACAAAGCGTAATATTACAAAGGCAAAGCTCTCATCATCTGGTCTTTCTGTTTATCGATTTACAGCAGGAAATGGTCCGTCCGTATCACTGAATCAACTCGATATAATGAAAAAGATGTTTGAACGGTGGCAGATATGGCGAAGCTCTTTTCTTGAGGTGCTTTGTTGCATCGGTAGTATTTATACATAAATATGGTGATGCACTTTAGGGGAATTTTGATGCTTTGGACAGCACATGGACCGAGAGAGATAAATAAGGAGGCCAGTGGGAATGGGGGAATATAAAAGAAAAGATAACATCCTCTTTCTGGAGCAATAATCTGCCAGTTTTTCTTCTGTTTTGCTTTGGCATCGTGTCAGCGAGGCGTTTGCAAAGCGGCGATAACAAAAATCGGATTGTATGGAAGACAGCAAGTTGAATTCAGAATGAGAGAGTCTCTGAGAGGGATGACTTTACAGATGCAAAGATGGAAACTGTAATTTTTCCTCCATTCTTGCTCATATAATATATATTTGCATTTCTTTGCATTAGCCAGGAGCAGCATGTGTAAGAGTGTAATTTGTGGGCGGCTGGTGTTAACAACTGACCTTTCATCATGACGGGAATGTACACTAATGGCCGTGTCATCTTTGGCTTGGACTCTGTGGGAGGCGAAACAGGCGAGGTCATGCAATGTTTGCCGCTCTCCTCTTCCAGACATTCGCGCTCGCAGCTGTGAATGCTAATGAGACGTGTTTTGTTGGTCAAAAGGCATTTTAATTGGCAGCCGAGATGCGCGCACTCTCTCGCTTTCCAGGTTGGCTCTCAGACCTCTGGCTTGAATAGGAAGGGGGAACTAATGCGGTGTATTGGCAGCGGCCGGGTTTGACTTTCTCTGACATTTTATACAGAAGCTTGACTCAATTAAAAATGTTCAAAAAGTTAACAGACAGAAATTTTGCTGTTGTTTTGACACAAAGCGTGAAATTGGAGCAGCGTTAATTGTTTTCAAATGAATTCCATTTAGCTGCGGAAGAACACTCGGTGGAAACAAGGCTGACCTTGTAAACTGATTTAATTCTAGTGTCATGTGTTAACAAAAGATCGCCTATTAACTCATCCGTCAGACACAGAGCAACTTTAGCTTCGAGGTTACACGTGATAATTTGAGAATTTGTTAACATAAAAAAAAACAATGCAACTTTAATAAAAGGAGAGATAAACAGTAAGTTTCAGTTTTGACTACATTTTTACCAAAAATGTCATGTCCAAAATTATTCATTTAGTCATTCAGTCATCCATGGCAAAGACATTTTTTGCCATCACATCAATCAAACTGTTCTTTTTATTGTCAACAAGCTTTCTGTATGTCTCCACTGGGATTTTTTGCAGTTGGAGTCTTCACCGATTGATTCTCCATGGGACTCAGGTCTGAACTCTGTCTTCTGTTAACCGTTTCTTGACCTTATTTGATGAATGTTTTACATCAATGTCTTGTTGGAAGCTCCACTGCTTCCCAAGGACAAGTTATTCTGCAGACTACGTGATGTTTTCCGCCGGAATCTTAATGCAGTCCTCATTTCTCATGGTGCTGTTTACTTTGACAAGGTTGTCTGGTCCATTGGCCGAAAAACGCATCCAAATTATTACATTCCCAGCACCATGTTGAATACTTTATCTCATCCAAACACAGAACTGATGACCAAAAGCTTTCTTCTTAATCAAGTCGAGCTTTTGTGCATCTGTCTTGGAGACATGGCGTCCTTCTTGGTTGGTGTCCAACATGTTGCTACCAGAGCTGCTCAGATTCATCATGACGCTCTTAGTGCTGATCCTTGGATTCTTTCTGGCTTCTTTCTTGCCAGTGTGAAGGAGTCATTTTTGGCTTCCTTTGAGACTTTTCCCAATGTGGAACTCCTTGTGCTTTCTGATGATGCTTTGCACTCTGGCCACTGGCACTTGGGAACACTTGCAGCTCTCTATCAGTAATGTATCCTGGTATTAAGCTCACTCAGCTCTTTGGCTTTAACCATGACTTGCAGTTTACTGACTAGAGAACTACTGCATCAGCTCTTCTTAATTTGTCATATATTAGAACACTCTAGAGTATTTTTAGAGATTACCAAGCCCGTTTGGAATGATATAAAAGCTGCATTTTCTCAAAAAATTGCCAAATGTGCCAAAAATAGAAATAGATAACACAGTATCTTACCATCTTTTCTTACTTGTTTATGTGATTTCCAGCCACAAGAGACCTCTAGAATTCACTATAAATCCAAATTTAGCAGGGGTATGAGTAATTTTGGGGTATCTAGTGGCTCACTGGCATTGATGAAGTGCCAGCTGAACACAGGTTATTATGGCCTTGTTTATTATAGACAACTTTCTCCCGGGACACCTGCGACAAAAACCTCCTCATGCGGACAGTGCTAGTCAATATTATCTATTTTCAGTGGTGCAATTTACCCGTTAAATGAGAATTGATAGGCCCCATTTCTTTTCTCTTTTTTTTAGCCAAAAATGCATTTTTCAAGCAGAGCAGGGTCCCCTGTGCTACTTTACATTCCTGGACAGGTTTGAGAACTCATTACCTTCTCCCATCTGACAGCTCTACCTGAGGTGGCAGCTCAGCGGAGAAGTGAGGAAGAGGGGGAGGCGAAGACAGGGTCAGCGGCAAGGCTTTGCAGAATAACAGAGCCCCACTGTCAAGGTTTTTGTTAGCATCTTTGTCATCGAGTGGCCAAAGAGGAGCCTCTCTGTCTGGCTGAGGTCTAATGGGATCCTGACCCAACCGTGGTCCTGTCTGTCAAACTCCATCTGTCTTGACAAAGGAGCGAGAGAGGGGTGAGCAGCGTCCCCATGAAAGCATTTCCTTCCCTTAGAAAAAAAATACAGAGGCGAGAGAGCTGTTGACGGTAGACATTTGGGAGGAAGTGGCTGCTCTGAAGGAAAATGTTCGGTCCAATCTGTGCTTGCGTCATGCACAAATGGCAGGGTGATTACGTTTAATGGTACAGGCTCTGCCCAATTAGCCAGGGAGGGTTAAATGGAACAATCTCGGCAGGGTTTGGGCAGCCGCGCAAATGAAGTTCATCTGAGGCGTCATTAGAAAATGCTTTCATTCAGGAGGAGTCAAGGTAATGTGGTGCATGTCAACACCGGGCCAATGAAACTGAGGTCTGTGCAGTGAAGTTGTGACTCAGCAGCGTTTAGTGTTAACCCTCTGAGCTCCAAAAGACACTGGTGGGTGTAAATGGGATGGTATCATTTAAAAATCAGCACAAAATAGAGTATTTATTAAAGCCAAAAATTGCAAAAATAGAAAAACATGTCATAGTTTTAACTTTCTTATGGTCCTTGAACTAATCACATATGATTTCCACATCCATCAGGAAAATTAGCCAAGTCTAAGCTTAAAATCATTTAACTTCATTAAAGTCACTTTATTCTACATGTCAGATCTAAAAATTGTCCAAAAAAACATGTGCTCTACCAGATTCTATATTAAACAAAAAGTTCTGTAGTCCTTGGTACAGCTGAAAAGACATAACAAGACTCTGACTAAGGGGTCATTTAGATAAGAAAAGATGCATTGTTTAAACTGTTTCTCACCTGTTGCAATTTGTCAATCAACCTGAGGTCCAGCCAGTGGGTCTGAAAGCTATGCTTTTAGTTTTTTTGTGTTTTTTTTTTAAAGGCCCTGAATTACACTATTTATCAGAACCAAAAACTTTGACAACATAAATACCTATGGATTTTCAACTTTCCAATAGTCTTTGAAGTAGTCATTTTTGCTGCAGAAAAAATGGAAAACACAATAAAATCTAAGCTTAAAATTGGGATATTTTATCAAAATTACTTTATTCAACATGTCTCATTTTAAAATGAAGATAAAAATAAACTCTTTTAAATTAGATTCTGTGAAAAGCAAACTTTTTTTTTTTTTAAAATCCAGAATTTGTCGGTGCAACCATGAAACTATGAGTTACTCCACTGTAACCAACAGTCATGTGACAACAATTCTGATTGTTTTCGTCTGAACTGCAGGCTGCGTTTATACAGGGCAAATAAACAATAAGTATGTAAATTATAAACATAAGTAGTAAAATACCTATAGTATGTAGAACCACTATATTGTCCAGTACTGGAAACAGCCATGGGCAGTTACAAATATTGTACATGGTGATTCCAGGTTTTTAGAAAAAGGTTTTGAAAAATCAAAGAAATTCAACATTTTAAAAATATAATTTGTCTCATTTTAACTGTGTTAAACTGCACAAAATTAATTTTGGAGTTCTCTCTACTTCTAGTCATGGCTGTGCTGTTTGAATATAGAGTGAAGAATGAGCCCACAGTGAGTTAAAATGAGGCATTAGCTATAAACACCCAGTACTGCTTGAGGTTCAGAGAGTTAAACCACCATATTGTACCAGGCATGGTGTGTCTCTTCTTTAGAAGTCTGAGTTCATGCAGAATAATCCACCAAAAAAAAAAAAAAAATCCTGACACATCTTGTACCTGCAAATGACGAGTGATGCTACTATGAATATTTATTTGCCAACATCTTCACTCTGCTCCAGCAACTTGTGGTGTGTCATTTATTTTGTTCAGATACATATCTGTCGCAGCACCTCTGTTTCTCAGAGGTGAATGAACCTCTAATGTGGTACTTCATATTCTTCCCATCCGCACCACCTCTATGGCAGTATGGCGTTAGCCAGTCGATCAATCACATCCCGTAAACCATCCACGAGAGGGTCGGTGTCAATAAAGGAGGAGGAGCATGAAATGAAAAATCCATCTTAAAACATCGCAGCTATGAAAAACCAGCTATTGGACGTGCACTTTGCCTTGTGTTTTGTTGTATTTCTCAGCAATATAAAACATCAGGTCTGGTTTTAGCCCCTCAGAACTGAAGACAAAGTGTTTCGCTCTTGGCTCAGACTTTTTAAACAATCCTCTGCAATCAAAGGAGAACATTTCATACAATAGAGGCTGAGGTTAATAGCAGGCCTCAGAACAGTGCAGTCAAAAAGTAAAATGGTATTTTTTAGTAAGAGGCATAAATCCTGCTTTTTGTCAGCTGGAGTGCTGCTTGTTCTTTATCACTCTTTATGGTGATCGCAATCAACACTTTTGTGCTGAAGGATTTGGGGAGAATATACAACTGTGATTTTTGTGACAAATATTGCAATTCAATTTGCAGTTAGAAGTCAAGCTGTGGTTCAGTATTCACTATCTAATAGAATTGAGGCACATGCGTCATTACCACATGAGATATGATCAAAAGTTTGACTGTCACATATGAAATTAAATTATAAGGGTCAAAATCGCAATTTCAATTTGAAATCAATCAACTGTTCATCCCTACTCCTCATCTATATAAACAATTGACCTTAAATAGCTACTGTGTTAAAATCATGCAGGATGGGAAAATGAAATGGAAAATTTCCCCAAATGTATGCTGCATAATTGCAGATTCTGTCATATGAGGATATGGCTTGTTATAGCATTATATCCTTTAAATTGGCACTTACTTACCCCTCAGAAACATACTTTCCTGGATGCTAACCAACAGCAAAAACTAGCCTTCGCACTGTTGGATCTACACAGAAACAATTTTTATTAATAACCTCTGTGTCAAGCCTGAAGCAGCTGCCCATCTGTTTTTCTTTAAAAGTAGCCCCTTGCCTGTGGAGTCACTTTAGGGGGGTGACCACTGCTACCATGATTAGTGGTACTAGCACTCATTCTATACCTTCTGATTGCTGCCACAGTTGCCTGACCACTGATTTCTGTATCCTTTTCCATCTAAGTTTTACAATCAGGTTTTTCCAGCTCCTCTTGCGGTCCTTTTTTCATGTGGAGCCATGATGCATGCATGCAGACAGACACAGCACAGTGTCAGTGCAATTATGCTCACTGGTGTAGTCAGATTTGTTTCAATGACCACAGGTGTTCTAAATAGAGGATGTATTCACTTTTATTCCACTGAGTTTCTACTTTGGAGCCTGTTTTCAATATAGTCTTTCCAAAGTGTTTGTTTGTGATTGTTCATAAGAGAAAGTGCTCGACTTGTCAACTTTAATAGGAATAATAATGCTGAGAGGTGACAAGTTTGAATCATTTGACATTTGAGTGACGTTGCATAGGGTTGTTTCTACTTCTGTTGTCTACTCTAACTGTGTCTGGCTGTTGTTTGGATAATTTTATGATCTTTGCATTGGCAATAAAAGGGATTGTCATTATTTCGATTCTACCCACATTGTGAAGAAATCTCAGTGTGCTAGTTAGCTAAGGGGAGCTGACAGCTAACAAACACTAAAGCAATGCGAGCTGCTCTTGAGGGATTGGTGAGATGTTGAAGTCAAGGGGCGCGTAATCTGTATAGGCGGCTGCTGGCATTACTTACACCATGACACGTTGGGAGCTTGTTAGTGCTCGTCTTAGCTCAACTCCGAGTGTTTCCTCGAGAGTCTTCGAAAGTAGAGCTGCTGGACAGGTTCTACTTATGTTTTCTTTGTAGAAGAAGTGCTGGTCTGCAGCTTTTTTTTTCATGGGCAGCTTGAGAGGCAGAGTCAGGGGACATTAAAACAAAACACATACTACATACATTGACACCTTTTACCAAAATGCATCATTTACATAAGAGGATATGCACTCAGTTGTCTGTTTATTAGGTAAGCCGTACAATAATAGAATTTAATGCAATGTGTTTGTCGAGAGGTGTTGATTATTCAACAGTTTTTGAAGCTGCAGGCTGTAGTGGTGCTTTATGAATTGTGTTAAACAAGAGGTGTTTGTAATATTTAGTCCATATATAAGCTGATGTAAACATGATGGGTGAAATATTAGAAGCACTTCAACTCCAATGCATTGTGTATACTGTTTGCTAATAGCAAGTGTAAATGATTTTACAGTTCAGAATACAGAGATCGTACATCACAAACCGGAATCTGCAAGAACATCATATTGATGATTAAATTTCCATTTTGAAGTCAGGGGTCCGGAGAACATGTTACTCCTGATTTATTCTCCATCAGTCACTTCCTTTCAATCAGTCATTGCAGCGTCGGAGTGGATGGTTGTTGTGGTGTTTACTATTCATGATTGGAGACCTCACAACTGCAGTCTCATTTACATGTCGGCTTGTGCTACGCTAACGCACACACACTTTGCAAACAAGCTGCAGTTTTAACCGGATCTATTATTCATCGATGCCTCGGAGCCGTTCGGTGGCTCTCAGTGTGGGGTTTGAAGACGTGGTTGTCCACCTACAGTAGCTCTAATTGGAGCAGGATACTGGCTTGTTAGCACAAATGAAAGGAATCGAGGGTTTATGCTGAAGTCCAGTCCGGATGCTTTCTGCTTTTAAGTGATTATACGGGAAATTGCCCCCATTTTTTTTTATATACTTGTTGCATTTTTCTGCAAGCGCTACAGCTGTGCACATTTCTCCTGCAGAGGGAAATGTAGATAATGTGAGAATGAAAGAAGGTGTCCCTCTGGCAGCCTGCACTTATTGCCAAAGCTGTCCTTCACTGAGAAAAACACTTAACAACAACACCTGTAGCTGTCAGGGATCTCTGTGTGTGTGTTTGTGTGTGTTTGTGTACGCATAATCTCATTGCAATTCCAACACACACAAGGGATTTTTTCAGCAGATGTAAACCACCAGTCAAAAGTTTGGACACACCTCATTTAATGTTTTTTCTTTATTTTCATGACTATTTACATTGTAGATTCTCACTGAAGGTATCAAAACTATGAATGAACACATATGGAATTATGTAGTAAACAAAAAAAGTGTCAAATAAGTCAAAACATGTTTTATGTTTTAGATTCTTCAAAATAGCCACCCTTTGCATTGATTACTGCTTTGCACAGTCTTGGTATTCTCTGGATGAGCTTCATGAGGTAGTCACCTGAAACTTTAAAGGTGTTGATGACCAAGAATCTCCTCAAAAGAAGCATTTGCTTTCCTGGCACATGTGCAGCCAGCATGTTTGCAGTGAGGACAGTTGGTCACACATTTTGGGCTGCACATGGATGTCTACAAAGGGGACCATGCGGACCCTCACAAACTTGGATAGATGACAAAACTAATGTCATGTAGACTCCAACTGACATGTTGATGCAAAAAGCCATTCGGTCCATTGCCTGCTGTTTTGTTTGGGGTTTTTTTGTTGTTGTTTTTTGTTTGTTTTGGAAGAAACTTTTTGTGGCATTGTTTCTCTTTTTTTGTCAATGAATTGCTAAAATGATAACCTGTAAAGTGCAATTCAAAGCATGCACTAATAGCTGTGGCAAGTAAGTTAGCTGCACATAGCTGTAGCCACTATGCACGATTGCAGCATTGCAAATTTATGCAATAACTGTTCATGATACAAACTATTTCTGAAATCTGGATTGAAATGATTCTGCAGGGAAAAGCAGAGTGTTCCTCCCACATGTTTGAATTCGCAGATGGGTCCAATGTAACTGCAATTAAAATTCAACCCATTTTGAATTGCAAAAGAAATAGAAGATCAATATGTGATGCTCTTTTTTTATATAGTGTCAGAAACCTCTGTGAATATATTGCCAGTTGTTGGACTGATGGTGGAAAAATATCAACATATCGTCCAACTCTAGTGTGGGTTTTGATCTAAGCTAAACTAGCAGTCAAAAGTTTGGACGCACCTTTTAATTTAATGATTTTTCTTTATTTTCATGACTATTTACAATGTAGACATTGGACACACATTTTCATTTATTGTTAAAAGAGTTATAACTAAAGTAGCTACTCCCATCTTTGATTTTTATTATCAACATTGCCAAAACGCAGTAAGTGCTAAAATCTCCAGATATCCGTTGCTGCTTCCGCCCACTGTGCTCGACACACCTTGACACAGTGGTCCAGTCTAATCTGTAAACTGCTGCTGTTTCCTTTAAAAAGTACATAGTCTCAGCCTTCAGAATCCTCCACAGGAGCCTTGTGGTTTGTTTTTGTTTTTTTGGTGTTATATATTATCTTAATTGTTGTAGTATGATTCAGGCCATCTGCGCGTCTGCTGTCCATCGAGAACTGGCCCCATCTTTTTGTCATGCACACATCACATATATCTGTGTACTGACTCTCCACTGAGGATAAACATCTGTTTAGAAATCTTGGGAAAAGGGCGCTTCTTCTAATCTTGCACCTCAGCTGTGATTATCTAAATTCATTTTTTTACCCCTCTATCAAAAATAATCCCGGTCCTTATTGTTTTCACTTTCGGAATTTCTATAAAAACAAGAACTGCTGGAAGCTCAGGCTGCGTGACTTTTTATGGTGCAGATTTACCAAACTGTAAATATTAGTGTTCCGTCAAAGCCATTATGGAAGCCTATTTATCAGGGAAAGAAAAGGATAGTAAAAACACAGAATTTTATCTGTTCTGTTTTACATATTCAGTCACTAATGTTGGCATCACCAAGGCCGAGGATGTCCAGTAAATGCAGTTCATACATCAACCTGTCCTGTTTCTGCTCTTATACATTATGTATTGTTGCTGCATTCAGACGTGTGCAAATAGAGACAAACAACATGTGCAAATTCCAAATGGAAGTGCTTTGTTTTCATTAAAGCAATCTCGAAATGTGCAGTTTAAAAAGACACAACCTGGTGGTAAATTAGCCCCATCGATGTGCAGTTTAAGGTGTCTACGGTGAATCCCGACAGACATTGTGGCGAAACAGGTTGAGTTCTGAACATAGAGCAACACAGAACATTATTACCATCAAAATCAATCAGTCCTGTGTCTGTGGAATCTCTGCTAATGTGCCACATGTGTAAATGTGCACATACTGTCAATTTACAGAAACACTCACTGTTTCGCTGCTGTGTGAAGCTGCAGGTTTTTATTAGAGGATAGAATCTCTGTGGCGACAAATAGGACTATTGACTCAGTGACACCTTTCTGTGATCTTACTGGTTACAGTCTATAAGTTAACAAAACAGAGAAAATCAGTCATTAGTGTTTTTACATAGTTGTTCTTTCAAAAAATGGCAGATGGCTGATTTAAATACAGTTAAACTGTAATTAGTCACACTTTGTAAAATAAGTTTTGGCCTGTTTTTAACAATCAACATCTAAATTATTATTTTTTTCTGCGATTGTACTAAAAACAAGCAACAAGGAAAATTTGTAAAATTATTTACCATTTTTCACAATTATTTCAATCCTTAATATACGTATTTTTTTCTTTCTAGTAAAGGCAAATATCTGCAAAATAATGATATGCTTTGCTGAATTAAATACAGTAAAAATGTCAAAGAAAAAATTACTAATTATAAATATATTAATTTTTCAATGTGGATGTTGTTTCCACTTTTTGCTTGGTTTTTTACTGAATACCATTTAAGTTATTTTTTTCCGTGGTTTTACTAGTTATTATCTATAATTTAAGAAAACAGGGAAAATGTGTTGAATAAAATTAAGAAATTACCATTTGTCGGTCCTTAACATACACAATTTTTATTTTAAATAATGATGGATGTCTGTGAAGTAATTCAATTCAATTCAAACACTTTATTTATCCCCGAGGGGCAATTGAAAAGGCAATATTTGGTATATTTTGCTTCATTAAATACAGTAAATGGAAGAAATTACAATAGAAAAATTATGTGGATGTTTGTATGTATAGGTTTGGCCTAATTTTTAATATCTTATTTGTAAATGTTATTATCAGTAATTAAAGAAAAAACAGGCAAAATCTGACAAATGACAGTAAATTGTAAAAGAATAAAATAAAAAATAGAACTAAGAACTGTTAAAAAACAATCTTTTTTTAAAAAAATTAAAGACACATAAGCTAAGGCTTTTAAACTCCTGCAATTTTCATTCTGGACTGCTCTCTGTGCAGAAATGTAAAAACAAGCTCAATTTAATGTAAAATCTATTTTATTGTTAGTCGGATGGGTTGTTTCTGTCTTGTGAAGTGCAAGAACATATTCTTCTCTCATTCTGATGCTCTACAATGACTTCCTCACTGTTAAATTAGTTTTTTACGAGCAGAAAAGGGCTAAGCTCTAAATATTTGTGGCCTCCAGGACCTACAGAACTGAGCCAAAGAGACAAATGTGTTGGATATATATAGCATATTCATATATTTAGCATATTCTCTGCAGTAAATTGATGAAGGTCAGATTGGTATTTTCTCAGTGTTGCGGGAACACGGCCGCCCTAAATAATGTATTTTAATGCCTTTGTCTACAGTGATATTTTTACAATAGATCTCCACATCATCACTGATCAGCCCTGTCCCTGTCCCCTCAGGTGTTCACCAGGTACGGGAAGTGCTACATGTTCAACGCCGCCGAGGAGGGGAAGACGCTGCTCACCACTATGAAGGGAGGGACGGGGAACGGCCTGGAGATCATGCTGGACATACAGCAAGACGAGTACCTGCCAGTGTGGGGCGACACAGGTAAGTCTGGACACAATCTCATCCATCCTACTGACCTTGAATGCATCACAGAGAGAATCTAAAGAGTCACTCTGCTGCTCTGCTGTCTTCCAAACTTTTTATTCTAGTCTCAAACAACACCGTCCTTCAATTATGTTCTTCTTTCTCATCCTATCTTGCTCTGCCTTCAAGTGGAACTCATTCTCAACAGGTGCTTTAAGTCAGGAAATCACAGTTGCCAGGTGACTGAAAAAAAAAAATCACAAAAAAGCCTGAGATTGCCTTGGTTTTTCTTTTCAAAAATAGCTCAGTACAGTGTGTTTTATGTATAAGACTACCAGGTTAAAAACAAAACCATGGCATTGATTTAAAGTTTCAGTGTTTCTGCTCATGAAGTTGAGGACTTTCTTTGTCTTCACCAATTATTCGCTTGATTATATGATCCGTGACATTGAGCTACCTTGACTGACTTTAACTTCTGTCTTTGATTTGAGTAGATTGTATCTGTTGTGTGGACCAATGCGAAGCTGGCTCTGCAGATTTGTCACATGAATCACTCATTCCTGTTCTGAATGAGCACTTAACTCCAGGCTATCACAGTATTTCTCCACTGCACTGGGTGAATCCATCTAAAATCAACCAAATCAGTCATTTCTTTATGCACAGTAACTCATATTTAATGAACGCGAACTTTGCAAAATGTAAAATTTGAGATAAAACCATAAAATTCCTGTAGCATCATTTTCCTGTCCCATAGAAAAGACGAGTGTTGGACACCAAGATTGCTCATCATTCCTGCAGCTCACAATCTGAAACAGAACAAACTGGCAGAACAAGAACTGAACAGTATCAGAGGAGAATTTAAACAAACACGTACTGAATGTTCCAGACCTGTTTGATGAATGTGATTCGTACAAGCCACGATATGAAGCGAGAACACCCGTCTTCTTTCACAGTCATAATCTACATTCACAGGTGTTAAAATATGACCGTAATAGAAAATGAATTTGAGCCAGAAGGAATCATTTCTAGGAGATGATTCTGGTATCTAATGTGTGTCAAAATGAAACTTTTCATTTGCCTTAGCTTGTTCTGACCAACCACCTATAACGCATGCTGATATGAGCCTTGAAAGTTCATCAAAATACAATATTTCAAGTTTTCTCCCTTCTCCATTTGACTTAATGTCATAGATATTAAACTGCTGCAGTTTTGTTATTGAAAATACAGAGAAAATTGTAGTGAACAAAAACACGATTATGGCTTCAGATTGTGACATCTGAAGTGGACGTAAAATTTATTTGGTTGTACAGTAGTTTCCAACAGAACTCAAATGTATTTTTCATCACTAAAAAAAAATCACATGTCTATATCCTATACTTAAGAACTTAAAAAGGCTGGAAAGAAAATTTTAACCCACCCCTATGTCCTTTAAGGGCCTGTAACTCTGAAAATACCCACAGTATGAAGGTAAAATTTTGCATGTTTTCATTAAATATACTGAGGTTATTGTACAAAATAAATCAGCTGATTCTGAGTGAATGAGATGATATAAAAGAAGCCTTTTTTTAATCCCCCAATATGGAAATCTGCAGAGCTGCAGCAGCAGACAGGATAGTGCAATCATGTGGGGAGCATCAGTGAAAAATGGTACACAATACCGCTAATTCTTCAATATGTGGATATTCAGATATTGCTCAGCATCTTCTGTATGTGGAAGACAACAATATTGAGTTTAAATGCTAAATGCATGAACAACTTTTTTATGCCTCATGTTATTTACTGCAGTGGCCTCACATGCAACTTTACTGACATGTGAAAGTCATATTTCTATCTGAGCGTAAAAAAATAACAGTGAAATTCAGATGTTGGAAATCAATAAAGTATTTAAAACTTTATTTCCCCGGTCGATTTTCAAGCTGAGCCTTTGGGCCGCGAGTATTTTCCACATTATTTAATTTGGCCATAATTAACACAGAAATGACTTACTATCTCCCTGATTAAATTCCTTTGGGGACGGTTTCACACCTAGAAGTTCTAAATCGAATAAAGCTGCGGAAAATTGAGTGTAACGTTTTGGAGATATGCAAGATCATCCGCTTGTGTTATTCATTTAATCCAACCGGCAGCTACAAATCAGTGGGAAAATATCTTTATTTTCTGTCTGATAGTGTCCTTTTTAAGGTTTTGTATTGATCCAGTTGAGCCTAATGTGTACACATTAACTAAAAGGCGGCTTTTCTCATCAACATCAAGCACTACAAATTGCAGTTTTAAAGCATATTCTGCTTTTGTTTCCACTCTGAATGAGACTCCAAATAAAGTGCTCCAGACATTGTTAGTCGCTGTCAGTTGTTTTCTGTCTGCGGAGATATTCCTCTTCAGAGAACATACACTTCTCAGCGATCATAATGCATATTCAAAACCTTTCGAGTCGAGCACCGGATCCTTTTTGATTATCTCAGTCATTAACTGTGCAGCTTTAAAATCATCCTCCTCCCTTGTTTTCAGATTGAGTGTTTTTAGGGCTTCTGGATGCCTGATTGGCTCCAGGTTGAAGCTCATTGCGTGGCCTGATCACGTCTGAACAGTGTGGAAGGGCAGACAGGGGAGTTCCCCAGCACACAGACATTATTTACCCTTAAAGAAGATCCATCATGAAAAAGTCCTGCCATCTTCTCCTACACCAGGCCCCAGCGGCTCCCTCCATCCTGAAGTCCTCTCTGGTTTTTATTTCCGTTTGAACACTCCACTACCCAGGCGGCATGTGGAGCTCCGTCTCGCAGCAGGTTCCAGATTCTTGGTGCCCTTGTTTATCCCTGTGTGGTTTAATTAGCCGAGATGAGCTGAGTCAGCCTCAGCGGGGAGTTCGTTGTCTCCTTAGCTGAGCCACGACAGCCGCACTCTGCAGCCAGCATCTCCTCCCACCAGTTACTTCCTGCTTCCATCCAATCAAAACACCTCTGACCCCCCTGTGGCTTCCCTTATAGTCCATCATCCAGAGGCCGGCGGTCGGGCCCCGGGGTGCTATTAGCGCCAGGCCGGCCAGGATGCTCCTCCTCGCTTTATCACAGTGGACAAACATTACAAGAAAACGCGTTTCATTCGGTGAAAAATGAACGAGACAGATATAAGTTTGAGTGGTGAGAGGAAAGCAGATGGCCTGTTGCCTGGATACCCAGCATCCTCCTCACTGCACCGCTGACCAACCTGCTCAGCGAAGGAAATAATAAATGGTTTGGATGTGCGTGTGTAGGTTATTTTTGTTCATTCGGTGCCCGTTTACACGATATTTTCTCAAGCAGACCTTAAATAATTACGTGAAGAACACCAGCAAATCAGTCAAAGCGGTTAGAGCTCGGAATCAGAACATCATTTACCCGCTGGTGTTTCTCCTACCCTTTTGTTGTGTGGATGTTATATGGGTTCAAAAGTGCAACCTCTGCTTAATGTTGCCCTTTCTTAGCTTCCTACCAAGAAATGAGAGGCTTTTTTATGTGATGGCTTGGAATAATAATTCTAAGTGTGTTGGAAATGACTCAGGTGCACAGAGATCAACTATTTTTATCTTTGTAAGCATTCCGCAATGGCTTTTACATCTTTCGTTTTGGGAAGTTGACAAAATGAAAGATGACAAAATGACATTTTTTAAAGGTCACATATTGTGCCCTTTTGTGTCTTTCAAGTTTTTCAGCTCAAAATACTGCAAAGTTTGTTAATTTTACCCTGACTTCTGTGTAACTCCAGTTTCTTGTCTGTTTCTGAACAAACTTTTTAAGCGTCTATAGCTTAAAGGGTCCCATATGCTAAACCTTTTGAGCAAATTCTTAGGTGTCCCTGGAATGTGACATTTTCAGCTCCAAGCACTTCAAAGATGGTATATCTCACCATGACTGTTTAGCCAGTGGTATTAGCTTTTTTCTAAATGGGCAGTTTCGGTGTCCATAGCTTTAAACGTAGCCGAGCTGCTTCTGGCCACGCCCCTTCAGGAAGAAGACTCTCTCTGCATCTGTGACTGACAGCAAAATGACTGATCAATCAGCAGCGGACATAGAAGTGAATGCAGATGTGAGAACAGGACATCATGTTACCTTTGACTACGTTTTTCTGTGATTTTACACAGAACTATCACCTAATTTTAAGCATACAAGCTACTATTAATACAACTTAATGGTTTGATCCTGGATAAGGATATTACATTCTCTCAATTCACCAGAAACCTGTGAATATCTCCTCTAGGACATATGTCTAGGACATGTACTTCAAGAGATATGGACTTCTGAAAGCGGCGTCTTGTTCCATTTCCAACTTGTGTTTACTGGACATGGGAGTCACTAAGAGTGTGTTTATGACAGAATAATTAATACGTTAGAAGAAGTTGTGTTTTACTGAAACTGAGAATGTGGATTGAAGTGATGGACTTTAGTTCATGGTATCGTTAGCCACATTAGCCACACAATGCGCTATGGAGCATTTTCCTATTGTTATGGTTCAGTTCCTCAGATGCTGGGAGTGCATGGAGACTTTTGTGCTCACATTTGCAGGCAACAGCAGAACATTTGGTGACCTTTATAGAGGCTGCTCTGGATAAAAACACCTGGCGGACTTTTTCTGAATCACTATTTCTCAGTTTATATGTAGAAATAAACCAGAAATTAATTCTGTGAGATTATGGAGTTGCGAAGGGGCTGGACAAATGGCAATAATAAGTGTCTGTACATTTTCACAGCTTTTACTGTACACCTCCAACTTTCTAAAACTTAGAAGACACAATAAAAATGGATTTTCACCATATGGGACTTTTAAAAAGCCATCAGATCTTGCAGCATTGGACTGATATCAGATTCCTCAAACAGACCAAATCAAAGCGATGTGTTTACACTCTTATCACGCATTACATTCAGCAGCAGAGCAACGAAATGTTTGCAGTATGATGAGAATCCCTTCAAACACATCACAAGCTGTGAAACTGTGATGACAGAAGTCCCATTCCTTCTTATATCAAACAAATATCTTATTCTTTTAATCGCGCACATCACAGAGTTTTGTTTCAGATCAAGTCAGCTCTCATGCTACAGAAGCTAAGCTTGGAAACCTGACATTTTTGAGTTCCCAAGCAACCAATTATGATTCGCTCACCCACCGTTTCTTTTTTTAACAGCATTATTGATGGAGTGATGCAGACTGTGAGCGAGCGACGAGTTTCTCGAACTCTGTTTTATCTCCTCTGTAAATGGGAGAACAGCATGTTGCATATCAAGTTTTTTAATGTCTCCGTTTTGCTCTCTTTGGTTTATGTCGCCGCGTTATTTGATTCCCTTCCCCTCATTGATTGCTGCTTCACTTTCTGCTAAAGTTTTATCTCCTTTCGGCTGCTGTCTGAGTTCTGTTTGTTTCTCTAACAAAGCTGTCAAGCTTTATTTTATTTACAGCTACAGGACTTTGTAGGTACACGCTACTGGGACCCATCAGCAGCCTGAGCTTTCTGTCTGCTTCTGTTTTCTGTTTCCCATCAATGTGTCATCCATCATTTCAGATTTTAACTCCCCATTTTATGTGGCAAACAGGAAAGTAAAGCCCGGAAAGCATTAGAGTGCACCGCTAAAGTCCTCGCCATGCCTCTGCACTTTCTCTGCCTGGTGTTATTAAATCAAAGCGAAGCGAAGGAGAAAACCATTCTGAAAAGAGCAAAAAAGGATGTTTCTCCAGCAACAGGTTGGACCGAGTGCAAAGTGGAAGTGGAAAGTCCTTGATCCTTTTTATCTTTTCCTACTTGCATCACCTCCCTTTTTGGTGTTTGGCCAGTGTGATGTTCTCATCTGTGAAATCTTCTGCGTGGGTTTATGGCGAACTATTGCATTTGCTTGTTCGATAAATCAAACTGTATTTTATATAGCACCTTTCATAGGCCTTGGTGCAGCTGAAAGTGCCTCACAAACGACTGATCAGCCGATAATAAAACACAACAGCTTTCGTGGACGTTTCGAGCCATTGTCCTTTTAGTGCACCACATTTTCTCCTACGTTGGCGAGTAGGGAACTGCTGTTTAAATTTCAAGCATGTCAGTATCCAGAAGTCATTTTCGTTGCTTTGCTGTTGTTGCTGAATGTGGGTAATAAAATGTTGGTACAGGAGAAGCAGCTGCAGTAGAACGGGTGACACACGGCGTCCCTGGATGATGTGCTTATTTGCTGCCGTTTAGAGGTCATTTTCTTTTATTTCCCATCTCACTGTAAAGTGTTATTTGCCTCGACATCCACACAAAGTAAACCCAAGAGCACCCTGCAGCGAAATTATAATAATACTATTTTGCGCTGGTAGGGCAAAGACAGCATTTTAGCTCAGTGTGATGTGACGGCTGTCCTGTTGTAGCATCAGATTGTGAATTAAAAAGAGATTGTTGTATATTTTTACAAAAGAACGTGCCTAATGTAGATCTGATTACAGTACTCGAGCTCAATTTAAACGAAATACATCTGTAGAGAAGCAGAGTGGTAAAGGAATGGCTGAATCGGAAAGTATAAACACAGATATGACACTCTTGAAGTGGTTCGAAGATATGGAAATTTCAACATTTCCATGACAACTGTGAAACTCATGGGCTGCTTAGGATCATATGATACAGTGCCTATTAAAAGGATTAACCTCCCTTGGAAGTTTTCTCGTCTTATTGCTTTTCTACATTAAATCATGATCAATTTCATTTGGAATTGCTGACAAAAATTTACAAAAACATTCTTTAATATCAAAGTGAAAACAGATTTCTAAAAGATAATGTTATTAAAAATGTAAGATGAGTCAGAACAGGTGCAGCCAGTTGATGCTAGAAGTCACAAAATCTGTGAAATTGAGATTATCTGAGTGCAGTACATGTGTCTTAAGTGACTAGTATAAAGACACCTGTATCTAGAAGGTCCGGCCACTGGTGAAACAGCACTCCTCCACCATTAAGAACACCAAACAATTCCATGAAAAGATTCTTAAAAAGCATAAGTCATAGGAGGGGTGCGAGAAAAACTTCTAGGTCATTTAATATCCTTTGGAGTAGACTTACATCCATCATTAAGAAATGGAAAGAATTTGACACATGCATAAATCTACATAGAGCCAGCTGAGTTACTGTGCAAGAAAGAGACTAATAAAGGAGGCCACCAAGACACTTCCTTGCATTAAAATGACCATAATTCAGTGTTAAAAAGCAATAAGCACTTACCTTTTAGAAGGACTTTATAGTCAAAAGCTCAACACAGCTACTAAATTTACCTCCTGGTGAGATGTTTAAAGACAAGCTTGCAGGTTGGCAACAAAAATAAATTATTGTGGAGGAAAATTAAGCAAAAACTTCATTTAAAGAAATAAAAAAAAACTGTCTGTATATTCTGCAACAACATTTAAAGTGTTATTTACCTGAATTTTGTACCCATCTCAAAAAAATACAGTTTAACAAGAAGAAATATGGATCAGAACAGTAGTTTTTACACTGAAAAGGGTGAAAATGTATATTCACATGGATTTAGCAAACCACAGCTTTATAATTATGAGCCTGCTGCGGTTCACAGAGACCAGCAACAGACGAGGATTAGAAGAAATAATAGCCATCGGTGAGGAATGAATTCTAGGTGTGAGGAGAAGCAGTGCGTGACCAATGTAAATCTGTACATATCAGGAAAAAACACAACTCGTATTGACTGTTTAATCCTGGAGTATTGATACTTGCCACAACAGAAAGCTGGTATCATTCCTGTCTACAGTAAATCAACATTACGTTTTATGGTGAGAGAGACAGACACTAATGAGTAAGTTAAAAGTTTGCGAACATAAAAAAAGATTTACAATAAAGCATTTGTGTTGGGAAAATTATCAAATGCAAAGTAAAACTAGGAAAGAAGACCAACTTTAGCTACCACCTACTACTGCACAGTGCACGACTCCACCATATGACTTTTTTAAAAAGCATTTTTTTTAAAGCATTGCATCTGAATTTCTGCCTTTATTTCTCATAAAACTGCAAATCCATCATTTAAAGGAATTTTAAGGGTAAATTCCGTGAAAATACTCAGCATGTTCTTTAAAAGGTCATGAATGAACTGTACAACTGAAGTGTCACTTTTTGTGAATGATATGACATTTAATTTCAGAGAATTGGCAGTTTAATAGTTACTGCACGTCTCATGGTGCAAAGAGGAAAAGTCAGGGACACACAGTACCACGCTATGTGGGATTTATAGATAGATGAATAGATAGACAGCAGAACAAGCTTGTTTAAAAACGTTGAAAAGAATCAGTATGAAAGAAAGGTACAAATAAAAGAAATATATAAAGAAGTGAAGTAATCTGGAACATGTCCAAAACAGTAAAAGATTAATCAGAAATTCTGGACAAAATGGATGGTGGCAAGGAAGGCATTGCTGCAAATGCATGCAGGAAAGTGTGTGTCAATAGATGCACATTCATAAAAAGGCCTTTACACTGCCACTGGCTTTTTTGTTTTAATTCTAACATACATGCCAACCCTTTCCCCCACAAAACTGTGCTCCTCTCCAACTAAACTGATTTAATGATTATTGAATGATGAATTAAAGAAGTGTGGATGACAAAGAATCTCCTCGTACAAATTTGTTTTTCTGGCATGTATGCAGGCAGCACACTCGCTACGCTAACACTTACAAATTTTGAGCTACATGCAGATGGAGGCTGCATGTTTAAGCCATAAAACTATGCAGTTAGGTTTGGAAGAGTATCATGGTATGACTGAAAATACGACCCTTTAACAACACATCTGAAGCTTCTCCTCCATATTCTTGGTTACCAGGGTGATGACTCTTGCAACACTAATCAAGCAATAAAAGAAATGGCAAAGATATGTTCACAAACAAACAGAATCCGCTGGAAAAAATACCTTCCTCAGAATTACATGAAAACTGGTTATATAAGAATGTATTTTTCAGGAGGCATGGCTGATCTTGCATGTGAAATGTGAAAACTGAGCGGTTTTTCACATTTACGCCATCACACCTCCTCTCTCCCTCTCATGTTTGCCCACATGAGGACTCACTTGAGATGCTGGAGGAGGACGGAGCTGAGGTCAGAACACCACCTGCATTTATTCGCTGCCATACCAAGCAGCAGGTTATGAGCGGAGCCGCTGGTAGCATCCTAATTCGGTCTGCACCTCTTACATCTTCCACCTCTTAAGTCAAATGAGCGTGATAGCAGTGATGAAATGCACAGTAACTGCAAACCTGCGGAGCTGTCTGTGATTCTGCTCGAGTCGGGGTCAGATGTATCGTTGCCCACGATCCTCTTGATCATCTTCTGATAAGGAGAGCAGACTGGCGCACAAACAAGCGCAGCGATCCCTGTTTGCTCTGATCTCAAACACTAACACAGTTTCTCGGAGTCTCCTTCAGATGGAGAGATTCAGTGTGGCAATACAAATACCTAATTTTCACTCTCGGTAAGAGGTCATTGTCTCCTGTGCTGCATCTTGTTCTGTGCAATTTACATCTCGCTGTAAGAAATCGAGGTGTTAGCCGGATTCCAGCGAAGAAAATCTAGCGGATGATTAGTTTTTGCAGTGTTCTGTGTGTTTGTATCGTCAGTTTTTATTAGTGTCTGACCACTGTGATGCAGGAACACTGGGTCTGAATCAATGCTGGAACAATCAGTTGATTAATTCATCGTAGGTTGTATATGATTTCAGGGAAAAAATCCAGTTCCAGCTCCTCAGTTGTACAGATTTTCTGCTTTTCTTTGTGTTCAGTGATAATAAACCATATTTGTGAAAATAAGACTGTGAAGGGGGGGTTGCTCCTGTATGACATAGTAGATTAATTAATAATGACAACAATCTTTAGATACACATGGAGCTGGTTGCAAATCAATACAAACCTGAGTTTCAATACAGTAAAATGAAATCCTGCTTCATCAGACTAATATCTTTGGTTCCTCCGAGCCAAGACCTCCATTACCGACCATCAGGCCCTGTAATTGGTCTTGTCTCCTGCATCTTGTGCTGCAGTGCGCTTGTTTTGTTTGTTCAATTCCTCTTCTTCTGCCTGCTTTATGTCAGGCCGTTCTGAGTGTAACTGACATTTTCACGAGTCATTTATTTAAAGAGAGTTTTTCTCACATTACTGTCGATGTGATATGAGCCGCGCTCGCATTGATATAAAAAAGAAAGCTTTTTAAATGCAGCTTGTTTTGGCTGAGAAAGTGTTTCTGCTTCATCCTCTGTTCTCTGTTAGCCAGTGTTCACTGCAAACGCTTGATCAAATCCAATATACATACATTCAGCCAATACATTAGCATGTGGTTGTTTGTGTTACAGCAAGAGCTTTGGTTAAAAAACGCACTGTACACAACAGCTGAACTAACAGATACGCCGTTTTTTGACAGGGAAGGAACAGTTTGAACAGTCACTAATTGGTCACAGCAGAGTTATGTGCAGCGAGACTGTAACAACAGAAAATGGCATAATTTGGAGCTTCTGCTTACATGAATACTTGTTATGTTAAAGGTCAGAAATTACTTTATTTAGCATTTTCTGTTGTTGTCAACACATGCTTTGACAAGGCCAAAACCAACACTTCTTACTTCTTGGATGCAAAAGTCAAATATATATTTATTGTGCAAATACAGTGTAAGGTGGAAATGAACACCCCTGTGTAATATCACTTAAATGTCAGAAGAAAGTTGTTTGACATTATTCTAATTGCATTGCTTCAAAGTAGAACAGCAAGTTATTTGTTCATACGTAAAATTAAAAAACAATGGTTTTTATACACTATATTAAAGATACAGGCCTCATAGCTGGACTGAGATTCAAGTCTCTTGTTTTTATGTTCACCTTTATTTTTGACAACTCCATCCTCGATGCAGAGGAAGATTGACTCTTAAAAATCCCAAAGTCCTCATTCTTCAGGGAGATTTTTTCTTTAAACTGCCTTTTGATTGAACGGTTGTGTTGCTCTAAATTTCTCTCCTCTCCACAACCCCAAATGTGTTTTGTTGAATCCAGGTCAGACAACAGACTCATCCAGGTCATAGTTTTCACTTTGTTCTTCTTTTAGAAACTCTTGTGTGATTTTGAATTGCTGTCATGCTGGAATATTTCTCTTCTTCAAGCCTCTGCAAACTTTGAGCCATCTTACCAGCCAGTATTTTGGTTTATCCACAGGCATTCATGGTTCCATCTATAAATGTCATGTCTCCAACACCTTTTGCACTCACACAGCTTCATATCAGCACACTCACACCTCTGTGCTTCACTGTCATAACTATTTTATCTTGGCCTCATCTGACCAAAGAATGTGCTCCCAGTTTCATCAGACGTCTTTTCATGTTCTTTTGCAACATTTCATCTTGCAATTTTGTGCCAAGGAGCAAGAAAGGTTGTTTTTTCTTGGACGACATCCATAAAGGTTGATTTTATACACTGTCCTTCGTACTGTCTGAGTTGTCACAGAAACTGATTTCCATCAGTAACTCCTGTGCCAAGTCTGAAACACTTGCCTGTCAGTGTTTCAGATGCAAACTGTACAAATACATCACTGTCTGTGTTGTCATTTTTAATAGGGTGACCACCCCAGCCCTGATTAGTGGTACTAACTTGTTCTATACCTTCTGATTATGGCTGCAACTGTGTTTCCACACATTTGTAGATCTTCTTTTATTCTTTTCAATCTTTGTGAACTCTCACAATGAGATTGTTCAGTTCATTTGGTAATTCTTTTCCATGTGGAGCCATGATGCAGACATGCAAATAGACATTGCCCATAGGTCCAAAACTGAGAAAGTCCTGGTGTTCATGGTTCATTTTAGACCAGACTATTAGACTGAGTGGAAATCACAGCTCTACTTAACTTTGATTTAATGATCACAGCATATCTGTTTGTGTGTCAGTGGTCACAGATGTTTTCACTTTTGTTACACTGAGCCTCCACTTTCAGGTCTATATTTATAAAATAGTCCTCGTTAAGTATTTGTCTTGGATTGTTCATAAGAGTACACACTTTACTGTTCAACTCTGGAAAAAATTCAATTTTTCAGAGGTGACGACATTTGAATCACTTGACATTTAAATGCTATTGCACAGGGGTTGCTGTTAAAACAAACTAGAGAGCCACACAGTCTGACCCAACAACAACATAATCCCTGATTGCAATAAATAGCCAGTAGAGTTATATTTTTGTTGTTTAAAGGTCACTGTTCAGGCTCAGGGATGTGACTTTTTTGTTTGCACTGTTTAGTGCTCATGTTGATGGACAACAATGGCCAATTTTGTGAGTTCTAACAGTGCTGCGGCTTCTGATGGCGCATTTATAACTAATATTAAGATACGCAGTAGAATATCAGGTGCTTTAATTCAACATGCCACATTCATACTTGAAAGATCACATAGAAATTTCATTTTTTAAGGTGAATTTAGCTTGTTAAAAAAATTGTAATTTAACATTTACTCCCTCAGTATTACTGAAAAATCCAGAAGCTTTGATTGTGCACATGTTCATTGTAAAAGTTTAACTACTAGACACAAGATGTATCCTCCTTCGATGAACAGTCTATTCTCACACTGTGTTCTGAATCTTAGTTTTCTTTTTATCTTTTAGCTTGTTCTGTAACTGCCCCTACAAAGTGCTTTCTGTTCCAGGTAATATGCAGACAATTACTCATATACCGATCACAGTCTGAACTGTGAAATGAGGTGTCATCTGCATAAAGTTGTATATGCTCACACAAATCCCTGTAACACGTTATGTGACACATCTTCTGCTGTGCAAAGGATTGTGGGTGAGAAACCTACAACTGCAAAATGTGGTATGATATAGTTGGACATCCTGGTGTTTTTGGCATACTGCATTTGAGACACTGTGCTTTCAGACATTAGGGCTGGCCCAAACAGATCCGAATATTCGGCTCTCAAAGTAAATATTCGGATACCACCATCACGACCGAATATTCGGATGTTGGGGTCCAGCCCTATCAGACATACTAAATATTTTTCTGGCATACTTTATTGCATGTTAGAAAGATTATTGGAACATAATCTCACTCTTTCTACAATCTGTTTTCAAGTTGTTTCAAGTTCAAAACTAAGAGTTAAAATGCGCACATCAGCTTTCCTCCTTGAGCAGATGAATTCAAAATCAGCATGTCAAATGAAAATCAAGCTTAATTATGCATAAAATTGTGATCAGACAGCAGAAGAATGAAGACAACAAATCACAAATGAGCAAACAAGGGACCCTCTTGCCCGCCTCACTTTTGTTCAGGGACTGATTTTAACGGTTCAAACTTTTGAAACAAGGAGTCAGACCAACATCCATGTGCCTGTAGCTCAGTGCGAGCAATTCCCAGGAATGTTTGCAGCGCTCAAGCCTCCACATATCGGCCATATGGTGGTAAACTACATGCACAGATGCCGCGCTGCAGTTGCATGTTTTGTGCAAATGACAGTAATCCAGTTGAAATTGGATGAGACGTAAAGCACGTGAAAGTTGTCAGCCACACAAAGGGCTGTCATCAGACATGAAATTATATTTTAAAAAGATGGAATGGACACAAAAAGGGATGCACATGCTCAAGCACAGCACACACATGCACCCGTTTCTCTATGTCCAATTGCCTCCGAAACATGGGCTCTAATTATCTCTCTCTGACAGGCGGCTTCTTTCATACTCACACATACTGTCCTCTTTCACAGAGATGAAAAAAGCATGTTTGTTCCCTTCATCCATCCCTTAATGTGAATGCATCCAAGTTGTCACCGTATCAGTCACAGCAGATGTTTGATTGATGACTGTATCATAGTGGAGTGATGCTGCAGTGCGTCTGTGTGTGCAGTCTGTCGATTTGTAACGCTGGTGGCACTGAAAGTCTCCAGTGTCTCGGTTTCAGAACACCCCGAGGTGTCCGGCTGATGAGTTAGCAGAGGGGAAGGGGAGACTCGGCTGGATGTCTGGGAGCACACGGCTGAATGCGGAGGGGAGAGTATTATCGATTTGTGCAAAGGCAGCTCTGGCTTTGCCTGTAAATGTTATGGCTCCTTTCGTCCTTGCTTGTGTGCAAATGCTCGGAATGGACGAGTAAAGACCCTTTCATCTGTGGAGTTAGCGCTGAGCCTTCTTAACTTCCTGCATTTGACGTTGCGACAAATGGGCCGAGTGTGTCTTATAGCAAAAAGTAATCTTAAAAGCCCTTAGCTTTGACTCCACTAGGCCCACAATTCATTGCTAGAACAGTTTTGGGTTTTTTTTTCAGTTTTTGATTCTGTGCTGAGTGTAAACATTTTATTCTGTCTTTCCTTTCCCTGAACTGTTTATCTGAACCAGTCAGAAAGCCGAAGATATTTCAAGTTTTGCACATTTCTGCTTTTTGACTGAATAAATCATCTAACTCAGACTCTCCGTCTGTCTTTTCTGCAGAGGATACAGCCTTCGAGGCAGGCGTACGGGTGCAGATCCACAGCCAGGCGGAGCCCCCGTTTGTCCATGAGCTGGGCTTCGGAGTTGCCCCCGGCTTCCAGACTTTTGTAGCCACACAGGAGCAGAGGGTAGGTGTTCCTGCTGCATAGTTAATAACTCTTTTTATATCATCTCTCTTCTTGTGCTGGTTTTCACTGCTAATCCACACGTTCAGCGTATCACGCAAAGAAAACTTGCCCTGGTGGGATTTTGTGGGTCTCACTACACACTGGACCCTGATCTGGCCTTTGTCTTCTCCTGGTGAATGTTGACAGACAGATGATGAACTTCCTCATATGTCTCTGGCTTTGACCTTTCTGGTAGAGAAGTTTTCCACTCAAATTCAGCCCCACTCAATCATATTGAAGCTTTGTTCACACAAGGACACCATTAAGGGCTTGCGGGGATTATACAGGTTGTTGTTGTTGGACCAGCCGACTGAGCAACAGATTGATCCACCAGACTGTCAGGAAGCTGAACTCTCTCCCCTCTCTGCCCTCTCTACCACCCCCTTCCCCTGCATACACAAACTCTGGTCAATAACCTCTGATCTGCACTGTAACAGCACATGGTCTGTTTGACGCTAAGTCACTTTAATGTTTTCTCCTAAATGCCACTTTGCACTCTTGTCTTCCGTTGTACTACAATACTCAGGTTCTGAACAGTAGACTAAATTGTGCCTTATGTAGATTAGGACTATTGTTGTCTTTTTGTTTTTCTCTTATGTTTGAGTGTATCTTAAATTTTTAGCTTTAGTTTTCACATTTTAGGGTTAGAGAGAAATGCAATTTCAGTTCTCTATATGTCTACGCATGTAGCAGAACCGACAATAAAGCTGACTTTGACTTTGATTGATATGATGTTGGTAGCCTCCTCTCTGTTACTATGCTTCTGCTTCTCATGGTTGTTTTTTCTTTTTGCTTTCTTCTCCTTTCTGCTTAACTTGAATAAGCTCAACAGAATGTTTTGCTGTACCGCCAAGCTGAATGTCTTCCCACTGTGACTCCTATCAGCTTTGTCAGTTCACAGAGGTTATTAGTTCTGTCTTTCCTTTTTACTATTTGTGTCTGTGTTTCTTTATTTTCCTTTCTGTCTCCCTTCCTGTCTGAAAGCCAAGCTTTTCGAAAGGTATTGTCTGGCTCAAAAGTGGGACTTGACTGTATTGCTCTACACTGAGCAGACAGATTTCTATCAAGATAAATGTATTGCCCTCTCATTTTGAAAATGGCCCGTCTCTGGCATATCAGTGATATTTCCCTTTCCTTGGCAACTGCTGGATGTCAGTCAGTGAGTTTACAGTACATGGACTATTCTGGGTGATTTTTCAGTCAATTGAGGGCAGCAGAAACAAACTGCATTCGCACCAATGACTGTTTTTTTTTTTTTTTTAAGTAAATTGTTGCTCATCCAGTCATGTTTCTGTACACCATGGTGAAACCTGACTATCTCTGCTAAATATATGTCTCTTTTGCTGTTAAATGCTAAATTGCGCTCATCAGCTAGTTGCTAACCTTGTCTTTCTCTGTTATCAACAATATATTCCAGAAAACCAAAACAATTAGTTTAAGGTTTGAGTTATAACCATAGACTATACAAAAGGTTCAGAAAAGCATGAAACCTGCATTTTTTCTAACAGCCAGTAGGAGGCGACTCCTCTGCTCACAAAAAGAAGTCTAATCATATGCAGCATATATATTGGAAGTTTTCAGATTACTTTTCTAAAAGATAAGTAATCAGATGTTGAGTCCAGTTGAGTACATTAACAGACTTATTAAATTAATTTAGTTCTCTGTAATTACATATTTAGTTGCAAATGTCTGTGAAATAATGATGTTTTTGCTGATTAAAAATAAAAATAAAAAACTAAATAAAAACTAATTGCCCTTTATAAAGATGCTGGTGTGTGATGTGGACATTATTCACCGTTGGGCATGTTTTCTTTTTTTTCTGTAACTTTACAAGAATCTGTACAATAACAATAAATAAAAACAAAACTATCAATTGTTCTAAACATTAGAGTTAAAAACTTTTTTTAAAAACGTTTTTTATAGAATTTTTAATGCTCATGAGTTACTACCAATATAATTAAATTAACAAAGCCACAGTTTACAAATTAGGCACATGTAAATACATTTTCTCTTTGGTGTCTCCAGATAACTTTTTACTTCAGGTCTATGCAAACATAGTGAAGAAGACTGAATGGAATAAGTAAGTCGGATCTTTCAGGAAGTTTTCTTCAACCGAATTCAGTTGAAACCTCAGCAGCTCGCTGTGGTGCAGCGATGCAAAGAGTCACCTGATCGATATCGGCCTGAAGGAGTGGAGGAGATCTATCCGGAGATGCTTCCGTCTCTCGGGTAATGAGCCTCCAGGGTTTCAGCTCATCTGTCAGCCCAGTTCTGTGACTGGCGGGGCGGAGACGAGGCCGATCCGCCGCCTGCCTGCTGCGAACACGCTGCTTCTCTCCACAAGCCTCCGCAGCGGGAAACACGGCAAATTTAGCTGCAGCTAATTAATGCAGAACTGCTCTTTGTGTCGGGAAGTCTGGGAAAAACCCCTCCTACTGTGAGAAGTTCCCACCTGTCTCCTTAAGCTTCCTCTGCTCCGGAAGCCTGCAGGGCACTTTCAGATGTGTCCAGAAACAATCCCGATAATAATGATTGGTCGGAATATCTGGGGCAAAGATTTTGGAAAAATGCCTTCTGGAGCAAAAATTAATGAATAAAAAAGTGATTATTGGATCTTTGTAATGGAAACCAGTCAGTTTGCTCATGAAAATGACTTTGACAGAGTTTAAATGAACTCATTTTGACTAATAATATTAGGCTCAGATCAAAGTGGCTTTAATCAAGTGAGCTAACGGCACAAAGTACACAGCCTATGGTAAGGGCTGAATGAGTCCTCACACACTGGCAGCCAATTTTAAATTTAAACTCTCTAGACACAGAAATTGCCCTTCCATGGGCTTTTAGCTGGAACTGGAAGGGCACAGTGTTCCCTAGGTTGAGAAAGTCATTCTTCCCAAGGATGGAACAAAAACATCTTCATGAGACCATTATTCCTTTGCTGACTTTTGATTCAAGCTCAGGGTCTTTGTGTTGCAGTTGTGTGCTATCAGAAAAATAAAACATAACTAAGAGAAGAGCAATTTCATGGGGATTGTTGTTGAGTTTAAACCAGAGAATTTCCATTCTGGCTTGCTCAACCAGAGCAAAGACACAATGACCTCGTTCTAACCCGCCACATTCTCAACTTTCTTAACGACGTCCCTCGCTGCCCAAGTCATGGAGCCTAATTAAAGCATTGCTCTGCTATAACAGGGGAAGAAGAACAATGATTAATAACACCAGAGTGGGGCACAGGCCTCGGCTCTTATTAGATGGAACATAATCAGGTCAGCAGGTCTCAGCGCGGTGAAAAGTGATATCGAGCACCTTGGATTATCTGATTACAGAGAAAATAATCAGATCTGGAATCTGCGCTCAGCTGACTCTAATTAAGCCGGGAGTGAAGATTAGCTGAGCCATGAAGGTGGTTTTAAAGGTTAAGGATAGCTGAGGAGCACCTCTTCTTATAACGAAATTAATAGCGTCTGGATGTCGGTTTTTATTGTTCACCGAGAACATGGTCAATTACCACAGGAGACTTTACGCCCGGAAATGGCTGGAAGCGTCTGGACGCTGCAATATTTCGACTGCGGTGAGGATTTATTGTTTTAAAGTGGAGTGATTGTGTCTGCAGAGCGAAGCAGAGATACAACATCACCCGACAGGGGGGCAGAGTTTCAAATTCTGTCAGTACTAACAAGCAAGACTGTGGCCAAATTTCACCTGGCAGGATGTTGCATTTTGCCTCATCCAAAAAACAAAACAAACAAAAAAAAAAGGCTCTTTTGGCAGAGGAAGCAGGTCCGTTAGGGACGAGCCGCCGTGACAATGAAGGGAACTAAGGAGCAGAGGGTGGTGGTTATGGATGCCGTGCAGGGCCAGGCCTCGGCGAATGTGTTTGGGAGCAGATGGGCCTCCACGCTGCTCGGCCCGGTGTCCCTCGTTTCTCATCTGTTGTCCCGGTCTTCAGAGCCACAGGAGCTGGAGGAGAACATTTGGAGTTTTTTTCCTGCTCTTCCGTCGCCGGGTGTTGTGGGATTTTTGCAACAGACTCTGGCTATCTGTTGCATTGTTCTGCACGGCGCCTGGCTTGCTGTGTACTGGCTGCGTTTCAGGGAGGGAGGGAAACGTGCTGGAGAACTGCTGTGACTCTCTGTCCTCACTTTGGACTTGATGCAGTTTATCTGCAGGTCTGGAAAAGTTTGCCACGAAAAAGTTCTAAATTTCATTCACAAAGGTCTTGAATATTTTATCTTTTATGCTGCAGACAAAAATGAGTGATAACTGTTTTTTTGTGAAAGCTGCTGGATGAAAAATGAGTTTGGTGTGACAGTAGATTCTACTGCAGGAGACTATAGAAAACATTGCTTCTACGCTCAGTGAAAAACTTTATTCACTTTAATTCATAATTTTTTTATTGGCTGCTTATTTGGATCCACAAATTCCTAAATTGTTCATTATAACAACAGACAGTGCTATTAATGGCAGCTCAGATTGATTGAGTTTTGGTGTTTTTAGTCAATTTTCAAGATAGTTATAATTTCTTTTGACTATAAAAACTTAGGCTCAATAATTTCCAAACTCTAAACTACCCTACATGGATTCAGACTTCAAGAATTTCATATTATTCTTCTTCAGAATCAGTTTTTGACTGAGTTTTACTTTAATATGACTTGCCATTGTAGCATAGGGTAGCAGTCATAGGTGAGCTGGTGAGCTTGAGCTGTCATGAGTGGGGAGAGGGGAATGGACTTCATATACAGTATGTGAACATTATAGGGGAAGGTGTAGAGTTACATTCTCAGCTTCTTTCAGGTAGTTAACATGCTTTTAAATATGTAACTTTGACACACAGAGATGAGTTTTTAGCAGTTTAAACAATAACCAGACTGGGAGGTTGAAAGAAATATTGTTCCAGTTAGTTTTCTGCAATTCTGTAACTGGTGTGAGTGTGCGAAAGACATGGTCTTAAAAAATGTAAAACTTCATAAGCACACATTTTTCTTCCTCCAGGCCTCACTAACCCCCACTTCCTTTCTCACCTGTAGCTGACCTACCTGCCTCCCCCGTGGGGAGAGTGCGAGTCCAAAGCTCTGGAGTCGGGCTTCTTTCAGGTCTACAGCGTTACCGCCTGCAGGATCGACTGTGAAACACGCTACATCGTGGAGAACTGCAACTGCAGGATGGTACACATGCCCGGTGAGCCCATCTAAATAAGCACACAGATATATCGAACATGCATCCATAAACAGGGGCTTTCAGCAAGGTTGCAGTATTTTACATGAGATTAAACAGCACTGAGAGGCTTCATATTGACATGACAAGTCGATCCTGGATTAGGTGTTACCACTGATAAAATCCCCGGGATTATGTGTCCGGCAGTGAAAAAAAAGTGCTGTGCAGATTGTTTTATTCATCTACCTGTTGAAACTTTGTTTTGTCAGAATAACTAAAATGCCTTAAAAATGTGACTTGACTGCACTTCAGTTGATTAATTACGTCAAAGTCATGTTATGAGTTGTAAAAGTGTAAAACAAGCTGAGTTAATTAACCGAACACAAGACAAGTTCAATAAACTTTAGATATTAGGTTGAATCAATTAGTCACAAGCTTACATTCCCTTTAGATTTTCTAAGTATGAAGAGTTCTTTCTTCATTTATCAGCTTTTCACACCATTCTTGTCCATTTTCAATCTGCGTAAAAACAATCTATGTTGCTGTTTCTTGAGATGAATTAAAAGCTTACAGGCGTAGGGAATGAATTTGGTACTAACTTTATCAAAAGAAATGAGCATAACTTAATTTAAGTTGTATTAAAGACACATAGGAAGTTTCCACCATGCACCTCTATTCTTTAAATTACAAAAAACAAGAGTTTTTGGAGAGTTTTATCTCTCTCCTCATTCATCCTAGGAAATATATGCTAGTTTTGTTTCCTGTGGGCCTAATTTAATGAATTGAGTGAACTCATTATTTAGCTGTCATTTGTTCAACTCAGTATTTTGAGTCAAAATCCATCATGTCATTGGACCTTGTTTTTAACTTCTGACATTTTAGGTTTAGTTAACTAGAAATGAGCAAAAGTCATATATTTGTGTCAAGTAAACTAGAAATGTAAGTTGATTGGACTAAATTCCTTAGTGATGGTGATGTTTTATAGAGTGTATTTCATGCATAATAATCCTATTTTGAGTTATTTTCCTCTGCAAAGTGGCAGT
Source organism: Amphiprion ocellaris (assembly GCF_022539595.1). NCBI lineage: Eukaryota > Metazoa > Chordata > Actinopteri > Pomacentridae > Amphiprion > Amphiprion ocellaris. Next base: position 13,541,155 of record NC_072784.1, on the reverse strand, counting down.
GCAGTCTGATTCCATTACAAAACCACTTTCTCCATTTCGGAAGGCATCAGTCACATCCTGCACACTCTATAGAAGACCTCTCTGTGCTTTTCTGAAATGGAATAAATATTTTAATGCAAATTAACTCTAACCCTATTTACACATTTCACCGAAGTCACACAATACTGTCTGAGTATACAATTATGCTCCCTCTTTATCATACTAAAAGGAATTTATGCAAACCTCCAGAGCACTTCCATCTCCACGTTAGAGAACATTCACACCTGTTCCACCCATCATGTCCCAGAAGAACACTCAGAACCCGTTCTATCTGATGCAACACGCAGCTTTTTGAGCAAGAAAACAAAACCCAAAACAGTTAAGTGTATTTTTTGTCTGATAGGATACAGATTCAGTTTCAGATGCTGCTACAGAAAGACTTTGAAGTGCTGCAACCACAAATAATTTATTCATTTGTTCAATTCTGGTCTAAAATTTAACAGAGAAAACACATTAAGATCTTAGTTTATCTTTCCCATTTCTGAACTTGTGAGAAACGCAGCGCCTCCCACTCTCAACCAGATACTTAGAAATGCAACAAAGACAACAACAAACTCAAAATCCAATTGTCTCCCACAGCAACTAAATATCTACACATTACACTGTAAAAAAACACCCCAAAAATATATGTAAGGCATTTTATTTAATTAAATCTTGACATATCCAGCCAATAAAACCACAGAGACGCAATGTATAAACAAAAATCTATTTAAAATGTCGACAAAAATAATAAATGTGAAGTAAAATGTCATAATTATGGCAAAGTGCAAAAATTTGCAGAAGTTTTCATCATAGGTTTTACAGAGAAACATTGTTGTTTTAGAGACTTGTCCTTAACTATTAGTGTTACTGTTTTGGAAGACAAATAAAATATTCATCACTATTGATTTCAAGTTCCTTTTGTTGAATTTATTCAGATTTGTTACAGTAGTATTCACAAACAATTGTGCAGAGCTCCTCAGGAGGAATCGAATAACTACAAATGGCCTTTGGTTATGACCCAGCTTGTGGGCTGCAACATGAACCAGGCAGTGGAGTAATGAAAAAAGTTATTTTCTAACCAGCATTACAGAGTTTTGAGTGTAAAAATTCACATAAATGTAAAACTAATAAGATATAATATGGGCGATAAGGTTAAATTGATAGATTAGCATAAACCTTTATGTAACAAGCTTTACATTTAATTACAGATCATTTTTGTCATTGTACAGAAATTTGTGTGTAATTTAAGAAATCAGGAAATACTATGTACATAATATAGTACATGTTTTTGTTTTTTTTTTAAAGGAGAAACAAATATAATCTGGCATTTTTGGTATAGTACTTAAAATAACTGTTGGGTTATTAATTTATGGGTAATGTGTGCGATATTATAGACTTTTCTACACAATCTAAAATAGAAATACCCCAATCAAGTTATTTCTCTCTCTCTGATCTGATCCAAGCCATGTAATATTTAGTATCTGCCGAGACTGAGTTCCAATTCGATAACTTTCTCTTAGATAATAAACACTTCAAGTTCGTTAAAAGTAATCAAAATCAATCCAATGTACAGCCAATGCTTAACAACTGTAGTGCATTAAGAAAAAAAGCATTTCTGCATCCAAGTTGTTCTTTAAAGTTACTTATGTTGTAAATATTGTCATACAGCTCCAGCAAAGCACTGTCTTAAATGTAGTGTTAGAGTGTAGGATGTACCGTGACTCCACAAGCTCCAAAAGACACAGAAATCCTGTATTCTCTACATGCATGTCAGATAATGTATTGTAGATCGGCTGTAGTACCTGGTTCTTCCACCAGATGGAGCCTCTTACTGTTTAATACTATAGCGACCAGAGGAGAGGGTGTCAGTCAATCTAGTTAGCAGTTCATGTTGCCAAGCAGAGTGCGATGTGTGGGTTTGCTGGTAAAGGGGCACCATGACAGAGGCTTATGTGATGCTTAATGACCTCTGACCAGAGCTTATGTATTTAAGACTAGCTTGGATTGACTAGAACTATGCCCCTAGATTCCAGTGACATATATAACAGAACTTCAATCATGTGTTTGTTGACCAAATTAGCAGTTTTAACACAGGACAAATGTCTGCTGTGCTCAATTTGTGCTATCAGTTGATTATTCATTGATGATGCTGCCGATTAGTCACAATGAAAATTATTCAAATTGTGCATCTTTAGCGTCTTGTCACAAATTGTGCTTTTCCTTTATGACACCTGTGAGATAGCTGATGTAAATAAAGGATCGGGATACCAATCATTTAAAATCGATTAAAATGCCTTGATTAGTCATGATCTACATTTTTGGAATTAGGCATCTCTAATTTTAAGAAAAACAGAATACCACTGTAAATTTTTTTCCAGTAAAATTAGGATTTTTGTTTTACTATGCAAGCATAAATCAGTCTATAGGTTATGTGAGTTCATGACTCGATTTCCAGCCGTATATATTCACATGTATACTATCTAATAGCACTGACAGGCCGAACAATATGACTCTATGACTGTGTAAATGTGGTCAGTTAAATGTGATGTGTGTACATTTGCAGCCTTACAGGGTTAATGTTAAAACCGTGTGTTATTTATCCTGTTTCTAGGTGACGCCTCCTACTGCACACCTGAGCAGTACAAAGACTGTGCTGAACCTGCCCTCGGTAAGTCTGCAGAGACCAAACACACTCATAAGCATGAACCCAGACGATGCACACACACACACACACACGGTTTTCTGTTTTACATATTATTACTGCTTTCCAAAGGGATTAGGATTTTTTTTTTCTGTTGACACTGAGCTTTAATGCTAAAGCTGCTTTACAGACGAGCAACAGTGGAGAGAATTTCAAACTGGAGACGGCTCAAGTTAAGAGCATCTCCAGCCATGAATGAAGAACTGTAGTAAGAACAACAATCTCCTGCATGCAGGCACACAAGTAGTCTACTTGTAAAGCTGCAGAAGTTTCAGAGTATATTATATATTAGAGAAAGTGTCACTTTTTGAACTTGGTGATTTATCAAGAGGAGTCATCTTAATATTTCCCCTTGTGTGTGAAGGGCTCATCAAGCCTATAAGCAGCATCAGAACAGACAGCGACTGCAGAGTTCAATTTAATGCTTGAGTAGTCACAAAGATAATGCGTCATAGTTCCTGCATTGAGGTAAATTATACAGCTATGTTAAAGGTTTTGGCAGCTGTGGCTCACTCTATTGGAATCTAGATTTGATATTAACTTTGCTGGTTTTATTAAATATAGGCTCATCATAATGCGTTTTTCATTGTTTTTAACTCGCTATGAAGCTGCCCTAACACCTCTCTGTAATATTTTACACTGAGGAGAGACACATGAAAGTCAGATGAGGCTGATTCTGCGATTTTTATCTAAATTAAATTCCTCAGAAAGTGCTTAAAAGTCATGGTTTCACCTTTTAAAGCTGACAGGAATCATTAAAAAAGGCGTTCTCATACCTGATAACAGTTTATGATTATCATCTTAAAGGCCAAGAGAAAGTTTGGTCAGTTTAGTTATGTAACATGTTGACTAAAGTAGTGCAGTTTTAACAGATTTAACAATTAAAAACCATTAGACAAAGTCATTAGCACTGTATATCAAGATAAAATTTTAATGTGCACCAAAACTGGTGACCCAATGAGTAAAAATATGTTTTTGACTGGGATTAAAAAACTGGTGGTGAAGATGGGAATGTGATATTTGACTCTTGGAGCTTCCGCTTAGAAAGCCCAAAGGTGCCAGTTAAAATCTAGAAAGTACTAAAAGATTGTGATCTAATGACAAAAGCAACCGATATAGGACATAATAATACCAATAATTGAAAATAATAACCTTTGTCTATAGTCCACTTTTTAAATTCTATGTTATTAAAGCAGCCAAACAAAACAAAAAGTCATAAAATGATCAGTTTTTAATTTTATTTGGTGTTTATAAACAGTGTTGGAAAATCGATGATGTGTTGATACATTGTTAATGGAAGTAAAAGACAGTTCAAATGAAATTAAAAAGGAAAGGCCGTGAGTCTGCACCCTGCTACTGACAAAATCTTAGATTTTTCTCTAACAAAGCCCATGAAGGGCCTTGAAAGTAAGCAATAAAATCTTAAAACCTGTGATCACAAAACTCCCAGCAGCTGAATTCTGTCAATCAATAGTTTTTTGGTTCAGGCAGATAAAAAGGCTGTTGCAGTAATCCAGGCAGTACGAGGTGATTTACGTGTCTTTAAAAGTTAGGATTGATTGTATTTTTTAGATATTTGTGAGATGATTGTACAAGTTTTGTGGTGCGCTGCTCAAAACTCACATTAACATTGTGCTGCTATCAAAGACAGAAGTCTCAGTTTTATCTGCTGAAAAAAAATGTTTGACGTCTCATTTTTGACTTCACAAAGGCAGTTAAAAAGAGAATTCAATGTGTCATGGTCAGAAGATCTTATAGCCAGGTACACCTGTGCATCATCAGCATAAAAATGAAAAGAGACATTACGTTTATGAAAAACCTGCCCAAGTAGAACATGCACAGGGAAATGAACTCTTTTCCATTAATCTGACGGCATCTGCATGTGTTGGATTTGTATCTGAATGTAAATTCTGGTCCTTTCCTCTGAAACTCTGTGATGGCAAACTTACTAGATCAGATCTAGTGACGTCTCTGTATCATTTTCATTACTGCACAAGTCTGAAATGTCACTTTTATCACAGATAGGCATGTACAATGTGTTAACGTGGCACATTTTTAGTCCCTGCGATCCACTCCCAATGAACCCCAATGTGACTTCAATAAAGAACAGTTTTGTTGGGCTCATGAGAAAAAGCAAATACAAAATGTTTGCAAATTCAGCTTTAGGGAGCTACTTTCCCTTTGTGCTGAGGATGAAACCTTAAAGGAGATAAATGAGATGATAAGGGAAGCTTTTGTTTGCTGTAACATAACCACCAGCCTGCACAGAGGAGGTTTGCAGAGAGGCAAGCCATTAACAGACTTTAGAATAAGTCTGTTAGTCTACAGCATCGCTATTGAAAGAATATCAACAGGAGGCTGCATCGACGGCACTTTGAAACCTATTTAAACCTCCCATTTGACGGATTTCATGAAAACTATGCTGAAACTGCACCAAAAACCTCCTCCTGCCTCAGTGTGTCTTACATGATGCTGTTTTCAGTCATGTCAGAGATAGTTCTGAGGACTCGACACACACCATCAACAGCAGCCATTTAAAGCTGGTCGGCAACCTTGAAGCAGAGCAGCCTCGGTGCTGTGAAACATCCATGAACCCAGACTGAAAACATTTCAGACATGTTGTTATTTTCCAGGGATTCAGCCAATAAGAGTGTTAAAAGCCAGAGGTGGACTTTCACTGGGCCTGTTGGCAGTTTATGAAAAGGCAAACACACAAATACATGACACACAAATTACAACGTTCTTAGCCTGTGTTGTATGTATAGCAGTGGAGATTGTTTAGAGTAAAAGGAAATCTCACACTAATTTTCTCTTTCACAATAAAGCCCCTTTCAGGCATACATTTCTTTCTGTTTACCTGATGGAAACTGAACATTTCAGTTTCATGTCTCAATGAGAACCTTGCTCACTTTTCTGTAAAAAGTTGTGACCCCAGTATTAGTAACATGTACCTATAAATTTTTCAAGTCTGAAGTGAACGCACAAGCGATGTACAGTACTTCAAGTTTCATGAGGCGATTTTGGAAAACATTTTTTACAAATTTCAGCACCAATATTGATCCAAAAACACCCCTGAGAGCAAAATCTCATTCACTTTGGTCTACAATACCACATTTAAGTGAAATGAGTACAAAAATGAAACTTCACTACAATTTATGAGACTCGTCAATAATAGGCTTAATCTGGGTTTCGATGAACAGTAACAGGTTTGTTGCTTCCAGCTGTTCGTGGGAATGTTTCTTCTGAGTTTATTAAATTAATGCAGCATCAAACAGGATTAAGCAGGATCCAAAGAGAGAGAGCTGCATGAATTTACACACATTAAACAACTGAAGTAACTTCAATAATTACTAATTAATTATCCCCAGCATGGAGGAAGGATGGATCTAACAGCAGCTCACACTGTGGATTTTTTTTTTTTTTTTTTTAAGCTCCTACTTTATAATCTACTTAAGTGATTTGTTATATAAAGTCCTGCTGTGGGGATATTTTTTTATTTTACTGTTGGTAAAGTAGTAAATTTTTAGTGTTTAGTAAATTATGAATATGTTACACAATTATTATATTAAAACAAAAAATAAAATTAAAAACAGCTGAATATTTTAACATTGAAAAATGGTATAAACTGTAAAAAAAACTGTAAATATCTGTAAAGTAATTATATTTTTAGCTGATAAATACAGTAAAACTCAAATTGTATGGTTCTATATTGTAAAGCAAACAAAACAATAATAACTGTAACAAATTCTTTACCTTTTTCAATATATAATATATATTACATTAAAAAACTGCATAATTTTATGATCAAATGTAGAAAAAATTTAGTGGAAAAAAAACATTTTAGCATTTTGTTTACGTTTTTGTTTTGTTGTTTTACAGTGTAAGCTATTAGTTATTTAGACAGTTTAATAAGCTCTTAGTTTCAATTTAATCTTTTGCTTGTTGGTGAATTATTATGCATTAGACATCACATAATGTCCTGTCCAATCTCACCTAGCTGATAAATATCACATGTGAGGATCATTATCGCAAAAGTGACCTCTGTCTGTCTGACTGACGGAATGGCATCACTTTAACAGATTAATGAAGCAGCAGAGTTACTCATCTCATGTCTGAAAAGGTCTTAACACCCATTCAATCAAGCCGTTACACTGCGTACCTTCTTTTGTCCTCACAGTATAAATGAAAAAATGTGACCACAGTGATGAGACAAGGTGAAACATTATAATACAGCTGATCATATTGTAATAAGCCCATATAGTGTTACAGTGGTGATTTTAACCAATGAAATTTGACTGTAAATCACCTAAAACTCCTGCTAAACTCTTAAAATCCAGCTTTGATTACCCCTGGGTGTTTTCAGACTGGGTCTAAATGAGATGAGTTGTCTTATTTTGAAAATGTAGTAATGTTTTCATGAGGTAAGTGTGGGGAAAAAAATTTGGTTCCGATGGCTTTATACCCATTTAGCAACTTAAGCGGTGGCAGTGGGTTGGTTTTTTTAATTAAAGCGCTCTTACACAGGATTAATTCATTTTCGAGCGTGGTAATTAAAAAGTTATAGCATATTTTAAAAAACTATTAGCCGAAACTACTTTTAGCTGATGCTAATTGTACTATAATCTTATTTTTTTGGGGGGCGGGGTGAAATTTAAAGAACATAGTCAGGGAAACCAGAAATAAATAAATACTTCCAGTGAGTAATGTTTGACCTTTATCACCTTCAGCTGCCAGCCGGTCGGAGTTACATCAGTGAAACTTTCTCCCCTCCCATGTCATTCTTCTCTGTGCTCAGTCTCCACCTCTCCCACCCTGTAGTAAAACTATTTCTGGGATGCCAGAGAGGTGCAAAATAAACAGATAAATAAATAAATGAAATGTATCCAAGGGCAACAAAACTTTCAGGCAATCAGCATCAAGGTTGCAGACTCCCACACCATACGAGCATTCGGCGTAACTCACCAGTGTCATTAACATGCACTCGAAAAGCAAAGTGTGCGATGCAGGAGGCGGTGCAGACAGCTCTTTTCCTTTTCCTCTCCTGTAATTGGCTTCATTTTTGGAACAGTTAGACGTAGACAATCACAGCACATGCACACACACACACACACACACACTCGGATCATCGCATGCAAATGAATTCCGGTTTTAAACTTCCGAGTGCCAATTTGCTTCGAACCACCAAACGAGATTTGGCGCGTCAAAGTTTGATTGGGTTTTTCTAGCTCCGTAACTGTGTCACTCAAGTTTTTTTGGAAGCGGCACCAAAAGTATTTTTATTTTAATAAGAGCCAGCTACATCTGTTGTCTGCGAGCAACTTTTTTCTTATCTAGTCATTTGCTTTTTGAACAAACACGAGCGGATTAAAATTATACATCCAGACGGAGATACAATTATTTCCAGTTTCTGAGCTGCCAAAACTCCTACAAAAAAAGCGGATATAAGTCGTCTTTCTGTCACAAAGATATTTATTCATACTTTTTTTTAATCAGTTAGTATTATGAGGAAGAAATGTTCATTTGCTCATTTAGATTTAAGTGTGCATGGACATGGGTTAGAGGGTTAGACAAAGAAATCAATCATTTGGATGCATTAGGTCTTGCTCCCGTGTTTCCAATAACGGCTCATTTAAATAAAAATAAGAGACCGCGGAGGATCCATATTGAATTTCTTGTCGCCGTTACGTGACCGTGTAGCCCTTCCAGCTATTAGCTCGCCGTGGGGATATCTGCTTCCTGCTCTGTGATCTGGAGGTCCGCCACAGAGCTGTCTCACTGAGAAATAAGCCTGATAACATTAGCCTCTCCTTTACTTTTTCCATTTCGAGCATAGCGGGGTGGGAGATTTTGAATCGGAAGTTGGTGAGAAAGCACGCGTGAAACAAAAGCCAAAGTGAGATCTGTTTAAACAACGTCAGAGCTGAAGAAAAAGCTTTTGACGGAGCTATATTTGAAAAGCTTGCGTCACTTAACATTAGCATCAGTGCTGCAGGAGAGGTTGGTGTTGTGGAGGAGGCTGTGGGCTTCACGCGGAATAACACAGCATTTTTTTTTTCTTCTTCTCTTAGTCGAACTGCCTCAAATAGAGCTTGGCATTTCTGCATAAGGACTTTGTCTCTGTCAGGGTAAAGGCTGTTTTCTCAGATGCAGCTCGGGGGCTTGTTTGTGTTTGGTGCTTTACATTCTGGCCTCCGCGACACTGACAGTGACATTGACTTGTAGTGTCATTAAGGTTTTTATGGAGTAAAAATAAACATGACTTAAATGCAGCCATGTGTGCAGTCTCATTGTAATTTCTGTGCTTGCATCACTAATTTATAGTGTTTAAATTTATAGATTTATAAATCTGACATCCTGAGTACAAGAAGCTCTATGTGTCGGATTAGTTTGAATATATCAGCTTTCATTTTTGGGTTTGAAATGTGTGTTATTTCTACAAAATCTCCAAAATTACATCATTAGCTCACAGTGAAGAAAAATGTGCCAGGAGCAATTAAGTAACCCAGAAACTGCTTGAAATATAATGATAGCTAATAAAAAGTAGTTACTGTAGTAGGTTATGTAGGGGAATATCTTGTTATCTTTACATGTTAGTCCAGATTACTAAAGTCTTGGCTTTGGCTAAGATGATGAAAACAGAATTTCCTACATTTTGAGCTGTATTGCATCAGTTCTATTATATCTTTGTTTGATTTCTAACAAAGTAAAATGATTAATTTAGTCTATGAACTGTCCAAAATTTGTACCAATGCACTTTGTTTCAATCCAAGGCGACTTCTTTATGATGCTTTGTTCTGTCTAACCAACAAACCGAAATCCAAAACTGCTCGATTTGCTGTGAAAAACCAGAGAATCATCTCATCATTTAAAAAGCTGCAGCTGCTGAATACTTACAAAAGGCAAGCATTATTAAAATGCTAAACTGTTTCTGTCACTCAACTAATTGACTATTTTGTAGACTGCTTTGAAAACTGTGATTTTTTTTCTGTCACTTAACATATTTTGCAGCTTTTATCTCATTTCTGACATCTCTACTATATTTGAAAACATCTCAACAGTATCTCATATCACCTCTCTGTCACTTAGTATTTACTTGTGACTTTATCAGATTTACTGTTTTATCACATCCTTCACTTGTGATAACATATATATCCTGTGGTCTCAACTGAAAGATAGGTCTCTCATACAATACTAGACGAATATATGAGCTGTTTGATTTGTGCAGATAACCCTCCTCCTGACTCTTTTATTGCATTTTATTATTACACCAGCTCAGTCTGGGCAGAGGTTCTTTAAACATTAAGGATGAGCTGTCTTTTTCTCCAGTTGGATATGAATTGTCACTGAGGTGAAGCCCTTTAGTCAAACTTGCACATTGTCAGCAGAAAATTTAGAACGGCATGAGAAACTTCACCCAAATCAATAGTGTAGAACTTTATGAAACTCTGAGAAAACACCACTCAGGCAGATCTTGCTTCTTCTTTTGCTGCCTTTATACTGGATGTCTCTGGGACTATTATAAAGAAAACTTTGCATCTGAATTTTTTTCCCTTTGTGTCCGTCATCCTCATCCTCATCCTCCCATGTTTCGTTCCGTCTTCCCTCCCATATTTTACGCTACTTCCATCATCCATCACCACATCTGTATGAAGCTAAACTTTCTGCAGTGGAGAGCAGTAACTGCATGTGCCGGACGCCATGCAACATGACCCGCTACAACAAAGAGCTGTCCATGGTCAAAATCCCCAGCAAGACCTCGGCCCGATATCTACAGAAGAAGTTCAACAAGTCGGAGAAGTACATCACGTGAGTAGACGCCTCTCTTGTTCCTTATGTTTGGTAAAGTTGCAAGATAAAGTCTCCATCTGTAGCTTTAATTAAACCCACTGAACTAATCATTTAGAGCTAATTCGTTTAATGTTCATATGCACCTATTTAATCTTCATTAACATGCTCTTTGGGGATTTCTGTTTTAATTTTCTCGAAATGTTCTTGGGTAAAACTAGACATTTGGGACCACTCCTGCATGGATCAGCCACAACATTGCCTGATATTGCTTTTTGCTGCCAAAAACACTCTAACAAGTTGAGGTCTGACCTCCATAGACCTCTGAAATATCCTGTGGTTTCAGGCACCAAGATTTTAGCAGCAGATCCTGTCAGTTCTGGAAACTATCAAGTGGGGCCTTCATGGATCTGACTTATTTTTTCCAGTACATCCCACTGATGCGCCATCAGATTGAGATCTGGAGAGTTGGGAGACTAAATCAACACTTAGACTCGTTGTCATGTTCCTCAAATCATTCCTGAACAGTGTTTGCAGTGCGGCAGCAAGTATATTATGCCGAAAGAAGCCACCTTCCTCAGGAAATACCTCATCCATGCCAGAGTGTATGTGGTCTGCAACACAAGACTGCTGACAGATGAAATGATCAACATTGATTATATTGTTGCAATGGCACCTGTCAAGGGTTGAAATATATGAGGCAGGAAGTAAACAGTCAGTTCTTGACGCTGATGTTTTAGATACAGGAAAAATGGGCTGCATAAGAATCTTTGCGAGGGCCAAATTGTGATGGATGACCAGCTGAGTGGATCTGAGGAGCACCAGAACAACAGGTTTTCTTGGGTTTCCCCTGGTTAGGAACTACCAAAACAGTCCAAGGAGGGACGAATGGCTGAACTAATGGCTTACTGAGGTGCATGACTCCTGTTCAACTCTGAAAACACCAACAATGGACATGTGAGCAGCAGAATTGGACCATGGGATAGTAGAAGAATTTGGTGTGGTATGATGGGTCATGTTTTCTTTTATATCCTGTAGACATCAAGGTTCATCATCTGTCTAGGAAAGAAATAGCAGCAGGATGCATTATGGGAAGAAGGAAAGGCCAGCAGAGGCAGTGTGCATTTCTGAAACATGTTCTGCTGCGAAACATTGGGTTCCCCATTCATGTGGATGCTACTTTTACATGTAAAACCCATTTAAATATTTCTGCAGACCATCTACAACCTTCATGGCAGCAGTATTACCTGATGGCAGTGGCTTTTTTCAGCAGGATAATACTCACTGCCATCCTGCAAATATTCTTCAGGACTTCAAGGTGTTAACTTCAAATTCTCATATATCTGATCAAACGACTGTGGTGAAAACAAGTCTGATCCATGGAGGTACCACTTCGCAGCTTTCAGGACTTAAAGGATCTGCTGCTGAAGTCTTGGTGCCTGAAACCACAGGAGTTCATACCCTGACGAGTAAGAGGTGTTTTGGAGTAAAACCTAGACAGTGTTAGTCAGTTGGGTTTAATGTTGTGCCAAATTATGTGTTCAGTTGATAACATTTCTTACCGTATTCATGAGCCACCAACCCAGAATTTAAAGTTTCCTATTTACCCGATAAGCTGAGCGTCCTGGGGACACACGATAAAAGGAAAAACATGCAAACTCTGCACTGAGAGGACTTCTGCAGAATCAAGCTCAGAGTCTTCTCCCTGCCTGACAGCAAATGAAACCACTGAAGCTCTTCACTGCCCACATTGTTTCCTATAGCCCTTTTAATAAAGATTCTAAATAACTGGAAGCTTCGACTGGCTCCAACAAGCGTGTCGTCCTCCCACACAGCGCTCCTGTTTCCTCTGGTCGCTCAGCTGTGTAGGAAATGGATGGACTGTTGTTGAGTGTGTTCATGCCAAGTGATTACCTAAAGTGGGATTCATTAGACAAATGCCCTGTTTGGCCTTTTGCAGAGACAACATCTTGGTGCTGGATGTGTTCTTTGAAGCATTGAACTACGAGACCATCGAGCAGAAGAAAGCCTATGAGGTGGCAGGTTTGCTGGGTAGGTTCGCACAGTGGTGCTCTGGATTTTCACAACCTCATTATCCGTCATAGCTATGTTTCTGAGATGCCTAATTAGGTCTTCAACAAAGCTACTGATGATGCTTTTGCAGCATGTGACAAAAGAACAAACGTTGTACAAAGAAAAAATGGTACAATTTCATTCACAACTGGCAAAATCTGTCAATTTTTTTCTGTTCTTTTACAGACACGGTAGCAATAATGGGTAAAAATTACAGTAATTACCCCACATCCAAGCTTTAATTGAACATAAAGAGGTCACTGGACTTGTTATGGTTTTGTTTCTATAACAATCATTGGCGTTATGAGATGTTCTGGGATTTTGATGCCTAATTTGCAACACAAAAACAGCCAAATGTGATTTGTATTCCAGGTTACTTGATAAACTATATGTAAATAAGCAATAATACATAAATAAGGCTACACTTGATATTTCTGAGACTGAAATTGCATTGGACTGTGTGCAATGCTACTGCACAGGCACCATGGAAAGAAATAGGTACTCAAAAGAAATGCACAGACAGTAGCTTTGTACTGATACTGAGCACAGAATAACAGACATGAGGCTCCAGGTGTGCCGAATGCAGTGGGCGAACGTAACACGAGATTTCTAGAGAATTTAGAGCTTCCCACTGTGTTTAGGCTCCTTTGATGGAAAGCAAAACAAAGCACCTCCAAACTTTGAAAGCTGCCACTTAGACGATAACTCTTCTACTTATAAACTATAAAGTTGTTTATGATAGTGAATGATGACATTTACAATTTGCTTTAATTTCGGACTGTGCACAATGCAAGTATGCCAACTGTGCAAGTACTAGTAAAGTACTAGTACAGAATGCTCAAAACAAATGCTTGTTGTAAGGAGAAACTACACGAGTAGATTTTCTATTATCCATACCTGTTTAATCTGTTATTAAAATAGTTGTAGTTGTAGCTTTTAAAATTTGAAGGTCCTTTGATTTGCTTCCCATCAGTGGTGCCAAAATACAATGGGAAGCTCTAAATTCTCCAGAAGTCTTGTGTTATATCTGCCCCACTTTGCTCGACACACCTCAGGAATGAAATGACACAGTGTTAACCAAATCTGGAACCAGCTGCTATATCCTGGAAAAAAAAAATGCAAAGTCACAGCCTTTCAAAAACATCCACAGGAGCCCTGTGTGTTTTTCTGTGTTTGACACGAGGAACAATGCGACTGTCTGGGTAGCAAATCTTTCGTAGTATAACTAGAGCTGTATGTACATCCGCTGTCCGCTTCCAGAGTCCGCATCGGTAATGTGGAAGCCACAAACTGGCATTTAAACAAAGTACTGAGTTTTGTTTACCTTGTTCAGACTAACATGAGCCGCCTCATTCATATAAATGAGACCGCTGTTGTGCAGAGGGCTCTAGTGCAAAAAAAAAAAAAAAAAAAGTACAATCGCCTGGGAAAATAAAGTTAAACATGAACTTTTTCTACAACTTAATGCACTGTTATCTAGCAAGGCATACATGGGTCAGTCAGTGGATAGTTTATTTTGTGTAACGAATGCTGGTCATTACAAGATAATGTTGCAAGAAAAGATACAATTATCGACTATGTAATGACTCCCCAGAGAGGTGAAATCTTTCGTCTTTGTGCTGTGAACTGCAGCGCAGTGTTTTGCCATTGGATAAACTTTCATATCCTTGGATCTATCACTGCAACTAGACTTTCAGGGGCATATTTTGTCATCTCACTGGTACCTGAAGCAACACACTTTTTGCAATTTTTAAAACCGAGCTGTTTCCAGTCTGAAAAATTGTCTTCCTCTCTCCCTGTCTGTGCCAATCATCTGAGTCCTATGTGCTGCAAGTTGATTAGAATAAAGTTTTTCCTTCTCCCTGGCATATAAAAAGCTGTCCAGGCAAAGCTGTCTCTGTGCTTCCTCTTTCTACTTGTCTTAGTGTAACTACTTATATCCTTTTGCAGGTGATATTGGCGGTCAGATGGGTTTGTTCATCGGAGCCAGCATTCTCACCATCTTAGAGCTATTTGACTACGCTTATGAGGTCAGTCTGAAGTGGCAGTTTTACTCTCATATACCTGTTGAAACGCCCAATTACTCCCACATATCACTCCTCCGCAGACAGCTTTTGCAGTCCAATAAACTTTAATAACTCTTGTTTTTTGGTGTTACAGTGAAGTACCAGACCGTTGACCGCGAAAGCTGACAGCAGAAGCAAAGTCTTCGATATAAAAAGCAGATAAAGAGCTAGATTTACTTAGAGGTGACTGAGATGAAGGACTGTATAATGGTACTTTTCCATTACCTTTGCTCTGCTTTGCAGTCCTTTTAGAGCTTCTCATGCTGCTTTCAGCTGCACAAGCTTCTGATAAGCACATAATAGATTTAGCCTCCCCCTAGGGTTTTGGAAATATACTGGAAAAGATTTTTTTTTTTTCGTTTTAATGACCATAATGGATTGCTGGGTATAAGAAACCCTCCTGTCACTGACACAGGCAGTTTCAGAGAAACTTTTAACAACTTTCATGCTGAAGTGATTGTAATGATGTAGTCTGTTGTTACGTTCGCCACCTTATTATTATTTTTTTACTTTGCAGTTAAATGTTGATTACAGGAAAAGCTCATGGAGATCTTTTTATAACAGACTGACTTTTGTTTTCTGATTTGCAGGTGGTGAAAGACAGACTACTGGACCTACTGAGCAGAGAGGAGGAGGAGGAGAGTCACGGAGAGGATGTGGTAAGAGTGGCCTTTAACCCTACACTTTTCAGTCATTCTCCACTGAAAGCTTCGCACAAGTGGAGCGTGTATAATTCTGTGTAATTTCACTCTCTCTGATCATGCATATCAAACCTTGCACTATTTCTAACCATCCGCATGAGCATGTAGAGGGAGCACTCAAGCAAGACTAAGAACGTGTTCGGGACCCACTGCAACATGCCAATTTGTCAGGAAAAGCTCAGCTCCTGGAGGGAAATCTCCATGAATTCAAGCAGCAATGAGGAGTGACTGTATGATCTTATGCTCTGCTAATAAACACATACATGAACATCATATCTGAGTTAAATCAACCAAACTGGAAGTGACAGAATGAGGAGGAGCTTTGGGTTGGTTTGAAATTGTATGAGGGTATCTGCAGGGTATTCAGTGATAATTACAGTGCACAGCAGAAGTGTGTACACCCCGGTGCAGTTTCATTACTTCTAAATAATTCTAGTATTTCTAAGTTACACAAGAGTAACTGATGAAGATTGGAAGCTCATTCTTTGATCCAATGAGACCAAGATGAATTTATCCAGCTCAGATGGAGTCCAGCATGTCTGGTGTGAACCTGGTCAGGACTGCCATAGTAAATTCATAGTCCTGACTGAAGCACGGAGGTGTGTCTGTGATAATATGAGGTTCATTAATGTAAAACATGTTGGGAAGATGAGATTTAGAGGTGAATGTTAAATACTGGCTGACAGGATGACTACCAGTCTGCAGAAACCTGCCAGAGGTCGAATATCTCAAAGCACACTGCCAAAACCAAAAAAGAGTTCCTAAAGAATGAAAAGTAAAAACTATGACCAGGCCAAGTATATTACCTGACTTGAATCCAATAGACACCTTTGGGGTATTTTTAAGAGAAAGACGGAGCAACAGATGCCCTCCAGCAAAGACCAGCTGAAAAGAATATGATCTCTGAAGAACAGCAGAACATCTCTCCAGAAATTCGGAATACTCCATGCTGAGGAAGATCGAGTGTCATTAAAAATAAAGGTGGGCACAGGAAGTATTGAAAAAATAAAAGATTTGAAAGTCAGTAATGAATGCTGCATTGAGTTCTTACAGTGGTGCCTGTATTTTTTAAAAGAGTAGATCAGAACAGTTAGTTTTTGATTTTAAACAAGAGCAGATACACTGCTGTTCAACAGTAATGCAGTTACTGTAAGGTCGTACAGTGTTGACTCATTTGAAATTTAATTACTATGATTCAGAGTTCAGCTTGGAGTTTGGTTTGTTTAAGATTTGTTTTCTGTGTACTACATGGTACTCTCCCAAGAGCTTCAGTAGAAAACAACTGGACTTTTCATTTAGATTCTTAGAGATTTCACCTTCATCCAAGAGTCTCCTTGAGCTCTGAGTGTTCAGGAGTTTCAGATGGTTATAGTCCCTCCAGGTCTCATTGCTAATGTCCCATTTGCGGCCCAGGACTCACCTGTCTCCAGGGGTGAATGGTTGTCCGGTTGTTCTCTACTGAAGCTCCTAGGGTGACCATGACCTGGATGACTCAGAATCTAAAAAGACATCTGCCTTGTAAGTGTGCTCCTTCTCTGCCACTCTGCAGTCTGACCTCGCTTTAAGACTCTTTCAATCTTCTTGCAGAGTTCCTGTGACCCAGTGGCGAACCACTCCGAGTCCATCAGCCACACCGTGACCGTCCCCCTGCAGACGACACTGGGCACCCTGGAGGAGATCGCCTGCTGAAGCCCTCCTCCCTTCCCCTCACAGTCAACACACATCCAGCGGCTGCCTCCCTTCACCGGGTGGCGCTACATCCTTTGTTATGGCATCCGACGGGACCTTAACAGGGGAGGGGAGGAGACGAGGACAGGAACAGGGGTTGGTCTGAGGACAGCGCTGCGCTCTGTCACACCCTCCTGTCTGAGGCACTAATGGGGATTAAGGAGCTGTCAGCTGGACTTATCAGCACTCTCTGTCAGCCTGCACTGTACTGCTATGGGAGGGCGACCTCTGCTACACCAGACCCGCAGTGGGGTCCAATTCTCCACATACATGCACACACAAAACCAGACATCGGGTGGGGCAACTACCCATAAAAAGGGGGACTCATCCCTGTGCAGCATATCTATGTAACAAACACATTCATATGTCGCTCACTGCCAAATGAACTGTACAAAAAAAATTAGTTTCGAACTGTCCAAACTGCATGCGTCGCTCTATCTTGCTCTCTTTGCTGATGCATACGCTGGACTGCAGTGTTGCTTTACTGTACATGTGTGCCATTTGTCTCTCTATCTGCAGGACAGGCCCCACAATGAGGGGCCCGGGCGAGAAATCGAATGTACAGATTGAACATATGGTTTGTTTAAAATCATAGTTCAGGTGTGACCAATCCATCTTTGAGCAATTTATCATTTATTACTTAATTATTGTGGGGTAGAACGGGGTCAGAAGGGGGGGGGGGAGGAATATTTTGCTCTGTTTACTGAAAACAGAGTGAAATCTGAACATTTTGCCGCCCGCGTCTTGCATATTTTATTCACCTGTCAGTTTCAGTTTAATCACTTTACTAGAAGGAGAGTTTTGCTACAAGACTCCTGCGGTGCTAAGCTCACGTTTGCAGGCATCTTTAAAGGAATGTCTAACTGGTAATTTATGTGGATAACAGACTGGCTTCTGGGTGCTGCAGCTCACCAGAGCAGCCCAGCAAAATGAGATAGAAACCAAATTTATCTGCAGCAAGACAAGTCCAGAACACCTATGAATATAGCCGGGATGTTGTTAAACTATTACTTCATTAAGAATATGCCAGGGTGATATTTCGGACAGTTATTAATTTTTTATCAAGGATGCTAAAAGAAATCCCCAGGCTTGACAAGTGTAAACACTTTTTCATGATGATAAAAATTACTACAAAAGCACCACAAGCAGAGTTTAGTTGGGATGTTTGTCTGTTTTTTAAGATACATACAGGGTCTGCAGTGTTATGATGTAAATAATTGTCTTTTTTTTTTCTCACAAAAACGGGTACCACGCAGACATGCCTGAAGCAGATCTAATTTCAAATAATTTTTGTACAAACATCAACTCCAAGTCCAGAAGGAACGACATTTCTCTCACTTTTTTTTTCTTTTTTACTCAATCTGCAGTTCTCAGTAGGTGAGTATGTTATGTAACCGCCAGTAGCATATTTGGGGTAGTCGAATGTCATGCTGAAAATGAAGGACACACTTTGCTATGAGCACCAGACATCCTTTTCGGTACAGGTTCAGAAACAACCATTACATATATACGGCTTTACACCAAAAGCTTTTGTGAGACTGTTTGGAAGATTTAGTGTATCAGAGTTTTCTAGTCCATGATCCTTCTAGCATGGTGTCTGTCATCATGGTAATGTACATTACAGGTAGGAATGAATTCAAGTGCTTCGTGAGACTGTCTGAATTATAATTTCCCATCTGTGGCTCAACCTGCTGTCTCTGTGTACTATCTCATGTTGTGGCTTCAGACGAACACAGTCCTCAGCCGACCTGCAGCGGCGTCAGACCGACGTGTCTCGCTTCTCTCTGGTGGCAAACAACACTGGATGTTTCTTCTCTCTTCTTTGGCTTCAATTGTTATCGCAGGACAGCATTTTCTCATTTTGTGATGCAGCATACAGTGTGTGTTTTTAATGTGAAACGATTAAATGAAAAAGTTTGTTTTTGCAGTGGTAGGCGTGTTGTTGTGGGAAAGCAGAGCTGCAAGGACATCTGAAGGGCTTTACGCTGTATATAAAAGATGATGTCTGAAAGTGACATGAAAGTGACTTACATCTGTGTTCTTTCTAATGGCCAGCAGAGCACGACTGCTCGAGTTTTAAAAAATCTAACTATATAAATGTCTATGAGAAAATGACTCCTACTTGATCGGCTACCTCAGTAAGCATTTTTCTACTGAATTTATATTCTTAATCGGGGGCTACGTTCGTATCTTAAATAGAGTCTGTGTCTTTACAAGAGCCATTGTACAAGAAACACAAAACAATACAACAAGACTGAGGTTTTGTTTGCATTTACGTGTTTTTCTAAAATGGGCATTTCTTCCTTTATCGTGAAAAAAACCCTGATAAAAACTATAACAGGTAGGCTACCAACTCTGGTGTGTCAATTGAATGAGTGAATCACATCTTTTAACGCTGTGTTAATGCGTGAACATGTAAAAAGTTCTGTTAGCAAAGTTAAAACCAGCACAATTTTGGCCACTTTTGCCACTGCACAAAATTACCTCGTGTAAGCATTTTAGGGATGTCACAGACCAGATCAAGACAATCTTGAACAGATCCGTGTCAACAAGAACCTAAGCTTGATTATTTGTTTATGTCCACTGTCACACATGTTGAAGAATTTTCTTGTTCAGTATCCTTTTTATCGATTATGTACCTGTATTGCTGGAAAAGGTGGAGACACACGATACAAGCCACAAAAGCTGCAGGTATATATGTCACTGGGATATAGCGACAATGTTCTAATTGATCCTGGCTTTTTTTTTTTTAGGTCATTAAGCCACACTGAAGTCTTTGTCATGGTGCCGCTCTACTAGCTAAATCCCCACTATGCTCTCTTTTTGCCTCCTCAGGTCATTATAGTATTAAACAGTAGGGCTCCTTGTGGCACAACCAGGTACTACAGCTATTCCACAATACTAGACGAGTGTGTTAACTGGGAAAATGGTATCAGCAGGGACTGATTGATAAAGGGCAAAAAATTCCTCATCAGAGCATCCCTAATCTGCATACTAATGATAAGACATTTTGTTGTTGTGCATAATCTGGTCTAGGGATAGCCTGCTGATCAACATGGCTGTACTCAGACATGTCATTTCTTGGGAGTTGTACACTGTGGCATCTGAATTGAGTTCATTCTCAGCCTTTATAAGTGGGAGTTGGAAAGAATGGCAGAGTGAGTTAGCACAAAGCACCTGACAACCCTACAATAAGAAGGGAAGAATAACAAGCCATGCTGGATCAATTGTACAGTAGCTTGGCAAAGGTACAATTTCTGCCCGACATCTGTGCCACATTCTCCTAATATCAGATGATGTATTCCTCTATTTGGCCTCAAATGATAGTAGCAGCCAGGACAATGGAGTAGGTATACTACAGCAGCAGAAAAATCCACTTAAAACCCGATTTGACTCAGTAGTCAGGTTTTATTAGGCATCACTACTTTTAAGAAAAATCTAATTGTTGAGGCAGTGAGCTCAGTGGTTTCACATTTGTTTTGCTAATTCAGTTTGTAATTAAAATAATTCTTTGAAGGAAAGAGAAGATGTTCAACTTTACAACTGTCTCACCGGTAAAAGAATAATAGCAGTAGTTACTGGGTGTACTGGGGGGATTTATCCTCGCAAAGACTTCCAGTTCAGTTTAAATTCAGAGCACAGCAGCAGTTAAATTTATGGAGTTAACTGTTTTGTAAAAGGACTCCTTTTTGGTTTACGTAAATTGATATTCTCCACATTGCCAAGGACTCTTATCTGCTGCAGGCTGGAGTTCAGCCCCAGTTCAGTCTCACTTCATTTAGTAGATATTTAGGCATAGGAAATTGCCTGCAGGTCAGCCATAGTGCATCAGCAACTCATTGTAAACACCCTGATTGCCTTGGTGGAGTGGGAACTCACACACACAGTGGAGGTTGCACTAGTACTTAAAAGGGCATTGTCAAAACAATAAGATCAAATCCTTTGGTGCGTTAAAGTGTTCCGTGAATCAAATTTGTGTAGTAATGCAGGAAGAGAAAAACACTGAGCTCAGCCAACGACAGAACTCGGTTGTAAAGTTTAAGAGACTGTCTACCCAAATATGTCAGGAGGCTGTTGTATTCTTCTCAGCTTTTGCAAAAAGAGTCTAATTTGTAAACCCCAAAACAAAATTACTATTTTCGATATTCCAGCGACCAATGTGATTCAACCAACAAAATACTGATGGCAGTGTTAAGGGATGAGAAGTCAGCCAAGGATCATGTCTAAGTTGCTTCACTGGAATTTGAGTCAACAAAGCTACATTCTCATTTAGGTTTTCTTCATTGTGAAGCACCCAAATTGCAAGGCTTTTACTTTGAAAGTGCCACAACATCTATTAAGTTAGCAACTGGACTTTGCCCCAGGAGTACCTGTCTTAAGTTTTGTTTTCACTTGTTTCATTTCAGTTTCCAGTCACTGTTTTATTAGGCTGATGCACCGAAACTACACAGAGAGATTAATTCTTTATTCTTTATTGAGTTAAACATAAACATAAGCATATAAAGCAATTCTGAGGAAAATCAATACATTGTTTCTCAAAGGGAGCGAAATAAAAGTTCAAAGAACTTATCGAGTCCACTCCCCAGTAATTGAAGATACAATTATTCCTTACATTTTAATTCGGTAATGTTAGCTATATTCACATAATCATAATCAGAACTGATAGTCATCATTCCACCATTTCCATATATTTACTAGTTCCACTTCATTCCATTCATAATATAAAACATAATCAGAAAAAAATGAAAGACATATATAAAATAAATAAACAAACCAATCACACATCTCAACATATATATTCATATACGTAAGTACACATATTTTGCATTTTGTGTTTTGTATATCATTAGGTTTTGTCTGAACAGCTTCATTTGCTGGCCTTCTGGGGTTTGGGTTCAGTATATTTAAGTAATAATTCTGTTTTCATTTCCTTTTTAAAGATATCCAGGCTATTTAATTCTTGTAAGTTCCTGTCAAGTGCATTCCAGATGTTTGGACCCTTTGTCGAGATACTAAAACTGGTGCACTGTAACTTACGTTTTTTCCCCTTTAGTTGGTGTTTCTTTCTGGTGTTATATTCATGATCTTAGATTAGATTAGATTAGAAAAATATACAACTACTTTCTAGAAGCTTGACTAAGTTTAAGCACCAAAACTGCTTGGTAATGTCCAGGAAAATGACACAGTTTGGACAAAGAAATCACCCTTTCTCAACTTACTTGAATCTTCTTCATTTTGTGGGTTAACAGGAGGATGAATCCAAGACGTATAGTATATGATTGGTTGACTGAATAAACACGACAAAATAAATGGCAACGATATGATGCTTAAACATATATTTGTGATATGATGTCGCAAAACAAACATAATCTGGCAGAAAAAAAACCCTCAAAACCCTTTTGAAAATGTAGTTTAGTTGTACAGGAAGGCAATATTCATGACTGGTAAGCAAAGATTAAGGTAACAATGCACATTTCAGAGGCTTGAAACTGTAAAAAAAATTGCTCAAGTAATTGATAAATTATTGAAATAACCACCAACAATGTTCTGTTTGCTGAGTGTATTCCTAATTGTTTCAGCTCTGCTGCAATGTAATAATATCACAAGATTTTCTGTTTAGCTTTCGATGGTTGCTGCTGACAGATAAACTTAAAAACAACTTTGTGGATTTAAATTAAATTAGTTTTGCTTTTGGCACAGAAAGACCTTTGGAGCAAATTTCACCGCTGGAAGACAAAGCAACATGATTTTTTCCTGGTTTGGATGGTTCAAGGACGGTGTTTTCACCATTTTTGTCTGAGGAGATTTTTTTTTTTTTTTTAGTTTTTTCATCTTCAAATTTTAATTTAGTTTCACTAAATGTATTTTACCTTAGAAAAACTACTCTTTTAATATTCCATAACTTTTTGTGACATTGATTGCTAAATTCTTGCCTGTGTGACTCATCTCTTACACTGAATTTTCTTTTTGACTGTTGTTGATCTTTGTGAGAACAGTTACAACCAGCATCCCTCACTAGGTACGTATACGAGCTTGTGAGAAGAGTTTTAAAGCTTTTAAGCTTTCACCTCAGATTCAGATGCTTAGGAACATTTTTTTTTTTTTTGCTATTTAAATGCAGAGTTTGCTTTTGACTGTAGGCAGCTTGTTATTCTTTTATTATATGCACTTAAGACATTTTGGGTGTTCCTAAAAGGGAAATTATTGTCAAGACAAACTGAATACTACAAAACCAAACCAGTGGAGCAATAAGATATATTATATATTATATATTATAGCTCAAAATATGATTATTGATCATAATGCTAGTCACAAGGCCAATTTCAGAGATGCCTTTTTTTTATAACCAGTGTGTCCTGAAGATTACACAACAATATTCATTTCTAGGTGTCCTATTTTAATAAAACTCACCCTATGTACAGTTATCCTGAACAGAGAAATTAGCTGTAATGACTAAAGCCACTTTATTTTTACAAGGATGTAAACATGTTTATTTCTGCTGTAAGTTGGACATTTTAATGTGGAGGTCTACGGGGATTAACTTGTTTTTGAAGCCAGCCCCAAGTGGCCAATTGGGGAACTGCAATTTTTGTCTCTGGCTTTATTTTTCACCCCAGAGGTTGTCACTTTAGCCCCAGTTCCACAATAAAATGACAACCTAGTTTGCATTATCTAATGACTTTCCACAGTACACTCATGAATAAAAGAGCAGAGCATCAAGCTGGATTCGAATCCTGCAGGATTTAAATCCAACTTGATTCAATCTTCTCAGCAAGCGCACTTAATTAGACATCACATGATTGTTCTCTTCTTTCATGTCAGCCAGAGAAAGGCAGTTAGTGCAGAGTGAGCAGATGAAAGACAAAATGACACATAATTGGAGTTTGACAGTTGTATGATCAATGACAGTGAGACATCCACAGGAGAACTGAATGAAGAAAGCATTGAACATCAGAAAGAAAAATGGAGCTTCATTTACTCTTTTTCACTACTTCTACCAGTCATTGAGACAGCAGATTATTCATTTTACTTTCAGTGCAATGCTACAGGTGCTATTTCCAACCTCAACTGTTAAAAGTTTCACTTCAGCAAGGACACGGTGAGGACAAAGCGTTTAACCTTCGCATCTATAATTTAACGCCTCCAATTTGATCTCACAAAAAGCAATTGTGAGCACATAATTGCATTCTTAACTCAAAACAGGCGCAAGTTTGAGGGGCTGTTGACTATTCCAGACTGAATGTGATCTGTTTGAGCACTGGAATAATCTACATCTTTCATGTGTGTGCTGTTACCTGAGGCTGAATCGTATTTAATTACCTGTTGACTCTGCTTAGTGCTTAAGCGAGTTGATCAGGGTGCTCGCCTTTTCATGTGTTCCTAACGCCCCGGGGAAATCAGTGGCATTCGGAGGAGTTAACGAGGCTAATAATCATGCAGCTAATGAAACGACATACACATCCACCTACCTTCCGCTCTCGAGTCGAGTGTCAACATTCCTCAAGATCCTCGAGACAGTTTTGCTATCAGGGAGTCTGCGTGTGGCGTGATAATTACTGAAACAAGGCTGCAGCATCCCACACGTCTCGCAAATCGTCATGGCCTGATGAGTTAAAGCCCCATACAAATTCCCTTAAAGAGATTTAGAGGAAGACTTTGAAAGTGAAGTTGCACAGCGATGTGTGTGTTGGCTCGTGTTCATGTGCACAATAGAAGACTGGATTCAGATTGTCACTTAAACTTGGCTCATGAGTCCGTTCTCTAGCTCTGGTTGGTCAGATTAGGAAATACAAACTATGGCACTTGATGAAAACTGCAGATGGATTTAAAATCATCTTTGTCGACTGGATTCCTCAGGGAGACTTAAACATGTCATGGTGCCAGAGCCGACTTTGTCATGAACTCTTGCTCAGCTTTTGCTTTTTTTTTTTTGTTTGGAGGCTTTTGTATTCAGGACGAAAAGCCACAAGTTAGAGAGCCGCTGACTTTTAATCTTTAACAAGGCATTTATTATGTATTTTTCTTTCATGCAACATCTTCATCTGAAATGTAAAGCTTTCAGTTAAATGCAGTGGAATAATAGGTACAATGTTTGGCTTTGAAATGTGGAGTAGCAGAAGTATAAAGTAGCATAAAAGTTAAGTGAAGTAGACCCATTTAATTACTTTCCACCTCTGACCCAAATTGTCAATATTTAAGAGAGTTTCAAGAAATAATTGTTGCAACAGTAATTGAGGTCATACTAAGACAGAGAAAAATAGTTGTTATACAAATGTGACTAAAAAAGAACATATTATCCTGCAGGTTATGTTAAAGGTTGATGAAAAATACTTCGAGGTGTTATTTTCGTCAAGAAGTTCCTCTTTCCTGAACTAATAGAAATAAGAACGTGAAAGAAGAAAATGAACAAGATTAAAAACGTACATCCTTGTCAGAGGCTCTGTGAGGACAGTGTTGCTTCGAGCTAAATGCTAATGTCAGGGCCTTTTCATACCTGCAGTAACAATGTTAGCATGCTAATGTTTATTAGGTATAATGATAATTATGTTCATCACCTTAGTTTAGCATGTTAGAGGGCTATATCCATTCATCCTTTTTCTAGTGTTGAGCTGCTTTCGCAGCAAGCTGAGAAGGGAATTCCAGATATTTGTCTCCCCAGAAATGTTCCTCCTCAGGGATCCCAAGCAGTTCCCAGGCCACATAAGATATGATAAGATGGTCTGGTACACACCTCTATTACTGCAGATACTGCACCAGTGCATCGTTTTATCACACAATCCATTTTCCTGTGAACAAGATGCTGAGATACTTAAACTCCTTCACTTGGGACAGCAACAAGGGAGCAATCCTTCATGTTCCAGAAGAGAACCACAGCCTCAGACTCGGTCTCTAGGTACCGAGGTCTCTAGGACCCGCAAGATGATGAACTATGTCTGGGCATGCCTGGGAAAATCTAACGAAGGCCTGTAGCGACCCTGATGTGCAAACTGGTCCTGACTAAAGGGTGAAACACTTAATCAAAGCATCTACAAGCTGGTTCCCTTCAAAGTTTCCCTCAGGATAGCTGCGCTTAGAGTCTTGCAGTTTTATCTGGTAAAGCGAATGATTAGAGTTGTTAGGGCTGACACAGTCTCAACCTATTATCAAGCTTCAAATCGGTAAGAAACCCAGCTTGCTGGATTGGAGCCAGCTGTAGAATGCAAGCCACTTTGTGTGACATTTGTAGTGAGCAGAACAGGCACTGTGGAATGAACTGAACGCCGAGGTTCTGATTGTTTTCCCGGATGTTTGACACTCAGCAGCAGACTTCCCAGAGTGTGCCACTGAAGGTTATGATCAGATGATACCAACAAAGCCAAATTACCTGCAGAAAACAGAAACACTAATTTTGTGTTTCTGTTTTAGATTTTTAACTTTCTGAAGGTCCTTGAACTACTTATGCTTTTGTTATGTGCCATACAGTGGCAAAAAATAAACTAAATCCAGACTTTAAATCATCCAAATCACTTTTTTTCTATATGTCCCATTTTAAAATTGCATTAATTTTATAAATCTTAAATTATACACACATATATGTCTATTCATTGATTCAACTGTCAACCAAAATTTATTTGAATTGAAAATAATTACTTAAATTTAAATGAAAATCTGATGACTTTTTCTGTTTTTACCATTAACCGCAAGCCTAACTAAGACGAGGTAGGACGTGAATGAAGATTGACAAGTTCACAAATCCTTAGAATTCCTCTCAGGTCATTGATTTAACCCCAAAAACTCCATATTTTGAACCTCTTCCTAGCAATGGCAAGTTGTAATATTGTAAATAAGTTTCATTTTCAAGCCAGAAAGAAAGTTCCCCCTGCAAGGTGACAGAAGTCTGAATCTGTATTTTTGAGACTGCGACTGTCATTGTGTTTACTGCCTATTTTTCTCATGCTATGTCTTCTAGCATATAAAAAAAAACAAGTGAACTATCTAAAACACTGAATTTTTGCAACAGTAGGTGTTTAATAAGAGAACAAATACAACCCTCACACATCTTACATACTATTTCAAACTACTCAAAATGCAAAACAAAACAAAAACAGATGTAAAGGTTAAATTTAATTAAAATTAACAAAAGAATTTTTAAAAATAGAGCACAACTCCCACAGCAGACAGGGTGATAATGGTGTGTTATTGTGTGAGCTGCTCAGTAAAATGTATTGCAGCAGACAGTGACAGATAACAGGACCTGCGGGGCAGATGTGGGCCAAAGCAATGAAACAGAGGACTTGAGGGGAAACCTTTAGAGAGGAGCCTCCACAATTGCAGTCATTTGTTCAGCGGCTCATCCATCATGGAGAAATGTACTTGGTGCCGGTTACATTATGAAAAAAAAAAAGTCATCTGGGGAGATTACTGTGTGGCCTTGATGCTGTACAGCACCTAAGAGGCGGCGCAGATTAGATTAGATGGGCCGATAGCAGAGGAGTGTCATCGTGACCAGATGTGTTGTGATTCAATAACACGTGGCCTTTATCAGCGTCACTCCTGAGAACTATGTATTTACAGGCTTTTTATTTCACCCCCATATCTCGCACCACAAGTGAGTAAACAAAGTCAAGTGTGTCATGGCTCTCAGTGCCTGAAAGCAATTACAATTAGGACGCTGGGATTAGCGGCGCAAGATGATTTTAGGGTAGATGTCAACACCATCTCCTGCCAGAACCATCTCGCCCACAGGCAGCTGGGTCGTGCTCTACTTCTGCCATCTGGTGGTGAAACAGCAGCTCATGGTCTGTAACTTGAAAAATGTTTACCTCAGTGTAAAGACGCCAGTTAAACTTTCACATTCAGGCTGTAGGAGGATCAGTTTGGTAGGGAAAAAAAATTATTCGGCCTTTGAACTCCAAGCGGTTTCTTTTTCCTTTGATCCTGGAATATTTTTACTCATTGTGGGCTCACCTTTCACTGCAATATAAAGTCCTGTGTCTCTATGGAAACAGCGCAACCATCAAGGAGAGAGAACTCAGAAATGTCTTTTGTGCAGTTCTAATGATATAAATCAACATCAAAAATGAAAATAAGTTGGTGCTTTTTGCTTATTTATTTAACATACATTGAAAAAGAAATGTAGTTTTGCATGTTCTCCCTGTGCATACGTAGCTGCGCACACACAAAAAAAATCCAACCTAAATTGAAAATAAAATAAACATGTAACAATTCATTCTGTGCTATTTTTCAGTGTGAGTCAGTGAGTGACCAGTGACTGGCTTCTCCAGCCAATGATGCGATTCACATAGGTATTTACCATAGACTGTATATAATGGTATTTAAGCTTGTTTTATGCTTGCCGCGTCCGCGAAGTCCGTGCGGCTCCGTGCAGAAAAATGACGTCATTTTCGCACCCACGCCCCCTCGAGCTGCCTTTCCGGGAAAATTTCCGCTCGCTCACCTCCACACTTTTCTAACCAACGCGGAAAAACATGGCGGAGGGCCAGGACCTACTCGTAGCTGAAGTCTAGAAATACGTGCACTTAAACGATTCATCACACAGAGATCACCGTGGTAACCGGGTTATGAACTATTCATGGTGTGAAATTAAAACTAACTGCTGAAATGCTTTTATTCGGTAAAATGCCGTGTTGTAAGTGCTGTAAACGATGGCAAACTTCTTCTTCTCTAGTTTAGTACCAGAGTAGACCAGGTAGACATGTGTTTGCGATACACTGCCACCTGCAGTTTGGAAGCAAACTTCTTCTTCACTAGTTTATTACTAGAGTAGACCAGGTAGACATGCGTTTGCGATACACTGCCCCCTGCAGTTTGGGAGCAGACGCCGCACGGAGTATAAATGCACACACTTTCTCTCGCGCGGATTTCCGTGCAGCTGATTTCCGCGCGGTTCGTTCGTGCGGAAAGTATATTCCAGCCTTTACGCAGCTAATCAACGTCAGGCATCCTTAGGTGCAGCCACCGTTGTTCTCATAGATATGAATCAGTAGATAGGACACGTCCCTTTGAGCTGCGTGCTACGGCGAGGCTAAGCTAGTGGGGGACAAGTTTCAGTGCATTCCGTAACAAGTATGCTGGCTCACTGTGCTGCATACAATTACACACTACATCGTACGATTGAGACAAGGAAACTTGGAATGACTTTTCATAGGTAAGAATAGTTTTTGGCTCTTTTTTCATTATGAAATCTTGTTGAGAGCTTCCAGTCTATGAGAGCTAACTAGTTAGCCACTAGCAAAACACTAAGGCGAGCTAGCAGCTTGACAACCAAATACCAGACGATTAATAGTAGCTGTAGTATAGTTGTACAAGCAGTAGCAGTAGTACTAAAAGTACAAGCAGTAGTAGTATAAAATAGCTGTTAGAGTCATAGAAGTAGTATCAGCATTTGTAATAGTATTACAAGTTGTAGTAGCAGTGCCAGTATCAGCAGCAGTAGTTACTACTACTAGTAGTAGTCACATTGCTATAACTACCACCAATACTACCAATAGTAGTTATAAAGCCTAACTCATGTGTATCCAGATTACCATCTATGTTCTTCCTCCAAACCCATTTTATGATTGGGATTACAGGCAGTTATTTAGGACTGCTCTCAAATAATTGAAATGTTACTAAACAAGGTTATACTTATCAAATTAAATAGCTCTGGTCTCCAGTATATTGGCGAATTCGGTTATTTGTACTTACTTTATTAGCATGATTTCTTTTTTAATATGTTGTGTACAGACTTAATTACTTCTCTGTCTACTTTTCTTACTCCATGTAGGTTTCCCAGAGACTATGGGTTGAGGAGGAAATGGAAGTTTGTTGGCTTAGACCTGGTGTCATTCCATCAGTGTTTAACTTCCCGCCTCATCTTTGAAGAGTACGTGCCAGAAAGACCACAACCAAGCAGCCTTGAGATCTTAGGCAGCGTCTCCCTCAGGTGGGTGTCAATAGTGTTCATGGTCAGGTCTGTGGTAATCCCATCAAAAAACAAAACAGAAAAAAAATCTAGATTATAAATCAACATGGAACCAAAGCACTCTGTGTATAACGCCATAGTATAGGATGTAGTTCAGAAAATGTCAAAGTATAGTATACTTTACTCAAGAATAACATAGTATGGCCTGTAGTTCATAGTATAGCATGTCAGCAAAAAAACCCCATAGATTATTATGTGGTTCAAAAAGCGCAAAATGATAGGATGTTGCCTAAAATTGTCATGTATGATATGTGGTTCAAAAAATGTCATAGTGCAATATATTGTCAAAATAGTATGTTATTCAAGAAAACATCAGAGTATAATATCTCGTCTAAAAAATGCCATGAAATAATATTTCATTGCACAAGTAAAAGTATAGTAAGTTTTAAAACTGTTCATATTCTTATAATATGTTGCTAAAAAACAACAAAAAAAAACTAAAACAAAAAAAAGGTCAGTAATATGTCAATTAAAAAAGCCTATAGTATAGTGTGTCGCCCAACAAACATCATAGTATAGCATGTCGCTCTAAAAACGTCACAGTATAGCCTTTAGTCCACAGCTGTCAGTAGGTGAGGAGCAACACCAAAACAGTCCAAACGCTGGTTTCCAGAGGGTTAGACGAGTATTTATTTGAAAGAGTAAGTTTACAACAACACAACATGTGAGGGGATTAAAAACAAATGGGTGTTAGTAAAATAAAAATAAATAAACAGAACTAAAAGTGAACTTCATGTTGACATTGATGGGCATTCCAACCAGGAACAAAGTAAAAGATAATGAATACAAAAAAAAAACCCTTCCTGTTCACCTCTTAAAACCAAAAACACACCACAGTAGCACCCTAAACTAAAACTACTAATGGGTTCCCTGTTTTCCTTTCTGAATAATTCAAAGGTCCCTCTCTATCTCCCCACACATCCACCAACCACTGGAACACATCTCCAAAGTTCTGCTGGGCCAGCTCAGCTTCCCCTCAGAAGAAGTTCCACGAGATGAAGGAGCCTTTTGAGAGGCAGCTGACATCGTGATTGGACTGTACTTTGGTCTGTTCCAATCCAGCTTCAGCTCCAGAGACGGCAGGCGGGACGAGTCAACGGAGGCCGGGTGGACGAAGGCATGCAGCTGAGTACAATCCAGAAAACAACAGAGGAGGAGTGCAAGCGGCCCAGGGCCAGAACAAAAAGAGTAGCATCGTATGTGTCTTAGAAAACATCATAGTATAGCCTTTGGGATGAAAAAACGGCATAATATACATCGTATATTGTACAAATAACAAGTCAAAGGAAAGAGACATCAACTGTAGAATTGTAGTAATTGTGGGCTGACTGATTTACTGATTATCAGTATTTTATTTTTTACTGATTTACGGTAATAAATACATTTAAAAATGGTGCTACTTTGGATCTGAACCTTTATCTACCTGTGGTCGCTCTGTCTTCTGGAGTGATTTGATTGGTTATACGTCACGAATGAAACTCCTTTAACATCTGTAAACAAAACAAAAACGTATCAACAAAGTTTTCTGTTAGAGTTTGTGTTCTTCTAAGTTTAACTCCAAGATTTTAAATACTTTCATTTACTGCAAATGAATATCTACTCCAAATGTCTCACTAATAATCATTATCAGCCTTAAAAACCCACAAAACACCCCTCTATACTCGACCACACTTAGTACAGTCCGGTTCCCCCTTCTATAAATCTGCTTGGAATCGTCCACTTCCTGTTTGTCATAGTGGCCTTCTACCTGGACTGGTTTTGTTGGAGCTCATGCAACAAACATTTTGGGTAACTGCACTTTAATATGGATGGATGACACTGAATTAGAGTCTGTTTTAATGAGACTGAGTTAAGATGTGTAGCTCTGTTGTTAAATAGGAAATTATTTCTCAGAATTCACAGAGAAAAGTCTGAAATGTTTGCTAGGTTAGTGTCCCACATGTTCTTTGGCTCAGCCAAAGCTAACTCTCTCCAACTTCTGGAACTCTTGAGTTACTTGTTAAAATATCTTGCTAGAGGTGCTGAAGCTCAGAAAGTCTGAGATGTTTGTTCAAAATAAGCTCATTCTCAAGTCTTATCTGAATTGTCCTCTTTTTTTTGAACTTTCCCTAAACTTACGAGTTAATGACAGAGCAGCACATCCAGACTCGGTCTCATTTATGTAGAGATTAAACTTCACTGTCATTCATTGATGTTAAAGTGCAGTTTTTCAAATGTTTGTTGCACATGCTCCCGACCAAACCAGTCCAGGTGGAAGACGATGTGAAGAGAAAGCTCCAGAGGATGAATATCACACATTTACGTTGGAAATAAATGTCCTTTAATTAGACATTGTCATGCAAAAGTTGGATTTCCCTTTAATGATGTTAAAATCTTTGTTGAGCGTTTTGTTGATGTTGGTTTCTAAATGTTTTTTGACACTCGGCCCCAAAGATTAAAACCTTCTACGGCTCACAAGCTGCAACAATTCACACATTATCAACTATCTTTCTGACTAAACTAAGATAAAAAGTGAAAAACTGCCTGATTCCTGCATCATGAATGTAAATCTTTTTGGTTTTTTATGACAGTAAACTGAATATATTTGGGCTTGACATTTTATAAACCAAAACAAGAAATGAATTACTGGAGAAAACAATCAACAGATTAATGGACAAAGAAAATGTGTTTTCCAACATATATGGCTGAATTACTCCAACATTACAAGATACATACAATTTTAATTCAATTTTATATAACGCCAATTACAGGTCAAATTGTCTCAAGACTTTATTTTTATATTTTTTTGTCATATTTAAAATATGACAAAGTAAGAAATTTAAACCTCTTGACTAATCCAATTTATTATTTAGTTTTTAAGAGACTAATTGACAATTAAAACTTTCTCCACTAAAACTAATAAACATGAGGCCAAATAGAAGGAACAGTTTTAAATACTGCAGTCCCACGACGACAAGAATAAAGTTAGTCAACAAAAACTAAATCTGCTGGTGGATTTCATTAAAATCCTAATGAATGATTAAAAAAAAGTGTGATACTAAAGGTTTGTGGTGCTAAAAATGTCAAAGTAAAGATATCAAGTTGAACATCTGGATGGAGGTTGATAAAAGTTGACCTCCCTTCATTTCTCTGGAGCGACTCCATGGATTTTATGGATGGTGGTTAAAGACCTGCTCTTCGAGTCGTCTTCCTTCTAGTCGCTGTAAAAAGTCACTCCATCCTGGCCGACTTCAACACCTCTTCATGACAACTTGTTCTGCCTCCGACCTCGTGGAAACTCAAGAAACTCAGGAAAACCTGTCGAGACTCGAGGAACTCATCGAGACTCGAAGAACTCGGCGGGCGGAGGAAGGGGTGGTGGGTGGTGGGGGGAGGTGGGGGAGTAGAGGGGGGAGGCCGCCACCCACCTCCCCGCCTACTCTCCGCCCTGACTCCACCCAGGCTCCGCCTTGGCTCCGCCCATGTGGTGACTTCACGAACTACGATGCCAAAGGGACGACGAATTTATTTCTTTTTGTCTGATCTGTAGCTCAGTGAGTTAAGGATTTGCCTATGGAGCTGCAGGTCGCTGGTTCAAGACCAGACAGTTCTTAAATTTTCATCAAAATCCTGACAAAGACAAAGAAAGAAAAGTGCCAGTGGTGGGTCTTGAACCTGCGACCTTCCACTTGGTAGTCCTCTTCTTATCCTCCTGAGCTACTCGCTCAGATACTAATTCTTCTTTTTTTTGCGCATTTATCATCTATTTTTTGTCGTTTTCGAGTTTTTTTTTTAACTCGAGTCTCGTCTTGACCGTTTTTCTCAGGAGGTTGGACTTCAGCCTTTGTGCTGGAGGGTTGAACCTTCAGTTCCAAGACTTTCCAAAGCCTCCACACCTCCCGAGTCCTCAGGACCTGAGCTTTCACACAGTCTGAGGGCTGAAATTTTCTAAGTCCCACAGTAGTTCTCTGTTAGATTGAACCTTCAGACAGTCTGAGGACTGAAATCTTAAAAGTTCTTGAGTAGTTCTCTGTTCGTTTGAACCTTCAGACAGTCCGAGGACTGAAGTTTTAAAAGTTTCTCAGTACTTCTCTGTTCGTTTGAACCTTCAGACAGTCTGAGGACTGAAATCTTAAAAGTTTCTCAGTACTTCTCTGTTCGTTTGAACCTTCAGACAGTCTGAGGACTGAAATCTTAAAAGTTTCTTAGTACTTCTCTGTTAGTTTGAACCTTCAGACAGTCTGAGGACTGAAATTTTAAACCTTTCTCAGTACATCTCTGTTAGTTTGAACTTTCTAGTTAACAGAAGCCTTAAAACTTGTGACCATGAGTCTTGATTTCACATTTAGACCATCCATGAGTTCTTCTCAGACCTTCACCTGTGGGTTTTTTAGAAATCCTCAACAAACTTTGATTCTCTTCACTGAACAGTAAAGTTTGTGGAGATCAAAAGGTAACATTAGTTTGATTGATGCCTTCAACCTCTAGTAGACTTTATCTGGAAAGCAGTTTTCTGAAATGAGTTCTTAATAAATCAGTCCACAATCAAACCAAGAACATAGAAAGAGGAAATGTTTGAAGAAACAACTTGATGTTTTCATTTCAGACTAGAAAACGCTTTAACACCTATACCTGTTTTTGCTCTTTTTGATCACTTTATTTTCTCCTGTTTAATTTGATCTTCTAAAGTCTAACTGGTGCCCTTTCAAAGGTTTTATCTTTAGTTTGATTCTTCTTAAATGTTTAGTTTTGCTCTTTTCTCACCTTTTATTCTGTTCTAATGTCTGATCTGATTTCGAAATGTTTTGTCTTTTTAATGTTTAATTGTTTTTTCAAATGTTTTATTGGCTTGTTTGAAAAATTTCCTTTTCTTTCCCAATGTTTGATTTTTTGACTAAATCTTTGTTAAGGTTTTTCTTTTTAAATGTTTTACCACCTTTTAATGTTTAATTTTCTTTTTTAATGCTTCATTGTATTTTCTGTTTAATTCCTATTTAAAGTTTTATTGTCTTTAAGATTTAATTTTCTAATTAAGCATTTAATTTTTTAATTAAATGTTTTGACTTTTAAAGGTTTAATAATCTAATTAAATGTTTCATATTTTTCTAAATGTTTAATATTCTTGTTTAATTGTATTTTTTAAATGTTTAATTATCTAAAATATTTCATCTTTAATGTTTAATATTTTTGTTTAAAATTTTTTGTTTAATTTCATACTTACATGCTTTGTATCTTCTGTTTAATTATCTAATTAAATATTTTGTCTAATATAATTTAATTGTATTTAATGTTTAATTTTCTTTTTAAAAGTTTTATTATATTAAATGTTTTTTTCCTTTGATTTAATTGCTTTTTTACTGTAGTTTATTACTTTAATCTTTTTTTTCTGTCAAGATTTAAACCCCAACCTTAAAAACGAAACAAACCCTTAAATCACAATGAAAATACTTCTGTTGTCACAATCATGAGTTAGTCAATTATTCAGTTTATCAATTCAACTTTATTTGTTTAGCACCTTTCACACAGATTACAAAACTAAACAAGCAAAGAGAAAAAACTATGCTAAAATTATGATTAAAATTAAAAAAACAAAAAAAAAACAAAACATAGTAATAAAATATGTTGTGTTCAGGGGATGGAGGGAGTTTATTGAAGTCTTCTTGGGCTCACATGGGAAATCATTTAAAATATAAACTTGATATTCAGTCTAAGGAAACTGCAGAGCGACAGAAGAACCAACAATATCTCCTGTTTCTCCTTTAATGAGTCGACTCTTCTTGTGCTTTCAGACCACAGAACTACAAACTCTTCACAACCTGCTCAAACTCTTGGTACAGGACCTCACCACACGGGTCAAGAAGGTTTCCATCTCATATCTACTCTGAAGCTCACCTTCTCCAGCTCAAACTGCTGACAAATGTTTCTGCTGCTCTAAAGTCTGGTCTCCAGAACTTCCTAAAAACTCTCAAAGTCTCTTCTGCTGCAGGTTACTTTGTAGAACTGTTGCAGAAAACCTCACTAAACCACATGGAGGGGCCTCAAGATAGTCGTCCAAATGAAACCGTACAAAAACCAAACTAGCACAACCCAAACACTAAAGTCTCCTGCAGCCTACCAGAGAACCTCTGAGAACAGAGAATCAGGACAGGAACTCTTACCTTCTGGACAGCCAACCTTGGTTCACAAACAAGAATACAGAATGTGTCTGACCAAAAACCTCTAAAGACTCACTACAGCCAAGATAAAGACACAACTCAGCTGCATCAAATCCACTAATCACTACACACATTAGCACCATGTGCTAACTGTGGCTAAAGAACCACATTTACCAAGACAACTATCCAGTACAAAGCCCTAAAACACACCAAGAAACACATTAAAGACGATTTTACTGCTGGAAGCTGCAAGCCAACGCCTAAAGAACAAACTAAAGCAATGGAGCTAAACCTGGTTCTGTGGTGAAGAGAAGCAGAGGAAATGTTTGCAACCAAATAAAGCAGGAAGACACTGAGCTGCTCAGGTGTTCCTGATAACACCAAGCTGCTCAGGTGTTCCTGATAACACCAAGCAGCCACCTGGACAGCCAATAGGAACACAGCTTACTGGAAGTCCAGAGGGCTGGGTTAGTGAAGGAAATTTAGTTTAAAGTTGAAGCAGAAAGTTAACAAAGAAAGTTGAAAACCACCTTCTGATACCTGAAATCTCTGAGTTTTCACACAAAGAACACCTGAACATGTCAAACTGGTTCCATAGTAGAACCGTCATTGTAAAAACGTCATAGTATGGTGTGTTGCTCAAAAAACATTAGGACCCGGCTGTCAGGGACAAACATGTAAGAAACATGAGAACAGAGAGAACCCAACCAGCAGGTCACAGTTTATCATCATCTAATCATCTCCTGAAGTCCATATGGTGAGAGACATCAGTATCTGGTTGTTAATTTACCAGAGGATGCTTATAATCATGCTGATGTGGTCTGTACTCTACAGTATTTTAGTGACTCAATAAATGCCTACGTTGTTTTTTTTAAAATGCTTTTTAGTTTTCAATAAACATTTAATAGCCTATATGTAATCAATAAATGGCCTTTGCCTATCTTAAGAAAAACTCACTCAGAACTCTGATATGTTAACAGTACTAAATAAATCAATAAATACATGCATACACACATAAATAAGTTAATACATTAACTGTGTTAAGATAAGATGTAGATTTTAAAAAAACTTATTTATGTTTTTGCAGAATCCAGTATTGCTCACTGGTTGGTCATTACATTTTATTAGTTTGATTTCACTGTTTAAAATGATGCCACCTCTTTTCAGACAGAACCTGTGATCATAAAACAATACAAAATTTTTAGTTCCGTGTTAATAAAGCACTTAAAGCTTTAAGTATGGCTAAATGCTTTTTTCAAAATTAAATATATCACTCCTTGGGTGGTAGTGGCCCCAAGTTCAGTAAAGTTGGAAAGATATTCACAGATTCACACTTCCAGCATCAATAACTCATTAGATATAGGTTGTCAAAACATAAACGGTGCTGAATTTTTTAGTTTTTGACAGATTCGGTTTAGTGCAAATTGTTTATTTTAGAATTTTTTACAATCAACAAAGTAATTTTGGCGTAATATCACGATTTTAAGCTCACATTTGGATCATTTTCCTGCACAGCATGCATGGTTAGTTCAAATACCATGAAAACATTCAAAATCTGGTGATTTGACATGTTCTGACTTGGAGAAGCGCAGAATCTGGTTAGAGGGAACTATTTATTTTTGGCGTGTTAAACACATTGAAAAGATGAATTCATTTTAAGCTTAAATTTGAATACTTACTTTCTTAACAGCATGTCATTGATGAGTAATTCAAGGACCACCGGAGAGATGAAAATCCCGTGATTTTTTTCCATTGTTTTAGCTTATGGATCTGAATAACTTGCCTTTAAAACCTGCCAGTGGCTTTTGGGATTCAGGGGGTTAATAAACAAATATTATTCAAATAATAGTGTAACATTTAGCTAGTTATGTCCTTGCTTGATTTTCTCTTATGTTGTATGGCTTGAAGTAAGTAGATGCACAGTTAGTTACCCATATTTGATTCTTTCTTATTATCTCACCTTAACACTGTGAGCATTAATCTGCAGCGATAACAGTCTGTGTTTCTCTGGAGTCTTTCCACCAGAGGCTGGCTGCAAAAATGTCTTCTCAGTCAGGCACGGTGGCATTAGAGAGGTCGGCTGCTGATGCGGGAGATAAGACCTGCCTCACAGTCAGCAGTCCGGTTCACGGCAGGTTTTCTGCCCTCAGCTGTGTGGAGGTTCATAACTCTGCAGAAGCTAAACTCCCTCCCGGACAGAACTGAGGACAAACAGGGAGGTTTATAAGACAGAAACAGAGAGCTGCATGTACATTTTCAAATAGTATTATATAAAATGCATGGCCTGCTTGAACAGATTTTAAATCCGTGGCACAAACGTTTACCAAAATATAGTGGGGAAGGAAGATACTTGCTAACCTGCTCAGTATATTCAGGATTTAAAGACAAAATGAGAAAACATAATCACCAAGTGCTGCTTTTTTGGGAATCTTTAGATTTGTTGATTTTTCCATGTAGAAGTTTAGATCTAAACCTTAATTTTTCAGTTAGTTAAGTTCCCAATCCACATTAAAAATCTGTATTTGTAGAAATGTGTATTCATTCCTTTAACATGTTAATTATTTTAGAGGATGTTTGACATTTTTTTGAAAAAAAAAAATTGTATGTTATTGATTAGAGGAAAGGTATAAATTTTGTTTTTTCAAATTACAGAAAATATCTTGTAAAATGACAAAAAAAAGTACTAAACATGAAAAAAGGAATAAATTAATAAACAAATAATATACATGAATACTAAATGTCAAACAATTTCAACATCACAAATCTGCAATTTGTTCTTTGTGTGCAACTGTAAAATTACTGTTTTACTGTATTTAAACCTGAAAAATGAAACTAAGTATTTTACATACATTTACCATTATACTCATTTTTTTTTCCAAGGTTACATTTTTTTTTCCGACACCTTTGCTTCCAGATATTTTTAGTTTTATTGGATTTTTCTTTTTCTGTGTGCAGTAAATACACTTTATAAAAAATAAAAAAAAATAAAAAAAATAAAAAAAACGTTGCAAAGGCTTTGTATTTTAAGCCAAATCAGGATTTTCCGCAATCTTACTGTTACGGCAGGTTCAAAAGGCTCAGGAGCAGGAATTGAAACACCAGCGTGAACGTTTTAAAAATGCTTTTATTCACAACAAGAAACTCAATACAGGAACCGGAACTACAATCTTAGACAAAGAAGAACTAAACTACTACGAGAACTAAAAAACAAAAACCATCTAGAGGTACGGAGGAATAACTACATGAACATGGCAACTGAAATTAAGGTTAACCCACGTATGGTAACACCAAGGTAGGGAAACAACTGAAAATACAAAACTAACCCAGCCTAGACTACCAGTAATTATGAGCTGAAACCCCAGACTAAAGCTATCCTATGCAAAGCATAAAA
Source organism: Amphiprion ocellaris (assembly GCF_022539595.1). Lineage (NCBI taxonomy): Eukaryota > Metazoa > Chordata > Actinopteri > Pomacentridae > Amphiprion > Amphiprion ocellaris. Next base: position 13,501,591 of record NC_072784.1, on the reverse strand, counting down.
TACATTAAGCTCAATGCGGAACGCCGATTATTTAATTCGACGTATTAACAATACAAATAGTCTGGTGATACTAGGGCTTGGAGACTTAACTGATGAGCTGAGAAACAGTCCCTTTGGTTTGACTTCATCCAGAACTCTCCCTCCCGGTGTTCGCCATGTGCTTGGTAAGTTGGTATCAGTAGAACCCGGTCGTGGCAGATGTTTCCCAGGTGTACGTTGATGTTTCCAGGTTAAGCTGGCGACAGGTGGAGAGCCTCCGGAGAAGAAGGCAGAATCCGTGGTTGGACGGAACACCAGCAGACGAAGGAACCCAAGCAACTCAGCAGGTAGGAATCCGCTTTCTAAACACAGAAAACAGAATTACTAGCTAGGCTGGTGGTAAAAACAGTTCTACTCCCAGCACTAACTGGAAATTAGACGATGCCATCTGCTTTTATGGAGACGTTCAGAGACCAGTCACTCAGCTCCACCTGCAGCTCGTCCGCTGATTATGATGCACCACACCTGCTGCCAGCTTCACCACACACACCTAGGAGAGAGAGAACAGGGCCGGAGGAGGAAGCACTACCACAGTCCACAGCCTTAAGCTTACTGAGTTTTTATGGTGCTTAAATGTCATGAAACAGTGACTGAAAGCTAAATTTAAGTCTTTTTAACAGTGGAAATGTTCCTACGGTGTCATTCTGTTACCTCCTCAGAAGAAAATGCATTTCTTTCAAAGAGAATGCAGTTTAGTTGTTCAGGAAGGTATGTTTTGGAGGACAGAGCTGCACTGTTACACCAAATTAAATTTTAGGAATATATCCAGATGATGAAGTTTCTGATAGAATCCCAACATCTGGCAGCAGCTCCTGTTTTCCTCCCTGAGTCACCATGCAGCCGATTAATCAGCTCAGTGGAAACACCTGCTTCAATCAGCAGCTTCAGACTGACAGTAGCAGACATACAGACAGATATTGGCTGGATTCATGACAAATTATTACTTTTTACAGAATAAATCACACAAATACACGGAGTGGACAATGTGACAGGTAGGACAAGACTGTACATGTGTTGCAGTGTTGGAATTTATGACAAGGAAACTCACTGAATTTAATTTTATGTTCAGCAAACAGTGAAAACACTGTCTGTAAACCGTTCCTGCCACCAGATTCTGAGGTCAGGAGATATTTAAAGAGGCTATTTTTCTGGTGGTGCAAAGTAACTATGCATATTGACACAAGTACACTATGAAAGCACAATTTAAGGTACTTTCCTGGAGGATTTTTCCACGTTATGATATTTTATACTCCCACTCTGCTTCATTTCAGAGGGAAATACTGCATTTATGTGACAGCTTTTTGAGGTAAAGATTTCCCACAGTGGATAAAATAATAAGTTTTTACAATGCAAAAAATAATTCAAGATTAAACCAGCAAACTTTTTTTGGCTTGTATGAATTGTGAACACCTTTACCTCGTAGTGCTTTTTCATTATTTCACGTGATTTCATTGCAATAGATGTTCCAATGTGTCAGCAAACATCAAGGATTGGAGAACAACTGAGGACAGATTCATGTATCACAACTTACTTTTGTTTTGGTCCAAAACCATGTATAAAGGCAATAAAACTGTCCTTTTTAACAGGTCAAACTTGGTCTATTTGAAACCTTATTTACAAATGTGTATAAATTAAATTTAAAAGTTAAGGTAATCATAATCGGCATCTGACAAATTTAAAAGTAGAAATATTCATTTAAAATGACAGATAACAGACTGTAAAGTATAAAGCAGGCTGCAAACATGACTCAGAATACCTGCAGTGGTAAAATGAAGTTATTTATTCCTGTCATGAAACGCTTTTCACCCCAAACTAGGTGTTCCTCTGAGCTCCAGTGGCTTCTGTCCCTGTTATATGTGCAGTATACTGCTTCACAACTTTTAAGCACCACAATGACAAGTTTAAGAGAGCAAAAAGTGACGTTTCCTGCATTTTTGAGTAACCCAGATGTACAGAAATACCTGAATAACCCTGTTTTTCCATTTATCACATCAAAATCAGATGTGTGTTATTCCTGTATATAGAACTATATATAAAGTAGTTCAAACTCTCTGATGCTTCACGATTATTGGTCTCATGATGGCACATATAATAATATATCAGTCACAGGGACCAAATTAGGACTTTTGCTTTTCTGCTCTGTACTTTTACTTCAGTGGGTTTTTTCATGCAGGACTTTCACTTGTAATGGAGTATTTTTACGTTGCTGTATTGGTATTTAAGCGACGACTCTGAATGCTTCTTCCAGCTCTAATTTTCTCTGTTCAGAAGAGCTCTCACGCCCCACTGATCAAACACGTTTTTCTCTGTGATTTGCATCCCAACCATATAATTCAAACAGGAAAACGAGCGTTAGGTTCTATGAAGGTCATCTCATCCATCTTCAGACGACAGCCACTCTCTAAACTCCACTATATCTGCAGCTCCTAAACCCTGAATTACAGTCTGGCTTAACACCATATTCCCTTAATTAAATTCCAATTCAATTATAGCTCAATATATCATCATCGTTTTCACAGCCTCCATGGCCCAAATGAGTTCAAAGGCAGAAAAAGTTCACAGTTTATTTTTAATAAATATATATTCCCTCTTGTCTTGAACCCATTTTATCACTACTTCAGCCTTCTATATGTTTATTTATTGATGTCTTAAACCTCCCATGGCCTCGGCTAATTAGGTTTATTACGAGCAAACAAAGAGAATACAAACACAGTCTGTTCAAACATATAATTAATCAAGTTAAAAAGACTAATTACATGGCTCCTGTCTGTGTTTTGTTCTCGTCCTTGAGGAAATCTTGAATTCATTTTATAGCAAACGAGCCATTTCATGTAACACTGTAGACCTTCTTAGTGTCAACATGTGCTCATGTTCTGTATAAAAACTGGGTTATGTCATCTTTTCCTTTGGCTCGTAATTGTTTTGCATTAGCGCCACTCGGCTTTGAGCTCTAATAGAAATCTAATGGGAAATGTAGGTTTGACACATGCAGAGATAATGAAGCTGTAAGTTTTGGAGCAGATTTATTCTCCACTGCTTCAAAGCCTGCAGGGTCATTAAACTGCACATCACATGGAGGTTCGCAGCCTGTTATCTGCAGCTTTTTACATTTTGGGGGAAATATGCTCATTTGCTTTCCTTCAGACTGTTTCCATATTTATGTGATAAATATGGAGCTTAGGACTCAGGTTAGTTTAGTTTAACCCTCTAAACCCTGAGCAGTGTCTGGGTTTAGTCTCATTTTTATTCACTGTGGGCTCATTTTTCACTGCAATATAAAGTTCTGCACCTCTATGGAAACAGAACAACCATGACTAGAAGTAGAGAGAACTCAAAAAGGTATTTTGTGCAGTAAAATAAATTTTCACTTTTAATGCCATAAATCCATTAAAAATTATTATATTTCAATTACAATAAAACATGTGTAACATCTGTATAAGTGCCCATAGGTGTTACTGATACAGGTATTCTACAATTTCCATCTCTACAGCTGTTTTACAGATGTTTCACCGTGCTGAGTGTATCTTCCAAGAAATTGGAGACAACTTGTTCCTCTGTACACCATTTTTGAGCCATGCGGCATTTATTTTATGGCTGAATCATGTTTTATATAACTTACAGTTGTTCTAGTTTGTTTCCATATCTGTCTCCTCTTTGCTATTTGTAAACACAGCCTGCAGTTCAACCTAGTCATAGAATTTTTTTGTCACAGCTTGACAATTGCATCAAAGAACGCATCATTTTTTGTTTCTAACAGAATGTGATGCAAACATCTTTTTTTAAGCACATTTTAAATGTAAAACAAGAAAAAGATTCAGAATGCCCAGTACTCCGCCAAGGCTGTTCTTTCCCCCATATGGCATCGTCAAATGCGCAGCATTATTTTTCTTTTTCTTTTTTAAGAAATGCAGCATTTGTTTATTAGTTATTGATGGTCAGAAATCACGGCTGTGCCACGATACAGAAATCTTTAACAAATCCATGTATCCAGACCATAAGCTTCATCACTGCAGAAGTCTAATCACTTGGTCCTTGTGTCTTTTCTGACCTTCCCTGGAATTTTCATCCAAATCGGTCTGTTTCTGAGTAAAGTTGCGCACAGACAGACAGACAAACATACAGCGATCGTCACAGAACTCCGCCGTGTTCCTTGGTGGAGTAATAAAGTTATTTAAATTAATTGACTTCAAGCTTAGATTTGGTTAGTTTTCCCAACAGAACAAGTTCAAGGACAATCAGAAACTTGAAAATCCAATGTTTCTTTTAGATTTTATGGGTTTTGGCTAAGACAGATGATGTAATTTTGCCAGTTTTTTTAAAATGTCTTTTTAACCAGTCTGCAGGTTTTGGGGTTCAGACAGTTAAAACCTTGGAGAAACTTGGCTCTGTCTGAAAATTCTAAAAATTACCACAGTTAATCTTGTTAGTTTTAATACGCACCTAAACATGTTATGTTTTGTGATTTCAGGAAGATCTACATATCAGAGCAGCATATCCATCCATCCATCCTGGAACATCTGTGCAGTGTCCCCAGCTACAGCTTTGGTAAGTGAACACTTATATCGTGTGTCTTTACAAGTATAATGGTACAAAACATGGCAAATTCACAGTAAAAACACTTTAAAAGTTCCACCATACTGTGTCTTTGCAAACCACAAATTAGAGGTTTTTAGTTGGTATATTAATGCCCAAGACAGTCAGTGATGAAATTGTCTTGTCTAAAAGTAGAAATACTACAAAAAAAGTCATGACAAGTAAAACTCCTGCATTTAAGCTGCCTCTTGGTAAAAGCAACTGATTTTAATTGTCGTAGCTAATTATTCTGCCAATTGTTTTCTTCGTTTATTCTCTAAAAAGTCAGTAAACAATGAATACAGTGAATTCAACAGTCGGCAAAAAAATAATAAAATTACTATGATGTTGTGACAAAATAAAATGGGAAATTCTTGTATTTTAAAAGACAAAACAATCAAACTTTGTGACATTTTTGCGACACTAATTACTGCAGTTCTATAAATTGTAAATATTTTAAATACCATGGACTGGTTTAATCTATATAAATGCACCGTATTTTATAAGCTCATTATACTGACTCAAATATATAATATAATATAATATAATATAATATAATATAATATAATATAATATAA